>NC_072786.1:8253083-8853083 GCF_022539595.1 Amphiprion ocellaris
TGTAAATCTTTTTGGTTTTTATGACCGTAAACTGAATATATTTGGGCTTGACATTTTATAAATCAAAACAAGAAATGAATTACTGGAGAAAACAACAGATTAATGGACAAAGAAAATGTGTTTTCTAACATATATGGCTGAATTACTCCAACATTACAAGATATATTCAATTTTAATTCAATTTTATTTATATAATGCCAATTACAGGTCAAATTGTCTCAAGATGCTTTATTTTTATATTTTTTGTCATATTTAAAATACGACAAAGTAAGAAATGTAAAGCTCTTGACTAACCCAATTTATGATTTGGTTTTTAAGAGATTAATTGACAAAATAACTTTCTCCACTAAAACTAATAAACATGAGGTCAAATAGAAGAAACAGTTTTAAATACTGCAGTCCCACGACGACAAGAATAAAGTTTGTCAACAAAAAGTAAATCTGCTGGTGGATTCCATTAAAGTCCGAATAAATGATAATAAAGTGTGATGCTAAAGGTTTGTGGTGCTAAAAATGTCCAAGTAAAGATATGAAGTTGAACATGTGGATGGAGGTTGATAAAAGTTGACCTCCCTTCACTTCTCTGGAGCGACTCCATGGATTTTATGGATGGTGGTTAAAGACCTGCTCTTCTAGTGGTCTTCCTTCTAGTCGCTGTAAAAAGTCAGTCCATCCTGACCAACTTCAACACCTCTTCATGACAACTTGTTCTGCCTCCGACCTGGTGGAAACTCCAGAAACTCGGGAAAACCCGTGTAGACTCGAAGAACTCGCGGAGACTCGAAAAACTTGTCGGGCGGGGGAAGGTGTGGTGGGGGGAGTCAGGGCGGAGAGTAGGGGGGGGGGGGGGGGGGGGCCGCGCCCCTCTACTCCCCACCCACCCCCCCGCCTACTCTCCGCCCTGACTCCACCCAGACTCCGCCTTGGCTCCGCCCATGTGGTCACTTCAGGAACTACGATGCCAAAGGGACGACGAATTTATTTCTTTTCATCTGATCTGTAGCTCAGTGAGTTAAGGATTTGCCTGTGGAGCTGCAGGTCGCTGGTTCAAGACCAGACCCTTCATAAAGTTTTTGAAAATCCTGACAAAGACAAAGAAAGAAAAAGGCCGGTGGCGGGTCTTGAACCTGCGACCTTCCAGTTGGGAGTCTGTCTTCTTACTCCCTGAGCTACTCGCTCAGATACTAATTCTTCTTTTTTTTGCACATTTATCATCTATTTTTTGTTGTTTTCGAGTTTTTTTTTAACTCGAGTCTCGACTCGACCGTTTTTCTCAGGAGGTTGGACTTCAGCCTTGTGCTGGAGGGTGGAACCCTCAGTTCCAAGACTTTGCAAAGCCTCCACACCTCCCGAGTCCTCAGGACCTGAGCTTTCACACAATCTGAGGGCTGTAATTTTCTAAGTCCCACAGTAGTTCTCTGTTAGTTTGAACCTTCAGACAGTCTGAGGACTGAAATTTTCTAAGTCCCACAGTAGTTCTCTGTTAGTTTGAACTTTCAGACAGTCCAAGGACTGAAATCTTCGAAGTTCCTGAGTAGTTCTCTGTTAGTTTGAACCTTCAGACAGTCCAAGGACTGAAATCCTCTAAGTTCCTGAGTAGTTCTCTGTTAGTTTGAACCTTTAGACAGTCCAAGGACTGAAATCTTAAAAGTTTCTCAGTACTTCTCTGTTAGTTTGAGCTTTCAGACAGTCTGAGGACTGAAATTTTAAAAGTTTCTCAGTACTTCTCTGTTAGTTTGAACTTTCTGGTTAACAGAAGCCTTAAAACTTGTGACCATGAGTCTTGATTTCACATTTAGACCATCCGAGTTCTTCTCAGACCTTCACCTGTGGGTTTTTTAGAAATCCTCAACAAACTTTGATTCTCTTCACTGAACAGTAAAGTTTGTGGAGATCAGAACGTAACATTAGTTTGATCAATGCCTTCAACTACTAGTAGACTTTATCTGGAAAGCAGTTTTCTTAAATGAGTTCTTAGTAAATCTGTCCACAATCAAACCAAGAACATAGAAAGAGGAAATGTTTGAAGAAACAACTTGATGTTTTCATTTCAGACTAGAAAATGCTTCAAGACCTTTATCTGTTTTTGCTCTTTTTCATCCTTTTATTGTCTCTTCTGTTTAATTTGATCTTCTAAAGTTTAACTGGTCTTTTCAAATGTTTTGTCTTTAGTTTGATTTTTCTTAAATGTTTAGTTTTGCTCTTTTCTCACATTTTATTATTTTCTAATGTCTGATTTGATTTTGAAATGTTTTGTCTTTTTAATGTTTGTTGTTTTTTCAAATGCTTTATTGGCATGTTTGAAAAATTCCTTTTTCTTTCCCAATGTTTAATTTTTTGATTAAATCTTTAAGGTCTTTCTTTTTAAATGTTTTACCACCTTTTCTTTTTAAATGCTTCATTGTATTTTCTGTTTAATTCCTATTTAAAGTTTTATTGTCTTTAAGATTTAATTTTCGAATTAAACATTTAATTTTTTAATTAAATGTTTTGTCTTTTTAAAGGTTTAATAATCTAATTAAATGTTTTGTATTTTTAAAAAATGTTTAATATTCTTCTTGTTCAATTGTATTTTTTAAATGTTTAATGATCTAAAATATTTCATCTTTAATGTTTAATATTTTTGTTTAAAAACATTTGTTTAATTTCATAATTACATGTTTTGTATCTTCCATTTGATTATCTAATGAAATATTTTGTCTCTTTAATATAATTTAATTCTATTTAATGTTTAATTTTCTTGTTAAAAGTTTTATTGTATTAAATGTTTTTTCCTTTGATTTAATTGCTTTTTTAAATGCAATTTATTTCTTTAATCTTTTTTTGTCAAGATTTTAACCCCAACCTTAAAAATGAAATAAACCCTTAAATCACAATGAAAATACTTCTGTTGTCACAATCATGAGTTAGTCAATTATTCAGTTTATCAATTCAACTTTATTTGTTTAGCACCTTTCACACAGATGACAAAACTAAACAAGCAAAGAGAAAAAACTACGCTAAAACTATGATTAAAACTCAAAAACATTTTAAAAAAAGATTTAACATGGTAATAAAATATGTTGTGTCCAGGGGATGGAGGGAGTTTATTGAAGTCTTCTTGGGCTCACATGGGAAATCATTTAAAATATAAACTTGATATTCAGTCTAAGGAAACTGGAAACTGCACAGCGACAGAAGAACCAACAATATCTCCTGTTTTCTCCTTTAATGAGTCGACTCTTCTTGTGCTTTCAGACCAAAGAACTACAGACTCTTCACAACCTGCTCAAACTCTTGGTACAGGACCTCACCACACGGGTCAAGAAGGTTTCTGTCTCATTTCTACTCTGAAGCTCACCTTCTCCTGCTCAAACTGCTGACAAATGTTCCTGCTGCTCTAAAGTCTGGTCTCCAGAACTTCCTAAAAACTCTCAGAGTCTCTTCTGCTGCAGGTTGCTTTGTAGAACTGTTCCAGAAAACCTCACTAAACCACATGGAGGGGCCTCAAGACAGTCGTCCAAATGAAACCGTACAAAAACCAAACTAGCACAATCCAAACACTAAAGTCTCCTGCAGCCTACCAGAGAACCTCTGAGAACAGAGAATCAGGACAGGAACTCTTACCTTCTGGACAACCAACGTTGGTTCTCAAACAAGAATACAGAATGTGTCTGACCAAAAACCTCTGAAGACTCACTACAGCCAAGATAAAGACACAACTCAGCTGCACCAAATCCACTAATCACTGCACACATTAGCACCATGTGCTAACTGTGGCTAAAGAACCACATTTACCAAGACAACTATCCAGTACAAAGCCCTAAAACACACCAAGAAACACATTAAAGATGATTTTACTGCTGGAAGCTGCAAGCCAACACCTAAAGAACCAACTTAAGCAACGGAGCCAAACCCAGTTCAGTGGTGAAGAGAAACAGAGGAAATGTTTGTCTGCAGCCCAATAAAGCAGGAAGACACTGAGCTGCTCAGGTGTTCCTGATAACACCAAGCAGCCACCTGGACAGCCAATAGGAACACAGCCACCTGGACAGCCAATAGAAACACAGCTTACTGGAAGTCCAGAGGGCTGGGTTAGTCAAGTAAATTTAGTTTAAAGTTGAAGCAGAAAGTTAACAAAGAAAGTTGAAAACCACCTTCTGATACCTGAAATCTCTGAGTTTTCACACAAAGAACACCTGAACATGTCAAACTGGCTTCATAGTAGAACCATCATTGTAAAAACATCATAATATGGTGTGTTGCTCAAAAAACATTAGGACCCGGCTGTCAGGGGACAAACATGTAAGAAACATGAAAACAGAGAGAACCCAACCAGTAGGTCACAGTTTATCATCCCCCAGTCATCTCCTGAAGCCCATATGGTGAGAGACATCAGTATCTGGTTGTTCATTTACCAGAGGATGCTTATAATCATGCTGATGTGGTCTGTACTCTACAGTATTTTAGTGACTCAATAAATGCCTAAGTTGTTTTTTTAAAAATGCTTTTTAGTTTTTAATAAACATTTAAGAGCCTATATGTAATCAATAAATGGCCTTTGCCTATCTTAAGAAAAATTCACTCAGAACTCTGATATGTTAACAGTACTAAATAAATCAATAAATACATGCATACACACAGAAATAAGTTAATACATTAACTGTGTTAAGATTTAGATTTTTAAAAAAGTTGTTTATGTTTTTGCAGAATCCAGTATTACTCACTGGTTGGTCATTACATTTTGTTAGTTTGATTTCACTGTTTAAAATGATGCCACCTCTTTTCAGACAGAACCTGTGATAATAAAACAATACAAAATTTTTAGTTCCGTGTTAATAAAGCACTTAAAGCTTTAAGTATGGCTAAATGCTTTTTTCAAAATTAAATATATCACTCCTTAGGTGGTAGTGGCCCCAAGTTCAGTAAAGTTGGAAAGATATTAACAGATTCGGACTTCCAGCATCAATAACTCATTAGATATAGGTTGTCAAAACATAAACGGTGCCTCTTTCCCATTGTTGCAAGGCAGACAATGTGCTACAAGCCCAGTTTTATCAAAAGTAGCTGTCTTTCAAGCTACAGGAATAACATTGGTGTCTATGGAGTGAACAGGGTCCGTCTGCAATTTGCAAAACCGCTGCAACAGTAAAGAGAGACAAATATTCAATAACTTCACTCTTATACATTGTAGTGTCACTAAAATCACTGCAGCCTTCAACTGGCTCCTGTTGTCAAAGTGTTTTAACAGAAATGTAAATGCTGTAATTTGATTCTTTTAATAAACCATGTAACTTGAATGGATGTGATGCTGGTGTGACCACAGTGCACACGTCTGATGTTGTTCACAGTGGTCCAAGGGACGCTCAGGGAGTTTGTGTGTTTGCTCAGACTCAGGAAAAATTAGAGGGAACATAACTTATGTGTGAGAAATAAATAGCCTGATTAACACACAAGTCACGCACTTATTCCATATTTGGTGTTATAATAGTGCTGAAAGATCATCATCATTCAATGTGCAAGCAGATTTTCTAGTAAAGGAAAGGGTTTGGTTCTTAAAATTCCCAAAAATAAGGAGGTATAGCAAATTTCAATGAAAAAAATAGGCCAAAATAGGTATTAAACTCAAACTTACTTCCCCCAGAACTGTACTCCACTGAGTGTCTGAAGTATTTTTGGTTGGATCTTTGTCAGAAACAGTTACAAACTCTGTCTGTGAAGATTATACACAGAATTGCTTGCAGTAAGTCAGCTGTAAAGTTGAGCAACACCTGTTTAAAAGTTTGAAAAACTCTAAATGTGTGGCTGAATAATAATCTCAACAACTCCTTTAGTCCCCAATATCATCTTTTACTTCCCCCCCAATTTTGTTTCATATATAATTTAGTTTAAATAAATGGCAACGGAGCCCCATGCTGTGTCCTCTGTGTAGTCAGCGGGGTATTGTTAGTGCCGAGTCCTGCTGATTGCCATCATAGCCATTGAACCCTATTGGTAACAGTATAAGTGAGATTTAAGCCTTGGTAACATGAGAGTGTGGAGGTGATTGATGTGAAATATGCCCTCCCTCATTGACTGGATGAACTCCATTTTCTGCTCCTAATGCAGAAATCACTCCGGGTCCCCAGCATAATGATTTACGATGAATCTGTGTCAATGTTGAACTCGGCAAACCCCACGTAATCCATCTTGCAGATATACCTACCTACCCCGCCCCACCTTGCCGGCTCTCGCCCGCCCGTCCCCTGCCTTCACGAAAAGGGAAAGTAAGGAATGCAGCTCTCTCTCTCTCTACGTCTGTAAGTGTTGAATCCATTACAGGGCTGATGTGTAATCACAGAGGACCTCTGTGCCCTCTCAGACTGTAATTACCTGGATACAGATACTCCCTCACTCCATCCCCTAGAGCTGCTCCAAAGCAAAACTCCGTTAACCGGCATGCAGCGCTCTCAGCCTGCCTATCTGGGTGGCAGTGTGGAGATACAGTTGAGAGATGGGGGGTGCTGTGAGAAATAATCATGGTTAAAATTGCATTTAAGTAATGGGATTTTGACCTTGCAGTGTGTAATGGCCATAGTTCACTTCAGAGACTGAACAGGGCAAAGCCGAAGTCCGCCCCCTCCTTCTTCTTCTTCCCTGCATATAGAAATCTTCGGAGGACTGTACATGCAACATAACTGCACCGTGAAATCAACCCCCGTTGTCAGTCTTTGTCTCTCTTACACAGTGACACCACTGTTGCTGCTGACAAACATTATCTTGTGTGTGATCATGTGCACAGTGTCATCCCCCCATCCTCCTCCTTCTCCTCCTCCTTCCTTTTTTTAAATTTTTTTTTCAGAATAAGTCAAAGTGGAGCTGGCTGTGTAGACACAGTAGGTTGTCACACTGTGTCAAGCGCTGGTGTCAGCATTGCATCTGTTGCAGTCACATCTGAGGAGACACGAGGAAAAACGTCTCTCTGTTGACTTCATCTGTTTGTTTGGCAGCCTGCCTGATTGCTGGGGTGTGTAGTGGCGAAGAGAAGCGCCGGCTCAGTCGGTGCAACAAACCTAATCCTCCTTCGCCGGGAAAACGGAGGGAATCCTGCACCCCAAATAAACACGGTTACTGCGAGTTCCCATGTCTCCCACATGGCAGCAGGCCTGGCATTGGAAGTCTTTGTTGCTCATCTAGAATACATTCTGTAAAGAGAATGAGGCATATAAAATGGTTGGGAATGTGAGGAATATGTTTATTTGCATTTTTGACTAGAATACATAAATAGAGTCAGTCAGAATCAGAAAGACTTTCTTTTACCCACTGAGAAATCTTTTAAGGTCATGAAGATAGTGCACGACAATGGCTTGGATAAATAAAAAATCATTTCCACAGCAAAAAAAAAAACATTTCTCCACCAACATGTGGCAGAGGGAACACCTTAAAGAAGTTGCTAACAAAAATAGTCAAACAGTATCTTAAGTAAGAAGCTAAAAGTAGAAGAAGGTAAGAGTAGCTGCAACAGGTTACATGCACAGTGACGTTATATAGAAAAAAACTGGAAACAAGAAGCTTGGCTTTGTGCAAAGGTGACAAATAACTTGGACCAGTGTGATAAAGCTCACTAAAATCTGAATAATACATTATGTCATACATTCAACTCCAGTGAAACAGGTTTTGCACTGAATAAACAGGAGAAAAATAATGAGTTTTAATTGTGAAATTAGGTCAGATTTGCTTCAGGTAGACAGAACCAATCCAGCTTTTTCTCCCATGCAGTGGAGAAAAACACAACATATCGATAATAATGCCAAGATTGCAGCAGCTATAGTGACCCGACTGTTTATCATCCTGCTACACCTGCGTCATTAGTTGTAAGGCTCCCCTCTTATCACAAACTTGTTCAAATGAAAAAGGTTGTTTTTTTTTTATCATGTTCTACAACTTTTGCAGAAACCGAGCCAAAAACGAGAAATGGCTGCAGGACAGAACATCTGTAATTAGCCCTAATGAGCTTATTCCTTAGCAGGCTGCCATTGTGGTAGAAATACAAAAAGTTGGCCCACGCCGGCCGTTGGATCGACATTAATGGCCAAGCGAAAGAGTTGAGGTGTCGCTTTGAACAGCAAGAACCGGCACCTGTACCTGATCAAAACTTCTAAGATTTTTACACCAGTCCACTCGGAATGAGTAGAACTTAATAAGTAAGGTTTTTTGAAGCTGACCGTGACACCAGCTGAACCCTGACGCCCTCACATGATTAATAGCATTATAGTAAGTCATTTTTTTTTACTATTTCTTTTCCTCTAAGAAAAGAATTGTTTGAGGCTGTCTGATCAAAACATTCAAACGTTTTATTGGTCCAGCTGTCAAAGAAAGCAGACTTTTGCATTTGGCAGCTTGAATCATTGTGTCTGGATGGGAAACGAACACGAAATTGATGGACTCACTGAAGAAAAATCTCCTTATGGTCAGAATGAAGGCTGCTACTGCGACTGATTAGGGTTTCAATGCAAATAAACACCCTGTGCTTTGAGGAAGGAGAACTCCAGGAGCCAAATAGTGACTGACTTTTTCTTGCTTGTGTAGCTGCACATCTGGAATCCAAGTTTGGAGTGAGAAGAGTCCACATAATCAGTTGCAAATGTTCACACAAAGGCACCAGGCTTCATAAATATGTATTCCTCAGATACAGGAAGAGAATAGCAGGTGATTGACGATTAAATCTGACGTTAAAAACAAAACCGGCGGTTATTACAATAACGTGGGCCAGCCAATGCGAAATCCACATGTGAGGAAGATGCAGATGCGTAGAGGATTCAAACTGGCCTCCACCTTGGGCTCGTCGAAGTGATCAAAGCTGACACCCATCTGCTATTAATTCCACTTTATTGACAATCATCCAAAGCCACTGAGACAGCAACTGTGTTTGACCCGTCATTCAGGCTCATTGCGCTGCCATATGCTGATGTTTTGATGATATGTGGGAACCAGAGGAAGGTGGAATCCGGTTTATAACTTAAGTCGAAATGCAGACCACTTGATCTGATGAACATAAATATACTCAAGATGCTCACATGGGTACCAGCACCAAGTCTTTTACTTATTAGCCAACTGTTCAGTTCTGCAGCATCACAACACACTTTAATACTGTACGCCATGCATTATCGGAGCATACTTTGACAATTTCTGACAAGTTTGTGACAAAGAGGAGTTGTTGCTGCATTTATGATCTAAACCTTTGGGCTCGTGATCACAATTTCACCCATTTCTCACCAAAATCCCATTAATCTAATGTTCGATTTTTGCTCCTGAAAGTTTTCTTCGTCCTTTGCTGCCTTTGTTGTCCAACGTTGGAATGATAATCAAAAAATGTCAGACTGTTTGGATTTCTGTGATCCTTCATAGATGTGCGATTAGCATAAACCACATAAGCCAAGCTAAACTGGCTGAAATCGCAGTGGGATCCTTATTTGTTAAGGCGTGACGCCTCATACCCCGTGTGTCCTGCTTTCAGCTTTCTCGTGGTGCCAGCGCATACCCTTGAGTCCCGGTAGCGAAACCCCCCGGGTGGAGGCAGATCACATTTTACACACTGGCACATGCACTCGCCCACACGCACATGCACCCGGAGACACAAACAAAGCACAAATATGCACTCATATTCATGCAATAACTGTCTTTCGAGCACACACACACACACACACACTTCCCTGCACGCTCCTTCACAGTCCACAAACACACCTATTTCTTGATTAATTGGATGCCCTGCCTAAGCTTCCTGAATTATGCTTTGACATAGGTTATAATTAAATAAGACAAATTCAGGAAGTGTATGAAAGCCCTCATTTCCCGAACAGAAATGTGAGTTTTAATTTACCTCATGCCGAGACAAGCTGTGGTCACCTGCGGAGAGCCAATTCACCGTGCGTCGCTCGGTGCATGATGTCTGGCTCGGACAGAACGCAGCGTTAAAACAAAAAAAAAAAAAAAAAAAAAGAAAGAAAAAATACTCCCCCCCCAATGCCAATTTATGGAATGGCGGTCAAATATTTATCCAGTTGATGAGCTGGGCTGAGCAGCTCCTCCCTGACAATAATTAAAGACAAACCCCAGCTAAAGGTGAGCCATGACATCATTTCGCAACGATCTGGTTTGAATAAGAGGTGGTGGACAATGTAAAAGCAATGTGATTATTTTTTTTTAGGATGAATATAAGTAACAAGGAGAACTGAACCTTTCACCTCCACCAGAAGGTACAACAAACCCCTGCTTAACATGGAACACTGGAATCCTAGTTAATTCTCTCATCTGAGGATATTCCCCAATCTTCTACTGAACACACTCACGCAACAGACTTGAAAAGCTGTGCCTCTATGCCCTTATTCCCCATATGGTTGCCTGCTACCTCCTCAGTGGAAGCTATTGAGACGTCGGCATGAATGGGTATGAATGGGATGCCGGGTTGTGTGCTGTGGGAAGGGCCTGTTGAGAGATGCTGGGGTTTCTCAGACAGGGATCACAGCCTGAGGTGCTGCGTGTGTCCAATGAACAGCGCTCAGCACCCTGGGATCACAATGAGAGCAGAGCAGTTCTGAAAATCAATAAACTGCTGGAGCTCTCCTTGGTCTCCTTCATAGAGAAATAACAGCATGCCAGAGTCTATCTGTGTCTCTCTATTTTTCGTTCTGTCTCTTTTAATACCCTCCTCAGCTTCTGTTTTCGTACAAACGCACCCACACATGCGCACAAAAAGCGTCTCGGTAAACACTGACACATTTATTCTTTCTGCAATGAGGATATTTTCTATATGTCGTGTGGTTAAATGTGCCCTTATAAATGTCAAAGCTAATCCGTACACTCCCAGCATTAACGTGAAGATTGTGAGACGTGCATGGAAACAAGTCGGGACGGGAGAAAAGGGGGATTTTGCAAATCTCCCATCAAAGTTATCTAATTATGTTAATCAAGAATTCTCCAAATGTCAGCGTCGCTGGAGAGGATGAGATTTGGAGGGAAAATACAGTAAATGATGAACCAACCAATCAACTGGGCCACAATGATCGTAATGACAATTAAGTATCGACATACAAAAGAGGCGGGCTTAAATCATGGGCACACTTGAGGAGTGAACACATGAATTAATATCAAGAATCAATTTGCTGTAAGATAAATATTTTCTTACACTGAATAAGCATAGATTTTTGTTCTGCATTTATGGAAATTAAGAGTGGAGAAATTCACCATCTGTACAGAGTGACATCCACTACAACTTGCTGACAGAATAAAATTAATTGAGGAACTCAACAAAAGTCCTCAGCTATGCTTGAGCATACATTCAGAACTGCAAAGAATTGGCATATAAAATTCTTCTGGAAGACAAGAGCTGTTCTGAAATCAATCTGACCTCAAGGAAGGTGAAGAGCTTTAATGCATTTAACTTGGCCCAAGCTTTGATGAAAATATTGATGCTACTCTCACAGATATATGTGAAATATAACACTGTGATCAGCAGCTGATGAGTTTAGCTTAGCATAAAAGCTGCAAACGTTGAAAAAACAGCTGGCCTGGCTCTGTCTGAAGAATACATAATCCATATACTGTATATATACATTAAATACACTATATATAGTGTGTATACAAAGTATTCACCTCCCTTGGAAGTTTCCCCCTTTTATTTCTTTGTATCTTTGAATCATGGTCAATATAATTTGGCTTGTTGTACACAAATTCACCAAAAAAGAGTCTTCCATGTCAAAGTGAAAGCAGATTTCTAGAAAGTATTGTGCAACTATTTAAAACATAAAATTTACAAAAAGAAGACTATTTCATGTCAAAACACATGTGAACACTGTTTTCTACAAAGTAATGTAAATAATTTAAAAAATAAAATTTGGGAAAATGACTTTCTTGTCAAAGTGAAAACAGATTTTGGCAAATTATTGTAAATTCATTTAAAGTATAAAATTTACAAAAAAGAATTTCATGTCAAAGTAAAAGCAGATTTCTACAAAGTAATGTAAATTAAAAACAAAATATTCAAAAAAGGACTCGTCTAAACTGAAAACGCTTTCATAAGGTACTGTCAATTAATAATGTAAAATTTTGTGGGGGAAGACTATTTCATGTCAAAGTGAAAGCAGATTTCTACAAAGTAACGTCAATTAATTTAAAAATGTAAATTTACAAAAGAAAATGACTTTCATTTTAAAGTAAAAGCAGATTTCTGCAAAGTTTTGTCAATTAATTTACAGCATAAAAATTAGATTTAAAAAAATATTTTATGTCAAAGTGAAAGCCGATTTCTGCAAAGTGATTTGATTAAAGAGAAAAAATAAAGTAGAAAAGTAATTTTTTTTTTTTTTTTAGTCGACGGCTTTGGCTGCAGAAGGCTGCGTGCTGGACAAAGCCACTTCACTGGTGGTAGCAGATACATTTTGTTACCTTTGAGACTGTTTTTTTTCCCTGCAGCTTCAGCCTTTATGCAAAACAAACAGCCTCCTGGTTGCACCTTGATATTTACTGCAGTGATATGACAGTATTAATTTGTCAATTTTTTTCATTTAACTCACAACAAGAATGCAAATGAGTGCTGCTACTGGGATAGTTTCTTAGTGGGAGTTTCTTACCACTGGATGGGAAACACTCTATTTATTACTCTGCCAAGAAACGGCAGGGTTATGTGATGACTGGCGTACGTTTGTCTGTCTGTCCATCTGTTAGCAACATTACTCAAAAACGGACAGATTTGGATGGATTTTTCAGGGAAGTTCAGAAATGACCAAGTGATTCTATTTTGGCAGTGATGCAGCTTATAGTCTGTATTTGTCTGTGGGTACATCTATATTAAATGGCCACATTCTATAATGCCATGATTTCTGCAACAATTCTTTTCAAGATTTCAGCCATCGCAAATGATACAAGGACTGAACAGCCTTGGCAGAGTCTGAGTGCTTTTCTTGTTTATTTAATGTATCTTACAGAACATTTAAAGTACTTACATAAGAGCAGAATTTAAATTATTATTTAACTTTCATCAAGAACGCAACTAAATAATGACACTAATTCTTCAATAGCAAGCTTAGTTTTATGTTTTGAAAGTGTTTCCCAATTAAATGTACATTTCTGTCTTAAGAAATGCTACAATATCCAGTAAGAGTGTAAAAATACTAGTAGTATTTACAGTCTTGATAAAAAAAGATGCAACACAAATGAAATAGTAATTGAATCTTAAGCAAAGTAAAATATTACCATGCGCAGTGAATAATGCTTTCATTTTCTATAAAGCGCCATGATGTGTGTGTAAGAGGCAGACATTAAAAACAATCATGTTTATTGTGTTTGCGATAATTAGATCTTTAACAGCAGAAGGCTTTTTCCCTCTGATTCTCTAATTTGATACAGTAGCGTCTCATCGCTGTGCCACAGGTTAGCCACATAGGGAGGAAACATTAATCTAATCTAACACTTCATTCAAAACTCCAGGGGATCTCTGCTAAGTGTTGCAATCTCAGGCTATTAAATTAATGTTGTTGTTTGTTTCATGATGGAATAAATAGGATGTGCTTGATGATGCTTTGCTGAGGACAATTTAACTGGTTGTGTAGCGTTATGAGCAAACCTGTGTACGACACTGACTCAGACTGATATTTCAATATACAGCGTTATCACTTCATTTCAGCATTTATAGAATTTTGTTGTAGTGAATCATCTCGAGCCCTGGAGCCTGCTTTCTATGACATATGAATAATTAGTTAGATATGTTGCCAGGACACCCTTGCAATTTTTGATTACCAACTGCATGTATGCGGATGATTAAAGCGCCTGTTACATGCATTTTAAGTGCAGCCAGATAAACGTAAACTCCTTTTATTTGGTGCAACTCAGACTTGATTATGACATGTCGACCTGTCTTTAGGCACATAATTCCCACAAGAAACTCTTCTGGAATAAGCTTGAGATGGAACACAACATTAAACTCCATTTGCATGTCATTAGGAAAATAGAAGCCACCCTCCCCACCCTGTGGGTTTAACCCCTTATAAATATATTTAAATATATAAATATCATGAATACATTAATTGGCATCAAAACACAACCACTAAAAGCACGCCACGCTCCCACGGTGGAAGCTGCATTGTCTCTTTTGGCGTGCACACCTGCAAACACAAGCGAAAATCATTACCGCTTTCACCACACAACTTCTGCCTGACCTTCTCGTAAACACACACAGAGAGCTTCACACTCCACCCTCTATAAAACAGTCACACATCCTTCCTTCGCCATCCACACCTCCCCGCATGGTCACATAATCCCAGCCCTTCTTTCTGGCTTTACAACACAGAGTGTCTCTCTCGGTCTGCTTTTTTTTTTTCCCTCCGTTTGCCTTTCTCTCTCTGTTTTCATGGATCAGCGGAGAGAGCAATTACATCAGCGTCGGTCTGGCGGCCTGGAGATGAAGAGCTGTGTGGCTATGGGCGAACACCTGGCCATGGTTAGAGGAGCAGAGCAGGAGCAGAGAGTAGGAGGAGGCGGAGGAGGAGATGCAGCGTAGACAGATGTGCTGCAGGTTCTTTGGGCTATGGGGAGGCCCAGGAGCATCGAGTGTGTGTTGGAGTGGTGGGGGGGTTGGATCGTGATGGGGAGCGGCGAAGCACAAACGTGAGAACCCACAAGATGTGTGTGTCTATTTGTAAACCATGTGTGGTTTGAGTCGAGTCAGTGAAGCCCTAAAACAACCCCCCCCCCCATCACAAGCAGTTAACATTACAATCCCTCACGAGCAGTCAAAACTCCGCAGCCACCAAAGTTTCGGGCGATCCGTTCAGCGTGCGTCTGCCTTTCTGCTTATTGACAGAGTCGAGGCAATTTGCATTACAAAAGGAAAAGTGTTTGAAAATATGCACAAAACATTTCATCTGTGATATGGCTTCAAAATGCTTCAAACATTGCCCAAAAATGCTGGAAAAACTGCACAATAGGATGTAAAAGCCGTGCCGCCTTTTCCTCCAATCTGTTGCTGAGGGTCATTGGAACTTTTGTGTGAAGAAAGAAGGAACAAGAATGAAGTGTGTGAAAGAAAGTGAGCAAAAGAGGGAGGTAAAAAGAGAGAGTGGTAGCGTGAGGATCACAGGTCTGCTCTTTGACCTCAGTCTAACCTCCAGGAGACCTTGGAGAGACATGTGGCTGCCATCTGGCCCAGCTTACCATGCTGTTGTGTCAGTTGATTTATTCCTAAATGTTCCTTGAATTGCGCTGCTATGGCTGATTTAGCTTTAGTTTTGTCTTGTGGCGAAAGTTTACGTCCAGTGACAACGTGTCACACAGAAATATACAGTTTAACTAGTATTTTAAATGAAAGCAACTGATCAAATGTCCTTGAAATGTGTTATCTGCTTGATTTGATATTTGTGACACACTGATATATATTTTCGCCATCATGCAATAGGTACATTTTCAACACTCAAATATAATTAAGAGGCACTAATGCTTGAGAGTCTCCATTCTGGGAGCAAAATGGAGGAAGATGAAGATATATAACTTGCAGATTTTACATGTAAAACATAAAATTCAACTCAGCTGAAGTTTCAGATCTAGCCTTTTCTTGTATCAAAAGATATAAATACCTCAAATTCCTTTTCTGCAGGGCAGTGTGTTGAAAAAAATAGACTTTAAATGAACATGAAGCATAGCAACATGGAGCAGGTTAAAACAGCATTTAGGATGGAGCAGAGTTTAGAGCAGAAAATTGCAGTTTAGTGCTGGATTTAAATATTTATCTACAATCAATGTAGCCTTACTCTTCTTAGATTATTTCATGGCATTAAACAAGACATTGGTGAGTTTACAGACAGCCATTTGGACTGCTGAGACTTTGTCAAGCAACAAACAAATACATCAATAGATAGAAAGTTTGTAACATGTTGGCAAAGTTTACTGCAAGCCAGACAGCATCACAAATGCAGCAAAGTTAGACAGATGCTGTTTTCGCTGAGAAGAGGCATCTGCAGCAAGGGGGGAAAGAGAAAAAAGTTGCAGGTCCACAGCAAAATCCAGTCAAGGCAGTAACTTTAGTAACTGCAGGTTAGTGATTAACCTGCAATTTCTTCATGCTTTGACTTGTGCCTTTTGGTATCTGGAGCGCTCAGCACATTTTTTATCTATCTTCTTGTTGCAGCTGGTACTGGACGTACCAACTGTGGCCAGTGCTTAGTTTTGCTAAGAAACAAGAAGAGTTCCCAGTACTGTGTGTGCGTTCACTTCACTGTAATGAGATATTTGTCAATCTAAATACAAAATCCAGACTATGAAGAAGTTACCACTCTCTATCACCTAAATAATAAGATCTATCTATATTTGGTCATTTTAAGTAAAATTCTAAATTTAATAAGCCCAAAAATCGAACAATAGATTTAATATTGCTGAATTTGGTGGCCTGTTTTGTTGTTTACAAGACCAGCAAAGCTCCTCAATGCAAGTTTAAGTGAGATCAGGGAAATGTAATATGAATAAGGACTCAGATGCACATTTACAAAGTAAAGATAGAAGTTGAAAGGAAGGCTTTTTCTTCAAAAACAGTGATAAATCAAGGAAACAATGATACTGTGAAGACAAGATGAAGTATTTTACCTGGCAAAGGGGTGAATCCTGGAGGGGCTGATGACTGGCAGGAAGCTGCTTTGTCAACAGGTGACTTATCAGGTTGGGAAAGAAACCACTGAGGACAACTAGTGGGCAGGGGACAAACAGCAAGGCCAATTTCACCGGAATGAGCACGGAAAATGCTTTTAAAGGGGGATAAATGATCACAAAACCAGGAAATTAACATATTTATAAGATTTCGGGAGAAATTTAAAACTCCCCTAAGCACACCTTCATACCAAGCAATTAATTGTGAATGTGTTGACATTACAGTGGTCCCTCGTCAATCACGGGGGTTACGTTCCAGACCCCCCGTGACAGACAAAAATCCACAAAGTAGCAACCATATTTTACTATTTATATATATGTTTAGGCTTTGTAAACCCTTTCCACACACTGCACAACAGCACAGAGCAACACTATGAGCAGCAATCAGACGTCTTTGTGAAATGGACAAGGCCAGACGCTGAATGCTGCTACACACAGGAGACAGAGGAGATGCTACACGTCCAGCACTGTACGCTACGCATTTTATTTCCATTAAATATTCTTTTAATATGTTTTATTAATTTTTTATAACTTTTTTTTGCATTGCTTTCAATTTTTTAGGCTAGAAAATGCTTATTTTACCGCAAAAATAATTAAAATAATGTAGCGATCACAGAGCCAGTCGCTTTGACTGAACTGTTGTGCTGCAATGCACCATGGGAGTTTGGGGTATTGGGGGGGTTTAAAGGTCATTATTGTGGTTTATGTTTGTGTTAGAGTTATTAGTGTTTGTGTTTTATTGTGTTTTAGTGGTTTAGTTAGTGTAGTTAGTTTGGTTAAGTGTTAGGATCGTGTGTTTGATGACTTCCTGCCATAGTTTCACTGATTATATTTTCTGTGTGTGTCAAAATAAGAGCATCTGCCAGTTGAAGAGTGCATTAAAGGCAGATATCCCATCCCAAGCATCGCTCTTCTACGCAGCTCGCCACAATAACGAATACTGTATACAAAAACCTCCAGATCCCGCAAAATGCCGCGATAATAGCGAAAAATCCACGATACCAAATGCAACTTAAAAATTTGCAATACAGTGAGACTGCAAAACGTGAACCGCAATATGGCGAGGGACTGTACTACAAACATAAGTAGGTTTTGAGAAGGAAATATGAAAAAACATCTCTGTGTAGTAGCTTAAAAAAATAAATATATGTGACAAATTTATGCTCAGCTAGGAATGATAGTTCCAGTTTGTTGAATTGTGCGTATAGAGTGATTGCATTGGATTATAACATGCAGTAGATCGAACAAACCCCAACTCAGATTCACTTGTTGCAGCCAAGTGTAAAGGCGCAGGCACGCCTCCGAGCCAATTAACAGTAAAATCAGCCCAAACAGATTTCCAATTGATAAATCTTTAATGATACCAGGGATTTTACACAAATACACACTTGACAGTGCTAATTTAAAGCAAATAGGAGGCTTGATTAAAAATTCCCCAGGCATGGTGGTGGGGGTGGTGGTGGAGGGGGGGAGATAAATGTTTGAATAATTTATCAGATTTAATTGACACGACTGCGATGTTGTAAACAGAAATGTTTTGATGTTCGTAATGCATTTTGACGCGATGAGATTTTGGGACAGTTCCAAGGAAGAAGGCGCTGGAAATTTTGAGGGGGAGAGAGAGAGGGAGAGTGGGGGAGAGATTTCGCAGAGGGGGGGAGAAACTCCAGGAACTGGAAAACAGCGAATCAACTCCTCCATTTACATATTATGACAGATCAAGCTGCCTGTACAAGCACTACTGGGTATTTTATCATAGATGTATATATAGATATATATATATATATATATATATAAGGCAGGGAAAGTGGTGAGCTATGATAGACGGTGAAAATGATCAGCAAACACAATGATACACAAGCCTGGGAGCCTGCCTGAGGCTACAGCACTTTGGTTTGACCTCAAGAATGTGACACTAAACAAGGATGCAAATAGAAGAGGAAGAGGTACGGGTGGGGGGAGAATTCTCATGCTCGTTGCAGCGCCGCAAACATAAATACATACAAGCACAGATAGGCAGATAGAGACAGAGTGGCATGAGAAAAACGACAACCTCGCAATATTCCACGACTCCTCCGGGGGCCCCAGCAGGGGTTACATCGCCAGCAGGTGCGGGGCCACCACTTGTCCGATAAGAAACCGATCTGCATGCGCCCGTCTGCTTCCCCCCCCGTCCACCCGGTCGCCGGTAAACATCCCGGTTATCTGCAAACAAACAGAGTTTACTAGTGACTATGAATGAATACATCAAATTTTGATGGTGCTGGCCACGTTGGGGCCGGCTCCCCCGAATGCATCACCGCCATGATACAGTGTACACCTGAATACATGAATAGCCAACAAGGAGGCCCTCGCTGTTTGTGGGGGTGATGTTGACTGAATTTTTAAAGATGTTATTTTGATTTGACACGACTGCTGGCTCAGTGGAGTTCGGAGGGGAGAGATACAAGGCAGGGAAAGGCATCCGAGGAGGCCTGTGTCTGGAGAGGCAAAAGACAATCAGCTGGTGTATTGACTGTGATGGGGGAGGACAGTATAGAAAGAGTGATGGGGGGAGTGGAAGATATATAGAAGGTGGCAGATAAACAGATCCAGAGAAGACAGGCTCACGTTGACACTTCTACACATAAAGGCATGAAAGGCTTGAAGACAGCCAGATGCAAAGATTTATTGTAGAATCAGATGTCAGCATTACAGACAGCAAAATAAAGTCACCTCGGCTGCCTGCAGGTAATGTAAGTAATTGGCACCATTTGTTTTTTCTTGCACCTTCAATTTATTCCCAACAATGACAATAAAGAGTGGAAAAACCACAGTGCTACACACACAATGCAAAAAAAAAAAAAAAAGGGAGGCTAGGAGCAAAGCTGACATTAGCAACACATGCATTTATGTTGCCTGACAATGTATCGCTTCCACATCAAAGGAAGCCTCACCTTTAGCGGAATAAGCGGAGGGGCCCTCGCTTTATTAACTCCCAATCAATAAACATGCAGTCAGTGGCGAGGTAATCAGGAAACACTGGCAAATGGCCTGACAATGTATCAAAGCCGACGCTCCGAGGCAACGGCACAAACTCTAACAAGCATTTTATTACCGGTAGCTGTTACTGACATTAGTCAAAAACCAAGAGAGATAAAATAGAATAAGGAATGCGGCGTGGCTGGCTGAGAGGGCCCCTCGGCTGAGAGCGAGCACCTCCCGCGTTTGATAGCCACACGCCTCCTCTTTGATATGATAACAAATATAAATTGTTTAAAAACATCAAATAGGCAGCGAGCTGGAAGCAGACTTGCTGTGACAGACGTCTGGTTTAGGGGGCGACGCTGCTGCTTGTCCACGAGCATGGGAATATTACGGTGTGTGGAATGATGATGATGATGATGATGATGACGCACAATTACTGTAAAACTAGTTTGCAGAAATGTCTTTTCTGTGCAAATAGAACATGTATTGACATTGCCTGCTTTCTGTATTCTCATCCTTTGCAAATTGTAAATCAAAGTACCAATACAGTCATGTGAATATACCCCAAAACTAAACGGATGCATCCAAAATCCCACTTAAATAAGGCCATGATTAGCAAAATGCACTTAAAGTATCAAGCCACCGCCTAGGTGTATCTACAGTTAGGTAGTCTAGATGCAGTTCCCAACATAAGGTTCAACGTCCTCTTAAGGCTCACAAGATTAATATCAGGGTCATTCCTTTTCTTTAACATTCACTTTTTTTTGTAAAGTTGCCTTTTGCACTGAACTGCGAAAAAAGACTTCTGAAATGAGATGTAAGTCTTCAGTAAAACAGCATAAGGGAATTGAATCAAATCAACTCTTTTTTGTTTTAGTTTACTTAAAAATTATTCTGACTTTTGCTTCTCTTTAGTTAGTTGAACTTGAAATATCATATTTTGTGTTTTCAGACCACGTCAGAATGCAAAAACATGGCTTCTTATAACTTCTGACATTGTGACTTAAAATGCTGATAGTTCACTCAACTTATTAAATTAAGTTCATAAACAAAGTTAGCAGAGATCAGACTTCTCAGCATGCACTGGTAGAGAGCTGAAACTTTCCAGACACTCTTGAATTTTGTAGTTTGAGAAAACAGGCAACTTGCAGTGTAACTTTAAAACATGTTAAAATCAATTATTATTTTTTCTGTATTAATAGTCACAACAGTTCTAACCATGACAAAGATTAGTAATCAATTCAGTTACTTCACCTGTAAAAATAAAATCTAATTCACTGTAAGCATAAGCAGCGTTGCAGATTTCCGACAGCTGAGGCTGTAGGTTCTAAGTGTTAAATGTAAGAAAAACTCCTTAAACTTAGATATTGTAAAAGTAAATAAGTCTGTCTGTAACCATTTTCTGTGTGGCTAGTTGATTCAACTTAATATCTTAAGTTTATTGAACTTGTTTTCTTAAGTTCAGTCAATTTACCTTAACTAGTTTCATCTTTTCACACCTCGTACGATGACTTTAAAGTAATTCAACTTGCAGTTAACTCACATTTTTAAGGCAGCAGAAGAACTTATGTTGGTCAGCTAAACTTAAAACAATTTACAGTGTGGAAAAACAAGCAAATGTGTACCTATAATCCTAAAGATTATAAACCGGAGGAACATTCTAGACAGTACACTTACAGAGTTGAATGAGAAGTTTGATACGTAGCCTACTCTTTTGTCTGCACAGAAAAGAAGCTACAGCTAATAGCTTAGCGTAGCCCAAAAAGGGTTAAGAGAGAGGAAAGCTGCTAGCTAGCTAGCAAGTAACAAAATACTGCAATTAACCACCACTACCAGCAACTCTAAAGCTCACTAATTAACATGTATCTCTTTAGTTTTATCTGTACAAAACTTATAGAGTGAAAGCAAGAACGTCTGATTTTACAGGAGGATGTCTTTTTGTGCTTACTAAGCTAACTAGCTGTTGGTGGTTAGCAACAATAGCTTTTAAATACACAGCTGTGAACAAAACTTTAAAAACACTTGTAAAGACTGTGTATATCAGGACAGTCTTGAGTTTCCAATGACTCCTACAGCTCTTAATTTTCGATGATGGAATGATTGGAACCCATGCGTCTTAGTCCAAAGATATAATCTCACATTTTGGTTCTTTCACTAATTTATTTTAGATCTACTGGAAATATGACAAAATCTGCTGGGTCAAAAATATACATACAGCAAAAGAATGATCAATTCTGGTGGTAAGTCTAAGTTTCTTAGTGGTGTTGGCCTTCTAACTTCTCATGAGTGATTGCGATTGACTACAGCTGGTGACTCCTCCGAGGCAATTAAATTAATAATTTTTCATTTTAATTAAATGTTCAATAAACATTCTTCTATAAAACACTTCCCCTGTTGTTAGCAAAGGATGGGTGCTCCCAATGCAACTTTCTCGAGATGTTATCCAAACCTCAAATGGCCAAATGTTCTTTATTAGATGTTCCTGTAATGCGAGGTTCTCAGCGTAACATTCAGTTTCGAGGCATAACAGTCTAACAGTGTTATCACCAAACATTTTTAGACCATGCTTGATTATATTTTTTACCTTTAAAAGGAACATTCTTGGAACTAGAAATCATAAGTAGAACTTTTTTGAACGTTCTCAGAACAAACGTGGAACAAAAAAGCTAGAGGTAGAAGTATTTCTCTATATAAAGCAGGGAAGTATCATAAAAATGGGGGAAAAGTACATTTAAAGCACCTCCAAACCATGGTTGGGTAGCTACGCTATTGCAGTAAATGTGCTTTAATATAGGATATTTTCACACCTTCTCCCACTTGTTTCCCACCATGCTTCTGCTCTTTAGAAACCATGTTCAGGGCCAGCCGCTCGCCCCCGAGGACCCCATCCAGGTGAGGAACCGCGCCTGAAACCTGCTCGGCTAATTTGTTTGTTTCGTTCTGGGGGCATGGCTGATATTAAGAGGAGATCCTGAGCAGCGGGGATGGAGGGAGCTGGGGAAAGAGGGAGTCGGGGAGGGGAGGGATGAGTTTACAAGCCCCAGGTACGGTGAATGGGTGAGTGAGAAGATGCAGAAAAGAAGGCAATGAGGGAGAGAGAAAAAAAAATCTCATCCAAATAATTTTCACCCCGTGGGCGCTAAAATGCAAATCGCAGATCAAAGAGGTTTGCAATGGAAACTAGCGAGATTGGGAGAGAATATCATCAAGCCGGGGTTATATATGTATGTTCAGGATGTGAGCGAGACATGCTGGACCCAGGTAATGGAGCTGACCTGTACTTGAACACTGCCCCCCACTGCCACTATCATTTTCCTGCTCGCCTTTTTCCCAGGGTTATAGCATGTACAGTACACTGGAAAGTAATTTACTTTCTCCTTACAGTACCTTTCTTCCCTCTCGGTTTGCTTTAGTCTGTATTTATAAAGCCTTTTTTTTCATCAGGCGGCGGTTTACACAAACCGTCTTCTCGAAGCGGTGGCAAATTCCCCTTTTGCATGTTGACACTGAATCGATGTTCAATGGCCTGATACTTCCTGTCGCTTTATTCCCGAAAACAGATTCATGTCATGGAGGGAAAGTCGAGCAGAGCAACAACAAGCAGGATGTGTACCTAGCGAATGAAGCGCCTTGTCGGCTTTCAAAGGTGTTTGATTTAGT
Source organism: Amphiprion ocellaris (assembly GCF_022539595.1). Lineage (NCBI taxonomy): Eukaryota > Metazoa > Chordata > Actinopteri > Pomacentridae > Amphiprion > Amphiprion ocellaris. Next base: position 8,276,358 of record NC_072786.1, read on the forward strand.
TTTGCAAACGGGATCGTCCCTGAAATGCACCTCGACGGACCGAAATCCGAACCTACAGTCGAAATATGTGAGAACATGCAGAGAAAAGACGGGAAAAGGCCGAGTTATAGATAGAAACTCAGGGGAGGGATGTGACTGGGAGAAGGTGAGGGAAGACTGAACGCGGAGTCTCCACATTAATGCCTAATTAATGTCTGTCTCCCCCGTTAATGTCTGATTAATAATTTATATCTGTCTCGTCCACCTGAAGCTGTCAGAACTTTTCGTGTATCCCAAAATGAAATGTGACAATGTTGTCTGGTGGTGCATACTTCTGTTGTCAACTATGCAAAAAAGGGAAACATTTTCCTGGAGGTATTTTCATATAAACAAGATTTAAGTAATATTTTTGGACTTTAAATTCACAAAATGGGCAACTTGTTGATGATATATTGGGTTTTCCAAAATAAAATGACCAATTCCCAACACAAAATTCGTTCTCGTGGTACAATTTTGAGATATGCGACTCTATAATTCTACAGGGTGTCCATAAAGTCTCTTTACAGTTTTAAGAATTTATTACAAAGGCAGTTGATAAGATATCTTAACCAGATTTGTTTTATTGTAATCGGTGTTTATTAAAGTTTGTAATCACATTGAAATTGTGTGTTTCAGGTATCCTGTTGGTGAAAGAGGTGCTGTTAAATGAAACCCTAAAAAATGGCTACTCCTCAGACCAGTGGATTGGAAGGGATGGGCCGATTCCTTGGCCACCACATTCACCAGATATCATTCCCTTGGAGTTCTTTCTATGGGGTTATGTTAAAGATATCGTGTATCAAAGAAAAATATTGGACATTACTGACTCGAAGCAAAAGATTTCTAATGCCATTGCCACCATTGATGAGGCTATGCTACAGCGAACATGGCAAGAAATCGAGCACCGTCTTGATGTGCTTCGTGCCACTAATGGTGCCCATATGGAGGTGTATTAAATGAGGCAGAAAAAACACTGATTACAGTAAACCATATCTGGTTAAGATATCTTATCAACTGCCTTTGTAATAAATTCTTAACCCTCGTGTCGTCCTGCGGGTCAAATTGACCTGTTTTAAAGTTTGAAAATGTGAAAAAAAAATATATGAAACTTCTGATGTCCACATTTTCAACATTTTTGGGAAATTTCTGAACATTTTTTGGTGGAAAAAAAGAAATGTTAAAAATGTTTCTTAAGAACATTCACAAAAAAACAACCAAAATCCAGTGAATTTTGCTGGATTTTGGTTGATTTTTTTGTGAATGTTCTTAAAGAAAATATTAGAAGTTTTACTGATATATATGTAATCACTTTAGACATTTTTACAATTTTTTTTTGAAAGATTTTTACTCATTTTTGGAAAATATTTTCAAGAATTTTCTTGCCACATTTGGGGGATTTTTTTAAAATAAAACTTTTAAGGGAAACTTTTAAATAATTATTGGAATTTTCTTCCTGAAGGTTTTGCAAATTTTCAGAAATTTGAGGAATTTTTTTCAGAATTTTTGGATTTTTTTCAGACAAGGAAACAATATTTTTTGGTGCCCGTAAATGAGGACAACAGGAGAGTTAAAATTGTAAAGAGACTTTATGGACACCCTGTACTTCTCAATGTGTCGAGGGGAATTTTTGCACTCCGGTTTGTTTTCTTGTTTCAATACATAATTGTACTTTTATTTCAGCTATTTCCTCCACCACGGATTACTTCACGGTACTAAAAGTGGTGAAACATGTCTTTCTGAGGTGCAACCTTCTTCAAATCAACCCAACATCCACCATTTCTGCCAAATTCCAGTAAGCTACCGACACATTGCGCATTATTTTGAAAGAATCCCAAGAAAAACACCAGGTGAAGGTTAATTTTCCCAGAGCTCTCCTTGCAGAAACAGTGCAGGTATTCAGTTCTTTGGGTGCCATCTGCATCAGCACTGAAGCCTGCTACTGACGTGGATTAGCGGTTCGCAGCACTTTGACTCCGACTCGCCGCAGGATTCAAAACACAGCTGGTTTTTCTGGTTGGTCAGCACAACCTGCGTAGGGTCACACGGCGTTCTCGGCCTCCTCAAAGACGCTCTCTCTCGTGGTATTTGCTTTTGAATGTAAATCCTTAATCCTCCCATCTTGTCTTTTCTCCCTGTCCGTCCATCCTTCCATCTTTCCTCCTCCGTGAACCTTCTCCATCCCTTCGTTACTGCCAGCTGTCCAATTTTTAAAAAATTTTTTTCCACGCTCGGTGTCACCTGCTTTGTAATCTGATTACTTCACAGTGGAATTAGTATGTATATTTAATGCAGCTTTTTTTCTTCTTTTCTCCTCTCCGTCTTTTATTCTTTTTAAATCTTGATGAGTGATGCAGGGAGGAACGGAGATGGGGTGGGGTTGCTCTACTTGCATGTCTGGCGGATATGCCAGGGCCATGCTAATAAATGACAGCTGATTTATGCGTCTGTATTCTTTTATTTATAAAAAAATAGCAAGCGGGCTGATTTCTGATATTAATAATACAAGTGGATCCACTTTGATTAGGCTTCTGTGGAGAGCTGTGCATATTCAGCATTACAATTAAAGCCTCTGATGTGAAATAGGAATGACACGCTAATGAAGCGAGCTAGCGAGCCTGAACCGCGACTGTCCAACAGCATTACGGCCCATCTTGGATGAAGAGTAATTATACGAGGAACACTGAAATGTCATTAAAAATCTTCAGTAAGTGATTTAACCCACCATTCCTCACTAATGCTAGATATTTCTTTTTTTCCCCCTCAACCCCCACATGATCAACTCCCAAGGTTTTCCTCTTTTTTTTTTAAAGGTTCTTTCTTTGCCACAAAACCAAACTTCTACCTCAGAAGTTCCACAAACATTAAAAAAAAAAAAGAAGATCATCCGACTCCTTAAACATATTGAGATTTGAGAGGAAGACATACAGATGCATTGTCCTAATTTAATTTCAGAACTTCGTGGTGCCGGTGGTGGTAGATAATTGAAATCATTCCATTATAAATTCCATTATGAATTGGTGATTAAGGCCAGATGTGATTACCATGGATTAAAGATGATAGTTGTGATTTTTTTTTCCCAACACAACCTCTCAAGCCACCTGCACGGCATCCACCTCAGAGTCTTTTTATTTATCACGTCTAAACACATGAAGGAGGAATAATAGCAAGAGAGAGGTGCGAAAAAGAGCGGAAAAGACACGATAAAGTGTGCGTTTGAGGGGAGTGTTGTTTCTAAGAGGATTTAGATAATCTGATTCCACCCCTTCGTTCTTGCTTGATGTGCTCATTCTCACAGATTTACCACGAGCCTTGAAGGGGTTTGTTGTTGTTGTTGCGGAAGCATAAAGCAAACAAATAATGAGCTATATCATGTTACCATATCATTTCATTAGGGCTATTGTCAATTCTCTTTGTGGGTGAGTGTGTGGGAGACGGGAAAGGGGGAGAAAGAGGGACCTGATAGGATGTGTGTGTGTGTGTGTGTGTGTGTGTGTGTGTGTGTGTGTGTGTGTGTGTGTGTGTGTGTGTGTGTGTGTGTGTGGCAGATAATGCCACAGGCAAGAATTCATGAATATCAGCAGTTTCTCACCATTTTGTTGGGTTAATCTCTTGTTTCAGTTGGAGAAATAGGCATTTCTCTTGCATACATTACGCCGGTGCCTGCACATCACATCCGCACAAAAGTACCTTTAACGTCAGGTTCCTCTGATGTAGTGACGAGTGAAGTTTTTACGTATCGAGGTCACACGCTTTTTTAATTTTCTGTCTGTCTCAGCAGCTCCATCGACAGAGTGGAAGCTCAGACTTGTGGCAAAAGGGCAAGGGAGTTTGGAGGCAGGTTTAAAATGCAAGCACAAAACTGAACCGAGCACAGAAGGACCTCATGGGAATTCTCTTCTTTTTTTTTCGGTTTGACAAAAAGTTGCTGAGCGTGAGGCGTCGGACGGGACTTAAAAGTGGGCAGAAACATGTGATGGCATCCGACGTGTGGAAAAAAACGCCTTAATTGTAGCATCCAACCGGGCCGGGTAGCAGAGCCGGGTGGGGCAGGGGAACGGGACACAAGCGTCCCCTTCGCCCACCAAACCCAGCGTCATGCCTCCGAGCCATGCAATTATTTTTGCACTGCGTCCAATATCAACTTGAGAGCAATGCAAATTATTTAAGACGCGCTTTTCAGGGCTCGCAATTATAATAATGATGATCTCAATTAGCGTTGCCATTGCCTCGGACTATTTAGCAGGCAATTTTGCAGCCTGGGGGCGAGGGTCTTCTAGGGAGCCGACACGCATCGTCAGGTCAGAAGGGGCTGGATAGAGAAAGAAAGAAAAAGACCGAGACAGAGCCTGCACTTTTAATCAATAAACTGAGACTAGAGATATTTACCACCCCATCCCACAAGGGCACGCTTCATAAATTGACCTAATTGGTCGGCATTGGAGATGAAATGAATGATGCTGGGATGCGCAGGCTAATTCAGAAAGTGAAGGATGGGAGCTAAATTTCCATTGTAGTGAGATGTCAGAGAAGGAACTGTTTTCTCAAAATGACATCTTACTATAAAGATAAATCAAGCAGCCAGTTAGTGTAGCTTAGCATCACAGTTGAATAACAAGGGGAAATTGTTAGCTTTGGTCTGTCCAGAACATAGGAACATCTAACAGCACTTTTCATAGTTTGTGCATCAACTGAAGACTGAACAATACAAGTTGTAGGTTTATGTAAGTCTAAGAGGACGTGTGACCTCACTGGTCAGCGTTGGAGATGAAATGAATGATGCCAGGATGCACAGTAGTCTAATTCAGAAAGTGAAGGATCAAAAATAAGTTTCCATCGTGCCCAGATGTACTGAGATCAGAACTGTTTCTCAAAATGACAAAAAGACTTGATTGTTCTCTTACTGTAAAGATAAAACCAGCAGCCAGTTAGCTTAGCTTAGCATTAAGATTGAAAAACGTGAAAATTGGTAGCTTTGCTCTGTCTAAAGGGAGGAAAATCTGACAGCACTTTGCATAGTTTGTGGAAAAACTGAAGACTGAACAAGAAAAGTTATGGGTTTATGGAGGTAAAAGAGGAGATGACAGGAAGTACCAGTTCACAAGAAAGCGTACAACCCCAGTTATACCCCAACTTGATGTTTGAACTCTTACCAACCAAAGAAAACATTAAAATGGCTTACCTGATATGGTACTGTGTATTTCCATATTGTACCACCAAAGATACTTCTGGGCCATAGACATCTGGAGATATCTGAGGGTGTTGGGCACCAAGAGTTTGGATTCTTGGGTCTGGAGACTTTCTGGTGTGGTTCAATCAGACTGGGATTTGGGTAGTCTGGAGGTTTTTTTTTAGCAGCTTGGGATCCTTAACAGTTTCTGCAGTGCGGTATGGTGCATTGCCCTTGTGTTTGGCAGTGCTGTATCCATGGAGAGTCTGCGAGAATGCTTAGGTGAGTGGTACATATCAAAAAAACATCCACAAGAATGCCAGGATCCAAGGTTTCCCAGCAGAACCTTGTAACGAGATGATCAGTGTCATTGGCTTCACCTGTCAGTGGTTTGAAAGTTGTGCCTGACTGCTGTTCCTACATGACCTTTGGTGCTTTCTGAAACCGAAGCTGTCTTCAAGCTCAGACAAACCAAGTGTAGCTTCGCATTCACCAAACAGACATGAGATTCAGTGTTCTCGTCTAACTCCTGACAAGAAACTGAATAAGCACGTCTCGCCAACTGTCTAACAATGCTTTAAAGCTTCAAAAAACATTCACTTTTTCAGAAATTAACTCCTGTTTCAGTGCATTCTCCCGTTTCCCTGCATGTCATGTACTATACTGCACTGCCACTGTATATTAGAGGGTCCCTCCCCTCCACCTCCACCACCACCACCACCCTCCTCCTCCTCTTCTTCTTCGTCGTCTCCCCTCAACACACCATTCATGTGGAAAAGGCTTGCACCACCAGCTACCCTTTCTTTTATTCATCGCACTGTAAATAACTCCACTTTATGAAAAGCAGCCAGTGTGACTCACGGATACCTCTCTAACCACAACCCATTATTATTTCATGGCCTTTGAAAGAAGGGGTCTATAGCAGGCGCTCTCACACTTTAATGTCGGAGCTCCCTCTGATGTTGTGTAGTACACAGCGGCCCTTGTTGCGCTCCGTATGCAATCCCTCACTTGAATTCACAAACACTTCCAAGTGCATAAATAGCACGGAAAGACAAGTGCCTTGCGAGCTAGCTAATGCTCTGGAACGCCATTGCTGAGGAGATAACAGGAAGCCTGCCATGGCTGATGCCTGGGACTGTCATTGGAGGGGTGGGGTGGGGTGGGGGTGGGGGTGGGTTGAAGAGAGAGACAAGTGTGCTCCCTTTATGAAAAATGCTGTTGTTTTCTGACCTCTCATGGGACATCATATGGTAAAGGAAAAAGAACATGCATCAGCGTTGCAATTAAATGACCAGCGGATATGATTCAAAGGGTCCCACGGTGTCCCTGAGCACCCTTCGGAACGTGTAGGAGGCTCTCGGCATACAGACGAGCTAATGGGCAACCTATTGGTCATGGTAGATTCAGTTTGAATCCAAATGAGGGTGTCAGTGTGTGGCTGCTCCATGACCGACAAGGTGCGGTAGGCCTGCTGGAGTTGATTTAGCCACATTGCCTGTCATAGCGTTTTACCAGTCAACATCCATCAATCGGGAGGCTAAAAAGCATGGTTTTTTTTTCCCTTCTTCGTTTGAAGTGTCAAGAGACCGACTTAGAGATGGAGTTGGAAAATGGAAGCAGCTGATGAAATTTCACATCTTTGTTTTCTCTACATGATGTTAATTAGGCAGTTTTTTTTTTTTTTTTTTTTTTTTTTTTAGCATGACAACAGACTTAATAATGTGGTTTGTGCCAAAACCACTTTTTGCAGCATGGAGTGCATGAAATGGGTCTTACAAAAGCCTTTCAGAGGTACACAGCAGTACTTCCGTGTAAACCGAGGCATGCTTGTGGTACATGAAAGCAGCGGGCTTGAATCATACAAAGGCTAAACCCATTACAGGTCCAGGGGGTGGGCAATACAGTGCCTTGTCCCACTCCTCTAAACAAGACTCTAGGTGCAGGAAGCGGGGGGGGGGGGGGGGGGGGGGGGGGGGGGCCTTGTAACATATACATTAAATTTTAATTGTTTTTTTCCAACCTCCTTCCTTCACATCTCTGAAGTAGCAGCTCCTGAAACGTTAAAAGTGTAATGCCAGCTAGATTTTTATGGCTGTGCCTTTGTAGAATAAAAGATATATGTGTAACAGCGGTGGGGGGGGGGGGGGGGGGGGGGATAATTTACTCTCTGATGCTGGAGGTAGACAGTTGCTTTTTCAAATTCCAAGTTTTGGTCCTTTATTTTATTCAGCAGTGAAATGCCATGAATACAGAAAATAATGTCTGTTACAATTCTCAACCATGACCTTCTAATGTCAGAGAACCTTTAACGTATGGACACAGTACACAGTAATGAAAAGTATCAAAAAAAGTAGTTGAATCTCGATCGAAAATAAAAACAAACGAACGAAAAAAGTTTTCACCAATTACATAAACATATGTTTGCTACAGTCCCAATTTACTGTATACATAGGGGGATCATATTCTCAATTATTAGAGAAGGATAGCAGTAGAAAGGATACATGACTCAACTGCCAGACATAATGCTTCATAAAGTATGCACAGAGGTACAAGCAATAAATACACACATTAGGTTAAGCCTTACAGCTACGCAAAGCAGATGCAGAAAAAGCAGGTTTGCTATTCTTAGCGAGCAATGAGAGAGAAACAGTAAAAATTCAGGTAAGTCAGAAAAGAAACACTGAGATTTTTTTTCCTCTTAGAAAAAAGTCTGGTAAATTTATGGGTCCACCAACATTTTTTTTTTTTACATAAGTATGCACAGTTATCAAAATACAGACAAAATCAACCCAGAAAATCCAGACAATCCTAAAATCTAGTGGAGGAGCAGATCGCAGTTCTGGAGGTCTTTCTGGTATTATGTGCAAGCAACTATTTTAGACATTTTTTTTTTACTTAATTTATACAAAACCCATGCAAATCTACAGGTAATATGCATTCTGTGGCTGACAGGTTTTATCCCTCCCAAAACAGTATATCTGAGGTAATGCACTCCTATGCATTGTACGTACATTTAGGCCATCATCCCGATGATTTTTATTATATTCTTTTTATTAGTTCTTGTTTCCAGTCCACCAAATGATTTTTAGACATGCATTTTTAAAACACAATATTCCCTTACAGGTAATCTATACATTATCATTCTACAAATGTTTGAGGACAACCTATTACAATGCAAATCTTCCATATCTTGACGCAGGGAATGTAAACGTTGGTTTGAGCCACCGTCCTATGAGACAAGCGTAGTAAAGTGTAACAGCTCTTGTGGCATTCTCGTAACTTCGTGCAATCTGTCATAATTGTTCTGAATTTGTTGTGCAGAGGTAGAAGCTTTTAGAAAGCCTTTTTGGGTAAGTGGGAGAACCCTTTTTTTTTTCCTTTTTTTTTTTTTTTTCCTTTTTGAAAGACGCGGCGTCCTTTTTATTTGGTGTGATAAGATTATTAAGAACGTCGTCTTCAAGTCGTTTTGCTGACTCCAGCTAAGTATTGAAGGGATAAGCTTTGTTCCTGGGCCCCAGTCCCCTCTTGACGTGGAACTGGCACATGTGTGTAGCGTGTGTGTGTGTGTGCTTTACATGCTGTGTGTGTGTGTGTGTGTTTTGTACAGTACTGCACGTGTCTGTGTGTTAAGCTCCTGCAGCCGCTTCCTTGGCTTGGCGCGACGCTTGAAAACAACATATGCACAGTGGTGTTTCCATTTTGGTCAGAAAACAGGCAGACGCGTCGCTCGCCGCTGCAGCACGACACGAAGCCACGTCGGTTTCTTTGACAGCTTTTTTCTGCAGCTGGAGATTTAAACCAAAACCAGAAAGTTGGCAGAACAAACAGCATCGGGGGTCTGTGTGTGTGTGTTTGTGTATGCTCGTCTCCAACAGGATGTGTGTGTGTGTGAGTGTGTGTGTGTGTGTGTGTGTGGTTCAGTTTTTTTTTTTAGGATTCCTTTATCCCATACAAGAGGAGGCAGAATTTTGTGTAACTTTGGTTTACTGAAAACAGAAATGACCATTAAAGCAACAACACTTTTCTAGATGACATTGGCTGCGAGGAAAATGACGGGACGTAGTTTCCACAATAACTACTTCTCTTTAGTCGCTAGAAATACCGAGTGTGTTTTACAAAAAGCTGGCTACCTATACAGAGTACATCAGTGTGAACACCAGTTGTATCTATATAGTTTCGAAGCTGTGACCCACACAATGAGTATTTGATGAAGTTTAAAGCAAATATCACCTAGAAAAGGTTACCGTTCACCTTAGATATCCTCTTCTGCAATGGCTATTACTATTTGCTTTTACACGGTAACCAAGCCACATCATTTCATATTAACTTGAAATCATGACTTATTTGGCTTCACTAGATATTTTTCATGTTTGGTTAGCGATGTTTTCAGTTTCGGTTTCGACGCGGCTCAGAACAAAAACCGCCACGGAAATAAGACGTGACATTACTTTGACAGTCCCACTTAGAACAATACATATTCACCAGGTTAGAAAAAATAATTCAAAATGAAACAAAAATAATGACTTCTGATGTGTAATGCGTAACCAAAAAAAAGTTTTAAAAATTAAAATAAAATTAAAATAAACTTCACAACAACACAATGTTTCTGCACTTCCATTGAATACACAAATGTTTCGTTTTGGTCATGATCCACTTTTACAGTTAGCTGCTCTCTACCAGTTAAATCACCAGCACAAAAAAAAAAAAAAAAAAAAATGCCTGCAGTTCAAATGTCACATCACCTTTTTAACCTACAGTACATCTGGCAGAAAATCTCCAAAGTGGACGTTTTATGAGTTATCAAATTACACATCAAAATCAGCATTTATTTCCCCTCTCTCTTTCTTCTCATGATCATCTTTGTATAGGGCTAAATGAAACAATCCCAGAGGTTATTCCAAGGTAGTTTGCGGAACAAAAGCTTCTCTTTGTACTAGTTTAAAGTCACAGAAGGCGGACCAAGAGGAGTTTGGTGGCTTCTGTCTATAAGCTATTGGCCATTGCTAGTGTTGGCTTTGGTTTCTAGCTGTTGCCTGTGACTGTTTGCAGGTAGACAAAGCTTTACAACGAGGAGGTAAGGAGAACAGCGAGAAGAAAATTATGCAGAAATGCATTTGTTTTGTAAATGGTGCTTGAAACAAACTGTTTTTTTTTCTCCCCCCCCCCCCAACTTAATTTCCAGTTTTTTTGAACTTTTCATCACAAACATAACAGACTGGAAGCCAACTTTTTCCTCTTTTTTTTCTCCTTTTTTTCTGGACAGCTGCAACAACAGTCTTGGTACCGCAGTTGCTTTACTGGTGTGATTTAGGGAAATGGCATTTACAGTTGGTGGTGTCGGAAATCATATTTTGGAAATTAACGATGGCAAAAAAAAGAGCTGAAAATAATATACTGGTTTTTATAATAGTAGCAACATACAGGCAGTGACACAAATTTCTGAGACTACTCCTGTGCAAATGATAACAGAGCAACAACTTGAATTGAACCAGCAATTGTCTCTAGACATTAACAACTACTGTGGGTTGGATTATTCACAAACATAAAATGTCTTCCTTTTTGGCAGTATATGAGGCCGCTAGCTTTCAACGGAAAAATGATTTGCTCATTTGTTGTCATGTTTTTTTCCCCATCCATGAGTCCGTCATCCTTGTACTGTACGTGGCCACGCCATCCCTAATGAAACAGGTCTCAAAGAGTTTTTTTTTTCTTTTTAAATCAGACATCTCATGCCTGTCATGTTTGGGGATCCCAAAGGGCTGCAACAAAGAGTTCCTTTGGACCGGTCTCTATCCGGATACATGCTCAATAAATAGTCCCAGTGGTGAGAGAGACAAAGAGAGAGTCAGCTGTGGTTGCGTGGACTGTGGAGTGGTTTCTAGTCTTGCAGGAGGTCTGTGTGAGAGAAACAGTGCAGTTGGGCTGAAGGGATACGTTCACCAAAAACTGTATCCTAGTCACTCCAGGTCTTCCGATAAGTTCCCTTCCTCCAGCTCCCGGTCGTCATCCAGCTCTGGACTGTGATTGGCTGTCGTCACGAGTGACATCGGACAGTCGTCGTCGTCCATATTAAGCGGCTCCTCCTTGACGTGAATGGGTGGCCTGCGACACAATCACATCGGCAATAAATGTTAGATTCCTTCGAGGTTTTGGGAGAAATCTCTGCAGCCACATCAAGAACTCACATGTATATTTGTCAAGTGCAACTTTAACCCTCGTGTCGTCCTGCGGGTCAAATTGACCCGTTTTAAATTTTGAAAATTTGGGAAAAAAAATATTTTCATAGTGAAACTTCTGATGTTCACATTTTCAACATTTTTAGGAAATTTTTGAACATTTTTTTGGTGGAAAAAAAGAAATGTTAAAAATGTCTCTTAAGAACATTGACAAAAAAAAATCAACCAAAATCCAGTGAATTTCGCTGGATTTTGGTTGATATTTTTTTTTGGTCAATGTTCTTAAGAAAATATTAGAAGTTTTACTGATATATAAGTAATCACTTTAGATATTTTTACTCATTTTTTGGAAGATTTTTACTCATTTTTTGAAAATATTTACAAGAATTTTCTTGTCAAATTTGGGGGATTTTTTAAAATAAAACTTTTAAGGGAAACTTTTAAGGAATTATTGGAATTTTCTTCCTGCAGGTTTTGCAAATTTTCAGAAATTTGGGGAATTTTTTTTTGCTGAATTTTTGAATTTTTTTCACACAAGGAAACAATATTTTTTGGTGCCTGTAAATGAGGACAACAGGAGGGTTAAAGTAGCTGGAAAACTCCTGAAGGAGAGAAAAAAACATAGTAATACCAAATAAAACTGCAAGAAAATAATATGCAAAAGAGAAAAAAAGGAAATGTTCAGCCATTACTCCCTTTTACTATAATGCAAAGTGTCGCTCGGCGTACAGATAAATACTCTGCTGTATCAAAAAACAGGCATTACATGCATTATCTAGTGAAAGTAACAACCATGTTGTTTGCAAGACGCTAATTCGACATGATGCCTCACGTCTACTGTAAGTAAGCGCATGAAAATTGCATGAAAAACATGGCCCCTGTAAGGCCGATAAGCTGTGATGTTCCAGACATGTTTGGCATTTAAAAGTTTACTGATGACACCAGGTTGAAATACATGAAAAAGGAAAAAGGGGAAAAAAAAAAAAAAAAACAGGCCACATGATAAATAATGGAGAATTTCTCATCCCTGAGCCCCCTGGAGCAAAGGCAGAGGAGAGGCTTTTTTATCTAGTTAATAGAAAGCGCAGCCACTCGTTAATATGCAGGGGCTGTACATGTCGCTCCTCAAGAGGAAAAACCGGCAGCTAGGTTCTGCCATTAATCAACTTCAGCCCCGGCAGTTCGCTCGGACACCATGATACATGTTTTTAACTCTAAATGGATGAATATCTTTAGCCATTGTCAATAAGCGCTGGGCAGGAAGCGGCTCGCAGGACACCTTTCCCTTCAGAACAACAGAGGAGTGGGCGGAAAGGAGAAGAAAAAAAAGAAGTGTTGGGCGACTAACAAGAATAATAATGCTGTCACACACAAACAAGGCATAACATGATCTGGGGCCCTAGTTGGGTAGAAGGGTTTGTGCCACGATGATAAATCTGACAAAACCTAATTATTTCTGACACATCGGATGCATCAGAAAATCCCCGTAGACTTTGAAAGAGGAGAGTGGGGAGAGAGGGAGAGGGAGACTTATCAAGTGGTAGTGCGTTAGGATGCGACTCTCCTGGGCCGCCTTCATCACTGGAAGAGGGGAGGGCTTTGAATTTGAAAAGAATTTTAAAAGGTACAGATGACTTTAATATTCAGAGCCAAATACTGTAAATTAATATTCTGATGCGGTGGGATGTGAAGAGGAGGCTGATCTTAGCAGGATGCGAGGCGAGCGATGAATATTTCTGTTTCTGCCCCTCAGATTTATGGAGAGAGCGAAAAGAAAAACACCTCTGCCAGAGGTTAGAGAAGCAGAAAAACACCAACCGTGCTCCCTCCCTAACCCTAACGCTGGATTGAAAGATGACTTTTAAAGTATAAATAAATGAGGTTAGGCTGCTCTTTTGTGAAATACAGGAAAACTAGTGCTGAAACCAGTGACTAATTTACAGAAAACGTATTAAATATAGCTGTGATATTTGACTAGATTACCTTTTAGGCCTACAAATTTCAACCACCACTAAAATCATTGTGTTTTCCAAAGGCACATAGTAATACTTTTATTAAATCATATCAACAGTTAATTAATATTTTCTAACACACTACAATGTGCTTTTAGGTCACTAGAAGGTGACTATTAATGTTGAATGCTGAATTGTCTGTTTATACTCTATTTATTAGCACCTAGCGAAGAAGTTGCAGCTGTTGACAAATAAATTAATAAACACTAATCCGCATAGCGTTCTCTACACGTTTATTAATTAATACATAAATACTGCTTCTGAATGCTAAATAGCAAGACTTGTAGTGCAGTATCTCCTATTAGACAGAGCATTATTGGATTACAAAACAATGCATGCCTCATTTTGTGAACTTGTTTTCTACAAAGATTCTGATCATGTTTTACTTCCAAAATAAAAGCACGTGAAATGGCTTCCATACATCAGCTGAATGTAAATCCCCTCCCCCACCCGTGTTCTCACGCGCTTTTAACACACAGCTCATTAGATGTGTGTGTGGCTAGGAGGAAATAAAAAATATGCAGGAGCGTATTCACAGGCCCGAGCTTTCTGACACTTTGGTAAAATATGTGGATGAGCCATTTAGTGCTTAATGGCTAGCTGCCATTATTGAGTCACTCAGGAGTAAACGTCGGACTTTGCGCTTGTAATAAATACTCGCCATACATGTGAGATGCCTGCTCTCACATCAATTGGAGATTAGCACCAGCAATCATGCAGAGGTATGTCAGGGATGCAAATAAGGTCATTAGTCCACAGGCCTAATGGTGGGTTGGAGGGGAGATGTAGTGAGGAAGAGGGGGTGGAGGGGTATGGGAGGCAGGGAGGGGTGAGGAGGACGAGGGTGGGCAATCAAAGACTTTCATAACTCAGTCTGACTCATTAACTAACACCAAAGAAGGGCGGTCACCAAACAATTCCATGTGACGGCACAAGATACAGCTCATAAAATGAAGTCACATTCAATAGATTGCGTTTGCGATGAAGTTTTTAAAGCCTAATTTTGAATAGTTCTGATCTTTCCTGGTTTTTCTGCTTCTTTTACCCCTTAGGGTGTACAAGATTCATGCACACGCATGCACAAACAGCGCATGGCCCAGGGGCAAGTGGGTTTGCGGTTAAGCAGGTATCATTAACCTCTCGACATTTAGGGGAACTAGAGGTTCTTCTAACTGTTGAATTTGCCGAGGAGTCGTCTCCTGAGAAAGGCCCGCGAAGGTGATGTGCTATTTAGTTCAGCGCTACGAGCAGCTCTATTATTTAAACACATCCTGGAAAAGCCAGTCGTGAAAAACACATTTCTTCCATTTTGAGGTTGTCGTGGCTGTGTGAAGGCAGGCGGGGATGGATGGAGGGAGGGAGGGAGGAGAGGGGAGAGGATGGATGGATGCATCTTATCCTCCATGTCAGTGTCAAGGTGGTGTGGCCAGAGAGAAAAGCAAAAGAAGTCAGCGCTGGTCTGTTACTAAAAATTAAATGACCTGAGGGAGTGGTAACACTGGGATTCTGTCTAGAGCTAGGCAGATTTGCTCCACTTAACACCCCATTTCAGAGAGGGGTAAACACGTCCAAACAGATTAACGTATAGACGTCTGGTAGGACTAAACCAAACGCTCCTCTGTTCTCCGAGACACACTCAGCCACACGGAGTGCATCCTTTATCCATTACAGGAGTGCTTAGCTAATGTCGACTGACTTCTGCAACATGAGCTTTGATGGACAGTGGATAAGAATCATTAAAGTGTAATTTCAGTGTGTTTGCCTCAGAATGTGAGTGTGTTTCCCTGCATGCTGCCTTCACAGACCTGTGTGACGCCAGTCATTCCTGAAACTCACATGAGATCAAATTCTAAAAACACTCTCTTTCTCTCTCTCAGCTACACTAGCTGAGAAAGGCAACGATTTTAAAGGTAATTAATGCTACACTTGCTAAATATTAATAGGAACAGTCTTGCATAAAATATAGCAGCTAAACCCCTACAATGCAGACAGTGGTGTAATTAAAGACGAATATGTAATAGAGACTATTTATAGGCTTGAACTAACTGTTACCCAAAACGTCAGGCTCACCCCAGGTATAAGCACAGACACAAATGGAAATACCAAAGCAGATACAGGAAGGGAAACCGTCTGCTTGTGATACAATGCATGCTGGAAATTGAGCCTTGCCCTCAGGTCATGGTAGAACTGACGAAAATACTGATACTGCGGGTTAAATGTCAGACAATTAAGCTAACAAAGGGCAAATAGACAGCGAGTGAATTCAGTGTAGGAGGAGAAATGGGCAGGGTGGGGGTCAACATTGGAGATAAGAACTCTTAAAAATCTGTGAGGTGGAAATTAGCATGTTCCCATTGCATTTAATGTTTTTTAGGCGTTAAACAGGCCTGTGATCCATCATGCACTCAATGAAAAAACATGAAGGGATTTAGGGTTACAGGATTACAGATTCACTTTGGTGCTCGTCTGTGAACAACGTACAGTAGCTGTTCTGGGTGAAGGATGTGGATAATTTGGGTAAAGGGCAGAATAATGACATCCATTAAGGTGCACTGTTGTTGTGTTTTTTGTTTGAAAGGTTTAAAACATCTGAAAGTTGAAGCGAGATCCATGCACTGTATGTGTGAAGCTGCAGGAATACTTAGTCTTTCTGCAGGAACTTACATGTGTACTGGAGGGGAGTATCCGGGGCTGCTGTGTCCGTTGGTGTCCAGGTGGTCGAGCGAGCCGTTCAGCTCCTCATGGGCGGACTGCAACAGGGTGGGGGGGCTACCGCTCAGCGTGACTGGAGGGCTGCCGCCCAGCAAGCCGGGCGGACTCCCGCCCAACAGCCCGTGTGGACTTCCGCCAGTCAGTACGGACGGGTCTCCACCGAGGAGGCCGTGGCAGCTGCCTCCCATCGGGCCTGTGGCACCGCTGTTCATGAGTCCGGGGGTCCCCAGCAGAGGCAGGGAGGTCTCCGCCAGGGCAGCCTGCAGTACAAGGAGGAAGAAAGGGAATATTTCAATAAGGTGGGAGACAATTAAGGAACAGTGAAGATTGGTATCCACTGGGTGAAGCATGAGAGGGCAGATGAAAAAAGCATAACAGGTAGGAGACAGGTGTGTTGTTTGAGGTTTGGATTCAGTGTATAAAGTGCAAAAAAAGGCAGCCGAGTGAAAAATGCATAACAGTAATTAACACAGTAATAATTAAAAAGCATTGTGTTAGTCTTATTCTGTTGCAAGCTATTTTCCCCCCTGTGACACCTTCCTGACAACTGCCTCCCCCAGCTGCCATTCCTATGCCCTTGTGTGGTGTGGCTATTAAAGAAAAGTCCCCCAAAAACTTTACCTCAAAATAATAAAAACTCCTGACACTTTCGCCTGCTGCGCATTAAACTTATATACAGTGATTAAATTTTTAAAGTTTTTGCCATGAGCACCTCGCCGGCGTACACTATGAAGCCAAATCATTTATGACAGCTTAGATAAATATTAATGCACATGCCCTTGCATTTGCACATGCCGCTATCAATCTAGGGTGGCTGCCACAGATGAAGAGAAAAGGAGAAAGAACCGAAGGAAGGAGTGAGAGTTGCTTCTGGATTCAACCACAGGGTGGCCTTCTGAGTCTGACGGTGTAGAGGAAGGAAGGAAGGAGGTGGGAAGAGAGAGAAGGTGTGAGAGAAAAGAGGCAGTGACATGAGTTAGGAGGGAAAAAAAACTTCTTATGCAAAGTGCAGTATGGAGTTCTTTTGTGCACAGTAACCACATTCATTCAGTCACTCAGGCAGCCGTCCTGTCTGTCAGTCAAATAAACCGGCAGCCGGTGACTCAGGGGTTCTCTGATGCTTTTGGTTCGTACCTGTAAGCTGGCGTTTAGTGCAGTTCCATAGCCAAGACTGGAGGGCAGGTTCTTGACAAGTGATGGGCTTCTAGATATGATGTAAACAAAAGAGAAAAAGAACAAAATAATTAGTTTTCAGACAAAATAGTGTTTAATCTAATGTTATTAAGGAAAGAAATGGAGTATATATGTAAAAAATAAGAGAAAAAATAAAGAAACAGGAGAACAGAAATAGGCCCTGCTGACGTCCTGTCATTTTCTAAATTCATTGAAGTACAGATTCTGATATAAGAAGCGACAAAACTCCTACCCTGTGATCTTCTGTGACCTGCGTTTCTGGTACTCCACCTCATCCACCGTCCACACCGCCCCCTTCACGTTCTCCACACGCACAAAGCACTTGTGCAGACTGAGGTTGTGGCGAACAGCGTTCTGCAAAAAGATGTGACACACAGGTCAGAGGGATGAGGGAAAACGAATTCATTCATTATCTATCAAGAAAGGAAAAAAAAGAAGAAGGCTTGGAAATTGATTTTTTCTTGCATTTTGAAGAAATTCTTAACATTCACGCACCATTGATTTAATTAGTAAAAATTGAGTGAGAGCGAATGCTCTTACAAGTCCTGCACACAGTACATATCAATCAGAGTAAGTAGGCTAAAAGGAGGTAATCAGCATAGCGAATGGCTTATGGTGGTGACAGAAGTGGTAATGCCGGCCTTGATAATGGTGATGTCAGTAACCCTTCCTGCTCCAGAAAAGCATTGCTCTTAATGGACACATCGCTTTAAAGATGACAGTATTGCAAGAAAAAAGACAGTCATCAGGAGGCCCCTGTTCTAGTGTGTGTGTTGGAGAGAGGGTGTGTTCGTGCACAAGTAAGCAGGATTAAGTTGAACTGTATCTGACATCTATATGTCCAAATATTCTCCATGTGGTGTCATATCTGGTGTTGAATACGTGCTTACATGACGCAATAAGCTTTTAAATTTACTATCAAAGCTTACTATAAATTAAAGCATCATATATCTTTTGAAAAATAAACCAGTGAGGTGTTTTTTCTTTAATTACAAAATAAGAAAAATCTATAGAAAAAACGCCTTCTTATATTAATACGACCATATGACCATAATTAAAACATGCATCAGACTCTACAAATAATAACCTTGGCTTTAATATCCCTGCTGCTCATATTTATCATCTCCCTTAGCTTGGTGTGTACTGCTCTTTCTCCAAGAAAAAGGGATTCAGAAAAAAAGAAAAAAAAAACTCATAAGCAGATCTCGCATCTGACCTGAAAATCCCAGGATTTGATTGATCTTAATGCCCATGGCTCTGAATATGATAATTTTAATATTAATGAGCAAATGAGCAGTTTTATTATGCATGCTATATAGTTAGAACTAATAAGCTTCTGGGTGAGAGAAAAGAGAGAGAAAGGAAAAGTAGGGTGGGGGGGTAGATCCCTCTTTGGAGCTGATGAGACCAAGCTGAGATATTAAACTACCTTTCATTTCTTTCTTTCTTTTCTTCTTCTTTCTTAAAAAAAACCCCAACAAATTCTCACTGTTAATCAAACGACAAACCCATCGCTGATCATCCCACTAATGCTTACAAAGGGAATTGTGGAGATGTAAATAGATCACCTTGGTGATTGTGCAGAGTGGGAGACATAAAGACAAGACATTTCTGAAGTCGTTGTGGCACGACGGCTACCGCATCACAGAGGAACTTAATCAGGAAAAACGGAATAAAGAAGGAACATTTAAAGCAGCACGTCCGTTGTGTTGTTTTCTGCTACCAACAGCCACACAACAAATTCCACTGAGAACATATCTTGTCATTATATTATTACACAGCAAAACACGGAGCGAACTGTACCTAACAAACTGGAAAAGGGCACCGATCTTTTTGCATGCCCTCCTGAATTGGTGATCACACACCCATGTGCTCATTTGCATCCCAAATCCAAATTAATTCACTTTGCTAAATCTAGTGCTGCGACACGTCTTGCATGCTGATGAGCGGCTGGGCCCAGTTTTCCCTCCAGTCTTCCTGCGTGCAGCCACAAAGGCTAAAGGCAGCTAACGAATGACGCGCAGGGGCCACGGGATAAAAAAAAAAACAAAAAAACACCGAAGACACTGGCTGCTCGGTTGGGGCTTTCTTTATCAGCAGGCAGACACACTTCTGGTTAAAACATGTGCTGCTGGAGAGACATTTTTTACCATCTTTGTGAACGCAGACAGGACAATAAAGTTGTAAGGACAGATATACAAATGGGCCCTTTTGTGTGGGTAAGTAAAGAGTGCTGCCTCCCTGACAGGCCCATTCTCACTCCCCCCCACCTTGGCTTTAGTTCAGCACGAGGACCACTCTTAACCCCTCTGTGAGACGCAATTTATGTGTTTTTGGCTGCTGAGAACTGGTTAACAGGCAAACAGCCATCTTTCTCCCTAATAAACCAATGATATGCGAGAGAGGAAGGTGGTTTCAGGAATAGGAGGAGGGCTGTATCTCTTAACAAAAGGTGCTGATGATGGAGTGGCTGCCGTATAATTAGTGCGTCAGAGCCCTCTCCTCTCCACGCCAAGCCTTCGCTATTAATTGCACCAAATTAGAAAACGATATCTGAGGGAGAATAATTCTTTCGGCTGTCATTTCTAAACAGAAAAGGTGGAAAAATAAATAAGGAGAAAGAATGGGGTCTATTCAGAAGAAAGGTTAGAGGAGTGCTAATGGCCCTGTGCTGAGTAAATGAATGCTTTCTTAAGGTTTTCTTGTGTTCGGCAAGAGGAAAGGCCTTTTACTGTACGGAGGAGTGAAAGGGCACAGCGAGGGTTCATCGAGGTTACCTTCCAAGTTGCGGCGTTGCGTCTGAAGTAGGCGAACGTGCGCGTGAACCAGCTGTAGATTTCATTAAGCGTTAACTGCATGTCGGCAGAGTCCATGATAGCCTGAAATGAGATGACATCAAATAATGGTTTACTAACGAGACCAGGTAACTGACACACACACACACACACACACACACACACACCAACAGATTGAGAGTGGAGGGAGAGAGAGAGCTGCCATGATTCATGCAGCAATTAATTTTAATCTAATCAGGCAAAGTTAATTTATTTCCCACTCACCTGTCTTATGAGGGTTGCATAAGTAAATGGCGGTCTGACATCTGCGTTCTTATAAAACTCGTAGTTTGGGGCAATCTCTGGAAAAATAAATACTGTGTCACCACCTGAAATAATTGGTAAATTTTATTCCTTTAGGTATTGAATTTACTCAAGGTTTCATCAAATTAAAATGGGGGGGAAAAAAGGGAGAAAAGGGGGTGGGAAGGTGGGGGAGAGAAAGAGAGGGTTGGTTGGATGGGTGGAGGGGGGACACATCAAATCAGCATTTTCCATGTCTAACAAAATGCATTTTTAATTAATCTCTCTCGTGAGAGATCTTAAACACTAATACATCCATAAAATGAGATCCGTGTAGTTAGTTAGGGTGAAGTTGAATAATTTATGTTTCTTCACACTAAACACAGAGAGTAAATATAAACATCAAAGACGGACCGTTTAAAATGCAAAGCTTAACACATGGAATGTCTTAATGTAATAAATATTGTATTTTTTCACCATTATTTGAACTTAATTAACATTCATGTAATATTTATGCACAGAGGAAGTTCTTGTCTATTTACATATAGAGTGATTAAACACAGGCTTCCCTTCATAAACCCACCCAGACATCTCACATTGGTAAGACCAACAAGGATCTGTGGTTGTGGGGATGTGTTTATGTCATGTCTGTGCACGTGAACTATGTGTGTGTTATAGTACTAGAAGGTAATTACCGGATTGAGGTATCGTGTGTGATTTGCAAGTTTAACATTATTTTTTCATTAAATTTAAATGGAATATCAGATGAATCATAAAAGTCTGAATTTTATATTAATTTTAAGGCAAATCAGTTGTAATTCTGAATCAGAATGAGAGCTGAAATAGTATTTAATACCTCAATCCTTAAACGTGTGTGTGTCAGGTTAGGCAGAAATGATATTAAATCCAAGAAATTTAGGAGGTAATTTTCCTCAAAAATCGGACATTTTTATAAGCATCTGTGTGATTCTGATTTGTTTAAAAGTGAACTGTGTTCATTTTCTGCCTTGTATACTCTGCATATTCTGTATTTGTGCATGTGTGTGCTACGACGTGCAGTGCTGAGTAGTTGGTCCTACCTGACGACAAAGGCATGGAGTATTTGTCTGAGTGGCGTCTGCGCATGGCTCCCATGCTGGGGACGTTTGCTCCTCCCAGTACTGACGGCACCTGGGGCATGGCGGCCATGGGTGTGATGGGCGCTGTGGGCGTGGTGGGTGTCTGAGGTAAGTTGGGGGGGGACGCTGACGGCAAGTTCTTGGACATGGTGACGCTGGACACCAAGTTGAGCTGGAAAAAAAGGGGGGAAAGAAGACACAGCGCGATTGGTGGAGAGCGGGAAAAGAGATAGATGCAAGTGGGAGGTAGAGGGAGGAGGAGGAAAGCATTATTTTGTGGTTTCTCTGACAGAGCAGAGTGTCTGCTCTCCTCCTCTCTAACACAGCTGTGTTTCCACTAACAAGGCTCGTGGAGAGGAGCCAGCCCATCTCCACTAATTACAACCACCAAATTGTATCATAAGAATTCTAATTAGAGCACGCTGTTGAAGATTATCCGACGATCAGCATCCGTGTTATCCCGGCCCCATCTCTCTTTATCTCTCTATTTATCACTCCCTCCCTGCCTCCCTCCTTCTCTCCCTCTCTATCTACCCCACTGCAACCACCCATAATCCTTATACACTGAAGAAATGAGCCTCGGAAAAAAGTCTTGCTGTTGGGGTGATTTTGCCAACATCTGACCCTGGTTCTAGAAGCCTAATCATGACATAATTCCGCTTTGTTATGAAAAGGGTGAAGCTAAGTTAGATATCATCAGGAAATCCAAATCATCTCAACAAAAAACCCAGATCCAGGACACTCATTCATTTAATACCGGTCCACTAAAGCCTGAGTCTTAACACAAGGCTGTGCAAGAGTGAATGAACAACTACATATAACTCAATAAGATATGTTTTTTTCGTTTTGAATCGATCCACATTGTTAGTCGTGCTTTATAATCAAGTGATTTTGCAATTGAGAAGAATTTATAGCTGGAGTTTCTGGACAAATACATAATACAACAGCGCTGTTATAACTTAATATATCTTAAAGTGACCTTGCGTTTAAAAGAGCAATCCAAGACCCCTATTTAATACCACCCGATTTCGACCGATACAAAGCCTTCTTCATGGCCAGGCTTTACAGACATTGCTCGATAATTTATGTTGGCTAGTCCCCACCAACAGCAAAATTCCTGGTTCACTACCTCAGTGTGAAAGAGGTTTAAGTAAGAGAGTAGCCTCCTGGTCAGGACAGCCATGCAAAATGATTTTGGTGTACGTGCAAAGCAAGAATAACTTGAGACTATAGTTGAGAACACTTGCAGAACTTCACAGGAGGAATCAACAACACAACTGGACGTCATTATTGCAGTTATAGTAGATTTATTGGCCCTAATTTAGCAAGACTTCTAGTGCATGAGGAAGTGTAGAAAGTTCTTTCTTAGGGCGAAGCTGATAAGAGGCTTCAAGCAATCTGCACAGACAGCTATGGTCACTCCACACTCGTGCACTCTTCCTCTTCGTCTCCTCCACTCCTTCAACATGAGAGAGTGTTACTTACCTCTGGCTCGCATGCCAACTACGCTTTGCTAATCGCCCCAGCTTTTCCACCACTTTTGCATTTGCCTTCCCAAATCTCATGTGAGAGGCTCTAACCGACTGGAAAATTCCTAACTGACCTTTTAGTCTCTGCGCTAATTTAGTTGGAATGGTAATGACATCGTTACATATTCAAACCAAATTGCCTTAATTGTGAGTCTACAAGTGGAATGCATCCGTTGCGGAGAGTCTGAATTAAAACCGACTTGAAAGATGGAAGGGAATGAGGGGCCGAAGGCGCTGAGAGACGGGAGGGCTGAGGAGAAGGTATCAGCGGTCATTTGTGGCATGTGTTGATAAATACGATAAAATGTCAAGTTTGAGAGACTCCCGTGGATGTAGGGGGCTTTCAGATGATAATTATATGCCCACTTAGCTGTAATGAGCTGCTATAGTGACGGGCTGGGACAAGGGCTGGGTGCCTATACAGGAGTACAGAGACTGAGGAAGAGAGTTATGGAATATTAATCTGTACTAATATATCTACTTAAAACAATATATTAAGCCATATTAGCATTAATTTAGCACTCCCTGTTGTGTAGTCTTTTTCTCCTAGTTACTGTTCTCCGCTGCATAAACACACGTGAAACTTTTTTTTAAAAATTGTCCAGCATTTCTACACACTGCACACACACTCATAAAAAGTACGTAATGTGCAAATCTCTGTGTAATTCATCCTGGATGAGGTCACGACACCTGCACCTGACACGACTGTTCATTCCCTGCATCCTGTTACATGCAAACCGCACGCCGAACCGTGAAATACAAACTGCATTTTCCTGTAAAGGTTATTTGATAAACACTCACGTTCTATAAGGTGGAGGTGGAGGGGGGAGGGCCTCAAAATATGCAAACAAAATTCAAAGTAAATGCCCTCATATGCGCATATGGGCATGTATATTTATAATGTTAAAACACAATTTCCTGTCCCTTTTTGCAGCCTCTTTACCAACAAGACGCAGCAACAAGCGCAACATGTTTGCAATCCCATTTTGACCAAACAGAAATGATTACAGTCAAACGGAGGGAGGAGTGAGCACTTTGTCACCTCTCGCTCATCTGAATTCACACTCAAGGTTGGGAGAAGGAGAGAGAGATAGCTTATTATTCAAAACTTGCGTTCTTGCTAACTTTGATTCTCATTCATCCATAGCATAGCCAAAAGGTAGCATTTAATGAAGTGCGATTCAGGGAATAAATGGGGTCATATTGGAGACAGTGTACCGGTGTCTTGTATTGGTTGAGCATTGGTTGGTCATAGGCGCTACGAATGAAAAAACTGGATTTATTTCAAGCCCTGATAGGCGAACGTGATTTCTTATTTTAATCAAATGCTTGAGAAGTTGATATGTTGCACCAAATTCATGCTGCCACTTGAAATCCACCAACTATCTCTCTTTTTTAATATCTATTCACTTTTGCACACATGCATGTTATTCTCCCCCTTGCAACAAATCTTTATCTTACCTCTCCTTAAAAAAAAAAAGAAAAAAAAAAACGGGGAAGCCTTAAAACTGAGGATTTAACTGTTCGTTTAGGAATTCTGTCTGAATTGCCCCCACCATCAAATGCAATTAGCTGCTCTTTCATGTGTGCTTTATGTAATGCAATACTTCATTAGCATCATTCATTCATATTCAGGCATGGATTATAGGCTGCAAATTCTTTATTGGACGAGATGGAACCAAGCTGCTGGAGTTTTGAAGATTAAAAAAAAAAACTACAGAGAGGGGGAGAGAAAGAGAGAGAGATTGAATAATAAAAAGGGAGTTTGATTCCTGATGGAATTATGGGATAATTATGCTATCTTGTGATTATCTACATTCTATGATGAGAGGTGATGAGGAAAATTATTCTATTGAAAGTAGGCACTTACTAAGCAGCAGAAAGACGCTAACAATGTTTTGCTCTCAAATATTTCAAAACGTCTAAAATTGGAAGGAAATAATGTTTGCAAAAACGTATCATCTTAATATCAAATTCAAATAGTGGCTGGGAGAAAAAGGCATTTATAATCATTCCATCTAAAAGTAAAAGGCAAGCGAGAGAGAATCCAGAATGACATCATTTTCCGTCTAAGATGACCCCTTCCACAATTTTGGATTTCTTCTTTTTTCTGCAAGCAATTTCTGCTTCACTGTGGGTATTTATGTCAACATCGCGCTATCTTCACCACTCAGCTGTAATTTTCAGGTGTTGGTTGTTAAAATGACACATCTTCTCCTCTCTCATTCCAGTTTTGAGTGCCGCTGCGGCCACTGAGCCAAACAGTCATCAGCTGCCAACAGGTTGTTTTGGCTATTATATCTATCACAAAGAAATGACCCAGTGTTTTAGCCAAGGACTCCACCGCTCTGCCATCTAATACACTTCCAAACTCTATTGTCCTCTCGCAGGCGCACAATAACTGATAAGAAGCAGATGTAACTCGGCATTACAAATCCCACTCCCCCCCCCACTCCTTTCATCTTCTGTCACTCACTTGCCCCAAACTGCTGCACGCTTAAACTGTTCATTTTCTGTGCGGCTGCCTCATTCACAGCCGAGCCTGTTTACGGTAGCCGGAGCAATATGCACTCACTGGTTTGGGAGATGACTTGGGTTCTGAGGGCCGCATGTGCAAGTGGGTCATCATCGCCTGAAGACGCTCACGTTCTTTAGAAAGCTGTTAAGAGACAAGAAGAAGAAGAGGAGAGTACATTAGGGTAGATTAGAGAGGAGAGCAAAGGATAGGAGAGGAGAAGGGAGGAAAGGAATACACAAATGAACGGAAAAAGGTGACGGGAAGAAAGAAAAAGAAAGCAAGGCAGAAAGGAGACAACTGTGCTGCTGGTAATGTAAGGAGAATATGAGAAACTGGGGGAGAAGGTGCAGACAGGTCAGGCAAAACAAATAGCATTTCATCTTTTTGTCAATAGCAGAATTTAGGTCAGTGAGGCTCTGACAGTAACAAGCTAGTCGGGCCATAAATTAGGTGGTCCTGAGCGTCTGCTCAAAGTCCTGTGGACACTGTTAGGGGGATGGAGCGCAGCCAGCAGCTGCTGAGAGGTGAAGGGGTCTTCCAAACAGGGTGCCAGGCGGCCCCGCCTCCCCGGTCCAGTTAGTGGCCCCAGCCATTGCCTATCATCAATCTAATTCACAGGGAGTGACAGGGACCGGACCATGCGAAAGGCTGAACCCCCACGCCCTTAATACAACACACACATACACACACAGGGATCAAACACACTGAGAAACAGACAAGCAAGTAGGTGAAGTGCACACATACACAAAGCTGGGCCTCATTACTAGTGACGGCTCTCGTGGACAAAAAAAAAAAAGAAAAGAGAGAAGGATGGTGGGAGTAAAGAATGGAAGTAAAAGGAGAGAGGAGACAGGACAGCTTGCAACACAAGTGCACCGCTGTAATTGGTCACACTGTGAGGAGCAAGCTTCAGCAGCTTTGTGTTGCAATGAAAAACAAAACAGAGAAAATGAAATAAAATTATATAAACAGCACAGATCCTTTTTTCCCTCTCTTTTTTTACCCCACAGTTTATTTACTTTTAAAACACCCCAGATGCCTCCCAACAAAATGCAAACAGCTTATCAGACCAGAAAATAAAATGTGTGGGAGGGAAAGCTTGACTTAGCACTCTTGTAGAGGGTAAGTGAGGAGAACACATGATTGGATCTGAATTTGGACTCCTTTATACTGTACATACTACACTTTTGCCATCATATTTCTAAAATGCTTTAGACAACTAAGCCAATTTTAATAACAATGATTTTTCTATTTATTGAGGAGAACTGTGTCACTCAATTCAGGCCTGGTTTCAACTGGAAGGCTGAATATTTCCACCTGGCACTGAGTTAAATCCCAGTTTAAAAACATACATGTCTATTTGTTTCTAAAGGAAGAGCAGCGCTTGTCAGCAGTGCTGAGTAATAACGTCGCTCAATCACCGCTCTCATTATCTAGCCAGCATGACTTCTTAATAAGGTCACGCTCCACCTACTGAAAATAGTTCCCTCCTTTTGAGCTTTCTTCAGGTGCAAAGTGCAGTTAATTAACACAGCAGACTGGGAGAGATGCGCTCGCTATTAATTGGAAAGAAAAAGAGAAAAAAAAAGAAAGCAGAGAAAATAAAGCATACGCTTAATTCAATTAAAACAGCCATAATGGCTTTCGTTGTAAGGCCTGAGGATTCCTTTGTTTAGTGGCTTTGTTGAATTCAGCAGGTCCTGCTTGTCTGGAAGTATTAGGCAGACCACAATATTGGCCTTTCTCTTGCTCACACAACTTTCAAAAAATAAAGTTTTTGACCGGATGATTCGTGACTTAAATGTGAACATAACAGTTCAGCACTGTAAAATGTGATAATGGTGAAATGTGACAATAGATAGAACTTTTTTCCAACTAGTTTACACTCATTTTTCATCTAAAAGAAAACTTACCTGTAATTCCAGCTGCTGTACGACTTGCATCTGGACTCTACACTGGGCTGTGCTCCGGTCATCGAGGGCATGTTCACTGTTTAGGTGCCTGGTGAAGGCAGGAGACAACAAAACAGAGATATTACAGTCTAACTTCAAAATTTATCAAATAGTCACAAGTAGAAACAAATTAGAATCATTTTCACCCTGATCAAAATTGTAGAGGATGATAATTACAGTATCAACTTCACCACTGTTTTGTTTTAATGATAATATTTCTATACTGGGACAATTATCTATAGGATCCAGTTAGGACCCATTGTTCCACTCTGAAATGAGGTAATTAGAAGTAACATGACGGTGTGTGGTGCCATGTTTAACATGACAATAGGCCCGCGCCAGTTTAGATGGCTAACTTCAGTGCCACCCCGAGCGCTGCTTTCTACAGAGAATAAAAGATGCTGGCCCAGCAGAATGGCTTTGTCTCCTTCGTTTACCGAAAACAATACACACAATTTAACACCAGCAACATTTGACACACAAAAGCAGCTCCTCACTTGAAGGTGCATTATCCAGCGGCAGACATATTAAATGTATCTGGTGTGTTCGCCTCATTAGAAGAAAAAGGCGGCCAGACAGCCATAACAGTCAATGAGGGTTTTTGTCTTGATTGGATTTCGTCTGTAGGACACAAAAGCTCCACCATTAAGATAGACCTTTATTCCTGGTAGCGCACACATATACACGGACACACACACACAAAACACAAATATGGGGCGAAAAGGGGTTTCTAAAGTGTTGTGATGCTGGGTAATGAGCCTCTATCTAAATGATCATTGGTGACAAACTCACAAAGCAAGCTTTGAGGAGGCATGCTTATGAAATGCCAGAGCTGCCACTTTATCTCCAGTAATTATAGGTTAGCTTGCAGACCCTTCAATGATCATTTACAGCGCTGCCTCCAGTGCATTAGAGGGAGTACAAAATCTCTCTCTCTGGCGTTCACTTTATCTAAGAACACACACACTCGCTTACATTATCATGGACTGGCGCAAACACTGATTGGCACACACGAAAATACACACTCCCACCACATATTCCTCTATTCTCTCGCTTCTTGTTTATCTGCAATGTGCAAAACAAGACAACTCATCGAGCCGGCTTCTCTTGGCCTGCCAATCAAAAGCTGAATAGAACATTTGTAATCACAATAGCACTGTACCTTTCAATTAGACCCAACACATTTAAATCCATTCCATCTTGTCCCTGCGTATACTTTTGTGACCATTTCAGGTCTAATGCTCAGAAATTTTTCATTATAAATCAAGAATGAGGTAGCATTAAAAAAAAAAAAAGGAAGGGGTGGGGACAGGGACGGATGAGGGATAGTGGCAGAAAGGGGAGGGACGAACTGGTGGATTTCTTCAGCCCTGTGCCTAATTGCTGTTTCAGAATGCGCATGCAAAAAGGGGGCATTTCATTAATCATTTAATCACGTCCCTCGCAGGATGAGGGAACTAATGTTGCAAATACCCTTTTCATTTCACTGCCCATAATGCTATCTTATGCACTTGATGTATGGCGTGTGTCATGAATTACAGCTGCTTCAAAAGCACAGAGCGGGCTGCTCGCTGTCCCTGAAGATACCTTGTTTCAAAAAAAAAAACCAAAGACATAGAAGGGGAAATCTTTATTAAGCCTCTCATCGACAAGCAGCTTGTTTCTCTTATATTTTGTGTGTTTGTGTGTGTGAAGGCCTCGCCACAGACCTCCAGCTTCCTGCATCCTTCCACTGCTGGCCAGTTAGCAAGGCGATTACAGGAAGATTACTGAATGCGTTTATGAAATATTCAAATGGCAGCGTGTCCTACTGAGCATTAATAATGCCACACAAAGACAGAAATGGAGGAGGGGGGAGACACAGATGGGCAGACTGAAAACAATAATGAAGGAACACCTTATTTACTGGAAATTGTCCCTATATTTGCATTAAAACTATCTTTACTCTTATTGTATTGGAGGTGGTTTTTGTTATCCACACGAAAAATTTGTCACAACACTATTTCTGAAATTTGCTGAATATTTTTCTGCCTTTATTATGAACAAAACTAAATCATTTTAAAGCAAAAACATAAATTTACTCCAAGACAAACAGAAGGACTCGTCCAAACTGTAGCATCCAGGTAGAAGCGTTTAAACTTGCAGGTGGATGAAGCAGGTCTCACCGTCAGGCCTGGCTATCTACTGTTTATGTTTACTGTTCATGACTCATTCTGGAGGAACATTGATTTCTGCCTTTGAGCGAATTACCCATGTGATGAAGGCCATGTGAGAACAGGGGAAGAAAGCATGTAGATGGAGATTGAGGGATGTAGCCAAGGTAGAGAAATCAAAGCGAATAACAGCAAGTAAAGAGACAAAGAGGCCGATAAGCAGGAAGATGAGGGAGGAGTGAGACACAGCTGTTGTTTTTCAACCCCTAGATAAAGATTTCTTTTTCTTTTTTTTTTTACTGGATGCTGCAATTTCTCTTTTCTCTTAAAGAGATGGGAACAAAACATCTCAAAGGTGTTTCCCCCAATGCTGGGTACATGAATATGTATATGCCATCAACGTACACTAAGGGCCCAATAAATCTACTCAAGCCAGCATATATGGATGATACACTTTTGCTAATTGTCTGTGTGTATTATCAGGGGTGAAAAAGGCCCAGCAGAGAAAGTTAGCCCCCCTAACTGTCTGACACATTCACCAACTCAGTCAATGCACACATGGAGTATACAGCCAGCCATATGTGCTACACACTTACGAGCATGCATAAACAAGGACATATTCACAAGCATGCACACACATTCTCACACACTTTTACACACGCTCCCCCCTTGCCTTGGTGGTGGTGCGTAAGTAATGCCCTCCGTTTTAAAGGTCTTGTCACAGTGCAGCAGACATGTGGAATAGTAGAGGAGAGCATAGCTATCCAGGGGCCTGCATGACTGCCTGCCTCCACACTGTGTGTATGTGTACGTTATATAGAGACAAAGACACTTGGCTGCTGCCTTGTGGGTTTAATTAGCAGTGGCTTACAGACACCAGCGTTCAGGTTAGCGGCTGAGCTTGCCATTTTAACATAGAGTCTGCCTTTTCTGCCAGTAATAAGGAGAGCTGAGTGGTGACAGAAAGTGGAAGCGTTCAGTGTGAGTTTGGGTGCGAGTGTCTGTTTATGTGTACTTTATTGAGGTGGGAGGACATTGGTTTAAAAGGGGTACACAAGGTGAAGAGTCAAAGTAGGGGGGGCGAAGGTGTGTGTACTCTGGAGATGAAACAACAACCTGCATATGTTTATGCTTTGATATTCTATAAAATCATGCAGAAGCCAAAAAAGAGGCACTGCCTTGACAAATATGACAAATAATACTTATGAAGTTTCATTAATTGCATTTTCTCTCTCTTATGTTTACCAAAAGGCTCCCACAAAAATAGCTCACCTAAAAGCATTAATGTTCTTCCCTCTCTCTTTCTGTGTAACTAACACAAATACACCCCCACAACTCGCAGCACCCACCGCTCAAGAAACATTCCCTGCGATATTATTTCATTTTGAACTTCACAGAGCTAATTCGGGGTGCCAGCCACCTCGCGGCTACCTTTTCCAGGTGAGAACACTTAAAAGCAGCGCTGAAGAGCTATTAAATGCTGATCTTGACAAGTTTCTTCATGCAACAAAACAATAGATGACTAAACGTGTCACCGCCGCTGAGCCGAGCTCCTACAGCGAGCTACGAGACGCCAGCTTGACTTGGGTTCCCCTCCCCGCACACGTAACCCACACCCAACTACCAACATCTAAACTGTCATCTAAATCTGACACCCACTTTATGTAACCCCGTTTAAACTGTGCCTGTGTGTGTGTGTGTGTGTGTGCACGTCGGTGTGTGTGTAGTCGACTGGCATCTCCGGAAACATAAAAGGACTCCCTCTGACACCTACAATCACCGCTCCAAGGCACGCCACCGAGCAGTCATCTTTGTTCTGATGACGAGCCTGCCTTCTTTGTCGGTGTCTGTTTTCATGTGCCGGCTGGGTTACAGTATAGAGCCAGCCTCTGACTTGCAGAGATGCGCGTGTTAGACGGTTCTGTTTTGTAGCAGCCAGTGTTCTGGCAAGTGTTCTTACAAAACCGTCTGCCAACCTGTGCTCTCGCTTTTAAGTTTGAAATCTACCTGTTTTCTCTCCTCGTGTCTCTCAGTTTGTCTTTACAACCGTGCAGCTGCTGCATCGGCTTACCCAGCTTACGGGATTCACAGACACATCGCTTTGCACTGTGTTTCTCTGGACCTCACCTAAATAACCGGCTAAGCTACCTAGACACAGTATCCTCAGAGCACACAGACTTACGTGCGTTTGCGTGTGAACAGAGCGTAAAGTGCAGAGGAATAGACTGATGTCTTCTTTAGGAAAGTGTATTAAGGTGATAGGACAAGATATCAGAAAACCTACTAATCCGATAGAGGCTTGCCTCATCATGCACGCATCCGGTCCCAAGCTGCAAGGCAAACTGTTCTACCTGGACTAGTGTACATGTAGTCCAGGTCGGACAATGGATTGTGCACAGCAAACTGGCTTTACATAAGCATGACTTCTAGAATTACACTACATGATGCCTATGGATGTGCTGATATTGACACTGACATGTATGTGGCACGTTTTCTGCATGGGATAAGCAAACACACTTGTCAGGCTGTAGTTGTAATATATATTCACCTCTGATTCATTTACATCCATCGTTGTCAATTACGGTTCCTTGAAGTGTATCATACGTCTTGACAGTGTGTGAAAACAGAGCCTAATGTATTGCCTGGCTGTGTCTTTGAAAAGACTGGTAAACACTGTGTTTATTAGAGTCATTTCATTTCACAGACGCACCTTTTAGCTTTAATTCACAAGCTGCTGTAGAATTAGCAAAAGCCTGACCTAAATCCTACAGCGGCTCCCCATGGGTGCACCAGTTTCTTGTATAAGTGCAATTTTTTTTTAGCTTTCTGCAACTTATTACAGTCACTACTGTAGAGAAATGTATAATTTGGAAAATAAGCCGGAACAATGTCCTGATTTCAAGAGTTTATGCGAATTCACATGGACATTTACAGCCCATGAAAAACACTCGCCAGATCGTTATTTCACAGTTAATTACAAATCTAATTAGAATATTCAAATTAAAGCTTTCCCTTTCTTTTCTTCTCTGTGTGAGAGCAGGGAACCAGGGAAAGAGTGAGAGAGAGACGGAGGGAGAGAGAGAAAGAGAGAGAGAGAGAGACTCTCGGTGAGTGGCAATGTGATAACCTGTAATCGGCAGTGCTGCAAACACCTTCTTCCTTTGATGTCCCCCCACTAACATCCAGGCAACAAAGCCGGCCAATTACAAATGAGCTAATTAACTAAATTGTTGATGGAGCATGAAGAGTTCATTCGCTCTGGCGCCTGCACCATGACAACAGTGAATGGGGGCCTTTGTTGTGGAGGTAAGTGTGCGGCCGTGCGAGTTGTCATTAGCTTTTGACGCTTTTTTCACAAACCTATCAGACCCCTCCATGCCAGGAAGGAAATTTGTTATGGATCAGAGTTGGTTTGAATCCTGCATTGCTAGAGCAGAACCCTGTCAACTAGCTGTCTGGAAGGTCAAAATGTGCTCTTTGAAAGGCAGTGATGTTTTCTTTGTTAAGCCCCTGTACCCACTGAGAGAGGAGGCAGTGTACTGAGAGGGGGATAACGTTTGTGCATTTCACAATAAAACAGATTTTACCACATGGTGTTAACAGGGAGAGGTGAACGGATGTCGTCTGCAGTGTTACACCTCTGTCATGGGGCGTGCTCTTACTTCAAAAACTGTCCAAAGTCCTCGCAGATGTTCTCACAGCCGGGCCACTTGCACACGCCATGACCGTACAGGGGGTGAGTGCCTCCGCTTTCTTCATGTAGTGTACTAAAAAAAGGGAAAAAAGGACAGGGAGAGTAAAAAATTAGCAAATATGAAACCATGGATGAGGCGGCAGGAGTGTGTGGAGAGTGAGAGGAGCAGGGGAGCATCAAGTTCATCATAAAGTTTTCTAAAGACAGTCTGTGTAAGATTAAAATCAAATAGAAAGAGGTCAAAACATGTCAACTGCTCAATAACCAAGGCTAGACAGGAGTTAGAGAGGGAAGGG
Organism: Amphiprion ocellaris; assembly: GCF_022539595.1. NCBI lineage: Eukaryota > Metazoa > Chordata > Actinopteri > Pomacentridae > Amphiprion > Amphiprion ocellaris. Next base: position 8,309,977 of record NC_072786.1, read on the forward strand.
CAGACATACAAATACATTAGCAGAAGCTGATGAACACATGGATGCAGGGATGTCAAAAAACAATCACTGATCTTCATTCATTCTAAATAATCACTACATGCTATAGTATACAGTAGAGACTAATGTGTGAGAAATATGGGTCCAACTAAGAGCCCCAAGTGGAAATCTGGAGTGAAGTGCAGCTTTGTCTCCACCACAGCCACCATCCCATCTTGTAAAGCTATTATGGGGAGGAGGGGTGGAGGCTTTCAAGTAAACATTAAAAATCCAGACAGCCATATAATTTTCATCAGGAGATTAATACTCTGTGTAACTTATGTTCTTTGAGGACAAGGGGAGCAGGGTGTTCTGGCGTTTCTCAAATGGCACCCAAATAAGTTACGACCCTGCCTAGACAGCACATCCTATTAAAGATGACAGTTTAACCTTTAGGCTTGGCACTGGTGTGTGTGTGTGTGTGTGTGTGTGTGTGTGTGTGTGTGTGTGTGTGTGTGTGTGTGTGTGTGTGTGTGTGTGTGTCTGTCTGTCTTTGTGTGAAAACGTGAATGAGAGTATGTTGTGTACAGCCAGTGTTTCGGCATGTTTGTCTGCTTATAGGTTATGTCTGTGCGTGTGTGGTCGATGACTACATGCATGCATGCCTGCGCCCATGAATATATGGGTGTGTGTGTGTGTGTGTGAGTGTGTTAGTGCTGGCAGAGCTCACACTGTGTTTTACAGAGGGGCTTTCCCCACATCGATCCATGGCATGTTAGTAAGCAGTGCGCCTGACAATACCCCTTGTTCGATCATTATGAGACACCACACACCCCTCGGGACACAAGCAGATAAAAAGTCCTTTTTTTTCCCTCCCTTTCTTCCCTCTCTTCTCATGCATTCCCTACCTCTCTCTTTCTCTCTGTCTTCCTTCTAAAGATATCTTTTTCAAGCCTCCTTTTAGTGGTACTGGAAAGATAGCATCTACTTTAAACCAATTACACAGCACTTCCACCTCCAGTGTGAGTCTCTACCAAGCATCTACGCAGACACACACACTGCTACCCTAAGTCCTTATTATAATATCGCCCAAGAAAAGCCTTTGAATAATGCATGGGCCAGATAGGCAGATATGTGAACAGTCAGTGTTTCGGTGCTGGCTGCATTTATAAAAGACGCCATCGCAAGGATAAACATCCTGGAAACGCCACTCAAGGCATCACGTATTCTGTTTACATGACAAGCAAGCAAGGAAGGTAATTTTCAAAAGAGAAAAAAAAAGAGAAAAAGCACTAAATACTTAATGTACAAGGGGGTTACCTTGTCTTGCCTGCCAGAGAGGTTTGTTCTAAGTGTGTCTGCCTGCATGGCTTCCTCTCCTTGCGTTTGATATGTGTGTGCAAGCTAAGTGTGTTCAATGGCACGCATGGTCCCCTGGGAGAACAAGGCTCTTATTTTTTTCTTAATATCACCAAGACACTAATAAACTATTGAATAAATAAACAAAACATCCTTCTTTTCCTCCTGAAGAAACAATGCTGCAGATTGTTGTGCTCAGTTCTGATGTGTTCCTACACTGAACAACAAGAAGCTTATGCGCTGCTGTTAACTTTTCATCTTCCCTGCCTTGTTTCTTGTTGGATATTATTTCAGTTATTTTACCTCTCTCGCTCCCTTTCCCTTTCCCGCTCTCTTTGTCTGTGGTTGAGGGCTGGGGACTGTCCGTTGGCGATGGAATGGTGAGAGATGGGCGGCGATGCTTTGGCGGGATTGGAGGAGGAGGTAGTTGAAGAAGAGTTGTTGGTGGAGAGGTCTAAACCGCCGCCGCCGCTCACGCCGGTGCCGGTGCCACTGTTGCTGTGTTTGATGCCGTTATCCTCCATGGCGTGACCGCCGCCTCCGGTCACATCCTTCCACAACTGCTGGAGCTCTGCGGGGCTTAAGCCAGCTAAAGATGCCAGGAGGGAAGGGGAAAAAAGGGAGGAAATAGACAGAAAAGCAGAGACAGAAAAGAGAATAAGAGGATGAGCAGGAAGAATATACTGTACGCTAAATACAAACTCTTGCATCTGGTGTGAGGCAACTCTGTAAAGTTTTTTCAGCAGCCAGAAAAGTTCCACAAAACTGCATGACTCAAGGCCTCACACTAAGTGACTATACCACTGTGCTGCTTTCTTGCAGCGTTTGAACTTTACTGATCAATAAAACCAAGTGTGATGCTCTTCATCTCGGCCCAGTTAGATGCCGATTTAAAACTGATAACAGATCACTTGTGCAGCTCTCAAACACAAAGACTTGAATGTTTTCAATGAGGAAGAGCTATGAAACATCACGTTATAACTCCATCTGAGATAAACAAGCTTTGTCCACTGCTTGTTTTCAGCTTGGCAACTAATTAGGCAATAGTCACTCCTTTGATTTCCTTCAAATATCTCCCTGCCTGTTGTGTTCTGTCTCCACCATTTTAGTGGTAAACAACAAACATAGGTGTTTACTTGGCTCAGGAGGAGAAAATGGAGCCTCTATCTCTCTCACACATTTTATTCTTCTCTTTAGCCTCTCCCTGGTTCTCAGTAAAGGCAGTAAACAAAAACAACAACAACAACCGCTGCTGAAAGAAGGAGGGGGGTGGCGGGGTTGGGGAGCGGGGGAATAGAAACAGAGATGGAAAAACAACAAACACAAACAGAGGCAAGAGCAGAGCTGAGAGAGAAACAGAGGTAGACAAAGAAAGCCATAATCAGACAAGAAGAGAGGGAGAGAGAGAATGGAAGAATGAAAGACTAAACAAAAGAATCATGTGGAGAGTTAGGGACAAAGTGGATGGTAGAAGAGCATACCAATGAGGGGAAGGCACACAGACAGACATACTTAGAGATAACGCAACAGGGACACAGGTGCATACCAATTAGAAAAAGCAAAGGACAGAAAGACAGAGGAGGACAAGGAGCAGGAACCTAACAGCAGGAAGAAACAAGAAGAGACACCCAGATAGACACCCAGGAAGTATGTGCAAGTCACGTGCTCAAGATCATCCCTACTCCCTCTTCCTCCCACCACTTCTCCCCTCCTCCTCTTACCTGGTGGGGGCAGGGTCTGTCCGGGCAGGGCGGCCTGGCCTGGAGCGGGCCCAGGCAGCGAGAGCAGGCCCTGCCGCTGCATGTTGAGCAGGTGCTGCTGCTGCTGGAGCTGCTGCATCTGCAGGAGCTGCTGCTGGAAGACGAGCTGCTGGGCGGCCAGCTGCTGCTGCTGCTGCTGCTGCTGTTGCTATAGAGAGGAGGAGGAGGAGGAAGTGAGGAGCAAGAGAGGAGCGTAGAGGAGAGGAGAGGAGAGGAGGCGAGGGAAAATTACAGGCAAATTAACAACTGAGAGAGCGTGGCGAGGAGAGAGAAGATGGAGCGGCGTTTGTGCACAGAGAGTCGCTCGCCTCTGCTGTGACCTTAGCTATACCTCTCTGCCTCTTCTTCTGCTCCCTCTCACTCTCTGTCTGCGCTCACTTTCCTCCTGGTTTTTTTTGGGCTGTACCACAGTGCTGTTGCCTTCCCTCTTTATGTGTGTTCATGTCCACAGAGCGCACACACACAAACAGACACAAAGCTGTGCTGATATACCAGCTCTCCAGCCTGTCAGTGTATGTGGCTTGTGATTGTGTATGATACTAAGCCTCTGGTATAATCCCCCGTCCCACACCCCTCCACCACCCCTGATAGTTAATTGTCTCGCCTTCACTGATGGTCTGTTACAGCTTATGTGACCAGAGGGAACCGGCAGAATGAGAGATTTACGACTTCACGTGCACGTCACATAGACACAGGCGCAAACGCACACATGCACGCACAAATACGCTGCACCACCCAGCCACCCTCCCCGCTTCCACTCCTTCTCAGCTCTCCTCGCCGCCTCACAGAGTTGTTTATCGCTAGGCCAGACAGGCAATTGCATAAGCCCTGTGCAAAACAACAACAAAAACAACAACAAAATGGAAAACACCAAACTCAATCACCGCTGCAAAACAAGTCAGAGAGGCAGAGAATTTTAGGGACTCACATGAAACTCACGTCATGATTACAATCTAGACGCACATAAGTGATGTTTTAACTAGCTAGTTTTTGTTCTCGTCTCCTCTCTATACACGTGTATGTGCAAACACCATGTCATGTGTTGTATTGTGGTGCACCTGGAAAAGTATGGAGGTGGAGGGAAAGAAGAAGAGGAGGAGGAAGGAGGGGGCCAAAACTTGTGATGCGCTCACTGGAAAACAGGCTGCATAATGGAGTGGTGGAGGGAGGCAGTTTGTCGCCCCCACAACCCTCCACCCCGCCTCAAGAGAAATAAGGGAGCAATTTCTATTCCATATTTGATGGCGAGGCCCCTTGAAAAACTCTATTCGCAAATCCAAACAGAAACAAAGCCGCCGGGAGGTCAGTTGCGACTTCCTGTAGGGGCAGCATAATGGGCTGCTTGAGGAGACACTGAGAGGTACGACATGGAAAAAAAAGAAGGAGAATGGCAGAATGTGTGTGTTTATGCGATACCTTTTTTCCTTATCAATTTAACTGCTTCCACACATACAGTGTTGTCTGGATGTGGCCCTGGACTGGCTCTTGAGGACTCAGCACCAGCACCGTTACGCAAATGTGGTTAAGGCTGTCATGCTTGTCTCCTCTCTTCTGATAGCCAAAGAGGACGAGACAGAGCAGTTGTCTGTCGACCGGCTGCCTGTCACCGTGATTTATGAGCGCTGCACGTTGTAACTTTAGCGGTGGCGCGTGTGTTTGTGTGTGTGTTTGTACGCCCAAAGAAACAGTTCATTAACGAGTTGGATGCAGGACCCTTTGTCTCTGGTCTCCTTTCTATAAATCAGCGCGAGAGCATGTGTGCAAACGTCACTTGAAACAGTTCATTAATGGACTCGTTCCCTGGGTCTTACATACCATATGAAGATAGCAGAAACTGTCACAAAAGTAGAACTAGAATTGGTGTACGTGTTATAGGGTTAGTCTAATTATGCTTCTCATAACTCAAACAGTTTAATTAGTTTACTTTAAGGCCTGAAACCTGTCATCTTTTTGAGTGAAAGAATGGGGAACGTATGCTGAATATGAGTGCACTATATTTACCATCATTTCCTTATGCCAAATGCAATATGAGTCCACATTTCTATCCTATTTATGCCAAATCTTTGATTAGGTGCTGTAGGTGTGTGTGGTAGGGCTGTAATGTCTAGATCAACTGGTCAACTGGTTGGTCGATAAGGTCACATGTGACCAAATTCTCATTGGTTGAACAATCTCCAGTGGTCTTTTCAAGGGAATAAAATATTTTTGGTGGGAGGAGGACCAGACTACTTGAGAACACACCACATCTCAGAATTCATCAGTGTGGCTGCATTTTCTTAAAATGCATGACCAAAAACCATGCAAACTCCAGTAACCACCATGATGTATCATCTAAAACAGTACTCTAACTTGTCTGAGTTATATTCCTCGAGTTCTTGTGCTAGGACCATGAGCTGATGAATAGTAGTTCTAGATGCATGCAGATCTTTCCCTCAAACGAATTGATTGGTTTAAGAACAGGTAAGACTTCAGTTAACAAAGTTTCTCTGTGACTGACTAGTTCATGGTGCACATACCTCTTTAACCTGTTTGCCAGGGTGTTGCTGCTGGAGAAGCTGCAGATGAAGCTGCTCCTGTTGTTTCTTATAAAATTCCTGCAGGTGTTGCTGCTCACACACAAACAGAGAAACAAAGGTGGAAGAATGAGTTCATACGTATTTGTACACACCTCTGAATGGTCTCACTTCTAACCCTAAATAATTCTGAAATATCCATAGACTACAAAGCTGACTAGGTGGATCTAGGATGTCTATTCAATGTTATAAATTACATGGCTCCGGTTCAGAGCAATGTTGGGAATGTATAACTAATTCCATCTGATACACATGCAAAAATCCTCAAAGCACATCCCTTACAAATATCGAGACATTTGTTTGTAATCTTGCCTGCATAACTTTATCTCCAACTGAACTTCACATGGCTTGTTATACATAAACTGCTGCACATTGTCAATAACATCTTCTGTTGCTTTTGGCATTTGTATCCTTGCTGTCTGTCACAGTTCTTTTCGTGTTTAATAGTCCTGCAGTTCTGTAGGGACAACAATCCATCATATTAACTGTGCATTTGGCCTCTGGAGTGCACTAGCTTCTTTTGGAAAGTCGATGAAATAAACAGAATAAACTCTCTCAGGATTGCAACACTGAACTGACTCCTTTAACACACACTGTCCAACGGCTATTTAGAGCAATGTTTTGTTTCATGTACTCTTCAGGTGGCTGTTTGGCCTGAAACAGAAGTCCATGAAGCAGGCCAGTTGAATGCATGTCCCAGTTCTGAGCAAATTGCCACTGAAATATCCACGATTTAACGGCCAGGACTGCAACAAATAAATGGGAGCTTGAGGAGCAATTGAAATGAGTAGTGACTTCATCTACATAAATCAACAACAGAACTCTGTTGTGCTGACTTTGGGAAGATTTTGAATTGTGATTCCTGTTGATTTAGAATTTAGGACCGCTGATCTTTATGACACTGACATATGACGTATCAGATTGAAGATGATCAACATTGCTATGTTAAGATTGACCATGTTATCTGTATTAAGTTAAATGTTTAAGAAAAATGTTGAGTCAAATTTTCAGACAAGTGCTTTAACTTGCAATGAAAACCCCAAGCAACGACAAGCGATTGTACTGAAACTAAATCTCGAATCATGGGACTCTTAATGAAGAGGAATAATCAAAATGACTGACATTCTTAATTAAACTATTCTCTTTGCCTTAATCAAATCTACGAATGAGACATGCATTTCAGCTCTGACATGAGACTGCACCAAGTGTGTTCCTCAAGTTGATTCCAAATATTACATCATCCATCACCCATCACTCAGCCCAACTGTGCCCTACTCTCTCAGTCCCTGATGGATGCTTGTCAGGGAATTGAACCAGCGACACACTAGAGACAGTTAATTAGAGGTGACACGAACAAGTACGTCAATTTCAGATCCCTCTTTGTAAGCGTGTCAAGGACACCGGGCTGCGGTGAGTTGGCATGAGTGACTGGCGGCTGCGATACACTGGCACAGGAATGACTCAGGGGTTGTGTGGGGGGGGTTTATGTGTGAATCTTTGAGTCTGTCTGCAAACGCAACAGACAGTCGTGCCGAATGAAAAGCCAGCGTCAGTGTAGTCGTGTCCGCGTGCGCCACAGCGTCCGTGTCAAAATGTTTGTATTCAGTGTGTTTACCTGCTGCAGCATCACGGCCTGCTGCTGCTGGAGCAAGGCCTGGAGCTGCTGGGGGGAAAGCACCTGCTGCTGGAGGATCTGCTGCATCTGTTGCGGCGTGATCACCTGGGGACTCATCATGGCCACTGACACTGGAACCTGGACATGGAGGACGAGGGAGAAAATGGTGGAATGAGCGACAAAGGAAAAGAAAATGGGTAAACAATGAGAGCACAGGAGTGAAACGGATGGTAAGACAGGCAAAATGGGAGAAAGTTGGATAAATAGAGCATTAGAGAAGTGCGTCAGGCACAGTGGCACGGATCTATTGGGAATGTGGTAATTGGTGGTTTGAGAGGTAGGGAGAGCGGGCCTCCCATGGCCGTGACGCTTGGCAGCCTAGAGGAGATGCTGAAGGACAGATGGGTGCTGTGCCTTTGTGTTGCTCATCTTATTTTCCTGCCTTCACCCCACTGGGAAAAGTAAGGGATTTAAATAGACATAGACCTTAATTAGCAGGACCCTTGAACTCCCCCACTTTAGCGTGCCTATCAGTGCTGCTATTGTGAAACAGTGTGAAAATGCACAACTCTGAAGTTGATTAAAACTACTGTACACTGATGAAGTGGACACATAGGAGGCACAATCAGTGGGATGTGGTGGGCCGTGGCTGGGAGGTTGAGGTTCACCCTACGCATTTTTTAATGTTGGAAGGGAGAGAAAAAATTACACAATTGTGTTTTATAACTAGGTGCCTTCAGCAGCGAACAAGGTTTTCAAGTTTTCCCACAAAAGCAGCGGAAAACACACGTGCTTTCTGGTCTCCACGACATGTCATTTTGAAAAATGTATGTCATTTTGAAAAATGTATGTCATTTTTCGGCGCTAATCATTAAAATACGAGCTGTCAAAGCGCAGTAGAAGAACTTCACCAAAACAAAACAAAGATACATATCCTGTATTTCCCCCAAATTCTTCTAAGGCGGCAGCACAAGCGACTTCTGAGGCAGCAGATCAATGGGAAGACGATACGTTTCTCCTCTGTCTTTGATTGCGTGCACACGTTCTAACAGGGGAGTGCAGGCTAAGGGGTATGTTGTGGAGTTTCAGCTCCTTGTGGCTGCTTAAAAATTGAACAACTTTTTGCAGAGAGAAGACGTTACTTTTTTTTGTTTTGCTGTTCAGTTATGGAAAATATATGTGTGAATGGTTTAGTAGCCACTTCACAACACGGTGGTTCACTAGATTGGCTGCATTTCATCCCTTCTTTCCTTATATGACCTTGCCGTGTAATCAGCTCAGATACAAAGTAGTTTGTATGTCCTGCTGTAGCTTGTCAACAAAGACTCCTGACAGACAGGCTTTATAACACAATTAAAATATCAACTTGTAGTAGCACCTTCACTGATGCTAATTGCGACAGTTTTTGGCATAGAGCTGCCATGACAGTAGCTAGCCTATATGGTGTGTCAAGGGGCCAATAAGACATCCCTGTCCTCATCGCCAGCTAATCAAGCTGGCTTGATTACTTTCCATGCATGTCTCTCCTCCCTCCCTCCTCCTGTCTTCCTCTCTCTCCCCCTTTTCTCTCTCTCCCTCTGTCAGGCCTTGACACGTCCTTGTTTAGCTCTCCTCTCCTCGACGCCCACCCCCCACCCCAGGTTTTCCCCCCTCTTTGATTAGCCGAGACATTTGCATGGTCACTACACATTTTTCATTTTAGAAGTCATTATGCATTAGTGGCTCCTGATCGCCCGCCTTGACTAATCCTGATGAACTGAAAATCACAGCTGAAGGTCAACTTCCAGCCAGCCCCGCTGCACATTCATATTCATATTCAAACAAATCCTGCCTCCATTGTTCATTAGGGTCTTAGAGAGAAGGGACTCCATCTAAGGTGCAAGAGATGGAGGAGGAGGAGGATGTTGTGGTACATCTCTTTCTTCTCCGGACTCCTCCATGCAAGAGCACGGGAGAAATTGCATTCACAATAAGCGAGGCGCTGAACAAAAGCCGTCAAAAGTTGCAAATTAAACAGTCTGTGTGTAATTATGCAAATGCTATGCTTACACCTTCAAAGTTATTAACCCTTAAAGGTACATTTGCTAGGTAAGTAATTACCCCTGCAGTCACTCCTGGTTTTGTGTTGGATGCCATTACAATAGGACAAATGCAGCTGAGAAACAACATGAGAGATGCACTCATTAAGACTATTAATTGGTTGCTGGCTCAAAGACGGTTTGGCTCACAAAAAGGATGCAGGCTTACACACGGAGGATTTACAACAAATGTATGTGCATGCATATGTGAAGTAGGATGAAATATAAATTCTACACTGGACTTCAAACAGTTTCTTCATGTGTAAGTGCTAAAAATTAAGCATTCAGAGTCAGGTACTTGTAAATGAATAATGCAGGATTTCAGCAACAAACAATACTTCAACAAAGAGCAAAAAATAGTAAAAAAAAAAAACAGCAAACAACCAGGTTATGAAATAGAGAAGTTGCTTTTACACTTTCATTAGCTTTTTGGAGGCATAATAGGTGATAATCATCTTCATTTCACCACTGCTCCAAACAAAAAAGAAGGGGGAATGAAAAAGAGAGAAAAGGCAGCAGGAAGAAAGCGAGGGGAGAAAAGGCAGTGGCCCACGTCCATTGTGAAGTGCAGCACAATGCTAATTCCAGCATTTAACTGCATGCTTTTCTGCTTGACGTATCAGAGGCTCCAAGATGAAAGCAGATAAGTAATTGCTCTCCTGGTTCTTATTCTTCACTGACAACCCATAAATTTAATTTTACACACACGTTCATTTACATTTTCGAGTATATGACATGATAATTGCAGGAATATAACACCTCCATTCTGCAGGATACTGCAGGAGGGCTTGATTGACGTGAGCGGTGAATTGAAAGGAACAGGAGGCTGAATTGCTTCTCCTTGAAATGATTTTGCCACGAAGGGATAAAATTAATGAGCATTTAGTAGACGTCGGCAGTGGCGTAAACATCCACGTACCGTGAATAGACTCTCTTTCGTGGAAGAGGAGCTGTGATATCCAATTGGTCTGTGCCTCTGTTTCTCTGGAATCCAAAATGGATATATTTCCAGTACTGGTGCAAAAAAAATAAATAAAGAAAAGTATTAATGGGATTTATTAAATTGTTTGAAATTAGCTGCAGCTGATGTAGCCACTGGGGACCCTAATAACAGAAAAGGTTGGTCTGTTGGTTTTATTAGTGCAAATTTGGATTTAAAAAAGGAGCAGCTTGCAAATGAATTTTAAAAAAGACATCTGAATATAAAATGTGCTCGCTTGAGACTGTCCTCGCCATTTTAACTCCTATTTGTTTATGTCTCTTGTCTTAAAAAGAACAATGAGTTTTATTGGCATGAACTTTGAAGCCATGTAGTTTGCCCTCAAAGTTAGAGAGCAAAACAAAAGACCTTTAAATTGGCTCATGATGTAAAAACACTGGTGGGGCCCTCACCAGAACAAGCAGATCATTACACCACTCTTGTCACACCTGCAGCCTGTATCCAGCCTCTCCAATGCTTTGCAAAAGGTCAAGCTCTTCCACAGAGAGCTCAGGTATCTCTTCCAGGCAAATCTGGCACCCAAGTCTCTCGTTATGTTTGATTTAACGAGGCATTCTGGCATTAAATGCAAAACGCCACATCCCCGCTACCTGCTGCTGCTGCACTGGCTGTTGGACACAGCTGTCTATCCTGACCGGTGGACAAACACACCTCCGGCAGTTACACCCACTCCACTGGGTGGCACTTTATCTGTACAGTTTTATGACTGAACTCAAATTACCTAAAGGAGGAGATAAGTGAAATCAGAGTTCAAACTTAAACAATTAGTCTAACAGAGAGGAATTCCTTTTATTCGATTTCCTTTCCATACAAATCACTTCATCCAGCAGTAATAAGCAGGAGGAGGGAGGGAGGATTGGAAACTGGTGATTAGATGGCAGCCATAAACATCGCAGGGGTAACGAATATGTGGTGGTTATCAGCGACAGAGGTTCCTGTAGCGCTGGACAGGGTAGCAGCGCGACAGACACTACTGAGATAAATGCAATGAGAAATGGAAGGGTCCTAGTCGGTAATTACTCTGGATCCTTGGCAGGAGAGTCACTGCTAATTAAGCCACTAGCTTGATTTTACACACAGAAAAAGAGATTATGAAATCAAGGGGGAAAAAATGAGAGAAAGCCCCTTCGCCACTCCTCCCCATTCCTATTTCATCTCAATCTCCGGAGCTTCCCAGGGGCGCAGAGGGCCGAAACCCAGACCTCCATCGTAGCTTGTGGACTTCTGACCTCTCAACTCCCTCTCGGTTGACACTGCTCATTTACTGCCAAATGTGGCCACGCAATTATTGATAGCCAGGACTCTCCGCCACAGGACTACTCAGGGCAACAGGGCGAGCTGGTCTGGCGAGTTCCTGACTCTGAACTTCAAGTGTATGATATGCAAGCAGCACATGTGTGTTTACTATGTAAAATCACATGCATGTGAGCCTCGCTCAAACACATGTAGTGTGTTCAGCTTAGGAAGATCAATACTCCAGATTGTCAGGAGTGAAGCTAAGTAGATAACTGAATGTTTTCCTAAATCAATTTCCATAACAGTTTGGCAGCAGTGCATGGAAAGTGCAATTTATCATAACATAAAGACCCATCATGTAAAAGCCTCTAATAAAAAGCCCGAGGAGACTGGGACGGGCTTAGCACAATTTCCATATTGATTTATCTCTACATGTAGAAAGTCACTGATTAAGCCTCTTGAATGCAGTACACACTAGTGTGGCTGTGCAACATAGATTGCACACATTGTTTGTGTCATTATCAGTACAAATTGCCACACCTTTATCATTAAACTGGCACAATTCACTCCCGACTGATGCTTCCCCGCAGGTGTACACAGTTCAAGAGTAAATGGGAGCGACAGAAAGAGTGAGAGGGAGGGAATTAAAAAAGAAAGTGAGGAGAGAGCTGAAATAGAAAAGAAAGTGAGAGAGTAGAAGTGAGAGCAGGTGGTAGAGGAGGGGTGCACTTTCCTCTGATGTTGCAGGTAATATGGCCTCCACTGGATCAGCCTCTTCATCAGTGACACACAGTAAATTACAAGTGCTTCAAGCAGCTCAGTGAATTATAGTTCATCACTTGGAAAGGCTTTCCCCCTCACCACCGGGGCCCAGGCGTATCAGATCTGCCGGTTAGGATCCAATTAACACCCTGGCCAGAATCATCTGATTGCATGTGTAAGGGCTGGTATAACTCGTTTATTGCAGCCATGTATCTTCTGTCACAAGGTAAATTTGTTGCTGCTACATCAAAGGTCTGAGCTACTTTTTTTTTTTTTTATCCCTCCCTCTCACTTTCTCTTGATCCCCCAAACTCAGCTACCTCGCCTTGGGGTTGCATTTCAACTTCTTTTGCATCACAATGATGAACCTGCTCTGTCCTCGCAATTTAGCAATCTTGTCCTGTAGGTGTTGTAAATGCAGGAGGGGGGAGAAGAAAAAAAAGAGAGGTATGGAGGGAGATGGGACGTGAAAAAAAATCTTGTTTTCTGGTTACAAAAGCAGTAACCAAGGGTGTTTGACTTAAAATGTGCTGACGCTTTTTTTTTCTTCGCTTTCTCTCTCAGTCAACAGAAGTTTTCCTCATGAATAACATATTATTTTCCCTCCTCTCTTTTTTTCTCCTTCGCTGTGATAATTTTTCTCTATTTTCAGATCCAACCAGAGGGGATGCACAGAGAGATATATTCATAAATGTAAATGTGAACTAGCATCCTTTAGCCACGCACCACTCGAGTCAGCTAACCTATACTCACGCCTAGCGTCACAGCCCTTTTCCCCACATCTGTGTGTGTGTGTTCCGCATGAAAGCCAATAAGCAGATGAGTGCTGCTATTGAGATGATATTGGCTCAGTGGTGAGACGTGTGGACCTGACCTTTAAAAGTGTGACACTTCCTCCGATGGCCCAGTGCCCACAGCCGGAGCTGACTGGCTTGGGCGGAAAAGCTGCAAATTTACAGAAAAACGCGGCTAAACCAACATCTCCCGCGATCCACAAACCAACCATTAAATATTTTCAGTCATACTCGGAGCTGAGCATTGCACAGATGGGACTGAGGTTATTAGTCTTGTAAAAAAAGGTATTCACAGCTTGGTAGTGTGAAAGGGGCAGAGCAGCAGTCGCAACACTTACTTGCTCGGGGGGGCAAAGCTCTCAGGTTTTGCATGATTTAAAATTGCACGTTAACTACTGGGAGGTGGGGTCAAGGGGGTAGCTTCACACTGTCAAGCCCCCCATCTAACACACTCACGGTGCAGGGTTAGAGGGGGTCTTTCTAGCTGTTTTATATGTGCCCTCTGACATATAGAGGTGCGTCATGGTGAGAACCTCGTGGTGACATGCTAGAAGGAGATGTGGTAACATAGTTGGGTTGCTTGAAAACCCCACACCTGTTCTGGTTTGTCTTCAGAGATGTCTAGCCGATCTTCAAAATCTTCTGTTCCTTATCAATAACGATCAATACAGCCACTAACAAACAAGATTTGCACCAAGGCCTTTCTGGCAATGTAAAACTTTAAGTAGCTGTCATTGTGGTTGTGTTTGTGCAAGCTGTGGTGTGTAGATACATTATGTACGTGTGAGCGCGAGCGAAACAACTGTCACATTCATAGGCCTCTGTAATCCTCTCCGCCTCTCCTTGTCCGCGTTTCTTTATTTGTATTCCAAATGTCAGTGTATAAATGCCTTTCAGACGGGGGATATTGCCACAGAGAAGAGGAGGAAAGCGAGAGGAGAGAGGAGCAGAGGAGAATGGAGGAGAGACGAGAGGGTGTTGTGTGCCTTGGGAGAGCCGTGTAAGCAGCATGGCAGAGGCAGGGGGATTTACAGGAAGAAATAGGTGTTTATTGAGTGCTCCCGTGGGCTTACTGTGTAATAATAGACCTGTCACATTACGCAAATGTGGAGAAGCAGCTTGTGTGTGTGTGTGTGTGTGTGTGTTTGTATGTGTGTTTGTGGGACTGTTTTTTTTTCTTTTCTTTTAAACATGTGAGTGTGCGTGCATGAGCTGCCTGCCTCCGCATCATCAACTCCTGAGAAGCAGCGATGAGCAAGCGGATAGAATTAGTCAGGCGAGAGCCTTTAGCCGCTAATACGAGTAATTAAAACTGCAAGCTGAGGCACTTAGATGCTTGTGTACTAAATAATTTACATGCCATGATCTATGGATCATTTCTCGCTCCTTTAATACCAAAGATGGAGGAACAAGAGGCAGAAAAAAAAAGACTAGCAGAGGATTTATCACTATCTCTACCATAAGCAGGATGTCATGGTAATAATAATCCTTTTCCCACTTTCTACTCTCACTAATCATACAAGCGGATCAATCCGTGTGATTCCTCTGGTGGAAAACATGTAGCTTGATTGCCATTGACTCTTATCTATCCGTGAAGCTAATAAAATATTGCACTGTAGCACCCATTGTGGCCTCATAATCCAGGTGTATAATGCAGCTTTATTGGGTAAACTCCTTGAAGACTAGAATGAAAAAAACAATCTGGTACAGACAAGGCAAAAGAATTGAAACAATAATAAATAGCTTAAAAAAAAAAAAGGCATTTTAATCAAGAAAGAATTCCAACCGCTTTATGCTGATATTTGCACAATAGAGTATTACGGTTAAAATGTCATTTGAAATGAGTGGATTCAAGGGCGCACAGCAGCACATTCCCAGTGTAAAAATGATCATGAACCAGAATGAGCCTCTGTTTGTGCTGGTGTGTATCAGTCAGCAGCAGCGCCTCTCCTATGGTTCTCTGCATGGAGACTTTTTGGAACAAAGAGGTGAGGATGTTAATAAAAGCTGGATCAACAAATGGATTAGTTGTGAGCTGTGGACAGGCTGATCGGCGGGCCATCTGATTCATATTGATTCATATCGCCAACGAGGCAAGGATGGAGTAAGCAAATGTAAATATTCAATATTTACCATCTGCTGGTGTTATTAGAGGCAGGGGCTTGGACATGGGCTGACGGTTATCATGCACCCACACAGCTCTCATTCAATATTGTTCTTCATGCCATGTATTGTACTTGGTGACTATGCAGGCATTTGTAGATCAGGATCTCATTTGTTTGAATCTATTGGCTTTGGCATACAGACCCTCAAACAGAGGACCCGCAATGGACCCCAACAATAAGCCTCGTGTTGAATGAACAAATCTTTTATTCGCTATACGATTAAGTAAATAAACACCTTTTAGAAGTATACATAATCCCTATGCCTCCATGGGAAAACACACTGACAATATTAGCGCTTGTGATGAGTCCGAGTTAAATTTTATTTCAAGGAAAAGCATGACTGAGTCTTTGCCAACCTTATCTCTTCGCCAGTACGTAATTAGGCACACAGGGGTGTGACTTCAATTGAAGGTGTCGCCATTGTTAGACTGTGAAAATATCAACGGGTGAGGTTAATGCCAATTTCCCTGTCATTAATGAAATGCACAGAGCTCCTAATGAGGTAAACCATTACTCCTTGATAGTACTTATTAGCCGAGTGGGGGGCACAAATTCCCACACTTCAATTTCAAACAGCTAAAAATAAATTAAATAAAAAAAAACTTATAATAAAAAAAAAAACAGAGGCGATGTCAAGGGGCCTTATGTAATTTGAAGCAGGAAAACTGTCTTGTTGACTTAAACGAGGAGAATGAAAAGACTCGCTGGTGTGAGAAAAATCAGGAAGGAGAACGAGGCAATGTGTTAAAGTGTATATATATGTGTGAGTGTGTGGTGTCACTGTGAAACTGTGCGTGCATATGTGTACAAGTGTGACCTTTTCCAAATCACTGACAACAGAAATAGACAGCTCTACAAATCAATAAGGTAAATTAGCGTTGAAGAGTGGAAATGACAGGCGGTTAAAATTAGCTGTCTGTGTAACCCACTAGCCCGGCTGACATGTCTTCAAATCTTAAACAACCTCTTGATTTCCTTGTGTTAACAACACTATAGATCTTGCGTAGTAAAGCACACAGATCAAAGATGGCCTCCAATTTGTCATCCTACCATATAACCTTTGGAGATGCTTGTGGTGTTATTTGATGGACAACATGTATTAAATGTTTTTAAACCAGGATTGGAAATGTCCTGTGGATGAAACTTCTCTGTCTCTGTTGTGTTTTTCTTGTGTCTATGTGACGCTTAGCTTCCTAGGGACTGGCTTGTCCAGCTTTAAGATTCCAATGACAGGTCCGAGGATTGCGTTGGCAAATCAAACACACTTTGTGGAACAGAGGAAATCTTCTTTTCAGAGGAGCATGTATTATGGATGGACTTAAGAGATTAGACGGGGAGCTGCTTTACCTGCAGTGGACGCTGCTTGTCCTGACTCTTTGGAGATTTCAGGCCACTGCCTGGCTGCTGCAAGAGTAATTGCCTCGCTGCTTGTAGGGCCTAGGAAGAAAAGAACACAACACAAAAGGTGTGAAAAAAAATGAGAGAAAGAACGATGGGGAGGAAGGAAGAAGACAGTGAAAATAAACTATTAGATTTCCTGAAGCCGACAGCAAAGATAATTCAAATTTTCACGGGCAAAACAGTCTTCACTGACTGAAAACCCTGTCAAACATCACCTGGTTCATTCTGATGTGGTTAACACTACGCAGGAGGTATGTTTTAGTAACAATTCACAGAGCTGTGATCAAGGATAAATACAGTTTGTCTAGAGCACCTCTGAAGAAGAGGGTGGAGGGGGTGGTGGGCAGGGGGGAAAAAAAAGGCAGAGTAGAATTGACCTGTCTAGTGTGTGCTCAACTGAAATACCCACTTCTCTCCGCAAATTACCGCCGCATTTGCATATTCATAATATCAATTTGAAGTAGAGGCAGCACCATGTGAAGTGTCCCTGGGAGCTGTAATTAAAGTTGACAAAATCAACATCAGATTACATTTAGAGTGAATTAACTAGCAGCCCAGGTTTTACACTATGCATTAAGGGTGCTTATGCGCATGGGATGGGTGATGGATAGAAAGATGAATAGCTTGGTAGAGAAAGAGAGACCTTTCCCTGCCTGATGAAATTAGTTCACAGCTGTTTACACATGACACGGAAAATTTGAAAAATCATGGTTGTAAAATTGTAAAAATTTGCCGTCAACACCCTTTGATGTGTTTGCCAGACATCGATATGATAACAATCAGAGAGTCGGGGATGTGGTGTAATTTATTTCTCTAGGGTTTGATGGGATTGCAGAACGCCGCCCCCCCCTCCCCATCCCCGCCTGGTTGTGTGCACTGAATGTGTGTGACGAACAAGCTTCAGCTTCACAGGTACGGTGGCAGCTGGGCTAGCAGCTTCACTCCAATTCTTCAAGAGCAGATGGATGAAAGAGTCTGGCAGAAAAGAACATTGTGCACAGCTGCTACTACTGCTGCTGCTGCTGCTACACACAACTGTATGCCTTGTACTGTTCGGGCCCACGAGCATCAAGTGGGAGTGGAGGAGGGAGGAAAAAAAAAAACAAGTGCGCTCACACACAACAACAACTTCACAGGTGTTTAGTTTTTGATGAAAAAAGAAGAGGACGAGTCGGGAGGAGAAGCAAGAAGTAAGTTAAAAAAAATACAAAAAAAAAAGCTGGAGAGTAGAGTGACACTTCCTCAGGAATCAGGGGGTGCTCATTTTATTTTCAGGTGCTTGCCAGTATCCATGACAACAGCTGCCTTGACAGGGCGTGCATATGGCGCAGCTCTGCCAGCTGGTGGGAACAATGTTTGAACTAGTACATTGAGATCCTGTGCAAACAAGAGAGGAAGACAGGAAAGAGAGAGAGGCAGTAAAAAAAAATGAGAGGGAGGAGAGAGAAGGAAAAAAAGTTGCCACGTCTTAACCCCTGAGGGAACACAGCCACCCCCCTGATCAATTATGAAAAGACAGAACTGGAGGGGGAAGAGATGGAGGTGGTGCTGGGGTGGGTGGGGGTCTGTCTGGCTGCTCAGGAGGAGCCAGGCTTTCTGAACTAAAGCAAACAAACACATTACACTGGCAGTGAGTCCTAACTGCATTGATCTGTCTCCTTGGTAAGAGGAGCCTAGTCGCCACTGGTTTATGCATATGTGTGTGTGTGCTGTGACATCTGTAAGCCGAGCCTTCCTTCAGAGCACACACTAAAGTCAACACCTCCACTCATGGCCACATAAAGTTTAGTTGTTTGTGCGCAAAATGGACGGGAAAGCAAACATCGCTTGACTTTTGCTTCCTTTCACCGAACGCAAAAGACAACACAAATTCCTTGAATGCAGCCAATCACTTTGCTAATTAAAACACAAGGCCTAATTAATCTCGCCATGATTGGTGAATCAAAGTAATTATAAGGCTTATTGAGTCCTGCACACAGTAGTTAGAGGAAAGGCTGCTTGATGAGTGCAGCTCAAGGTAGCTGTCAGGGGGAAATGTTTATCCATGTGTGAATCAATAATGACTTGCTGTGTTATACCCAAAGTCAAGAGAGCCACTCGATATATTACACACAGTCAAGAGTACAAAGGAGGAGACGGTTTTTGACTGCACTTTCAATATCCATGCCAAGTAAATATCGAGGGAGGTACAGGCATGAGAGGTGGCGTAGAGAGGTGAAGCAGAGAGATCAACCATACAGGGCTTATTAGAAAAGATGTCTGAACACACTGCATAAAGACTGCTTCTCCAAACATAACACAGACCTTATCAACACTAGCCAAACTTTTTCAGAGTGGTTTGTCATGTCTGAAACTGTCTGTCACCTTCTCCGTGGAAGTGGCCATTTCTGTCTGTGATGGTGTGGATGGTACAGGGAGGAATAAAAGTCCTGTCCCCTCACTTTCACAGACTCTGAGTATTCAGCCATTACAGTAAAAAGCACCAATTTGTGCCACCCACTTCCCACTCCACACAGATGGTAAGCTAGAGCCCATCTCCAAGCACAAAAAAGCACCAAAAGCCAAGGAAAGTCATCAAAAGTTTGCTGAAGGGGCTGCTGGAGCGGACAAAAACACAGACGAGTGCAGATGCGCCGTCTATTTAACCTGGGTTGCTATGCACGAAAAAATGACATCCCTGGTCTATTAATGCGCACATTGTATAAACAGCACAATGTGATGCATTCTTCAGAATGAGCAAGCAAGCCAGACGGAGAGAGAGGGAGAGAAAGAGAAAAAGAGCCAGGCCCTGCTATATAAATAACAAGGCACTCAGAGGCATATTTGATGTTGATATCCATCACTGAGGTTGGAAAAGAGGAAAAAAAATAAGAGGAGGGAAAATAACACAGAGCAACCAAGACCGCGACACAGGGATCCTTATGAAAATAAGATTCAGCCCAAATGGATCTGGTGTAATTGGTTTCAGATAGTGAGGTCAGGAGAAAGGCGATACAGGCAACTATTATGCGAAACGGACTGAGAAACAAGAATGTTTACACAGGCATTCCTCTGCTACATTAATAGGCATGCAGAGATCACTGGAGAGGCAGAAAAGGAGAGAGTGAGAAGAGGCTGACAGAGAGAGAGAGAAATGAAAAAAAATCAACCATCCATTCACCCCTCACCTCCCACTATCCCCCTCTCTTCTAGCTATACACAGAACTACAGTCCTATACAGAACAGGGTAATAAGCAACACCGATCACAATGCACCTTTGTGAGAAGCATGCAACGATCTTAAACAAGCATGAAATACATTAGCAGGCCCTGCAATACCGGGCCAAACCATTACAAATCTCCAGATTGCTTATTGCGTGTGGTGGTGGTGGTGATGGTGGTGATGGTGGGGGTGCGAGAAAGAAATAAGCCATCCACTAAGAATGTCACTCCTTTCAAATCCACCTGGAGACTGCACGATATGCAGCCATGACATTGGAATCGGATATATTTGAGGGGCTGTGACACTGTGTTTGGACAGTGAAGATCACTTCCTGGCTCGAGTCACGTCGGGAGTTGTTGTTATTAGGGGATGTAGACGATATTGGAATGATGACACAGGTATGAAATAAGCTGCCCTCAACAGGTCTTCCTTTGCGGCACCATCGTTGGCGTCGGCATGGTGTTTCCAGAAAGTAGCCATAAACACGTCGTATCACTTGTTGATCAGTAAGAAATGAGGTTGCATCATGGTAACAGTCTTTCTGCGGTGTGCGGAACAGATGTTTTGTGTGTATGCATGTGTTTGTTGTAGGGAGTAAAGGGCTGCTGTTCAATGCTAGGCTGTCGGCCAGAACAGCTCCAGTCATGCTGACAGCTTTGACAACTCTCGCACGCACACACTCTTGATGCAAAAGCACACAAAACACACACACAGAAAAACCACACAGTACTGCACCGCCAGGCTTATCTATCTTTGCTTCCAGGAAACACAGACACAGAAGGAGGGAGGGAGCGAAAAAAGAAAAAGTGTGACTCTTTATCAAGCTGGAGGGAGTCGCATGCCATGGAAAACAAGGCACAAACAGTTTAAGCTGAACAAACAAACATGGCTGATTGGACTGAGGCTGCTGGCCCGCTGGCGGGAAAGATATGCGCTGACACTCCACACCAAAATATTTACACCCTATCTTTTTATATAAGTGGATTCGGGGCAGATGGATGGATGGATACGGATTTGGAGGGGCTGGCTGGAGAGGATAGACAAATGAGAAGAGAAGGGGGAGCGGGATAAGATGTCCCACACAATGTCTGAATGCAAAAGTGGGGACTGAGTTTGTGAAAACAAGTAAACCGTAGTCTGAGCAGCACATGGCTGCAGTCGGGTAGAGACTCCTGAAGAAGAAGTTAAAATCACACAAAATCTGAGCTCCACATCTTTGCTTGTTTTGTAAACAGTGAGTCAGAGATGCTGGGAGGCCAACGGGCAGCTGTGATTCTTGAGAATCCATTGGGCTGTTTGAAAACTAAACTGCTACACCAGCTGCTATACTAAACGCATTTGCTGCCACTTTTCAAGCCTGATGTGTATAAGCCTGCAAGTATAAGGATGCTGTTGATTCCATTCACCTTAAGTAACTCATCCACAGAAGCAGAAAGACTACTATCCTTTCATAAAGGTCAGAACTGGCGATGACGCTCCGGTGCCTCAACAATGGCTCTGGATTCAGTTCCCTTATCGCCTCCACAAAACCCACACAGAGCACAATATACGCCTGGGTTCACTAAACTCTGCGTGGTTGGGAAGAAAATTATAAAATGACCACTTCTTTTGTGAGAAAATAAACTTTCTTCTTACCTATATGGCCAAAATTGGACAATCTGGCTCTTAAAACGATAGTAAAAACAAGTATAAATATTATCTTATAAAATTCCAACAGGAATCTAAAGGTGCTTTCTTAGATAGCGCTTCCATGAGAAAGAGGAAAAACTCAAGAGAAAGAAAGTAGGGAAAAGCAGAATTCGAAGAGTATGTAGGAGTAATGAGCATTTTAATGTATGACTCAATAAATCAACAGTCTGCAGTGAAAAAAGGATGGAGAGAGAGAAAGGGAGGGAGAGGTCCATGGAGATTCTGCCTGGGCCTCAGGACAGAAGTAAAGCTATCCAGCAGAACAATGGGCTTCTGTGTCCCACTCTGCTATCTCTATCTCTGTGTTTTCAGCTACTTCAGCTTCCTCTGTCTCCACATACAAAGTTCTCCAGCCAAAAAAAAAAGCAAATAAACTGTCTTATGCTCATTTGTTGTGCTGGGTCTCTTATTTCTACAGTGGATAATGGCTGTTTGAGAAGAGAACCTTGCATATTGATCACTTGCTACCGCCTCTTTGCTGCACTTTGAATTCATCTTCTTCCTCTCTCCCCTCCCTCGTGCTCTCTCATATCACATTATTCATTTCTTCCTCTCATCTTTTCTTTCTCTCCCCTCCCTCTTTTTCTCCCACCCCTCTCACCTCTTGTTTATTGATTCTCTAGATTAAGAATTCCTAGGGTGGAAGATTGTA
This sequence comes from Amphiprion ocellaris, assembly GCF_022539595.1. Taxonomy (NCBI): domain Eukaryota; kingdom Metazoa; phylum Chordata; class Actinopteri; family Pomacentridae; genus Amphiprion; species Amphiprion ocellaris. The sequence continues at coordinate 8,332,238 of NC_072786.1, forward strand.
ACACACAAGCATCAAATTATTTTGGGGTGTGCTTATTTGCCTTTCCCTTGCATCTATTTGGCCTGTGTCTGTAGACAATTATGCCTACCCAGCCCCAGACTCAGGTGCTAATAATGAAGGACAAATAGAATCGTATGTGTAAACTTCTCCCACTGATGAAAATTTATATTAACTTTCTACCACAGTAAACAGAGCTGCATAGCTACACCGTCCCGGGAGGATTGACGAGATGAATTTGCTCGCTCCTTCCCCAGGAAGAAAGCTTGTATAAGAGAGAACAGGGAGGGGTGGGGGGGGGGAGACTCGGGGGTGTCGAGCTCCATTGTGTAACCTCGCACTTATTTTTCCACTAACAAAGACAAAACGCGAGTCTGTTTTGCCCATCACAGATAAAGTGTGCGTGTTTATGTCTGAGAGTTGAAGAGTGCATATGCACCAATATGTATGTGTCTGCAGAGACGCTGCTGGGAGGCCGTGCCAGCAATAACACAGAGCGCAGCCTGCCGTCGTTCACTGCAACCACTAACATTCACTAACATCCCACCTCCCGCTGTTGTCACCATGGATATTCTGTGCAAATACAATGATGTATCTGTTCTACCCAGGCAGAGCAATGGTTCTTCTATCTTGAACTTTGACACAGAATCCCCCCAAAAACTGAGGTGGAATCCAAAACTGTCTGTAAGTATAAGAAAAACATCAAGATTTTAAGAATGTTCACCGGTTTTCAAACTCAGATCATAAAAATGATACAATAATTTCCTCAATAATCAGAGATGTGGCATGACTTCACATTCAAAATAATTGCTTATTAGCTCTTAATCATACTGATGTCATAACTGGCTGTTCACATTCTTCTCACCATTGTCTCGGCGCATCTCGCCCATGCTTCATCACTTACGAAACTCAATTTACCCCCACAATGTACCTACTTCCCTTGTCTCTGCTGGTGGCTACAGCAAAGTCTTTACTCTGACCTGTGCTGTACCACTCCATTTAGATAAGATGACAGCAGGACCATTCAGTGAAGGTCTTTATCTACTGCTGCTCCAAGGGAAGTCCTTTAGAGCCTGACAACTGCGAACCTCCACAATATGCTATCACAAAGAGACAGAGAGGAAGAAAAATAGAGACAGACAGAGAGAGGAGGGACTGGGGAAAGGTATTTGTGTGGGTGGAACAAGACAGAGGTGTTTGTTTGAGACAGACTGTGTGCATGTGTGTGTGTGTGTGTGTGTGTGAGGTCAAGTCTTTCCTTTACAAAAGCAGAGCTCATATGGGCGAGTTCAGTTTTTTATTTTTCCCCACATAACACAACACATTCACATTTTCTCTCTCCTGAAGCGCCTGATTTCCTTGTCAGGTGATTATGACCCCTCTACTTTTCACAGTTCCAGGCAAGTGGAGGTCACACAGCTGGATGAATAACTGATATGAAATGCTGCATTCAGGCCAGCCATAGTTCATTTGCAAAAGGCGCTGAGCCCAGTGGAAAAACTGGAGCTGTGAAGGAAAAAAAAAGACCTCAATTGCTTAGACCTAGTTTCTTAAAACTAGTATGCCGATTATCTGAAACGTGTTGTGTGTATGACTGATGCCTGCTGTAGCTGTTCAGAGAGCAAACTAGGCATTTTCTCACCGTTCTTGTCGGGGGATCAGACGCAGACTGAAGTTGTTTTTCATGGAGCGTGTGTCTTGTCTTTGTTGACAAGGCCTTACTAAGAGGCTCCTACTCCAAAAAAAAATAAGAGAAAATGGCCGGAGGCGACTAGTAATCTGATTGTGGCACCAGAGAACAAGCAGCGGCGATGAAACATCTCGTTTTGTGCAAAATACCAATACCAGTAGATGCTGTCAAAGAGAAAAATGTGTTGACACGGTTGTGTGCACACGTGTACTGTACATAAGACATGCATGCACAAACAAAGACCAGGGCAGTAGTGGTAAATAAAAGGTTGAGTAAACCCTGGCGCATCTCTGCTGCTGCATCCTGGGTAGGTAAACTGCATTAAAGTGCATTTACCTTCCATTAAACAACTGATAAAGACCCACACTACATTTAGACTCAAAGTCTACAGAAAACAATCATTAAGGAAAACAAGAAAGCTACTGAATGGCAGTGAAAATGGCTAAAATAGGGCTGATCTCATTTACAGTGCTCACTGTTTGGGTGTGCATTGACACGAGCAACCCAAGCCTGTACTCTGGTTGAGTGCATCTCTGTAAGACCCTTTCTTGGGGGCTCTGCTGTTGCAGGTCAATAGTATGAGTGTCTGTCGGTCTCATCCTGCAGAGCTCAGGTTAAGTGTTCAGTCTAAGTGTTACCCTCTTCTGGGGTCGATGAGAGAGCACCCTGACCTTAGCTGTAAGTGAACTCACCTCACCCGTGCACCCATGCATACAGCAGACTTTCCAGTTCCAAACCATTATTCTGCTTACAGATGTCACACAACAGTTTATGTAATAAGATGTGTGTGTGTGTGTGTTGCTTTATATAATCAATGGCACCAATGAGTACACAGTGGGATTTTTTAATCTGCTGCCACTAAAACAAATCCGGACAGACTTTTAATAGCCAATACATAGTTTATCCAAGTTTATGTGACTACTTTATCTTGCCATTAGCCCCCAGTTGCCTCCGTAAGCATTGCTCTTCATTGAAGGTGATGTATGTTTCAATGAATGCCTCACTTTCCCCAAAGATCAACTCAATAAATAGCCACTGCATCTGCCTGTGGAAGGGCAATGGATCACATTCACTCCCCCCCTTCTCCTCACTCCCATCTCTTTGCTTATGTAATACCTATCTTTTCCTGAGCTCCTCCTTCTCTCTTTTCTCCTCTCCACTCCGCATCGTACCTTGTGAATCGTTGTCTTGTGAATATTCCAATTACAGCAATGTGTGTTTGACCTTTAAGTGAGCAGCAGAAGATATAGTTATCTGCCTTCCACTCTGACACCCAGCGTCTATCAATCAGTAGTCCACCCCCCCGCCAGAACAGGCTACCAGACTGAGCTGGGTCTGGTAAAATGTGTTTGTGTGTTCACGCATGGGTGTATGAGAAGAGAGAGAAAAAGATGGAAAGAAGGAGCTATCATGGGCACAGACTGTGACTGGGGTAAAGTAGACAAAGAGGCTTGAAGAGTTCCAGCGATAAAAAAAAAAAAAAAAAGTAAAACTGTATAAGGTTCAAGCGTGAATACACAAATGTATACCACACATAAACAGACACACACGAGAGAGAGAGAGATGTGTTAAACATTTTTTTCTTTAATCTGCTACCAGCCTGACTGAGCTTTACTTCCATAAACAAAGACTTTTCCAACAGCATCCTATATCACGCTTCTAAGAACAAGCAAGCGTGAGCAGAATCATACTTCTTTAGTTTCATTCTTGTGCCCACCCTTTTCCAAAAGGCTAATCTACATCTTTCATTGAATCAAGAATGGAAATTCACAAGAAATGCTTCTTTTTCAATTTCATGCTGAAGTAGCTCAAGTTAGTGGATGTAATTTCTCCTAACAAGAAAATTTATCACTCTGTCGCACACTTAGTCCGGCTATGTGAGAAAAAGGCCTCCTTTCTGCATTTTTTTTTTTTTTTTTTTAACTTGGGCTTTGATAAATGTGCCAAAAGCACGATCACTCCCTTCATAGCACTCCATACAAGGACAGAACAATTACAGTGGTTATTAAAAAAATAAAACCTATGTCTGAAATTTCATTGAAAGATAAATGACATATGTAAAGGCATTAAAATGAAAGGAAAACTAAGGCAAGACACAGATAGGGGTTGTTTTATACAAATTATAGAGAGCTCAACTTCTAGGTCTAACTTATGTGATGGTACACACACAAAAAACATTTAGTTTCTAGTGATTTTCTGAGGAATTCTCTCCTCAGACATTTAAAACCTGAGCCAACAAAGAAGTATTTCCTTGCTGTGACAGAAATTCCGGGGAAGACTAACGATGTAAAAAAAGAAAAAAGAACTCCAGCAAATCCATTTGAAGTTTTGTGCAAATTAGGATTATCAGGTTCACGGTGAATTGGATGATGAAGTCCAAACAGGTGAAAAGGAATGCATGAGGAATAGTATCACAGAAACAATACCACGCATGGCCAAGCCACCAGGCTAATGTATATTTATCATGTAAACTTCTGATAAATGCATATGCAGAAACAATCAAATCTCTGGGTTTCCATTGGAAGATTTTGCACTATGGACTCAAGCGTGAAACCAATATCAGCTTAGTGTCTACTCAAGCTTGAAGTGCGGCGCCCGGCCCACAAAGCATGTTCTGCATATGCTCATGGGTGTCATTTTTATCAGGGTGGAACAAGCAGCTTTCCAGTGCTATCACCGATCAATTCGTACGAGTTAAGTCTCCAGTGTGGGTAAATAAGCAGTGGTTAGGTCTTGATGAGGAATGGCAGGCTGTTTGAGCGGGAACATAGGCTATAGAGAGGCGGGCCTGTCTATCGCTGCTGCAATGGATTCCTAGTGTGACTTCTATCATTAACCTCAGCCCAGAGTACATCTTATTCTCTGTATCTGCCCAAAACAAATGTTCAGTTGAGTGGATTTTTTTTAAATCATAAATCTCCAGTTTATACTTAATATTATATTTGCCCACATTTGAAAGTAATGCAAATGCCTGAGGTCATTATAAAGTTGTAAATGACACAGATGGCAGTCCACCTTGACAGCAAAGTGAGGGCCTGCCCTTGCTTGGCTGATATACTGTAAAACCCAGCAGCTTCACTCTAAAGCTTGCAGTGAAGAGAGCCAAAGCCAGCACTAAGTGACATGTCAGTCAGTTTGTCTGTTTGGAGCGTTCAATCCCCCACGGCCTGAGCTTATTTACTGCATTTGTATGAAAAGCTGAAGAGGAGAGCGGCTGAGAGCCTGGCTGGCTCTCTTACATATGTATACAGTGTTTGGAGGCAATGCGTAAAGAGCATTCCCCCTTGCAGGCGGGTAGTGTTACAACTACAAACAACTTGGGAGAAGGATAGAGCCATTTATATATTCAAAAATGGGTCAGGGATGAAGGTAATCGGAGCAGCAGAGAGTGTTAACAAGTGCAACAAAAAAAAACAACTGTGATGATACCTGGAATCTGTTAGCACAGATTCTGGGCGCATTAGAGGAAGAGAGCACCAGTGACATTAAAGATTCTTCTTACTAGTCATCTTCTTAACCAGATTTGAAGTCATTTTAATATTAGTTATAGGAGGGGAGGGGGGTATACACAACAAACCATCGGGCATGCGTTTCAGAGTCTGATTTGTTACTATTCATGACTAAAGCAGAGAGGAACTGTAATACTAGACATGCTTGTTAAATTCACAACACTCCAAAGCTGCCTTCTAGCAAATCCTGTCTTTTGGTTGTCAGCTTAAGACACCCCGGCATATGCATATGTAGGATTTTTAAGCTCTGTTAAATGGATAGCGGTGTCGTGGCCTATCAAATGACTATAAGCCACTTGCTTTTTTCGGGGGGAAGGGAGCCATTTACAGAAAAAGCAGGCAGCAATGCGTTACCTTGTATGCATCGGAAAGCATTCCCACCCAATACACACACGTGTTTTCGTCATCCTAATATTAACCCCACATTAGGAGAAAACACAGGCATTTACATGTATGTATTCAGGCTGAGTGTGACAGTAACACTCCACCCCGCCATATTAATGACTGTTTAAGCCAACGACAGGGGAGTGGCGACAAACAATGACAGAATGCATGTTTTCGATTGTGAGGCCGCGACAGATGATGCGCCATTCACCACCAAGCTGGTTTGCAAATAAATTATTGTGGAGGGTATTGAGCTGTAGCAATTGCTCAGTCCCCTCAGAGTATGTGCAAGTGTGTGTTTTCAGGAGTGTGTATGCGTGGCCGCATATACGTGTTTGTGCTGGTGTGAGTGGACTTATAGATCCAGTGCCATTTATTTCCCAGAGCTGGACCAGGGCAGTTAGGGAGGCGTAAAAGGAAATGAGTTGTGAAGTGGCCATTGATCCTGGCCTGCACTAGGTTAGCTGGAGACTGTAGGACTATTGGCCTCAGTGTGAGCAACTGAATGACTGCCTCTTATTTACACGGAGGCGGTTAACCCTGGCTGGGCCATTTATCACCAGGAAAAAAGGAAAAGACAAAAATCTGTCAAGTCAAATAAGAGGCCTAACCTAGACAAAATTAATTAACTGGATTCCATGAAAACATCAGGCTAGCATATATATTTGATTTGATTTCTCAGTAGCTACACACAGTCTGATCTTTTCTACCTGTGCTGCCACTGATCTGCACACTGTTCTGCCTTCCACACCAACTGCTTGAGGATAAAATACCCATAAGTGTTTATTTCCAGCAGATTTCACTCTATCTCTCATCCTCTCTTCTCAATTCCTCCATCGCTCAGTTGCTCGCTCTCTCCCCCTCTCCCTTACTGTCCCTTTCCTCGTCTCTCTTTCAAGCCTTGCAGCTTGACATTTCGCCATGCTCTCTAGGGACGCCTGTGCGAAATGGAGTTACTGGGAGAGCGCCACTGTAAATTCCAGAAGGCCACATGTAATGTGTCTTAAACATAGATGGACAGCTCAGGTTTCAAGGAGCTGAAGAATAAGCAGGGGGGAAAGAAAAGGCAGAGAAGGGGAGACAGAAGGAGAGGAAGAGGAAGAGGTGGTGTCTAGGTAGATAATAGAATAATACTGTGTTTTGTCTGGGGAAGGGTGAGCAAACAGTAGCTATGCTGTCATTCACATCCTATATCTTTAGTGTCATCTCAAAGGGGGAAACTACAGGCCTATATGTCACAGGCCTGTATGTACTATTCTGTGGGGACTGTCTGCTGATAGCCAGGCTTGAAATAAAAAGAAGGATGGCTTTCATTGTAAATAAGTCAGACACAAGGATTGCCAGAGAAGAGCTGTCCTTTCACTGAAAGGGGAAATAATTTTACAAAGACATACAGTACATGCTGCTTTCCTAATGCTTCTCCTGCCTTTACAGAAAACCCTTATCTTCGCACAGACGATGATGGTTAACAAAAGGCTCCTTTATGAAATCGTTCATATTTCAGCGGAGGTCTTTCTCCTGTCCTGAGAGGTGATTGATGCATCAGGCCAGGGCCAGTGTCTTATTTACACAGTTGAGTGGGGCAATCTCAGGCCTGAAAGATAAACCTAATGAGCTTCTTTGTGTAAGGGTGCAAATGAGAGACCCCATCCTCCCTCCCTCCTTCCCTATTCCATCCAAAGGGACAGTCTGGGTGATTAGGCCTTTAAATTATGCTCAAGGGCAAAGCCCAGATTTGCATCTTAGGTGTGTGTTCATGTGTGTGTGTGTGTGTGTGTGTGTGTGTGTGTGTGTGTGTGTGTGTGTGTGTGTGTGTGTGTGGCTTCTCAAATGCGGTATGAAGAGACTTGGAGAGAGGCAGGTGAAGGGCAGAGAGAGATGCTTGAGGCTTGTTTGTGGGAAGTGACAGTAGCTGAAAACTGTCTGTCAGTGTTGTAGAGAGACTGAGTATTTACCTATTGTCTACCAAACAACAAACTTGACTTGTTAAAAGAAGGAGAAGAGCTCATGTGTCTGTCAAATGAGCGTGCGCACACACACACACACACACACACACACACACACACACACACACACTGTCATTTTGTCCTTTGTCTGTGGGGTAACTTTCTCTCTAATGACTTTCATTTTGGGGAGAATTTCATTTGCCCCTAAACCCTAAATACTACCCATCACTTGCTGTCAGATTTCTCATCCTTTCTATTTCCTCCAGCTAAACAGCAAGGAAGGCAGGTTAATTGCTGTCACTCTCAAGTTGGACCACTGCCTAGCTGCCGTGTAGCGACAGGGGGTAGCCTAGAAGTAAGATGGCACCTTGGCGCACTTATTGTAATTTATGTCAAAACGCTGCAGTCATTTAAATGGGGTTGGATAGTTTGCATTTTTGCTGCATCATGTGCCTCAGGAAAAAATAAATGCTAAAATGCATACCTAACCAGTTTACCAACATGTACACCTCTGGCTCTTGTAAGCTGCATTTTTGTGCACAATGTAAATAAATATTTGTCCTCATAAACAAGCATGTAAATAAAAAAATAAACAAGCCTGAATGTGTACAGCTACAGACAGATATTACAATTTAACTTTGAAGCTTTCTAATTCTGTTTGAATTTAATGAGCAGATCCTTTAGAAGCAGATGTGTAGTGGCAGGAGGCTGCTATCCAAAGGTCTTTGGTTAAAACGACTGACTTGACCACAATACATTAGCAGAGGCCTCCATCTTGCTCTGAATATCAATACACTTCCTACAGTAGTGAGCCCATTTAGAAGGGGGCAGTAGTCCTGAGTATTGGCTCATCAATCCCACTGATAACCTTGGCAGGATTAAGTCTACAGACCACTGTAATCAACTAACAGGCTCATTATGGGACATTATGGTATAGATCCAAAGATCAATGTGTGGCTTCCATGTATATACATAGCAGCATATGGTATTAAAACATAATACTGGCAATGCCCAATGACAAATTGATTGGTAATATGAGCTCAGCAGATTTTTTTTTTGCTCTTTTTTTCAAACAAGAGAGCTTTTATAGTGATCATTTTGCATAGTAATTAGGGCTATGTAACATTCATCATTTGCTCTGATACATATCTGCAGCTGGCAAATTGCAATCAGATACAGTGGGTATCTAATCTGTGATCTCAAATCAAATTAGGTCTATTTAGACAACCTTGGGAATGGGGTGATGAAACCCTGACAGAAATTAGGGACTGGAAATTTAATTGCGACAATGGTTATTATTCAGATCTGTGGATAACGGAGTGAGTGGCTTTCACATTGCACTCAATGACCCGCATGAAATAAAGATTTAAATTACAGATATATGCATTATGTAAAATATTTCCAAGCAAAATAAACTCAAGAGCATGATTGAGCATTGTCGGAGGAAAATCTGCACTATCGATATTTGAATATGGAAAAATCTGCAACCTAGTCTTGATCTGTGCTCCACAAGCCTTTGGCCGAGTGTAAGGTGACGAGACCTTAAGATGCTGCTTTTCTAATTATAGCTGCAGGTGGTATTTTGGAGCTGCTAGGTGATGGCAGAACCCATAGGGACAGTGGAGAATTCATCAGTGCTTATTATTAATCATCCCCCCAGCAGCGTGATGAGAGACTGCAGCTTCTATACCCACCGGACCACTCAATGTCATTCCAAATATGGGCGGAAAATTACACCCAACAGCCTTCCTTCAAAATGGACTCAGAGCAAACGTGGACATTATTTTTTTTTAACTGCACACAGGTGCCAAAGAAAAAAAAGTGCAAGTGTAGATTGGGGCATGCATATATGGCCACACAACGCTTCACCCAGCTGTCATTCAAAGAAACCTGCCAACGTCTTCTTCACGTGAAGACAACAGCACTGCCTCGCGCTAACAAATGTATTTTTAAAAAGGGAAAAAACTCATCGTTCTTCCTTGAGCTGTGCTTTCGCTCTGGACGAGATGCGGCGTGAGCGCGCCACAGGAAGTGTGTGTGAAGTTAACAGCACAGGGCCCCCGTTTTAAAAAGCCTCCAGAGACCTGTTAGCTGGACTGCTCATTTCAATGTGTCTGTCTCTGGGTTGGGAGAAGGCTTGGGCTGGCCTCTTTTACAAGGCACACACTGTCTTACACCCCCCCGAACCCCACCTCACCCACCACCACCACCACCACCACCACCGCTCTCAGCCGTACGTCCATCTCAGAGACTTAACTAGACACTTTATGCTTACGTCGCTTTTTTCCTCTCTGTGCTGTGGCCTTTTTTTATAATATTTTAACAGCACTGCTTCTTTGTTTTTTAGATCATTTACTGACTTTACATTTACAGACACACTTTTCTTACTTTAACCTTCATTACATCTCGGAATCTATTCCTCAAATCGGGGTGATTTTTGTTTAATAAAATAATTGCAACAAGAATAATGTGAAATATATATATATATGGAAGGCATTTTCAATTAAATTTAAACTGTTCGAAAGATTTCTACCAAAGAAATTCCTTCTTCAGCCCTTTACAATCCTCTCTAGTGCAGCCTGCAGTGGGGTTCTATGGTATAACAATTCAATTTATCCTGCTCTCTATCTCTTTCTATTTTACCCTCTATCTGTTGAGAGTATTGACGCAGATGGAAGGCAGCTCTCTACCCAACACCTTCAGATGTAAAAGAGTGATGACTGAGAGAGGGAGAGAATTGACCCCAATCAGATGTGTGTGTGCAGTAAGAGTGGCAGAGTGGTGATAAATCGGGGGTTGAGGCCACGGTGCTACGATGCAGCCACCAGCAGGACCACTGGGGTTGAAGCTGTCGATGGATGGGGGAGTGTATGGGGAATGGAAGTAGTGATGGTGGCGGTGGGGGGGGGCCTGCGGGACATGCTTCGTCGTGCTATACACTGAATACCCCATATACACACACACACACATACAGAGAAACACATCGGCATCTATTGTACAAACTGACCACAGGGCTTCAGCTGCCTCCAAAAACGCGACAAATACACGCTTGCGTGAAAATTCCCATCAAGCCAAAAGGACATCATTACAAACCCACGGCGCTGCCCCCCCCTGCCTCCGTCCACCCCAAAGCGTGGCCCTCTGACCTAATCTCCCACTGCTCTTTTGGCAAACTGTCAAAACCATCATTCACCGTGAAAAGACACGAGAGACACTTGACTCCTTTACTCTGCCTGCGACTGACTTTCACAACTCCTGCCCCCTAACCACCACCTCTCGCAGCCCCCCTCCATGCAGTTCATTCACCCTCAACTTGCTCCCACTGAGATGAATAGCAACCAGTACAATGAAACACGGGTTTTAAAAATGCAAAACAAAAAGTTAAATATATTCAAAAGGCAGCATCAAATATTTGTGAGCAAGCACAATCAATGCAACAAATAAGAGAAATGAACAAAAAAAAGTTGTTTTAAAAAAAAATGGAGATTATTTTAGTTAATGCAACAAAGACAGAAAGACTGCATGCAAATAAGTATTTCAAAAGTGTCCCAGTCAAAGGTTTGTCTGCCGCTGATGGGTCTGCATGTGCATGTGATCCTCCAACTACTGCCGAGTTAGGAGGCCCTCTGGTGGATACTGCGCCGCCATGACACACACACACCCATGCACATTCACACACATCCACTTACACACTGCCCAAACTGGTCCGTACGACGCCTCAACACACATCCTTTCCTTTTTTCTGTCTCTACCTCTGTCATGCACTCTCTTCCTCTCACACGTGGCCTCAAACGACTGCTACAATAACCTCTACATACATGTACAAACTGAAACACCGGCGCAAAAAAATATACAACAACTACAGCAAAACACTTCCATCATCAGCTGCAAGGCAACAGCTTCAGGCAAAACAACAGCACAACAAATTGACAGGGAAAATTTACCAACAACATAAGCCTCTTAAACAAACAATTTTTTTCCTTCCCTGTGTGCTAAAAAAAACAACAACACTCACAAAACAACATAATAATTCAATGTGCCTCCTGCCTATGTAGAACACCCCAGCGCTGCCTGAGAAGAGAGCAGAGAGGGAGAGCGAGGGGAAAACAGAGTGAGAGAGAGAGAGAGAGAGAGAGAGCGGCAGAGAGACGAGACGGGGAGAAACACAACTTACCTGCTGTTGTTGCAGATGCAGCAGCTCGACTGTGCTTACTTCGCTGCTTGTGTCACCAGCGCTTGATCTCCCATCTCTACTGCCAGCCTCTAATTGGCTGCTGCTTAGGGTGCTCATTCCATTTTGACTCATTGAACTGTTGCTTATTGTCTCTGTGGCCGACTCCTGCATCATCATGATTTAAAACCTAGAAGTGATTAAGAGGCACCGGTTAGGGCTCTTCTTGTTACAATTCCCCCCTTTTTCCCTCCTATTTTTTTTTTTTTTTACACGCTTCTATTATCAAGCCCTCGGTCCCCCTCTGAAAATTAAAGCATTTAAAGAAGAGGGAGAGGGGGGTTAGAAAGGAGAAGAAGGGGGGAGATGCAGGAGGAGCAATTATGCATTCATTGTGTAAATGAAGCAATACAAAGAGATGCATGTCCCGGTGCTATTTGAAATGTGGTTTTTATCCACTAAAATTTGGAGATAAATCAAAGCACCAGGATTTAAAACCTCTTCTCCTACTATTGCTATCATCATTACTAAAACACTAAATACATTTGTAAGGGAATAAAGACAAAAAAAAGCTTCAACAATTATCAAAAATAAGCTCAATTTTTAATATCACCATCACACTTCAAGAAAAAACAGAAGCATGGGCACTCCTAAAATATTTGCCGTCTTGAAGCTGTCAGATTATTTAGTGTGTTTCGCATCTGAATGAAGTTGCCTAATGACGCAAAGCTAATCATGCAAAATTAAAATTTGGTGGCGGGGCAGGAGGGGGAGGAACCAAATCACATGGTGCATGGTGCTGGTGATGAACACTATAATGGGTTTGTCATCTTTGCTGTGGCTAAATAAAATCTGCCTCGCAGGCTTCCATACAGAAAGGATGTCATTTATTGTCTTGAGTCCTTTTTTTCGCCCTCTTCTTTAATCAAACCTTAAATATTCATTTATTTTGTGACTTTAAAAAAAAAAAAAAATCATCTCCGCTCTCAATGAGATGCAATTAAACCAAATGTGGAGCTCCAATCAAACTTTGTGGTGGGAGATTTACAAGACAAAACTACATTTTTAACAAGTGTAAATAAATATAAAAAACTGAATTAATTGTGTCAGCGTCTATGGAAAATTGGTGAGAGAAAAGAGGAGGGAAGAAAGGGGGGAAAAAATTCTATCACGAATATCACTAATGATTGTGCTAAAAACAGCATAAATTATGCATATTACCTCCTCTCTTTCCAGTAATACATGTTTTATCATTATCCCCTGCATTTAATGCTCTGTACCTTCGCTGGGGCAGAGACAAACCCCACCAACATCAGTCGACGCTCTGACAATAAATACACGACACTCAGAGCCATCAAATGGAAACTCAAAATGCACTCCACAATCAGGGATTTTGAGCAGCCTCTAATTGGAAAATATTCATTTTTTATATTTAAAATGTAAATTAATATTTTAAATAATACAAAAAGCAGCTACCTTATGGAGAAAGTTTGCTATAAAAGCTGTGAAAATCAACAAATTTTAATACTGATTTTGCCATTTTTACAGCTTTTTCTTTTTTAATGTGCAAGAGCAAACTAGAGAAACCACACACATTCAACAACCGAGGGATGATTATGATTGTGTGTGTGTTTTTGTGTGCGTTTGTGCCCAGCCCACATGGGTACCGTGTGTATTCTTTGGCCTGTAAATACCATTTTAATAGAAGTGTGTACACGTCCTTCGCCGTGTTTGTGTGTGCGCTTGTGTGTGTGTTTGACGAGGGGCAGATACAGGACAGGCCTTAAAGGATGTCCACAGCCAGGATAAACAGGATCTAGGCAGGGAGAACAAACAGGGCTGAGCTATTACACAGAGCAGGGCGACAGCTGCCCGGGACACAAGTAAATAGGGAAGAGGCCAGGACGAGGCGTGCTTGTGAACAAACAGGCCCCTGTTTAACACCGCAACCGCTCACTACTGATGGAGACAGTGAAAGAAGACAGAGAGGGAGACAGAGACAGGGGAGGGTGGGGGAGAAAGACAGAATAAGAGAGTGAAAAAGAGAGAGAGGAGAGGAGAGGAGAGGGAGTGGGAGGAAGGTGGTGGTGGGGTTATTTTTTTTTGGTGGAGGTGGAAGGGGGGAGGAGGAGGAGGAGGAGGAGGAGGAGAGGACTGGCACAATGTGACATCCAATCCGGTGATGAATCTCAGCATAAGAAACTCAAGGCTGCAGCCGAGATCAGCCGGCTAATAAGTATTCAAATTAGGCATAAATTTTACATGCCCAATGTTTAAAATATTCAGAGAAAGACTGTCTGATTGCCTTTACTACGATTTTATGAACATTCTAATGGAGCTTGGATCTCTTTTCTTTTTTCCTGCTTTCTTTCTTTCTTGGACCGGCGATGGATGTTCAGAAAAACCTGAAGATGTATGAGACGAGGAAATAAGGATTTTTTAATAACATCTGAGTGCAATGCAAACTGCAGAGGAAATCCAAGGAAAATTACTGCTTTGATATTAACAAACCGGTGTAATTTTGTTGAACGTTCTGGCATATAGGGGAAAAGACAAAAAGAAATTAAGAAATCTGACAACAATTAGAAATATCACCTGAATTTTAAAGCACAAATAATAAAAAGCTCAATGATATGGTCTCACTCCTGCAAAATAAAATGTGTAGCTGCAACATAATGATAATGCAGATATATGCAAAGTATATTCGCAGAGATCAGATGGTGCTTTAACCTTAATGACAGCGGTGAGATAAATTAATTAGCCATCTAAAGGCGGCATTCAAATCTGCCAATTAGAATGTCAATTAGAAACACAGCCAGGCTGCAATGATGAGCGGGCGACCAAGCTGTGGATCTGACTGTGGGGGTGATGGAACTGTCACAGACACACACACAATCACACAATACTCAAGAGAGACCGATAGTGACAATACTCAGCACCTGAGGGTGTGACTGTATGAAGCACGTATCTACATTTGCGTCTGTATATGTGCACGTGCCCACCACAGTTCCTCTATGGCCTCTCCCTGAGGGCTACCAGCCCTGACCCCGGCTCAGCCTGTCCTCAACCAACTGGGCTGGAAGGAGCCTCGCCACCTCCGGCTACAATATCAGCCAGAGCCCTCGTCCTGATCTGTGGCGGTGCAGGCAGCTTTAACGCCGCACAAGCGAGGCTGACGGCTTACCCACACGTGTGTTTGACATCCATAAATTGCCGGTGTCCTGCATTTCAACACACCCGCTATTTGATGCCATTTCCTCAAGCCATAATCTTCCAATGAGGGAGAAGCTAGACCACTTATTATCATGATCGGAAGCAGAGAGGAAGGCTGTTATTACCTGGTAATACGCTGGTAATTCTGTCGATGTATAGCTTTGGGAAGGGTGATGATAGTGATACTCGGCGTTTAGGTTGTGGGGTGGTGTGAAGACAGAGAGAGGGAGATGACGATTGCTTGGCACTTTCTAAATCTACGATCGCTGATGGCTCCAACATTTCTATTAAGGTGGAGGTACAATAGAAAGAAAGGCATTTCCTGATGAAGCAAAGAAAGGCGATTTACTTGCAAAGCTTCAGAGCAACTCCAGCTTTTGTCTCATTTCTTGTGCAACCGTACAGTTGCTTGCTATTCCTCTTCAGCTAGAGCAAATATTTACTCTTCAATGTTGCACTACGCAAATCTGTCTGTTCCATCAGGTACGGAATCTGAGAAAGGGTCTTCACGACGCATTTGGCCCAGACATTGGGAGAATTTCTCCTCTTTCTTCCGAGAAGTGACACAACAAAGGTGTAAGGAAAATTGAGCCTTTCATTGCCTCGTACACACACACTCTCTTCTCTGCCAGTTTTGCACACACACACCGAACACACACACCTATCATTAAAGGGGAAAGAAGCAGCCCTCCATCTTTGTTTGCGAGCTCTAAAAGCCCTTAATGTAGCCTCATTACCTGGCCTGTCTCCCGCTCTATCATGTGCAGTAAACACACACTATGACACTGGCCATCCATCTAGTGGGAATACACAGCTGTCTGCTGTGCTCCAACACTGTCTAGGGAACACTGAGGAATTTAACGCACACACTGGCGCGCACTCACAATACATTGTTAACACACAACTGTCTTGACACTGGTTTCGTTCAGAGTCTCTGGGCTATCCATTTTCTGCGTGGAGACATTCTCCACTGAGTCTCTATCTAAAACACTGATCCATTTCCTCATTTTATATGCATGAGTTGCAAAAAATATTTTCATTACGACGACACAAAAGAAAAAGAGGAGGTGGGGAGGAAAAAAAAGTGACCGGTGAATCTGTGATCCCAGACGTCCGTTCATTATCAGTTCACATTTCAGGTGGCTGGGCTGGAATTCTTGTGATTTGTGAGATCAAAATAAAAAAAATAATAATAGAAATTACATTTCACAGTCTGCTGACTCCTCACAGCTCTCTGATCAAGTCGAGATATGGTTACCATTTAAAATAATCACAGATTCTGTGCTTGAGTGAAATTAATTCATCATTGCCATAAGTTACTATGCATACAAAATAAAGAAGTAACTGGGCAAGGGCAAAGAGCTCACATATTCAATACTTCAGATTGCTTAATAAATCAAAATGCCACGTATGTGCTGACTAAAAAATGGTGCTTAAAACCACTGCATTTTAAAGTCATCAATTTAATCCAAAGGCAAAAAAAAGTTTAATAACTTAATCAAAAGTCTCACAGACATTTATGCAAAGCGTGCAGTAAATTTATGTCTCCAACAAATCTGTGATTACGATCATGTATTTGTTTGTACTTTGGGTGTGACTGTAATTTTTGCCTGGTAGTGAGCTGTCACAGCACAGGGACACCACAAGCAATTCATTACAGCTTCATGCAGTGTGGCTGGTTTTAGAGATGGAAAAACGACCACTTGGAAAGCCACGTTCGACAAAACCCAGTCCCCCGGATTAAGCAAGGCAAGCCAGGCTGCCGTGCCTTAGAATTAAAAGCTTCCTTTTTGGCGCTAAAGGACCACCATAAAAGAGCATTAATGACTACTTCTTATAAACCTGTGTATGGTAATGGTTTCTGCTCTCAGATAGAGGAATTTCAAAAGTGCTTCACCGGTGAATAAAGATTGCTTTGGGAAAAAAAGGGGGCTAAAGAAATCATATTTACAAAATCAGGAGTGGGGCCAAATGAAAAGAGATGAATATGAATAATGGACTTTGCTTTTTTCGGGATTAACATTATTCAAAGCAACAGAATCAAATGTGGTTATCTCCTGTCCAATGAGCCCTACATTGAGAAAACCTCAGTCATATTTCAATTCTTCATTTGAGCTGACAATAAATTGTAGTTCTGTGATAGGAGACATTCAGTCAAGAATGTTCAGAACTTAATTCTCTTCTATTTACAATAAGGAGATGAGACAGAATAAGATAAAAGACAGACTATTTGCCACAGTGTGCAAGTGTCCCTGAATGGATGTGTGAGTGTGTGTCAGTCAGTGTTCGTGGAGAACAGAAAGGGAAAAAAATGACAAAGAAAACCAGAGGAAAGAGTGTAAAGTGCATGTTCAATTGTACAGACTGCACAATGTCTCTTTAGAATCAAATGCAAGAGGCACTCATGAATACTGTGCATGATACTACGTTAATACAAATCAAATTGTTATATGAATATAACCAGCTCTGAAATATGACAATGACAAAACAGTTATTGTACACGCTTACTAATAAAAAAAAGAGAGTCTGGAAAGGCCAACATCGAAATATTAAATTAAAATCCATGAGTCATTCAGGGAAAAATGGGGAAAATGTTTTAAAGAAATGTAATATATTTATTTGTTGAAGACAAAAATGCAGCACTTCTCAAATATATTACGATAAAGCAGCACACCCCTCGCAGAAAGAGGAAAAAGAGGAGGAGAGAAACTAGTTTTCTCCTGAATTTAGGCTCGTCCCATATCATTTACATGTTACCCATCAGACACCTCATTCTGCTGAAGCAGTAGACAGCCCCGCCGCTGTGGCTGAGCGAGACAGTGACGAAAGCTGATCAGTCGGCTCTCATTTGCATATTTGCCAATTCCATTAATTAACTCAGCCCACCTAATCAGGGCTAATTGACCTATAAAGAGGGGAGGCCTCATTGTCTCGTCCAATCATCTTTATCAAGTGTAGAGGAGGTGCGCGGTGAATACAGGGCACTTCCGACCCAACTGTATTTATAGACCTCATGCGTCGAAGTGTTCCACTCAGAAAAGACGTTTTATTCTGTAAGTGATCAGGACCGGAGTTGGAGAATACACACACATACACACACACACACACACACACACACACACACACACACACACAGACAAAATAAAGAAACAAACGGGCAAATTCTTTACACTACTCCGGTGTTCTTGTTCGGGGAAGAGGAGGAAAATCAGAGAAGCAAATGACAGTTGGACGGTCTGATCTGCGGTGCTCTCCACAGCGATGCAGATCCAGCGGACAGGCGCAGGGAGCCAGCCACGGCCAGCACAGCTACAGAGACATAGCTCATTGTGACGTTTCCAGTTATTTCTGGTTGATTAAGGCCATTATGTCTCAAGCTCTGATTTATGTTGTCATTCCCTCTCAGCAGTCCTGCATCGATAGATCTTAATGAATTGGTAAATAAGGGTGAAGATTGCAGTTGACAACACCGCAACATTCCTCATTCATACCAGACAAGATTTATGTAACCAATTAGAAGCATAAAAGTCGGGGTGGGGTGGTTGGTCAGGAGAAAGAAAATAATCTCTCCTCAGGAATATGACCAAAGTGTAACTCACGACAAAATAGATAATGAGGAGTCTTTAACTTTGGCTTAGTCACACTTTCAGAGATTTTAAAAAAAAATGTTCAAAAGGAAGAATCACTTTTGCACCTCTCAGGATTAAAATAAAAAATGATTTGATAAAAAATAATAAACAAGACTTCAATGGATAGTGTCTTACTGCTTGACTGCACCTCTTCTTTTAAAAAAAAGGAAACACACCCAAGCACCCAAACCACATCTGAATAACGTCCAAACCAAAGGTAATGATGAAATCAACAGATTAAAAATTAAGCCAGAGCACCACAAAGAACCACTTTGATATGGAAATGTTAAATTCAAGAAGCAGCCCTTCACACACCTCCCATGCCCCCAACATCCAAAACAGAGCCACTGAAAATGAAAAGGAAGTCATGTGCATCTGTGTACAGGTGTGTGTGTGTATTCACAAAAATCAATAGTTCACTTAACGTCTGATATATCAGCGACAAAATGACTATTTGCATTTTTTTTTTTTTAAACGTCTGTATTTAATTTCCCTGGATTGTAGTTCTAGGAATTTGTAAGCAGGCAAATAAGGGGCACTTTGTCATTAAAAAAAAAAAATTCAGATAAAAGTGCTGATCATCAATAGGCAGCGACAGGCCAGGAAGACCCATAGGGCAGGAGTGAACAGAGGTGGAAAATTAAAGCAGAGTGATACGGGAGCCGGCTCCTTTCTGCCTCTCTCCCCTTCAAGCACATGCAAATGAGGCTGTGCTGCTTAACTGCATCATTTATGTGGATAATAGCGGCATCATCATTACGGGAACTCAAATTAAATTACATCACAATTAGCATAACAAAGTGATTGGTTAAACTTTCAAAACAAATAACGCGGCTCTGCTAATGAACAGTGTTAATTGGCCAGTGTGCATTCTAAATAAAACATGTAGGTAAACATGTGTTTTAGTTAAACAATTTTAAAATTCATTCCCTCGCTCCTTCTTCTCTCTCTTTTTTTTTTTTTTTTTACCAAACAAAATGAGACAGGCGTGGAAAAAGGAAAACTGAAAAAGAAGACTTGAAACTCAATACTGCCAGGGGGATTTGTAAGCTGAAATATAAAATGTGTAGCATTTAATTTTATTGCGCTAAAGAACCTATTATATGCCAGACTCTGGAGAACAATGTAAATTATCTGCCTTCAAAATGGAGTTTGGCCAATTCTCCATGTGAACTAATCACATAGCTCATTATGCATTAGGGTATTAAATTATGAAGAGGAGTCCCTTTCGCATTCCTGCACAAAGCCCTATGAAATGTTAATAATATGCCCACAATAGCCCAATACCATGCCTTGCTCACCCTCATCAATATTTAAGTAAACAAATGATCCCACTCGCCTTTGATAAAGATAATTAGTGCTTCACCAATTATCAGTCTTGTGACCTCTCTCCTCTTCAAACTAAACATCTGCTCCAAAGAGTGTGGGATATATTTTTTTTTACCCCCACAGACACCCAAAACAAATAAGTCAAACTTCAAGTACAAGCTTTGCCCTCTCAAAAACACATATCTGCAGCTGATTAATATTTGATTGTTATTAGCTCAGCAAAGGTTATACAGTGGCTGTGCCCTTCTGTTCGGTTTAATCATAGCGGTGCATCTCTGTCCTCTTGATTTTAATGATCAATGATTAGCTTAGCAAAGCAAGCAAGTAGCAACATCTGAACAAAAAAACACGCTGACCAAATAATACAAGAGCAGAAAATACCACAGCAAGTTCACGCATGCACACACGTACACACACGCTCCTCGTGCAGACACACAAAGTCACCTCAGTGCACACACACACACCCCCACATGCGCACGCACGGTCGCACACACTGAGCCATTCATCAGCACTAATTAAGCAGCAGATTAACAGAGCCCGCAGACCAAGGCTGAACGGTTACACAGTGGGACGACCAACGGGGAAGGCAGGAGACACAGCCCGGCAATAAAACACAACCATTAAACATAGCCAAGAGCCTGGAGTAGACTGTGGATGACAGAGGATTGATGGGTGGATGAATGGATGGATGCATGATGGATGGATGGATTGATGGATGGGACACAGTCTGCCTGACTTTTTTTTCCTTTTTTTTTTTTTTTTTTTTTTTACCTGAAGGTGAGGAGTCTCAGAGAGCTTGACCAGAGAACAGAGCCTCTGCCACCGCCGAGGGTGTCTAGCAGCAACGGCCGCAAGTCGACTGGTGTCACCGTGTGAAGAGGCAACACTATCTGTGTCATCACTTCAGCCGTGTTTATGGAGGATGGCATCATAAACAAGCCAGCCTCCCCCCTCTCCACCCTCCACCTCCTCTTCCTCCTCCTCCACCATCGCCACCCGCCCCAGTTCCCCCTGCTCCCTCTCCCTCTCTCGCCACCTCACCACCACCACCACCACTGTGCCATTCATGCATACTTAAATCACCCCTCGTCCCATTAAAAAAAAAAAAAAAAAAAAAAAAAAAAGAAAGCCCAGACGCCTCTCCTGACAATTATTCTATCATTTCCAGTTGTCACCGGGGCAATTACCGACCCGGGGCCCCCTGTGCAGGTTGGACACGTAGGCCCGAAAGAGGAGGCTCGAGTTGGGGGAGAGGAGGAAAAGAATGGGGAAAGGGGACAGCGGAGGGAGTGTGTGTGAGCGCACATGTGTGTGTGTGTGTGTGTGTGTGTGTGTATGGTATGGAAGAGGGGGAGGAAGTGTACAAAATGGAAATTTACGACAGAGAGACGGTGGTGTCTTTCTCTCTGCACTCTGGATATAATTAGACCATCATTTTTTTCTTACGCCTGCTGCTGATGAAATTCACAATTAACGGAAAAACTACTTTTTTGGAAAACTGAGCTACTGCAATTATTAGCTTTTAACTACATTTTGCTGTCTTTTAATTTAGAAAACAACCTTCATCCTCTCACCTTTATCTCAGTTACTTTCAATTTTTTTAAAGTAAGTGTAAAGAAACATTTGCTTTTCTGTGCATTTTGGGTGCAAATGTGCAAGAGTGTGTGTGTGTGCAGGTGCTTTCTGCATGTGGGTGGGTCCTGTGTGGGGCTGAAAGAGTGTGTGCATGTGAGAGTGTGTGAGAAGATCCTCACACGGCGACTGCTGTGACTCGTCGCAGGATGCTCGCCGGCTCTCCCCTTGCACCTCGCCTGCATGCTTACCAGGGAGCTCTAATCACACATCTGCTTCTCTGAACACACACTCTCTCTCTCTCCCTCTCTCTGTTCCTGTGCATGTGCGCACACACACACACACATTCACACGCACTCTTAATGCACAACCTGCCGGACTGGCTCTTGTACTTTGCTCTATGTAGTCGCTGAGACAAGAGGGGAGACGGAAGCAAAAAAGGACGCTGCTAAGAGAGGTGCAATCGCCGCAAAAGGTATGTGTGTCTGCTTTTATACTGGTGCGGTTCGGTGCTTTTCTTTCCAGCTCTGATTGTGTGCATGTCAAAGTGTGTGTGTGTGTGTGAGTGTAAAGAGTCTGAATGGGATTAGTGAAGGGCTGAGCGGCAGTCGGTTTCTTCCATATCGTGCTCCGGCGGAGAGTGTATAGAGCACTTAAAAACAATTAGCTGTGTCACATCCACGCATTACCAAGTCACACGCTATCACAAAGCACCGCTACCAAAAGTACACATCCAAACAAAGTCATAAATAGTCTGACTGAAAAAAAAGAGAAAATGACCTACCTTTTAAACAATGAGTGAGAAATCCACTCTCCCCAGTAAGAAGCATTTGAAGAAGTATTCTCAGAAACCTGAAAGCATTACTGTCTCAAAAAATGAAGAGAAGGGGAAAATGCCGCTAGTAGAAAACAGAGGATGAAAAGTGTGGGGGGAAAAAAGGGGGAAAAAAGTAACTAGCGGACGCTTACTGTCAAAGACATCACCAGAGAAGTATTTACAGCGGTATTTACAGTAGTAGCGAGGGGAGAGCACCTCTGCCTGGTCACGTCTGAGACAGTTGCCGTTTCAGTGCTGCCTAATTAAAACAAGTCAGGCAGCCCCGCTGGATTGTTTTGACGCCTGAGGACCAATAGTACACAAAAACCAGTGGCTTGATCGGCGGGGTAGGGGGGCTGGTCGTGGGGAGCGGAGAGGAGGGGGCGGAGGGTGGCGAGAGTTGGCAAAGAAATAGGGAGGGAGGGGGGGGGAGAGAGTGGGAGTTCTGGAGGAATCTGAGAGGGGAGGGAGACCACAAAGGTTCAAAACTGGGGAGACCACCACATGCCGACTGCTCGCTCACTTTTTCTTTGACAAAATGCTTAGATGATGCTTTTCCATGCTCTTTTGCTATAACTGCAATCCACAATTTAAATGCCTTTATGAGCATTAAACAACAAACTACAAACTTAGTGATGTTAAGTGCAAAAAATACACCAAAAAACACCCAAGTTGACAAACATTTCACAGCTTTTCCCCCTCATTTACACTTTTTAAAGGCTTCGTTTACCACTTGATAAATACAAATGTGCAACATTTAAATAGCTGTAATCTCTCCTCATGAATTAGGTCAGTTTCTTTAACCAGAACAGCAAAATCTGCCAATCCTCGCCATCTGACAAAAGCTGAATTGAGCTCTACTCTGCTACGTGTGATGTATTGACATGTTTCCCCTACTGTAAACAATGCACATCAGGCAATGAGATGGAACATTGAGGGCTAATGGTGTTTGCCAATCCTTTTGTCAATTTTTTTTATTCCCTCCTCTTTCCTTTTTTCTCTCTCTCTCCCTCTCCCTTGCATGCCACAGATGTTTTTCTTAGTCGCTCCAACAGACAGGAATCTACTGGCAAGAAGAAAGGCTCGGTCTTCCCCAGGAGAGAGGAGTACAAAGCCCCCAGTCTGCACACAGCAGATGCAGAAAGCTAGTCCATCTGCCACCAGCTTCCTCTGCCACATGGGTCTGAGAGATTTAGTACAAGAGGGGACATTTATTTATTTGTTTCCCTTCGTAACTTTGTGCCATATGTATAGAAACAAAGACAAACACATGTCTGAATTTGGCTGAGACGCAGCTGCAAAATGAAATTCATAGCTATACACTAACGGGCTCACATATGTGCAGGCATACAGACAGGGTTATAGGGAGTGCAAGAACTTCTATGTTTTAAAGAGAGGCACCCAGGGCAACTATGACAGATTTATTTAGGAAAAGATGTAGCCCCAACACGGGGTAAAGACCACTTGAACTCGCAGCTCTGAGCGGTGCGCTGGTATGATTTAACAGGCTCTGAATAGCACATTATCTCCCTGGCTCCGCTGGAGCATATTTCAGCCGTATGATATCATTATTAAGAGACCAACACAGACCTAAAGACGTAGCATTTTCATTAGTGTCAGCTGTCTGAGCTCTGAGGCAGCGAGGGTAAACACTAAACAATCATGGCAGAGTGTGAGAGATGATGGGAGTTGAAGCAAGTGAGAGAAAAAGAGAGAGAAGATGACAAGAGTGCAAAAGCAAGCAAGAGAGAGAGGAAAAAAAAGGCAGCGACGGAGAGAGTCAAAAGGGGCTAACATTAAACAACTGCTGTTAATTGCTCCAAGCATCCACATTATGCCAGTAATTTCTCCCATTTCTCTTTCAGCGCTAAAGGCTTCAGGCTAGAAAGCTCCTTCAGCCC
Source organism: Amphiprion ocellaris (assembly GCF_022539595.1). Lineage (NCBI taxonomy): Eukaryota > Metazoa > Chordata > Actinopteri > Pomacentridae > Amphiprion > Amphiprion ocellaris. Next base: position 8,356,396 of record NC_072786.1, read on the forward strand.
CTTTAATAAACTACTCAGAGTGCCTCACTGGAAAAGACAAACAAGAGGCCCCTGGCCTTAGAAACATTTGCCTCACTAGGGGGAATGCTATGCCTGTTTCTACACATCTGTGACAATTGTGTGCCTTCTCCCTTCAGGTATTTATTCCCTATGTCTCTTCTTCCAGTGCTTTCTGCTGCCAAGGTCAACGGAGACAAACAGGCCCACTAGCGTCTTGATGTGGTGGCAGCAGAACAGTGAGGGAGAGAATGAGAGAGAAAATGGGGGAGAGGGAGATAGACATGTGTAGTGGGTACAGTGGGGAGGGGTGATGGTGGTGGCAGCTGGTTACCAACCTTGGCAAGAGCAGCAGCAGCAGTGGGGGGAGCAGTGGATCTGAGATGCAGTGCAACGCCGTGACAACAGCGGCGGATGTTGCTTCCCATCTCCCAGCACCGCTATAATTTCCACAGTTTACACACACGCACGCACACGACTACCAGCTATTCATTTTCAATTAAAGCTACCATGAAGTGCACTGCCTCTGGGGAATAAGACAAAGTCAAGCGCCGCAGTTTCCCTTCATTTCTGCCACCATCACATCAGCACTACCACTAAAGTACATGCACTGCCATAAGGTTCGTCAGTCAGCGGCAGCCCGGTCTTCAGCCATGTGACTCACTCTTTATTAACCCCTAAACAACCTTTCACCTAAATGAGAAGAATTTCTAAAAGGGAAAAACACTGAGCTTTGTATCTTTCAAATATTCACAAATGGAATTAACACAAAAGACAAAGAGTGAGATGCACAGAGGAAAAACTGCTGTTGCCAAAACCAGCAATGATGTTCACTTTTCACTGGGAGGTTATCCAGTCGACTTCCTTCCTCCGTTCTCACATTTAATCAGACAAAATGAAGTGATTTCACTACAGCCCCTGACGACAATGTTCCCAAAGAGCAAAACGTCTCACATATGAAATGAAGCATTCAAATATGAGCACCATTCATGAGTTGTTCCACAAATGTTCCACAAGCACAATTCATGATCCACTAAGTCCTGCCCCTAAAAGATAAATAAATAAGCCAAATAAGGAATAATGAGGGGGTAGGGTTCCTTTTAGTGCTGGGCAATGTTGATCACACGATTTGTTGCTTATAGCCACAGAGCAGAGACCATTACTGACCGGTGATTATATAAGTGGTTGGAAGGCAGCACCATTTTAATATACTGTACTTAAGCACTGGGGTATCCATGGCAACTTGCCTTGCACCGTGCATTCAGAAAATCCCTAATGAAATGCCTATTAAGTGGATGATAATGACAGTGTCCAAATATATTTGCATATGCATTTTAGTGCAAAAAAAATCAGAGCATCAATGAAAGTAGACGAAAGCCTGATTACTGCAATAAATATGTTGATTTGTTTGTGTTCCATTTTTTTTTGTTACTTTAGGAAATATACAATTTTTAAATCAGTGACAAATGAAAGGTTTGGTCACCTAGACTACAAAATTAGGCATTTTAGCATTGCTTTTAATAAAACCTGCACAACTGATTATTAGTGGTGATGGGTGTGAATTGAGGCCTCATTGCCTTCCTCTGGGAGTCTCCACATGTGACTTCCATTTGCGACTTTGGCCGAGTGCCCAACAGGACATCCCTGAGAGAGTGTTTGCTTGACTCAATATCAACAGCCCAAGTAAGCAGCTGGGGGGGACGCTATGGCCAAGCCTGGCTTCGGGTTCCTATTGAAAATAAACTAGGCTGTACATTCATTGGGCCCAGAAATATCAACACGCGCTGCAAGGAGCCACGTATAGCACTCAGCAGCGTTCCGCTGGTGCTTCTCCAAGGCTTAATGATACCTGCACCTCCCCTCCAGCTGCTTCTGCCGACGCCACCGCTACACACAGACGGCAGGCGGGCGGGAATTAAAGTATACATTACAGCAGAAAAATAAAAAGAGATCGAAATGACAGAAGTCAGACAGTTCAAGCTGACCGGGCCTCTTGAAACGAAAGAGCCGGTAGACTAGCGACAGACACTCCAGGTTAAATTGGCCCTCCTGTGCCTCCTCTTACTCCCCCCTCAACCACCACCACCACCATAGCCGCCTCCAATGCCCAACCCCCTTTCCGAAAAAATGGCTTTTCTTCAAAAGCGTATTTGAATTAAACGAGTTGCTGAAATCAAAGGCTCAGCTGAGATGGATAAATTTAAACAAGCAAGTGCAGCTCACAGCAGTTTACCTGTTATACAGCCTATTGGAATTAGATGAAAGAGTAACGCATGGTAGACAACTTCCTTTTTTCACAGTAGTCGATATTATCATATAGTAAAGGCAGCTGCAGTTTAATTGGATTCATACTTACTGAGTTATGTTTTTGAATGTTCCTGGCCACTGAGATGTCACCAAGATGAAGGAGGAGACAAAAAAAAAGTGAGATTCAATAGTCATCCAGATTTCCTGTTAGGGATGAATCTGAAACCCATTTATGACAGTGATCTGTAGTGTCTGAGGATCCCACCGCTCCAGCTCTGCCAAAGAGATTATCATTCCCAGAACCACAGCTACACAGTTGAATGCCAGCAAGACAAGCTCCAGTGGCAGTCAAAGGAGCACAACACCTGTATATGCTATGCAACAACCGCTATCTAGCATCCAAGGAATCCTGTCAATGCATTTGCAAGTCGCAGTGAAAAATACTTTCATGCAGGATAAAGATTTGAACACTGACCATGAATTAGACAATAAGGAAAGTTTGGGATTAATTTCCAGAAGCTACTGAGACGTGGAGCTTTTGGTTCCTACAGTGCTCAAAAGTAGACTTCACAGTCCTCTGATTACCGCGGCCTTCTGACTTAGTGCTGACACAGTGGCCATCCATTCATGACTAAAACACCATTCAACCAGATACCAATTACACCTAAAAAAAAAAAAACCCTGATCAAATTAATTCAGGAAAATGGCATTCTAGCAAAGAATAATAAACTCATTATATGGAAAATTCAAACTCTCATATTCTCCACACCGCGGCTAATTCAAACCTAATTTTTACTAGCCACTAATTTGAGGGTGAAGGGTGGGGGACAGGAATTACATCTGGAGGTAATTCAATGTGTGGAACTGAGCCCAGTGGGGGCTGCGATACCCCCCCACACACCGACCCACCGCCCACACAAAAAAAAAGACAGACAAGACATAGAGAAGGAACTATTTAGGTGAGTGGGACTTCCGGAGCACTGAAACGACACTTTTCACAAAAATGTTTTCATTGTGCTGTCACCCGACACAGGCTGGAGAGGATATAGGTGCTGCAGGCACAGGCAGAGAGACAGACAGAAACACTGATAAATGAGGAGAGAGAGGGGAGATTCTTAGGAAATGTGCGTCTTTGTATAAGGTGCAGGCTTCTCCAGACAGCTGCAGTGGTTCAGGATTCAGCAAATAGCCAAGTATGTGGAGTCGCAGGAAGGTTGTGGGTTAATTTTGACTCCACAGTTGGGTGTTGTGCCCGCTGTAAAGGCTCAGAGTTTATGAGGAAGTCTCCCTCTCAAGTGACCAGCTACATCTGGGCTGCCTAAGTGGGCTGCCTAATAAAGGGCACACTTTTTCAATGATCTGCAATTTCAAAGCACTGGGTAAAGGGTATCCAGCTGTATCAATTTCACTGTAAGGATGCAACTTAACAGCTATTTGCAAGAAAGTATTTGCGAGGCGGACAGGACGAAAAGCGGTTCTGTTTGACAGATTTTTCTTGATTGCGCTGAAAGTAGTCGCACTGATCAAATTGAGAGAGCAAAATACAAAGTTTGGCTCCCAACAATCCCTGCAGGAGGACATTAACATGTGAGAGAGAAACTCGCCTCAGTCCCTTCCACACCAGAACCCCCTGCTCTTCACTTAAATCCTTTGCCATCCCTTCAACGCTAAATGTGTTTTCCAAATGAAAATAAACGGAGTCCGACTGGTTTGAGGCAGTCATACTCTGGAATATGAGATCAAATAAAGGCTTCTGTGGAGGCTGAAAGGAGAAATGAAATGGCTTCTGAGGGGAGATGTACCGAGTAATAAAATTACTCCTTTATATCTTCCTAAACAGCACATGTTCCCCTGGAGTGGGTGAGGGCTTCACTTTGGTCAAAGACAAGTATGCAAGTGGCAATTTTTCCTTCAGGGAAGATTCCCTGATACACTTCTTGAGACTTGCCGCACAGCAATTTTCTTGAAAACGAGAAACTATTTCAGCAACAAGTTAAGCGGAACTTTGGAAGTTTCACTTTGATGATGTGCTGGTACACGCTGTCATTGAAAGGTATGTTCCATTAACTTGGAACAGCAAGATGATTCATAAGCCTATTGCTTTTCAATGAGTTCAAACTAGGCTGAAATGTTCGACTGAACAGTTGTATTTTATACTAACACCTACGGTTGACTTAGAACTGACCATGATGTACCACAAACACAGCAAATCATCTGTGGGATGAAAAATGTCACTACTTTCAAATTGGTTAGCTATTCCAGTTATACAAGCACCATTCCATTTGGCATTGGGGGAAATTTACAACAAAAGTATGAGTCTAACTACTTAAAATCATGCAATTGATTTGTATTCTTTAAAAGCTGGTCACAATAATATTCAGATGGACTTTTTCACTACGGCAGAAGGGCTATATTAGAGGAAATTTGCAATTGGAGAGAATACATTATAATTCATTATACAGTAGCTATTAAACCTTCAGTAAAAAATGCTTTAGTACAAGGATTGAGCCACTTATCAGACCTACTCACTACCTTTAAAAGCTGTCCATGTTCAGTGCTCTGAGTGGCAAAAAAGCAATCGCTGATGACTTTGAAAATAGGACTAGATGTACAATTTATCAAAACAGAAACGGCTGGCAGGGATTTCAAAGAATCAAAGGTTGTAACTGTTTGTTCAAAATCACAGGAGAAAGGAAGACTGCAATTTGTAGAATTAAAAAAAGGAAATTCAAGTTATCAATCGAGTGGCTTGGGTTATACTGCTTTTAAAAAACGAAAGAGAGAACGAAATGCTTTATAAATGTAAATAAGAAAACTGTGTTGTTCACAAAATTGATTCATCTTATGCTGCATGGATCACAACCTTTTATCTAGAAATCTGTGCACCTTTCCAACAGTATGTTTTAATGTGTTTTTTTAATGAGGTTAATCTAAGAAAATTATACAACAAATTAAATGAATTGCTTCCAGATGCACACAAGTATTCCTGTTTCAGTTTGTTTTATGCAGCCTTGGCATGTAATTAAGTGGTTTATACCAGGTTGATGATGTTTGTGTGTTAATTTCTTGCATGAGGATAATATGTAACTTATTTCTGCATGACAACCAGTAAGAATGTTGTTTACAAACATATACAAGTCGAGAGCAAATTCATTATACGTCTCATGACACGAGAGCCAGAAATAGTGTGCAGCGTGCATCAGTGGCTTACAACACTTGTCAAGAAATCTTCATTGGCGACTTTTAATTCAAACAAAGGCACCCAATTACACTTTCAGGCGACATTTTTATAACTTTGCGAACTTGGGAAACAGCAACTTTCTCTCTGTATTGTCTTTTGGCTCCTGTCGAAGCCTGTTGCCATCTATTCAAGAAGACAAATGGCAAAGGGGATGCTTCTGACAACTTAAAAGTACCCATCAACTGCCTGTGACACATCTCCCTGCACATCCATCCCCGAAACCTCCCCAAACAAACAGCAGGCTCCACTTCAAATACATAGCAGGACTATTAGGTAATCTTCTCCTTTGTTCACTCTCCCTGAGCCTTGGTGACTAACCTCAATCTCTCCCCTTTTCCACCTAAAGCTGACAGAACTGCAGCAGCGCACCAAAATGAATGGCTAGGAATTATCTGGAAATATGCTCTCTTCTGATTTCAGAGAAGTTGTATTTGTTGTGTTATGATGACAGGACCGGTTTTAAAAGTGAGAGGGAAAGTGGATAAGGAGGGCGGCAGCACAAGGGCTCTTTGTTATGGGACGGGACAAATCTGAGGTTTCCTTTTGGATATTCAATATCCTGCAAGGTACCAAGCAGAGTTACAGTAGTCTAGTGTCTGAGCTTTTTTCGAGGCTGAGGGGTACAGAGGCTTTGCTACGTGTGTCTGTGAATTGTTGCATGCTTCGTAGTCAATTGCTGTGTGGCTTGCATGAGTCAAAGCCTGGGAAATCAATCAATCTGCAAAGAAATACCTCTTATGCCAGATGTGGCACTTGAAAAAAAAAAAGACTTAAAAAGACTTGCTTGTATTAGGGACTCTAAGGGTCCAAACAGTATAAAACTATGTTGAAATGAAATATTTATTACAGATGAATCAAGCTGTCAAAATGCTACCTATTCCACTTTTCTGCTTGTTATTTTAGGTGGCTTCTCGAAGGCGTAGCATGTCAAATCTTTAAGTGTGTAAACGTCTCGGTCTGAAATATATCTCCACTATTTACTTTACAAGTTGCCAAGGAGAATGAAAGACAAATGTTTCATTAGCAGGTGACGTTTTTTTTTTTTTGTTGTTTCTTTTACAAGTCTTCAGTAGTTCCGCTCCTCGACACATATACACGCACCCTTGCATACACTGAGTATAATTATAAATGCAAGGCTTGCTATAGGGAGCTGAACTTTTCACACCTTTCAAAGCCACAAAATTGGATGGTTTTGTGGTTGTGCAGCTGCCGCTCCGCGCTAATGCAAGGCGGTGTCATATGAAAAATATTCCTCTCCCCAAACCACAGGGCTGGTCATTAATGAAACACAGGCCGTGCAGTGAGGTCATACAGAGTCTAGATTTCAGCAGCCACACTTAAAAACCGCTCAGAGAGAATAGAGAAACATGAACACAAATCAGATTCCAGCTCCAAGGACGGGGAAAATAAATAAATAGAGAAAGGCACTGGCCCCTCTCACATTTTCCCCCAGCGCTCTGCAAACAACCGTCAACTGCAGCTCAGAAACAGCTCACAATGAGAGCAGACTAAACAATCCGGTCCCGGCCAAGGAAAATGCTAAGCAACTCCGCACACAGGATGTCTCACCCTAATTGCCAACTATCAAATCTCACAATGGAATCTATCCATTTGGCAGAATCTTCACAGCAAACTTGGCAATCTACCTTTGCTTTTAAGTGTCAACTTCTGTGATGGGAAGGCAGGACAAATAAAGATGGGGAAATACAGAATTGCTCGGGTTTGTCGAGCTTACAGGAAAACTTTGTGGCGAGGAGAAAAAACTTTTATTAGATAAAGGTGCTAGGGGTCTTGTAAACGAGTGATTAAAATCCTCAGCATTAAGATAAACACACTAAATAGGTCCCAAAAGACGTGCACAGTCAGGAAGGAGAGAGCGCAAGGGCAAGCTCAAGTCAGCAAGACTGACAGACTGTGTATGGGAGGTGGGCATGGGAGTGTAACTGGAACCTTGGGACTGGTATAAGAAACAGGGTTACCAGGAGGGACCGGGCTCTAAACAGGAAACTAATGGGACAGTCTCCACCATCCACCATGTGGCATTGTATTTTCCAGGCAGTCAAAGCCACGCTTGCAGAGACCCCATGACTTCAAACGGCCAAAATAGCAGCACATTCATGAAACAGAACAGAACTACTGGGAATTAAAGAAGGCAGGGGAAAAAAAGAAAACACACACACACAAACACACACACACACACAAAGGTAGCAGGCCTCAACAGCAGATGGTAAAATTAACATTTCAACAGTTCCTTCCTTTCATGTAGGTCTCGGCAGAACTTTTTCTTTTTTGAAAAAAAAAAAAGTAAGAGGGGCTTGGGTTTTGGTAAGATATAGTGGTGTAGAAGGCATCTGGAAAAGGGGAAGAGGAATATTGGCTTATTGCTCCTGATGGTCCACCTCTATGAAAAATTAAATAGGTCTGTTTTGCAGGTTTCCCCTCTCTAGAGTGCCCTAAGCTGTGTTATGGAAACATCATCTCGGTAATTTATACGCCAAAGAACACCTGGTGATGAAAGAAAATAAACTATTCCTCCCTTTCTTTCTCCATTTAAAACCCAACACTTTGACTTTGTGGTCGCTTCCTTTGATGTTTCTTTTTCCACCTTTTTAATGTCCATCCATTTGGCTTATTTTGCAAGAAGTTATCATCTATTGTGGAGTTAAGTCGTTCACAAAACGCTTGTCAGATTTCATTTTGAAGTCTTGATACACACTTCAAAAGGTGCTGTAGAGATGTTATCGTGGAGAGACGGGAAGACTGAGGCATCTCTAATAAAGACCCAAACAATGGACAGCCTCTCTCATTTCCAACCCTGTCCAATGGAGCGTCTCAGTAGTACCCATTAATTTGGACACAGTTCTGGCTAAATTACATGTGTTCCACCTCTGTGACATTTTAAATGCAATTAAAAGCTGGTTATGGAAGTGTGCACGGACTTCCCTGTGATGAAGGGAAATCACTGACGTGATTAACATGCAAACGAGCTCATGCTGGCAGACTAGATTGGGGTTTGAAAACCTCAATTACTTTTGTGTGATTATCTATTTACCAGTACACAGATTTCCATTTCTCATCTCCAGCCGAGTTCCCCACGCACGAGCCTCAATTATATGTGGCACACCTTTATTTATGATGCGCACAATGCTGAAATACAAGCTCCAGTTATTTTTTACCGTGATATATTGCTTCTTTTAAGGGCTGCTCATGAGGCAGGACCACCACACCAACACATCCTAATGCTGAACTATTTGCTTTGTGAGCACTTAATATGATCTTGACCCCCTCCACCCTGCACACCCCGAATCCATCCATCCAACCCTTAGTTAAACTCTGTTTAATCCCCCCGCCCTGCTAGACAACAGGGAGACTAATGGACAAACTGTGGCCATTTGTCCCTTTCAGCTCAATTTTATCCTTTTCATTTATTTTTTAATGTAACGCCCTTTTAAAAGTGCATCTAAATGTTTGTGTGGGTCTATTCAATGGGGACTAATTGATGTTAAAGATTCAACTATGTCTAGTGGTAGTTTAGAGGAAGGTGTGGGTTGAATTAAACTAAAGAAACATACCAGGCCTTATAGTATCTTGCTCGGAATAATTAAAGCGATGCCTGGCAGCACAAGAGGAATACATTTTAATTAATTTAAACAGCTTAATCGTGAGAGAATTCCCCCCATTTAATGTATTTTTTACAACTTCTTTATGGAAAAGAAGCATCAAGTAAATCAATGAAAATACTCCAAAAACACACAAAAAAAGTTAATAAACTACTGTACCAGAACTGTGCCGAAGTGTGCTTGCATTTCAAACATTTTGAGGCATAATGATTTTTTTAAAAAATAGCATAGCGCATGATTTTATTGTTTGTCAGTGTTCCTGCCTGTTTCTCGGTGCCCAGGGACAGGAAGAAAAAGGAAGACGCACATATCTGTGGCACAGCCAGGCTTTTCACACTGTGCCCAGCATACATAAAACATGCCCTGTTGCTTCAGCTGGAGCAAAAAGGAAAACAGTGCCATCAAGTGAAATTTCTGAGGATTCCTCAAACACCTTAGCAGATAGATCTATCACGTCATCAAGCTGGAGAGAGCAGAAGAAGCTCGTCTCCTTTGGTAAACTTTAAATAATAGGATTTATTTATCCAAAATAAGAGATTTTTTTCTAGTCGTCCACAGACATCATCACTGGGAGAATACTTTTTAAAAACTGTAATTCAAATATACTCTGTGCATGTTTTTTTAGAATACATCATCTTCAAATCTGCACCCTGGATGAGAATATTAGGCACCTCTAGCAGTGAAGATGATAAGACAAGGAATAAACATGGAGCTTTGCTGACTTCATGTTCAGAATCCTGTTCGAGGTAGCTCAGGAACAAAGGGAATCATTATTACTATTTGAACTCAGCTGCCAGGACTTGGCTACAGCTCTGGTATAAGGTTGCTGGAGTGGGTAGAAAAAAGAAGCGGCGGATACAGCATACTGAGCGAGTGAAACTGGTGGTGACGGCTAGAATCACGAGTGAGGGAGAATAAAAGAGAAAGAGAGAGGGAGAGCTTAGATAATAGTAGATAATGGACAATTAACTCGGGCTAGTAGTGCTTGCTGCAGTGAATAGCAGCTTCTGGTGCAGCAAGTCCCCGATCACCACTCAGCCATATTCACATTGGGAATACAGGCGATATCAAGCTGCGGGCTACTGGGCCTCAGAGGTGTACACGCTGCATTAGCAATCTTCACAATGCCTTCAAACAATGCTTGATACCAACAAAGTGTCCCAAAGTGCAGACGCAAGCACTCTGCTGATGGGAAGTCTGTGGTGCCATAACCTTGTCCATTGTTTCATGTCCTTTCACCATCAAAATAAACCCAGGAGCTGTAAATCCATTTTTTAAAAAAAAAGTGACATACTGCCAGTCCTGTGTGCAGACATAGAAATTTGCATAATTAAACCTATATAAAAGCTAATTGCATAAATAAATGAATGAATGTCACTACTGGGCATCACAGAAACAATGCATGTGTTCATATCGGGGGCCTCAGAAGTGTTTTAACTGCCCACCCAGCCCCCCCAACACGCCCCTTCAAACTCCATCTAAATCTATTGATCTTTGAAACACAGGGACCCAGGGGAGGCAATTCACTTAATATCATACATCTAATGATGAGATGAATAACGATTATACCATTTGGTAATTAAACGTCTTACAAACCATTTAACTGACTGTGCGTCAGGAGGGGTCGCTGGAGGTCGTACCGAGTGTTTTTCATTTCTTGCTCGGCGCGAAAGAAGACACACGCAGGAGGTATGGCTGGGTGTTGGAGGTGGTGGTGGAAACAGTGCATGACACAATAGTGGAAACACACTAATGATTGTTAGTAGCTACGGCGCTAATGTCCAATGCTGTCAAGACTCTGAAAGGAAAACAGTATGGTGGGGGAAAGGAAAAAGCAATTCTTAGCTTCAGGCTATTTGTTTTTCTCTGTACAGTTTATTTAGAAATCTTGAGCTTGCTTTTGTGTCTTTTCACAAAAATGGGAAAGCGAAGGAGAAAAATAAGGCCGTATTCATTGGGTAAATGTAACATACACAACAACAGGCAATGCAAAAGAGAAAAAAGGGGAGTGTTTATGTACAGACACCTTCCTTTTCTGCAAGAATGTGTCTGATCCACACAAAGGTGTGCTAAACACACGCCATGAGAGCCAATTTACTGTCAACATCTACAACCATAATCCCTACTTACAGGCAATAATTACCCAGCGTTGCCATGTTAGTGAGTTGCTGCGTGGACAGTCATCTGCAGGGCTTATTTTTTTTTCAAAGTAATGTACACAGTAAGTGCCGGCGAGAAAGAAATCAAGTTTTAAAGTTCTGACAGGTTTCCAAGGTTGCAAAACATACAAAAGTCCAATCACTTTGTTGAACTAGCCTCAGACGGCTAACAATACCTTTCTGTGACTGCTTCACACAGCATTTACCGACACAGGGATGTGTGTCGTGCTCCTGGTTCCTTATTGAATGATAGCTAGTAAACATTGTCATTCCAAAGAGAGACGGGATTAAAGCCTGCTTTGCCCATTGAGGGGAACAGTACGCGAAAAGAGACGGGAACAATAGCCAAATGGAGGACGGTATCACAAGGGTCCAATGTCTGCGGTGATGAATATGCGGGAGATTATAACCCATTCCATCATTTCCATAATGTAAAACTCTTTTTCTTCTTCACCCGCCGACTATTCACTAAATAAATGAGAAAACTATCACCCGCGCAGAAATATTGGACAAAAGGCAGATGGGAGGGAGACGGAGTTTTGAATGACCCCCGTGCCTTTGACAATACAGCCGCTGTCCGGACACATTCGGAAGCAGCCGAGTGAGTAAGACCTGGTAGAGTATTTATCATTGGGCACAATGCAAATGTATTACCATGTCACCTATACCACTTTACAGCACAGAATGGAACTACAGTGAATACAAGGAAGTTTTACATAATACCAGGTTGGAAATATGAATGCAGGGTTCTTTTGATGTGTGGCTTTACTGCCTCACTAGCACTCTAAACTGAGGGGATCATTCAGCGGACGTTGGTGTAAAAACCCTGCAGCCACAAAGAGTCAGACCTCACATTTAACCAATACGATAACTAGCCTAGCTAATAAGTTCTTCTGACAAAAATTATTCGAATTGAACTCACTGACTGATGAGGGTTTGAAGAAGAAAAAAAACTTCTGAAAAGAAAAGTTGAAGTTCAGTGAGGAGGATAAAAGAAGGAGTGTGTGTGTGGCTGAGCTATCTGTGAAAGCTATCTGGTTAAGTATGGCTTCCGGGTGATTCAACAAGCAAAGAATCAAAGTTCTTCACATTATAACTTACATATATACCCACACTGTACTATGTGCTGGCTATATAAGCGGCCACTTGACTGCAGATCCTTGAGTCCAACTGTTACTTTTCAAGCGAGCTCCTCAAAAAACATTAAACCTGTGAAATTCCTGAGCCATAGAAAATATCTCCCCCACCCCAGCTCTGCTCACACCTCAACATCGCTGACATCTCTTCAGCCATTCACTTGATGTATGTGTGTCTTGTTATGTGTGTGTGTGAGAAAGAGAAAGCCTAGATCACTGCAGTCTATTCCAGAGATTTCTCCCATGGTAACCTAGTTTATTTACTTTATCTACAATATAATGCTCCAGTGAACATTAGCAACTTTGAGACACAAGTTTCAATCAGTCGTGTAGCGGCGGTGCATGCAGGTTCGTGCGTGTGCTCAGCCAGGTGCGGAGAAAAGATGAACACTGCCGCGGCTTTAAAACCAAAGGACAGACAAAGAGGTCCCAAAATAATACAAAATAAAAACGGACAGCTAGAGAGGCAGCAGAAGGGAAACAAAAGAATAGTAGAAAAAGAGAAGCAGGGAAGAAAGCCAGAAAAAAATAAACTCTAAAGGACAGCAGGGAGAAGAACAAGGAGGGGGGAGGAAAGGTAGTAGATTTAAAAAATAAAAGAGAGAAGCTAAATAAAAAGTGATATTGTGTTGAGAGACTGGGAGAAAGAGCGAGAAAGACAGACGTGGGGAATGATAGAAAGAGACAAAAACAAAGTGAAAGAGAAAGCATGAGGAGGGAGGGGGGAGAAAAGAAAAGGAAGGGAGACGAGATGTTCTCCCTGGGCAGCATGGAGCAGGTCTTGTCCAATAAACACAGGTGAGCAGCTCGACAGGCCAGGACCACCAGGCTGACTGACAGCTGAGCGCGCTCACTGACCGCCAGCTTTATGTTACATGACACGAGGAGCGCAACTCAACTGACAAAGAGAAACTGCCTGCACCTCTCGGAGTGTAGGAGGGTGAAGAAAAGCGCACGGCATTTGTGCACGGCTGCTTAAAGCTGCATCCACGCACCGTGGCCACAAAGTTGCAAAACACAAAAATATCCACTCTCTCTCGCCCGCCCAGACAGGAGCAGAGCCATGCCATTTTTCCTTCACAGGTGAGCAGAGGAAGGAAACACCCCGGTGCTTCGGTTGTTACTTAGTGGGAGAAAGTGAGGAGTTATAAGGGTGAGGAGGACGGAGGGGGGGGAGGTTGGATGTATGCTGTGCGCCGACTGAATCTTTTCCACATGACGGGCCTCGGGCTGTTTTTGTCAACTGCACTCTTGAGCAGCAAGGAGTCAGGTAGTGTGACCACATGATTGCCCAAGAGGCACTGCGGTGAGAGAGGAAGAAATGGGGAGAGAGAGGGAGTGAGAGGGAAGAGAGAAGGGGAGAGAGCGGGGGAGAAGGATCGGGGGGCCGGGGACAGGACCGATGCAACACGCATGATGAGGTGTAATCACAAACCCCATTCAGAGTGCAGTGGAGTTTGTCAACATACACACATTCACATTCCACTGTCTGTCAGCTCTATGACCCAAATCGAGCATGCTGTGTGAGTGTGTGTGTGTGTGTGTGTGTGTGTGTGTGTGAGTGTGTGTGCGTTTTCCACACACATGAATACTTTCTGCCCATTTCGCCTCCAACCAGGTAGTAACGGCTGCACTGTCTAGGCTTGCGGTTTGTGGTGAGGAAGTCAGATTCCAAGCTCTTGTAGGATTTTGCTGCCGCCTGTATCCCTTTTCAAGCCGCGATCAAATGATCATTATGAACAAAGGACTTGGCTTGTTGCCTCTGGAGTAAAAGCTTTTTCAGTGGCTGTGACCGTGTGGTTTGATATGAAACTTTTACTTTAAGAGAGAGTGAGAGACAAAAAGAAAAAAGTGTGCTTCAGCGGAAGAAGGTCTTATCTCGCAGAGGAATCTTAGCAATGTTAATTCAAAACCAATAGAAGAGTGCCATTTTTATTGTAACACTTTAAGAAGTGTAATTTTGACGCACTTCTGTAATTAAAACTTAATGTGTTGAAAGACAAAGAAGAAATAAAAACTGTGTGAAACAATTTCATTGCTGTTGTAATATACAGTGAAGAAATTCTCATCAGTTACAGAACATTGAACAAAACAAACGATATCATTCATACGAACCTTCTCTGTATCTGATTAGTTAACCCTCTGAATACCTGCTATGCAGATTTCAAAGGCATGCTGTGTTTAAAAATATATATAAATCATCAAACTGATGGCTTGTATCAGAGCAACAAGCTGTAAAAACAGGATTTTCAGATTTTCAACTTTGTGTGAGGTGCTGTTCTTTCGGGAAACGTAAGAAAATACAGGTTTCAAATTGTGATACTACATCAAAATCTTATTATTCTACATGTCTTATTTGAAAATTTGCTAAAATTTGCTCAAACCATGTTCTCTAAAAAAAATGTAAAAATTAAAAAATATATTAAAACTGTGAAGCTCTTAGTGACTCTGCTGCAACCAACAGTCACATGTCAAAAATTCAGGCACTTCTTGACTGAATTGCAGGCAGTGTTTACACAGAGCAGAGAAATTAAAGAAACTAATTAAAAATGCAATAAAATAGTAGCAAAAGTATGTAGAGTCACATTTTTTTTTCCAGCATCAGTAACATCTGTGGGCATTTGGAAAATGTAATACATGTTGATTCCAGCTTTTTATTTTATTTTTTTTATTAATTTGTAAAATAAAAAAAACAAGAAATTCAGGTTTTGTTTTTTCAATTTTATGATTTTTTTGGCATTAAAACTGCATCTCACTGCAAAAGACACATTTGACTTCTCTCTATTTCTAGTCATAGCTGTGCTGTTTCCATGGAAGTTCAAGACTATATATTCCAGTGAAAAATTAGCTTGCGCTGAGTAAAAATGTGATAGGCAAAAAAAATGCCCAGAGACTGCTTGAGGGTTAAACAATTCAACTTATTTCAACAAACAAAGCTCAAATCCCATTGTCAGAATTTCTTTTGAGGTTGATATTGTACCAAAACAGAGGTATGTTTCCTAAAAACTAATGTCTATAGATGACATAGAGTATGTGACAATATTAACACAATGTCTGTGTTTCAGAAATCTCTCAAATACAAAGAATTCAGCATCAACTTCCTGGCAACTCCTGCTACACAGTGAAACCGTATGCAGACAGTGAGATAAACAGAGCTCATCAGTAGGTTAAAATACTGTACATTTAGTTTATGTCACGATGACGATATCCCTATAAAACACTGGACTGTGAAGGGCTAACATAAACTTTGGACTATGCGTGCAGGCGGAAAAATGAGGCTGCGTGACAGTTTGGTGATAACACACGAGTTCAATCTGTCAAGACAATCAGCATTTAGACCTTGGTAGAAGAATGCACGACTGTGTGCGACCGATTCGCTGGACACGATCACCTGCGAGTGAAGCCACTCATAATTCTTCCCACCTGAAATAAGGAGTTCAAACTAATGTCAGGCCTCTCTGATGTCATGCCTGCCTCAGGTTGGGTTTCACAATAATCTCAGGCTCTTGGAGAGATGCCATGGAGCCCAGCTTCCGCACCCAAGATTTCTCCAATTAAATTGCAGGGAAAGAATAACACTTGAAACACTAGATCCCCGCTCGTTTTTTACAAATTAACCGAGTGCATGCACTACTTGCAATCACTCATTTCCAGAGTATTGCTCATCTCTAATATGAGGTATACACAACTATTGAAGGGGCCCCAAAGTATGCTGAGGCCACCTTAGCTGAGGGCAAATTAACCTTTATTTCCGTATTGCAAAAAATCCCTCGGCAGAAAAGCATTTTGAACTTTAAAAACTGGACAAATGATAGTGTGAAGAAAAGAGAGACGGGAATACCATAGGCAGCCATGAGGATCAATAGACTCATTGAGCTTCTTTATCTTCTTCTTAAGTAATGATGGCAATACTCATTCTGAGCCTCCCTTCTTTCTCACTTCATTCTCATGGCAACTGTGCACTTTGGACAAACACTCTCCCTGCAATTTCTTTTCTTTCTCCTCGCCATTCACATCTCTTGTTTTTCTACTCTGAGCCTCAATCATTTCTCTTTCACATCAGATGTAAGCAAGATAAACAAGTGACGGCTGCTTTATAAAGCTAGAACTATGGAAAAAATAAGTAGGGGAGGGGCAAATATGAAATGTTTACATTAAGTAGGAGATCTAGACTGAATTCAGCCTTGTTTTATTTCCTAACTGGGTTTTATATAGGATATTTTCACCTGCAAGCGCAAAAGTAAAAAGTGTAACTATCAGATAAAATAATTCTGGATTCTATTTTAAAAAACAGGACAGCTCCTAATCAGAGAGATAAGCAAAGGAGAGGATGTCATTAGTCCATCCACTTTTGCTCAGATTTCCTCACAGCACGACACTATCGGCCTCCAAACCAAACTTCATTATGTCGAAATATGGAAACTTGGGGAACTTCCAAAAACTTTTAACTCGTCTCCCTCCCCCCTAAGTGTGAAGACAAAACAGTGGACCATAGAGAGAAGAGGTGCATGAAGAACAGCAGCAGATCCTTGGGACTGAGAGCAAAAAAAGAAGGAAGAGAGGGGAGAGAAGGGAAAGTAAACCTTTGATGAGTAAGACTTTTTTGTTAAGCGATGGGGCTTAACTTTAAAATATTCTGGGTGGCGGTGAATGGGGGATTGACCAATGGCCCTGATCTCAGCCACACACTGGGGCACTGGGGTTAATGGTGGATAAAGATTAGGAAAAAAAAGGGGGTTGCTTTGCCTGATCTCCATCCACCCCCACACCCCACCCCACAGCGTTCACCTTCCCCACCAATCCCAAATCAGCTAGACAATGGAGGCTGCCAATGGGGAATGATCCAAGTCCCTTTGATTTCTGCCTCTACCCCCTCGACTGCTCTGAGTGCCCAGGGTAAAGACCCGTGGAGGTTCCCCCTGTTTGCCCACTCGCAGGGACTACAGTTAGCAGGCTCAGAGAAACCATTTGAGGATTGAAAATGGAATGACAAGAGGTCTCTGATCTATGACAAGAAATCAATTTCAAACTGGAAATGCGAGCAGAGGGCTGTTCAGTCCGAACTGCAGCTTCTTTAAAGCAGCCAAAGATATGCTTAATTGCTGTAGATTTTTTTTAATATATATATATATATATATATATATATATATATATATATATATATATATATATATATATATATATATATATATATATATATATATGTCCACACTGGAAATGCGGCTTGCAGTGTTGGGGCAATTACACTTTTTTTTTTGCAATGATTAGAAGGACTTTTTTTAGGGCCAGCAGATATGCAGTAAGAGTTCATCTTTGAAGATTTAACTGAATACTTGACAAATTAAGAACTAATATTTAAATCTCTTTTAGGTGGAAAAAGGAAATCTGGACTGTGCTTCACTCTGGAAAAGTAGACTGTTGGGGAGGTGGACCTGGTTCTACATCCAAGCTGCTCAGCATCTTTGCTTCTGCCCACATGCTTTAATCATATTTTTACCTCAAAGGTGATGGTGTTTTAAAATAAATAGATTCTCCCATTTAGGTAGGGGGCAGAATATATGAATTTAAAGCAAACAGCTCCTGACTTCAAACCTAAAATCACCTTTCTGAACAGTGTCACTTTACCATCTCAGACTTCAATTAGTCATCATTAACATGAACAAAAAATACACTTTTATTATTGTAAAGATTGAAATCTTCATTTCAAACACTCAGACACCGCTTTCTCCATGTTTACTCCATTTCTTCTCACCATTAATACCAGAAAGAGCTCGGAAATGTGTTTCTATATGTATGTGCACTCATGTGGCATGGATGCATGAGTGTCTATGAGAGATCTGGTCAATAAAATGACCACCATTAGTCATGCTGGGAGGTATAATTGGTGACTCATATTGCGTGACCCGAGACCTTCATATGTGGACTGACCTGATGACAAACACCATCTTATATCATTAGCCTGGGGGAAAGAGCTATTTTTGATCCTGTGCAATTTCTGTGGGATCAATTTACTTCATTCAGTTATAAGATTAATGACAAAAACCTTTCAAATCAGCTATTAATTTTATGTTTTTAACTGCTTATTATTGAGCGAAAAATCATACTAGGCTTGAAAAATAAAAACATCTGTCTTCGAATGTGCATGAAAACTTCCAAGATCCCAACAACTTTTTAAATGGTGGCATTTAATTAATTGTAATGGCTGCAAAATTATGCAAGAACCTAAATCCTCAACACAGCTTTTAATACTTTAATTTTGAAACCGTTTTTCTCTTGTTTCAAATTTTTATGTGCAACCATTTTTATACCACTCCTGCTTTATTAATAGGGTCACAATAATACCTTCCAGACCGTATAATCAATATCCATGACAAAATTATGTACTGACACTTTTCTCATATCTCACTCTGCTGTTTTGTCATTTCAGCACTCAGGACTGTGTCTCCCTGAAGCCAAACCCCATCAACAGTTATGACTGATGTGGCTCTTTACATGGGACACATTAATCTGGGAAGAAAAACACAACACCCGGCATGCAAGGACAATGAAAACTGCTTTCACTTACCACTTTGCACTTTACAGTGTGTGTCGTCTGCTTTTTTCTAAGGGCGCAGAGTGTGCATATTTCATCCTGAAAAGAAAAAAAAACGAGAAAGTAGATGTCTGACCTAAAATATGAGTGGTACACTGAATAAAACTCCCTTTGCCTTCCACTCAGTCTGGAGTAATACACACCAGGTACTGCAAGATTGGGTTAGGGCTAATATAACCCCTGTTCACTTTATCCTGTTCAGTTCTGCTACAAATCTCAATCAAGATATCAACAAAATGAATAAGAAAAAAAATACCCTGAAATCTGAGCTTGCCCACATTTGTCAGCCATAGTGCATATCATAACTTCTAAGTTAGAGTAGATTGAAAATCCTTGGGGTGTGAAAACCAAACAGGCACAACTGAAAGGTTGCCCAGTGGAGGGGGAATTCTATCAAGGTGGACAAGATGAAGATTTGTTACATTTGAGCAGGAACGGGGCCCCCTTGACCTCCCCCAGCCGCTACAGCCAAAAACACAGCAGATCTAACGATACTGTAAAACCACCACGCAAAGATACAGTTGGTGATTTAATAAACTGTTATTTTTGTATCGGTGAAAGACTTTGAGAAATGTAGGGAATACACGGTTAATTTTAAAGCTGCTTGGTAATGCGACTCTAATCTTTCTCAAGGTTGAGGATTCTTTGACAGAAGGACATGAAGAAACCATGTTCAAATACTCACCCTAAGGGGAAGAACTTGCTGTTGTTGTCCGTCACAAGAGGGGAAGGAGTCCAGCGATGTCAGCTCTCTGAGATAGGAGACAAGAAGAGTACTCCATTAGTCCAACTGTAATTCAAAACACACTGATCGCTTTTTTTTCTTTTCTAGGGCACATTCATCAAACAAGTGTGGGCTAGATGGTGTATTGCATAACTGTTTTCTCTACGGTTTGTAGGTGAAACTAATAAACTTTGTAACAACAAAGTGCACCTGGATTTTTGCTGTGAAGCCTGAGAGCACATGTGTGTGGGTATGTATGTGTGTGTGTGTGTGTGTGTGTGTGTGTGTGTGTGTGTGTGTGCATGCACCAACAGGCAATGTACAGTACTGTATTAGCACAACACACAACTCACCCTCCTTTAAGTATGCATGCACACACACACACACACACAAACACACTCGCTCACTCTCTCTAAAAGTTAAAAGGTGCCGTGCCTGCAAGGCTCAAGCTCTCAACGCCAAGTAAATCACACTGTTAACCTGACACGATTGATTTCTCATGTAGCTCCATTCAGCTGTCTGCATCTAAGTACACATGCTCTGGTATCCATATAATTTAGAGACCATTAGTATTGATGATTTTTTGTGTTAATCACACAAGCACAGCAAGAGTGTACAATACCACAAGTGCAGCTGCTGATTGCTCTGGACATTTTTACTGCACATGCATCACATTTAGGGCATTAGTACAAAAAAAAAAAAAAAAGAAAGTCCCCAGGAGCATGGTGGAGGCCAATTTCTGCTACTGGGGGCATGAGGGGCACAAAATGGCCTGGATGTTCCACTCTGAGATGGTTTTTTTTCTCCCTTTTATTCTCCCAGAATTCCAATGACCCCTACAGGCAGCCAGCGACTGCTGAATCCTAAGGAATGTGCTCTCTGAACTGTACAAAAAGCCCTCAGCTCAAAGAGCACAGCTGAAAACAAAACATGCCAACTGCTATAATTTTTCACTGTTTTGAGTTTGTGGGAAATGCTGCACAGATTGCTGTGCAACATTTACTCAGGATGGGGTTAGAGGGTTTGAAGTGGGGGCAGGCACCAAACACTGGACTGGATTTTGGGAAAAACAGAGATGAAAAGGTTTTGGAAAGTATTGATTTGATTACATTACAAAATTGTCTGTACTGCATTTAACTGGATTGTAAATCTTTGAGGAATAGCCTCCCTTCACATTATGACTAAATCATCTAACATTTCAGAGAATAGTTTTAAGTATAATTTAGATATAATTTCAAGTTAATGCCTCTTTTCTTAAATTATGTGCTCATGGGTAGACTTCAACATCACAACACCTCTGGGCTGTGCAGATGTCATATTTTATTCACTGGAAAAGCATTTGGAATGCTATTAGTCTGTATGACCTCCAATTCGTGGGGATTTACACATACCACACATGTCTTTATGCCAAATATAAAACCATTGGTAAATTCTATCAATTTATAAATATGGCAAATGCATTCAAGTATTCATGAAGGCCTAATAATGCTATAGGCTGATATTTACATAAAGCGCTCGCGCACTAAGTCAAGATAAACTATTTAAGACCCGGACCACAAATACCTCCACAGTGCAGAAAAAGGAGGGTCCTGCGATGAAAGAGGACATTATGCTAACAAGTCAGATTACTGTACACAATAACTTTATCTTAAAAGTAAATACCATCCTTGGTGTTGGAAGGGGGGGGGGGGGCGTTATGGAAAGTCACTGGCAATATTTCTGTGGGGACCAAATGCTCCTTATCAGTGTTAGTCGAGCAATTCAGGCCTGCCCGAAGAAAGATGAGTCTTCAAACTCATTCTATTCATGGTCAGACGTGTAATTACCCTCAGCTCACAGTCTAGACGTAACCGCTTTCACAGTATTTAAGACCCCCTATGCAACGCACGGACGCTGGCTCCTACCACCAAGCCCTGCACGTTAAATCTGTGGGCAGATAAATTAGCGAAGAATGCAATAAAATAGACACAATGAGAGGAACTTTATCCTCCCTGCTGCTAAATGAGATTTCTTTGAAATGCAGATCAGTGGCTCTAGATTAGTGAATTTTAGCTGCTGTCAACATCATAACAAAATACAAATGCGATTGTTCGCTGGTGCCTTATCTACTTGCTTCCATCTGCTGGCTGGTTATTTACTCCCCCCTGATTTACTATGCAGATCTAAATAAGTCGCATCAAAAGGAGGGCTTACTGCACAATGCCTTCTTAAGCTTCTACATCAAGGTATTTGAAAAACCGGTAGTCACATGAAAAGGCTGCCCATCAAAGGCACATCTCTAATGAACTCTCCCATATCAGAGGGGGCTTGTGGGGCCTGGCTTTAATGCCTTCTGTGTGGTGAGAGAGGAGCAGAACTACAAATCAGGCCCACCAAGCCATGGCAGAGAAGGGAGGAGGAGGAGGACAGGGGGGAGAGAAGAAAAGAGAGACAGGAGGAGGAGGAAGGCCTCAGTTATCAGATGAGATTAACTCAGCACAGGGACTAGTCTTAGGTCTTTCCATCCTTCCATCTAACTCTTAAGTCCAGAATGAGGAAGGAACTCCAGAAAAAAAAAGCGTCAATGGTGACAGATTAGACCAAGCTACAATAGATTAGATGTGACTCAGACACAGATTAGTTATATTGGACAACGAGAAAAGAGCAACCTGGAATTCAAACTGCAAGTAAACACATTCAAAGTCAGCCTAAATGCAATGTCTTCAAAGGCTTTTTATGCAACTGTAATGCAAGGAAATCGAAGAGTATTAAAAAGTATGGATCAATCCGCTGACTGAGAGTTAGATTCTTGGGCTGTCAAATAAAAGAAAGAAAAACATATTCCGCCTCCCTTCTCATTCTCGCCAGGTCTGCAAACAGCTTTAGTAATCTCAAACAGAGCTTTTGCATTACGCTCCTGCAATAACCTTTAATTTCATGGTGTATTTGTTGCATTCAGCACACCGGCCGGATTACAACCGGCAATCTTCAGACTTATACAGGAAAAATAAACTGCATGGAGAGATCATGATCTGTCTCCCCTCTCCTTCGCTCACCGCCACCCACCCACCCACCATCATCACCGCCACCACCCTGCTTTGCAGCCCCGAGTCTGGATGAAGGGGAGACCCCCACCAACAAGCATGGAGTTTACCAGTGAACAATTAGCCCCGGAGCAAGAGCAGGCCCAGCGCTGGCACATGTGTTTAAGAGGCGAGCACCACGGGAGAGCGCCAGATGATGAAGGGATGAGGATGGGAGGAGGAAGAGGAGGGTGGGTGGGGAGAGAAAGGACACTGAGGGGGTGTGGAGGAAGGCGTGTGGCTCGTGTCAGACACGCGTGTGCCAGTTTTTTTGGCTTCTAAGCATGTCTTTCGTCATTCACTTCCAGATCCTCTTTACAGGGGGAGATAATGGGAGAGGGAGTTACCCACCTCCTTAACTCCAATACAACTTTGATTTTTAGGAACCCGTCCAAATTGAGCTGTGATGTGAAGGCGCCCGACGGTTGAGTCGCTTTTTGCTACAGAAACCCAACTTCTCATCCCTCCCCTCACTTCGCCTCAAGCGTCTTTCTGCTGCGTGGCATGCCAAGTGGGCCCAGTGCCAGTCGCATTTGCAACCACAAGGGACCCTTGTCTTTTAGCCTTGCCTAATGAAATGACAAAACAACAGATTTGCATATGCAGAAACAGGTGTTGTAACAGGTTTGACTCCTCCTGACCCAAGCCGTGTTAAAGAGAGAAAATGCAGAGCAAAAAATAAAAAAATGCTAGAAGAAAAAAAAAAGTTTATGACCAACAGCTGCCTGGAGGTATTTAGGCTCTGATGGGCACTCAAGTCTGCACCATCTGCCCCACTGCCTGCCAGAAGTGACAATCTAAATTAAAAACCACTCATCAACTATCATAAAAATAAACCATTGTTTTGCTGGGTCCATATGTTGTGGCTATTTTATTTCATTCTCAGAGTTGCGTTGGAGGCTGAGCTTCACGGGCTATAGCTGTGATCCAGGGAAAATCCAGAGAGCCGCACGGTAGCCTGTAATTACCCTCCCACCGATCTGCTGCCTTCAGACCAAAGCCATGCGTCATCCTACACATTATCCAAGTCCATCCTCTCCACATTACAAAAAGGAGAGAACGTAGAAGAGCCAGTGTGGTGAAAACATGGCCATTGTTTAGAGTGGGATTAGGGATTGCCATCCAAAGCGCGAGCTGGGTGTTCGGATGATGAAAGAAGATAAAATCACTGTGCTTTGCTTGCTTTTAACTTGATAACTGCTATTATGTTTTATGCAAATTTATATTTTGCATGCCAGAAATAAAAATTGTGGTGGAGAGCGTGCGGCTGTGAAAGTTAAAAGTGATGCATTTCTGGAAATGTCAAATGTCTCCTCTCCACATTTTGGCCAAATTATGCCCTGACTCTAAGGGTTTGACTGTTAACATTCCTTTTGTCCTTTACTGAAAGACACAGCTAGGGTACAACACCCCACCACCACCACCACCCAACCCCCTACTTCCATATTTTTCCTCCTGTTTTTATTTAGATGAGTGAGACAGAAGGAACAAACCTGAGACAGTCGTGACCCTGCGCGAGTGTTGTAACTTGGTCTAGAGCTACGCCAGCAGAAGGCAGCACCATATGCCCTCAGCCCCGAGCTGGATGCTCTTTCTGCAGCCTAATGTGCCTGTCAAAAACTGTTACTGTCATGACCCCCGCACCCCCCCCCCACCCTCCCACCCCCTTGTTTTTTTCCACTCACAACATGTTTGAAATAAACATTTTTTTTTCTTCCTCTTTATCTGCGTCTCTCTGGGTAAAGAGGAAAGGTCCTTGGAGACGTGATGCACAGTGAAGGTAGTAACCGCTTGGGTTTTTTGGGGGGGTGGGGGGGGGGGTGTCTGACTAGGATACAGCTCATCGATACAAATCATTCTGTGGCTGAAGCCTGGTAATTAAAACCATGCATGCAATACACACAAATCATTTTTCTCATTCTAAATCTGGTGGCCAAATGTGAGACATTAACCCATTAATACATGATGCAACATATGCTTGCACCTGCACACATGTTTACAGGCCTTAGAAATAATTAAATATAACTTTTTATTTATTTTTGACCATCTGTACTCTCAAATGTGCAGCATATCTGTCACACCGTTAATAATCAAATGATATTGCCATTAATCATTCATCTATTGTAATCGAAAAGATGCAAGAGAGTTTCTACCACTGCTAGCCTCGGTGCTGCTTCACATGAGGTTTGACTGTTTACGAGTGACAGGCTGATGGCTGAATGCAGTCTGAGCAACAGTGACCTTGCCTTTTACCACGACTGACCTTCTATCTTTAATTCAGGGCAAGACCCCAAAACCAACACAGTTTTTCACACGAGGACACTGTCCATCTGACCGTGACTTGAATAAAAGCTGCCATGCCTTCACACCACACTGACCAGCAAGTAAACATGCAATTGTTAACTCAACAAGAAAGGGAAAAAAAAACTGAGGGCAAGCAAAGAAACATTCAAGGTCTGTAGCTGCTGTTGGTGTGCTGCGATTCAAATGAATACATTGTTTATTGGATAAACAGGCAGACGGGTCAGCTAGAGCTGACCGTTAAATACGAGGTCATGGTCAAGACTGTGGTGCCAAGAGAACTCCAAACCTCATGAAAAGCATGAATTATTTTACATACCTCTAGGAAATATTGTGTACACAAACCGAAAGTTTGTTTTATAACTCTGCATGTATGTCCTTTAGCATTTTAGAGCCTGACACACTCTGAGGTTACACACACCAGCCAAAAACTACACTTCTTGGCTTGTGGGAGTTTGGTCAGTCATTTGTTTGCGGCTTTTACAATCATCAGAGGGGGGTATGATGACGTGTGGCATAATATTTGCAAAACAATCTTTGCAGGATATTTTTGACGCTTGATTGTTTTGGTTCAAGTAAATATGTAACCACGTAGTCTTTTAAACACGACCAAGCAAACACGAAATCCATAAAAATGAGCTCCAACAAATTCCGCACAAGTGAGCCAGTAAGTTGCTGACTTTCCCCAGATATGTATTAAATCACCTCCTATGTGCCTGCAATCTCCTTCATAATCCACATCCCCTGACCCCACCCTGTACAGCTTTCTCCAGCCAAAGAGTCACAACGGTTCTCGTGGGCAACAGTGTCTGGTCGGGCTTAAGAAGTGACCCAGAGCGTAACTAAAAAAGTCTGAGCTGTCTCAAGGCTCTTAGTAACTGGGGCACACAAAACATCATTACTGTGATGTGGATAATTACAGTGCAAAAGGGTGGCCTCTTAAGCATGTAATACACTCTTTTATCTTAAGAAGTCAATCTCTCCAAGGCTGACAGCTTGCAGCATATGATCCTGGTAAACAAATACTTTTGCGCGGCACAAAAGTGCCATTAAAGGCCAAAACTGTCAACACAAATTCCATTCTTACTGGGGGAGGGAACCAAAGTGCGAGGGAGGGTGGTGGTGGTGGTGGTGAGGGGGAGGAAGGAAAGGAGAGGAGGAGGAGAGAAAAAAAAGGACTTGATCACTTCTGGTTGCTTTAACTTGCATGGAGGTTGTCATGGAAACATTTCTATGAAGTTAACAGGGATAAAACCTGAACACATGCCATTTAATTGACTTTAAGTTTAGCAACAGGGTCCAGTTAGCCGCAGATGAAAACACGCTGCGTTGGATGGGCCCGCTGACATGTTTAGAAAAGTGATGCTGGTGCACCACTCCCTTGATTTTCTTGAGCACTTTCCCCCCCTTCAAACGCAGAAACACCTCAAGGGTTGAGCGAGCAGTCTGTTTCATTACAGTGGTGTTGGGGGATGGGTGATAGTGCAATTCAAAAGCTAATCCAAAAGTGAGCAAGTGTTTCATTGCCTAAGAAATAGTCTGACTCAAAACAGAACTGATGTGATCTGCGACGAAAATCCACTCTCTGCACTTCATTTGTGCACCTCTTAATTTCGGATTCAAAGTTTTATTATAGGAGAATTACAAACACAAAGCATTTCCTACTTCAGCTCCACTGGAAGCAACAATTTCCATATCTGAGATAAAATAATGCATCAACCAGTGTTCATTGAGCTGAAAGCGGAATCTTAATTTTGATAAATGATTGAAACGTGTGACAGGGTATACACATTAATCCTGTGGAGGACATTCATTTTCCTATTACCATAATGTAGAGCACGACCACCCGATGATGAATGCAGCAATCAAAAAATGGACGCAGAGTGGGGAGAGCCGGGGTAATAAGTGCGCTGCTCCCAACAACGGTCAAGACTAATGGCAGGTTTCTCGCAACCATTTCCCTCATCGCCTTAAGGGGGGAAAATTTACAAAACAAAAAAAAAAAAAAAAAAAAAAAATCAAGTGACCTCACTTACCGCACACGACAACAACAAGTAAACAAGAGAGCGTGGACTGTTTGAAACACGCTTTAAGAAATGATTACAGAGGGCACTCCAACAAAGGGGCTGATTGTGCACTGTCGCTGACATATTTCACAAGGGGCATTTATTGCTGCCTGGCCTTTGAAGAGTGAGAGCTGCTGAGTGAGGGGGGAACTGGCCCACACCTGCATAACTGAGGAGGGAACACCTGTACACCCTGCGGCTTGAACAAGGAGGGTCGATCCAGCTAATCCAGGGGTGAAAGCTGATCAGACGACAGGCCCGAAGAAGTTCTGCTGCTGCAGCTCTCACTGCCTTGTTAGCCTTTCTTTACCCCAAAAAAAAAAAAAAAAGTTACATCTATTGATTTCTGGGGCCACAATGATTGCAAGAGAGCAGTGACAAGACACAGAGAGAGAAACAGAGGAACTGAGCAGAGGTGTTTGAGACGAATGAATTGTAGTTTAATCATGATGAAAACTAATGTGCCACCAGCATCCCTGTTTGTTTCTGGACGAGAAAGACGGAATATAAAAATGGAGCGTGCAACTACGGTAAGAGTGCTGATAATCATAGATACTGAAGATGCAGATGAAGCACTGATAATTAACCTTTAAATCTAATTGCATCTTTTTTAAATGTGTGGATAGCATGAGTTGTTTTTTATAAAAAGTGTCAATCTTATTTTTTAATTAAAAAAAACATTCAAGAAAATTGTTTTAAACTTAAATGCAGCCTGTGTGTGTGACAGGTGACAACACAATGGCTGCAACACTGAAGGAATTTGTTCAGAATATGCAACAACATATGCTTATTTGTTAAATACGATCACTAAGATGAAATGCAGATTTAAGATTTGACGTGCACATTAAAAATAAATTACCAGTAAATCACAGCAAGCACTGAGTTGACAGTAAAATAGCTTTAAATGACGTTAAAGTAGATGCAACACTGTGGTATTTTGAATTTGGCAAAACAAAATCAGCATATTTGACCTCAATTTTGAACAGAGTTAATAAGTTTTTAGATTGTGGTAAATAAAAATAGCACATAAAATTAGTTAGAGGGGTTTAACAATATGCAAATATGAGTCCACAACACTAAAGAGACGCATGCTGTCAACAGCTGCTCGCTAATTTACAAAAACAAACGCACATGAAATACCTTGTAAATAATTATGGAGCAAGTCAAGCTAACACAGAGTAAAAACTTGTGACCGGCGGTGCACTGCCTAATACACGCAGAGGTGGAAAACAGGACAAACAAAACAGAAAAAGTCCGAGAAGAAAACAAGCTCCTGTGTAGATGAAACTTACCAGCAGAAAACACGGCAGGTATTATTTCCCTCACGGTTAAAGGAGAAGAAGAAAAAAAAAAGGAAGTCGAAGGGGACACACACACCAGGTGAGAAGTCCTCTATGCACGCGGAGATGTTCGCACGTGACTGTCCAAGTTCACCATAACGCAGTGGAAAAACGAACAACAGAGTAAATAAAAAGAAGAAGAAGCTGGAATATTCCTCCGCTGGGCTGTTTTTCAGGAGACCCACACACACACACACACACTTTCTCCTGCTGCTGTCTCCCGTCAACGCCGCTGTTATTACTAATGCAACAGAGGGAAAAGCACCGAGTCCTGTTTGAATGACGCGCAATGCGAGGAAGAAGAAGAAGAAGAAGAAGACGCGGCTTCTTGTTTTTTTTTTTTCCTCTTTTTTCCCCCCTCGGTTCAAACACACACCAAGCCAGCAAGCAAGCAAGAAGTATATTTGGGACTAGAAACCCCCCCACACTCACCCCCAGGGGAGGCACTTGCTTGTGCGCGGAGGTGTGTTTGTTATTTTTGGGCGTACTGCGACCCCGTGTGACGTCAGGGCCACCTGCTATGTAAACAAAAAGTATTTTTTTATTTCTATTTTTTTTTAATGAAAAGTGTTTCCTTTTTTTTTTTTAAAGAATCACTGGAGATACAAGCTTCAACTATGTTTTTGTTGTTGTTGTTGTTTTCCGGAATTGAACCTTCCGGTAACGGGACGACCGAAACTTGTGCTCACGTGCAGGAACTAAAGCAGCTTCAAATGGAAAACCATATGTAAATAATAACAACAATAAACTTTATAAAACCTATTCCGCACAATATTCTAATAAGGCAATTCACTTTTTCTATTATTGTTTTTATCATTATCTTTTATAAATACTCTAAAACTTTAAGAATTTTAAAATATATAATTGTGAAAATCGGTGCGAATTTACGTATTTGTGCATCATCATAAACCAAAATAGACAATAGCTTTACCTATTCATGTCAGTTATGTCATCTTTAAATACATTTTACACGCATCTCATTAAATGCAAAGCGATCTATACTTTGTAATAATCGTCTAGAAGTGTTTGGATACAGAAAATGACTACATATATACATATACACTGTTAAAGTTATTATTAATATTAAGAAAACGCACTTCTGTGTCATAATGTTAACATGTTCAAGTTTAGATCGTATATTATGTGTATGATCTAAATTACATCAAATAAATTCACGTCTAAATAAATACTTTATAATAAAAACAAGATATAAGCAGATTGTTTGACTGAAGGGATTTTTTATTACCCATTCTGTCATAGCTTCACCGCGTAATTTCGCCTGTTTATTCATCTAATAGTAGATCCGAAGCTTGTCATACATTGAGCAGCAGTTAAAATGATTTGCTTTCTTCTGTCTCGTCTTTTTCTTTTCTTTTCCTCCGCTTTCTTCGCGTTTTACGGTCAAGAAAATGAATGTTTTCAAGTGAAAAAGAAAAGGGTAGGGGGTAGATTTTCTCACAAGTGAGGCGATGAGTGGCTCTCATTCGCTCTTATGTTATTTATATTGTGAATAACTGATGGACATAAAAGTGATCTTATGTATACATTTTTAAAAACATTTCTTTTTAAATCAATGAATCACAAATTGTGTTGTAGACTGTGTGTTATCCCGCATGTCAATGTGAATTTCAAATATATTAATACATTTTTTTAAACTATAAACATTAAATACTTAGCATCTCCGAGTTAGTTATTATTGTTCATATTAATATTAACCCGGATTTCTTCCTCAAGATTTGTAAAACCTGTAAAGCAGACACTGACTATTCTGCACCAGCGTCATACAATATATTTAGCCCTAAAGCTGACTTTCATTTATAAAATTATCCACATTTAAAAGTCAATTTCCTTTTTGATGTTGATAAAATGCATGGATTGTTCCATTTGACAGTATTTACAGGGATGTTAAACTGTCTTATATTTAAAAGGTATGGTCTTTTGGGGGATTTTTGTGTTAGAATTCTTTACTGCTATTTAAAATTCCATCAAATTAAAGTAAAAAGGAAACAGCATCTGGAAAATGATGAAGCTATGAAGGGAAAACAAGTGGATTGTACTGTGGTGGTTGTCTGCTGCCACCTACTGGTCAATGTTTGGAACATTCTGTCCAGCATCTCCCTGACAATGAACTGTAAATTACATTCGAGAAGTTAATTTCATTACTTTTTCTCCTCTATATTAAGGGATTTTCTTAAACATGATCCTTAAACTTGAAACTCATGATCACAAAAGAAATGTATCCTGAAAATTCAAATTCATTCGGCTTAGATGGAGGCTAAACTGACATGAATTTTACTTTGATCACATAGTGCCATCTACTGATATTTGTGAGTTATTTCTAACATTGCAAGACTAGCATTGACTAAGCATTTGCTGTTGTGTTTAAAATTATTGCAATTATCTATCAATACATAGCATTTTCACACAGATTCATGTTTTTCCTTTCTCAAAAGTTGCAATTTAATGACCAAAAGTGCAATTAAGCCTCAAAAGAGAACCTATTTGGCTTCAAAATGCAGAACAAAGGGTCCTTTGAGGACAAAAACCCACTCACCTAGCAGTGCCGGATTGTATAACAAGCACTAAAGTCTATTTACAAGATATACTGGATTTGGAGGTAGAGTTACGCCGCATATCAAGGATTAGTTGAATTAAACTTCCTATCTGAGATGGTTTAGTGTGAACGCACAAACACACACTCTTACATTTGTATGGCTGTCTTTGTGAGGACATTCACTGACATGATGTATTCCTTTACCCTCACTTAAAACCATCGCATTCTAACTTTAAGTGTAACCATGACCCTAAAACCAGGTCTTAACCTTTAAAGAGCCTTGGTGTGAAATAGTGATATTTCCAAAATATTCTCACCCCAGTGACCAAAATTCAAACTGGTTCTCACAAATGTAGCTGCACAAGGACACACAGAGACACACACACACACAAGAGGAACATAATAACATTCAGTCTTCAGTTCCAGGATGCAGTGAACCTAAAAAATTCAGGCTGCCTCTAATGGCAATGATATGAGAGGATCTGTGGATACTCAAACCACAGAGACCTTCCAAGCGCAGTAGTAGAACTAATAATAATTTGATACATTATTGATGATAATGTGGAAATTCTCTCATTTCCTTTTGCTCCACGTGGGGGTCAGTGGTCAGATCCCCAGCAGAGGGTTGGATGATGCCATACTGCAAGGTGACACTTCAGCAGGGGAGACACTTGGTCCTTCAATACTGGACTGAATCACTACAGCATTTTATTCCACATCATGTAAATACTACAAACTGACACTGAAAATTAGTGTTTTCAAACATCACAGCTGGAGAAGAAAATCCGAAATGAAATGTTAAATCTCCTCCATCTGCTCACATATGTGCATCCTACTTCATTTCTGCTGTTTAATCCCACTAAACAATAACTGGTTATGATTTTGTTTTGGTCTTTTAGGTTTGTTTTTTACAATAGGCTACACATTTGCATTCATTCTACATTTGCTAATTGAAAAAGACGTTTTCCTACAGATACGGTCACCACTGGTCTGAGATCCAGAATAAGGACAAATAGTTGTGTAGCAAGAAACAAAACAAAACAAAACTTTATAAAACTTGAAGCTGTAGATTAACATGGCCAGGTTTGATTAAAAAAAATAAAATCAACTATATTTAGAACGTAACAGACAGAGCAGAGATACAGAACAAGGTGTGAATTGTCAATTAGCAGGCAAATTTTCTGTTCTTGGATATGTAAATCATTTTACAGAGTTTAAAAATGCAAACTTTGGTTTACTTTGTATGTTTTTGTATTATCACCCACCCTCAACGTAGACCAAGACACCTTATGATACTATTATACTCAGGAAAATATTAAAGGTGGGGCAAAATAGAACAACAATAAAGCAAAGATGCATTAAAACTTTATCAAACTTGAAACCTTCCGACTCTAGATTTACAGACACATAGATAGATACAGTTAAATGACATGGCATGTAATCACATTAACATGTAGCATAAAGAGCAGAGGTACAATATAAGCTGTGAATTGTCAGTTAGCAGGTCAAATTTCAGCTTGCAGATATATATCAGCAGTTTTGCAGAGTTTCAAAATGCAAACTTTGGGTTACATTGCATGTTTCTGTATTATCATGCACCCTTATGCAGACCAAAAACACCTTATAATAACATAATAGTCATTGAATTCACATTTCAAACATTTACTAGTAGCATGCTGAAAAGATAGAAAGTTCCACTTGTTAGGAATATATACATTTGAAGAACAGATTTCCTTTATTGCACAGTGTACAATGAAATTAAACAGCAATCCTATCAGTAAATTCACACAATCAGACATTCAAGTAAAATAAGAAATGTGCAAATCTAAAATATAAACATCTACTAGGGAGGAAAAAGCATGTGCAAGTGTTTCTATGAAAAGCTTATTTTTTAAAGATAGTCTATTTGGGATATAAAAATGATTTAAAAAAAAAAAAAAAACAGTGATGCTGCACATCTGGATATTGCACAAAATGTCCAAAAAAGTACGGCTTAAGTAGTGAAGTTGCAAAACACACACACGGAGTCAGTATACTTCAAATATGGGCCTTTTTCGGCTGTAGTTTTCCTTTAAAGCCCATCATAACAGCTATTTATTTTGTTACTAGCAAACATATTGGTGAGAGGATAACGGAGGGGATAAGCGGCCAGCTCTGGTCTAGTTATATATGTCCTATTAATAGGCCTGGCTCAGACTCACAATGTTCAGCTGTAACCGAACTCCATCTGTCAAGTCACGTCCTCTCCCTGCTCTCCCCTCTACAGTATCACTGCAGCCAGGCTAGGGGCACTCTGGTCTGCGCCACCCTCCAAGCCAGACAGACGGCAGGACGGCCAGACAGCTGCCTCTCCGGCCAGCGAGCATTATGGAGGCTCTGTGTGTCCAACCGGTGGAGGAAAAGGGGGTGATGGCGAAGAGGGAGGAACTGGGAAAAAGCAGGGAGCAGGATGAAGCGGGAATGGAGGCCTCGACTTCCACCACAGACGAGGAGACAGATGACGATTCAGAACCAGAACCTCCACTGGTTGTTTGCAGGAAGGTGTCATTCGCGGATGCATTTGGCCTCAACTTGGTGTCAGTTAAGGAGTTTGACAACGCTGAGGTGGCAGAGTCAGAGGTCAGCCAGGCCAATGAGAGGGACGTGGCCCATTCGTCGGAGGAGTTCTACATAAGCTGTCTGTTCTCAGTCCCCTCATCCCAAGAGGAGCTGGACCAGAAGCTGGAGGCTCAGATGGTGGAGCTGGAGAGCATCGAGCTTCTCCCTGGAACCACAACTCTCCGTGGCATCGTCAGGGTGGTCAACCTCTGCTACAGTAAGTGCGTTTTTGCCCGGATCACTCTGGATCGCTGGAACAGCTACTTTGACCTGCTGGCAGAGTACGTACCTGGATCCAGTGACAGAAAGACAGACAGGTTCACCTTCAGGTACACTCTGCTTCCTCCCTTTGAGAGAGACGGAGCCAGAGTGGAGTTCTGTCTCCGGTATGAAACTTCAACAGGCACATTCTGGGCGAACAACAGCGAACTTAACTATGTGCTGTTCTGCCACCAAAAAGGACACATAAAGGAGCCTCCAATGCAAGAGGAGAGCAGCGGCTACAAGAGCAAGAGGAGCTGTCTCAAAGCTAACAGGTGAGAGAATCTGACGCTGAATCTTTTTTTAAACATGCCTCTGCTGGAGGAAGTCACGTTACCCTCATATGTCAACAATAAGACTTAATGTTCTAAAAACATGAAAGTTTGGATCCTTAAGGGCAAATTTTGTAATAAAATGAGGCTAATTTCTGTGACTGCCTGGCAGAAATCCAGCAGAAGTCAAGAAAAGGCCCCGTTATTTGTTGTGGGAGGAACATTCCAGATTTGAAACGGTGTGAGTGGTCTATTTACACTGTGCTGCTCTTCTCATTAGGTGAATACAGCCAGCTAGGTGGGCCATTGTGTGGTTACAGTAAGCCCTTATGTAACCATTCGAGTACATATTGCCCATTTATGGTCAGCTGTCTGTCCAGGTTTCCATGACGTCTCAGACAGATATGCTCACTTTATCCTCTTTCACACCAGTCCACCAAATCCTCCTCTATGCTTGAGGAATGATGGCTCCTTATTACACATACACACAAGTTCTAGCTGCACTACAAAAGATAGAAATGTCATAACAAAGTAGACAAACATATTTCAATTTTCAAAGGCTCCTGGCACAGGCAACAAGCTGTGTGCAACAGCATAATATCTATTTTATGTACACTTTATGTTGTGTATTCTAATCATAGCGGGGGCCAGAGCTTGTGCAGGATGTCTCTTTAATAAAGCAGACTAAGTGGAAGCTCTGACCTGCTTTCTCAGATGTGTTATATACGCAGGGGAGAAAACATTACAAGCTCGGATGCATTATGAGACACAGCGGTTTTTGGGAAGAAAGCACAAACACAGTTTTTTATTACCACTTCACAATGCAACAGATAATAAAGAACTGGCGTTGCATTTTAATAATTATATGTAATAGTATCCCTTTCTTATTTTGAACCACAGGAATGGAGGTGCAGAGGAAAAGACCAGGGAAACTTGTAGCATAGCAACAGCTGCTGCAGGTGTGTATACACAACTTTTTACACGAGTGCGTAGGTGCATGAATATGTGTAATGAGTGTATAAGCATGGAAGCAAACTTTGATTCTTGTCTTTGCTGTTTTTTTTGGCAGAGGTAGAAGCAACACATAAAGCAGAAAAGGCTGACAGAAAGACGGTGAACAGCGTAGAGTCTTTACTATACGATGACGAACACAAACCTTTGGTGAGGTTCATTTATTGTCTCCTATATATAAGCCTGGGAATCACCAAAAAGTACACAGCTAGCCATAAAGTAGCTAAATTTGATTGTCAAGTTGTGTGGCTATAAAAACAAAGTTTGTATTTGTCTCCAACTGTCACAAAAGTTCATGTATTCCTTCTGCACAATTATGAATATATACTGAGTCAGACATGCATGTCACACTGCACAGTGCTGATTGAGTCCCAGAAGGCTATGCAGCAGAGGATCTGTCAGCTGACCTGACACTTGAGAACACGCCTGCAATCACTCAGACCATTAATAATAAATGCAACCTGCTTGTAAACATGCCCGAAAATTGATAATGTAAACAAAAATAGGCCGGTGTGCTGAGGTTGCAGCAGTGTTGCAGCACGTTGCATCACTACAGTCGTGTCAAAAAAAAAAAAATGAAAAAATACTTGGTGAATAGACCATTAAACAAATTCATCAAGCAAGTGTTTCACAGAGCTGATGACTTTAACAAAACATTGAGCAGGCAGCTTCTGCTGGCAGTTCAAGGAGTTCAAGCAAACACTCGACTTAACCGTTGACTTTTGGCCTTTTTGACAGGTGGAAAGCATAAAAAGCAGGCACAAATCAACACGCTTGGCACGTGTGCAGGACCACCTCTCTCAAAGGAAGCAGCAAGCGCGAAAGGTTTCTCCACATGCCTCTGCTAATGGCCAGAAAGCGTCTCGGTCTACGCTGGCTCCGTGGGGCGACTCTGCCCGCTTTCTCTATAAATGCCAAAAGACTCAACCAAACAAGAGTCCACAGGTCCTCACCTACCATCAGATCCCTCTGCTTACTCTTGACTGGAACAATGACAAACCACAGCAGTTGGGGGCTCCTGATGTGGATGACATCTGGACTGGAACAGCTAAAATGACCTTGTCAAAGGCGTCAAAAGAGAACACGCCTTGTGGTAATGATATGTGGGAGACCTTTCTTAACGGTGCAGGTAATACCAAAAAAAAAGAAACCTCTGTATGCAATGTATGGCAGGATTTTCTTAATGGCCCAAGCTGCAGGGACCTTTCTGGTGTTCCGGAGTCAGTGTGGTTGCAGACAGCTGCATCGGTGTCTCCCTCGAATGATAAGGAGCCTCAAACCCAAAACGCAGCAAGTAGTCAAGGGTTTCCAGAATTTCAAGTGGGCACAGATACACCCACCACCTCAGCTGCATGTCAGCCGCTGTCTGACACGTTGCTGGCTAACGTCGCCTTGAACGCTGAAGACCACCAGCCAGCCGAGGCACGTGTCGGCAGCCCCAGAGATGACAACACAGCGACACACGATGCATCCCAAAGGTCACAGACAAACTCTGTAAAAGACACTTCGCAGGAATTTAGCCTCGAGGGGGCACCGCCTGTGTCCGAACACTCTGTTGACAGTACAGCCGAGTGTCGCAAGCATGTGGTCCGGGAGCGAGAAAGTGCAGGAATAATAGGAGGAGCAGATGGAAGCCGAGGAGATGAGCCCTTCACATCGCACACAGCTGACTTAGTAACAAGCTCAGGGGAGTCGGAGACAACAGACATGACAGCGATGCCAGAGTCTCCGAATGCCAGCGCTGGTGATAGGATCTCACAGGGAGCAGGGCTGGATGAGGGTCTTTCTTCCAGCGGGGAAGGGGAGGTTACAGGTACTGCACACAATGCCAGCGATGACATGCTGGCATTTAGGGAGACAATCAGACAGGGGACAAAGGATGGGGCGAGGTATGTCTATTCCACATCCAGACAAGGAGCGGTAGAAAGGATCACGGCGAAATATAGGCAAAATAAAGATGAGAATACAGAAGAGGTGATATTTAGGCCGCAGAAAACTGAGTGTGAAATCTCCCAAAAGTGTGGAGATGTAATGCAGTGTGGCAGCCAAAACTGTGGAAATCCATTACAGGAAACTGATGAAAATGAAATAAGATTTGCACAGTCACATGCAGATGGATTTGATGCAAAGCAAACATGTGAGGAAAATTTAGAGGAAAATAAAATAATGGCATTGGAATTGAAGGAAGATGTTCAAGTGTTCGAAGATATGGAGGTGGAAACCTGTACAAGCAAAAGACCGGAGAGGATAACGAGTGCTAGCATGGAAATCATCCACGTGTTCAATGAGGAAGCTTTACAACCAAATTCATCTCGGCAGATAGATAACATGTCAATAATTTTGGAAGGATGTGATAAACAGTCAAGGCCAATCCAAGTGGGTGGGGAAGTGCATGAACCTGAGGGAAGAAGCTCGACTTGTGACATGAACCCATCAACTCAGACACCACTGGAATCCAGGGAAAAGAAACAAGTTTCCCAAAGTGACCACAACACAGGCAGACATGATCTAACAGATAAATGCAACCCAAACCCCTCGAAGGCAGTCGAACAGAGATGGACTCACTCACAGGAAGACATGAAGGGTCAAGAAGAGGACGTAGGAGGCGAAATAAGCCCAGAAGCAGCGACAGCGAAGGAGAATGTTGCAACGGAAGACAGTTCAACAGAATACCAACCAGAGAGAACAGAAGAAGGTATGAGTCAGGAAGACAAAGACGAGAGGGTGAGTATTGGAGAGCTGAAAATAGACGCAATGAGGGAGCTGATGGGTAATGTGGAGAGCCCTTGGGGGGAGAGGAAGAATGCACCAGCTGGATTGGAAGAACAAGAGTTGTCAGCAGAAGTTGAGAGCTCTCCACATGTTGAATGTGAAAAGCTGTTAGGTAGAACAAAAGATGCCATTACACCAGAATTGGTTGGATCACTGGAAGCAATGGAGTCTGTAGAAAGATTTGGAGAAGACGTGGTCAGAAGGATTTGGGAAGAGGTGTTTGGTAAAGAAGTAGAGGTCGCTAATAGAGACGCTAATGTTGTTGATGGACTGGGGTGCAGGGTGACGGATATTACACAGAAAGACTCCAATGACGCTTTTGATTCGGGTGTATTTTCCTTGACAGACTTACCAACAGATCTAAATTTAAGTCTCTGTCAAGGCCAAGAGCAAACCTTAGTGACTAAAGCCAATGACCTTTCTTCAGAGGTAAGAA
Organism: Amphiprion ocellaris; assembly: GCF_022539595.1. Taxonomy (NCBI): domain Eukaryota; kingdom Metazoa; phylum Chordata; class Actinopteri; family Pomacentridae; genus Amphiprion; species Amphiprion ocellaris. The sequence goes on from NC_072786.1 coordinate 8,394,785, forward strand.
GCTATCCACTTACCACAGTAGAACAAACCCCCTTTCCCTCTAAATTACAGACAGATTTGAATTCAAGTGCTCATCTCAGTCAAGATCTATCCACCACTTCAGCAGCTCCAAGCACTCAGTCATCCACCAAATCAGCCCAAGTTCTCGGCTCTCTGAAGGATCAGGAACACTATTCTCAAATAAAAGAAAGATCAGTCGCTCGTCAGCAGACAGCCAGACATATAGAAGACTGTGTAGTCGCCTGCAATGAGAGTTTTAATCGCCCATCTCACAAACATCCAAGTTCTTCTCCTGAGAAATTAAAAGAGTCCGATGGTTTTGTATGGTGGAGTTTATTATACGTCCTCAGTCACATCACCAGACTTCTAATCTGCATCCTGCTAGTCGGTGGATTCTTTGTCATTGTTTTCCTGTATGATTTCCCAGCCTTCTTTGCTCTCTACGTCTTTTCTGTGTGTTGGTGGTTTTACAAGTGGAAGAGACACCAGGTGACGACGAAAAAGGCGATGGGGAGATGAGCTGATTGAGGAGTGCTGTGTGTAGCATCAGTGCCTTATTGTGAAATGAACTGTAACATCCTCATACTGTATATTCAACCTGCTGAGACCATAATTGGAATGATTAGTAGCTGGTAAAACACTTCAAATAAACAAAATGCCACACACAGTGCTAAAAATGTGTGTGTTTGGTTGTGCATTCTATTTATGATTGTATTTTCCACATCTTAAGTGAATTAGTGCAATGGTTCCCAATGTTTTTGCCGTTTGAAAGCTCATCTAGGCACTGCATTTGTCTACCAGTTCAATCAAAACGTGTTCTTTGGTTTAATTTGCTTCATTTGAATACATACTAGAGGGAAAATGATACGGTAATTTGGAGGAAAAAATGAAAAAATTAGAGGGAAAATGGTTTATCAGAGTAATGTTTTTCCATTATGTCTTCTGGCCTTTTAAAATTGTCGTGGAAATTGGTTTTGTTTTGCTAATAAAATTCACCATTTAGAAAATGACACATTAAAAATTAAGTGAAAGTACAGCTGAAGCAAAGTTGAAGTATTTTTATTTCAATCATATGATTATTCACCTGTTGTTGAATGTCTTTGTTAACACAGACTTGGCGTTAATGTTTATGTGTATGATGTGTGTACATTTGCCGTGTCTTCTGGGCCCAATAACACATTACCTAAAGGAACAAAGTGACTTTCCTTGATTTTCTTCAATAAAAAGAAATTCAGGTGACTGAAGAAAGATCTTGAAACTTTTTTGGGGGGGGGTCTTTTGTATGCACAACATAAAGTTTTATTTAGGAATTTTGATATATATATTTTTTATTATTATTTGCATGCAATATTATATCATTATGAGTTTTCTTTAGATATAGTCTAAAGGTGTTTTTTTTTTAAGTTAATTGGTGATTCTAAATTAGCTGTAGATGTGAGTGTCAGCATGCATGATTGTCTGTTTTTGTTTGTTTCTTTTTTTTGTTGTTGCATGCATGAAATCTTTCAGGTTGTCCAGCTTCTTCGTAAAATATCCAGATATGTTTTTAGGTAAACTGGTAATACTAAATTGGCTGTAGATGTGAGTATAAGCATGCATGAGTGTTTATCTTCTAGTGTTAGCAAAATATCTGTTGGAATACAGCAGGTATCGCTAATAGATGGATGGTGTCTTCAACTTCAGTGCAGATATGGTATATATTTGGCATTTTCTGGTCTGCAATCATCTAGGGTTTGACTGAAAAAAGGCCATACTACTTTTTTCATCATTTTCAGACAGACATATACTCTTTCAGCATGACTTCTGAGATATCTCCCTGTCCCTTAAATGACACCCTTCACAGACCAGTGGAAGAAGTCTGTTCTTGCTGATTTTCATAGAGATTATTTAGCCATCGAGGAACTTGTAGGAGGGTTAAAATGATCAAAATGCTTAAAGGATATAAATGTAGAAATCAAAGAAAATCAAAAATTTCTCTCATGTGATTTGATACTTTTTTTTCAGGACATGTTGATCGTCAGATAAGCCAGCCGTTTGAACCTCGGCAGCATGTCTTCAGAGTGAATAAATGCTCCGATCGGTGGCTCTTCTTGTCTTCTAGTAGTCATTTAATTTTAGTGCCTGATGACAGGAGCTGAGTTTTTATGGATGGTGTTTTGACATCACACATTGGACATATTGGCTCCATCTGGTAATACACAAATGAGCTGATGATTAAAACAGATGTGTGCAGTAAATGAAATCGTACTGCATTATATGAGCGATGTGTGAGCGAAACTGCATTGATTTTAATGTGAAAAATGTATTTAAAGGGACGCAAGTTTACTCCATTTTCGATTACTTCAGTGTACACTCACTGCAGATACAGATGCACTACATGTCTTTATGTGTGCATGAGTGTGTTGTTAATGGTTGTGTATTGCCTCTGCATACACCTGTGTGCTCCATCCATCACTGCGGCATGTGCTGAGGTCAAGACAAGAGAAAGAGACCTGCATGCATAGTACGAATGTAGCCACATCCAACCCTAAAGATGGGTAAAAACATAAAATTGCATATTATTGAAAAGCATTACATTATTTGTTTTTAGCAAATTTTAACAACTCAGATGTGCAGCTGACAACACAATGCGATTCACAGCTAGACAGACATTGTGTTCATTTTCATCTTGGCACCGTAGATGCCATGAACACATTATCAGTCGGTCTCGACACAAGCAGAAGGGTTTCACTGTGCGACACTGTGCACGATAAAGTGGCAGCTTGAGTGACACTGCAGTTCAGTAGAAGTCACTTGATCCTGTCTGGGGTATGTTGACCTTTTGTAAACTGGCTCCAATCCCACGCTGGTACCTTTAGCAAACTGGCCCAAAGCCAATGTTGGCACAGCAGAGGGCTACTCTTTGTACCGCTGAGAAAAAGCACAGAGCAAACCTGGCACAGCTGCTGTTGGGTGTGTGAGGACATTAAAAAAAAAAAGGAACTGAGAAACAAGAAGCGAATCCTGATTAAGTGGGGTTACCCAGAGGTGGGAGGCTGCTTGTTATATTCCTGACTAAGTCGCATGCCAACGTGGACGGATTATAAATTAGTCAGTGATGCACTCGGTGGAGAGAGAGGCCTGCGTTTTTACAAAACCAGATGGCAGTGAGAGGTACAGTAGCAGTCAGAAGCCTCAATAAATAAGTAAGTTTATCTGATTATCAATAGGGGGAATATTAAGATTAAAAAAAATCTATATAAAACCATATACTCATGAAACAGTGCTTTAAATAAATGGCAACACAGCAATTTAAAAATGACTTTGTGGGACTTGATACAGTGAAAAACGTTTATATGATTGGGACATCTTAATTATATGGTTTTTCAGACACATTTTAATAAAAATGGGTACCCAAATTTTTTTAATCAGTATTTTTCAGCAGCTCAGACAGCATGTACCTCGAAGGTTCTGAGGGTCCCTGCAGAGGATAAGTGACTCTGGATCACACCCTGAATCTTGTGATACGAGACCTTGTCATCATATGTTCTCCTCATCGGTCCTCTCACATTACGGTGTGTATACAGGAGTGTGTGTCTTTGGCATTTGTTCCTGCGTACGTGTTGTATGTGGGGTACGGGAGGCAGATTATAATAAGGAATGCACTAATCCTGTGATTGGAGATTCTCGGGAGGGCGTTCCTGTATTAGCAATTCAGTATCAGTCATCAAAGCTATAAGAGATTAAAGCAGTAATTGTTTCCTCCTGCTGCTGCTGCCTTGTGATCATTTTGGTGGGGGTTTCACTATGTAACAAAGAGAAATTAAAGAAGAAAATGAACTCAAGATGGCTCAGAAGCCCATTTATTCATTTTCCATATGTAGTATGTGCAGAGTGGGGTGTCCACTAATCGCAAGGTTGGCGGTTCAATTCCTGACCCCTCCGCCTGCCAAAATATCCTTGAGCAAGACACTGAACCTAAAGTTGCTCCCAATGGCAGCTCTGGTGCTACTGCTGTGTGTGAATGTGTGTGTAAATGAGTGAATAGGAAGCACTGTAAAGTACCACTAAGGTAGAAAAGTGCTATATAAGTGCAGACTATTAAATATGTAGTGGCATCCTGTGAAGGCTGATCTTAAAAAATGACACTGTTGTACACGTTGGCTTTACACTAGGAGCTAACAATGGAAGAAAAAATGTAATTCTTATGTGCAATGCTGCATTTCTTCCAGCAGATGTCAATGTAGCTCCACTTTTAAAAGAACTTATTATTATTAAGTGGTTTTGACACCAAAAATGATGGTTCAAGGTTTTCGTTAGTACAAAAACACATATATCTATTGTTATGCAATCACTTCAATAACCAGCAGCGTTATGCTAAACCTCACATGTAATTTAGCATGATAAATACAGTAGGCCGATCCAGGAAATGACAACAGTCTATTAGATCCCGGAGGCCAAATCAGTGCGCAGTGAAGTGCACTGCCGGAGACAGGAGGGTGCATGAGGACAGGGTTTGTGAGAGCAAACCCAGGCGGTGCCGTGTTGTTGGGCCTGAGGGAACCAGAAGCACTCCGCTGACAGACTGGAGACCTGACAGACTGCATTATACACTCCCCCGTCTCTGGGACAACTTTTTTATTCATCCATCTCTCTGCCTTCGCTGCATCCCCGTTGGCTCTCCGTGCTCTGCTCCCTCAACCTTCAACCTTGCCAGCATCATCTGTCTGCGACCATCCTCCCCTCCTCCTCACCCTTTATGACCAAATCTACATGCCTCCCCCCCTCCTCCCTCCTTTGCCTCCTCTGCTCAGGGACTCGACATTCCCAGATGTCCGCTGGCCATTGCATCACTGAGACAGTCAGGCTATCCGCTGTTGCCACTTGGCATTTGAAAGTTGTGCGTGTGTGGGACACTGTCACCCACTATTCAATGCTAATTGCAGTATACTGACTGCTAGAGAGGATTCATGTGGGAATAAGGCTGCCGTAGGACTGCAGGTTATTTCTGAATGTGCTTCCTATCAGATAAAAGACACAACTGATTGATGGCAGTCAGTACAGTAGAGCATCTACTGTATTTTACTACATTTCCTGGAACCATATGTTCATGAATGTAATGAATCCATGAAATAAGCTTCCTCTTTAAACAAAAAAAGACTTAATATTTTTTTTTTAAAATCAGCCATCATGTTTCTTGTGGTTTGAACACTTATATTCACACATCACATAGTATATCTTACACTTTTATTGCGCTCATCACAAAGCTCCTGCTTCCCTTTGCTTTCATTTGCAGCATTACCACTAGATGACAGAGTTGTTTGTCATCTTTACTGCTGTCGGTTGGGCTTTTCTGTCATCGCAGCGAGGAGGTGCGGGAAAAGAATGAGGAGGAAGATGAGCAGGAGAGGAGGAGGGGGAAGAGGAGGAGGAGGTGCAGATACATCACTCATACAGAATGCTGTATTAACATGAGCCGTCAGTTTAGTCACAGCTCCTGCACAAAATATGGAACAGCAAGAGGAGATTGACAAGCGGAGGGGGGGAAAGATGTGAGGGCATGGGTGAAAAGGTGCCCTCAAAATGCTAAACAGTCACGATGAAAGTGAATAATATAACATTTAACTCGATTTATGTAACACTTGTGGTAAAGTTAGGCAGCACGTCTCACTGTGGGAGATAAGAAGGTGAGCAGAGGGTGCAGCAGTGAATAATAAACACTCTGTTTTTTGGTCTAAATAATCTTTTCACTAGAAAAATACCAAGTGTTAGTTGGAGTGGCTCGCGAAGAAGGATGTGTTTTGCAGTGCAGAGTGAATCACGATGAGCTGTTTGTTGCGCCGTCCTGCAACTCAGCCAACTAATACAAGGAGACATGCCATTCCTGAGAAAAAAACTTCCCCTCGGCGTCCATTTCTGAACCTGGTAGAAAAACCACACTGCCAGGCACTTCTTTGTTCTCAGTGAGCAAGCATCCCAGCTGCTGGCTGTTGTTTGGTAATGCTTTCAAGGCCAGGAAACCACTTTCTTTTTCTCAAAAGCAAACAGTATGGAAAAATGCAGCCAGCAATTCAGACATTCTTCCCATACATACTGTATGCATTGATTATTCTGCTGCTACAAAGATCGGCCATTGTGTCCAGCCCAGTTAAAGTGGCTATAAAAGCAACGTATTGCCTATTGTCACAAAAATCGTTTTGCCTTGTCCTCAAACATAATGTTCCCTAAATAAAGAAACTTTTCAAGAATGGATTTTTTTTGTTTGTCACCGTCTTGTCAGTGCGACATCTTTTTCTCGTCACAGTGAAATAGAAAGCTTTGACAGTCGCTGCGATTTGAAAAGACAAATCACCACCTGATTTCATTTATTTGATATTTTTAGACCATTTTTTCCCAGATATTACTGGCATTCTCTGTATTTTACTCACTTTGCCATGACCATTTAGTTGTCGTATTGGTGAAGGTGTTTTGTCCATTTGCATGTGTTTTCCTAAACTGCAGTGTGAGGAGTTTTCAGGGTTAGCTCCTTCAAACCACAGTTTCAAAGTAATGCAATTCTTCAAGAATGATCCAAAACACCAATATGCCTCACAAAGAACATTCTTATGGTTCTTCCACTGAAACAACTCTCACTTGCAGAACCACAGACTCTACAAGACCTCTGGAGGTCCTCTGGTGTATCTGCCAATAAGACCTTAAAGTCCCTTTCTGGTCACTGATTAAACCCCCAACCCCTGCATAAAAGCATTAAAATAATCACTTAATAGCTTGAAATCATTCAGATATAACTGTAACTCTACTCTAAAACTACTCTATGCTACAAAATGGCTAATTGTAGCATTAGAGTCTTTCAGCTATCTATGTTTGAACCAAAAACTGATTCTGTAGAACAAAAATTATACCCTGCAGCTGACATTATTTGCTATTTAGGTATGAATCCTGGGAAGTCTGACTCAGTGTTTGTTAGACAGTCTTAAGGTCTTATTACTCAATCCCGGCATTGACTGCTTCTGCTCATGATGTGCCTTCCAGCATATCAGAAAACACCGTGTGGACATTTTAATAAGGTAATAAAAATATCTGATTTTCAGCGGAGGGCATCTTCAGCATCTTCTAAGTCCAGTAGGTTGTGAATTCAATCTTTCGTGGACTTGACACCCTGTCGCTATTTTGTGTTTTGAAGTTCCTTGGACCACCATTGGTATGTATTCATTGCTAGTAACTGGAAGTACACCACAATCCTAACCACTTGGGTTGTTCTGCCCATTTCTCCAACTTTCAGTAAGATAATTATGATTGACCCTGATGTGCTCCATTGTTATGAGATAATTAACGTTACTGGCTTCATGCGTACATGGTCGTATTGTTTTGGGTCATTGGTGTATGCTACACATAAGTTTATTTTCCTTTTGGAAGGTGGTCATGATCATTTTGATTGATGATTTAATGCTATTGTCTATTCGACTTATGTGAAAGCATACTTGAATAAATGACAAAAACATCAGGACCGATATCTCTGGTTTAAATAATTTCTGCAAAACCAGTCGTACCTTTCAAACTGACTAAAGTGGCTCCTCCAGCAACATTGGTAATATGTTTTTCAGTACCCTTTCTAATTAGCTGGGTTTAGGCTGGCTGTTCCATTACTGAAGAGAAGTTTGAGGGTGGAATCGGTGTGAAAACGTAAGAAAAACAGCAATCAAATTAGTTACAATGGAATCAGAAGCCAATTGAAAGTCAACAAAACCTCAAAAGCAGTAAAGTTACGCATGAACAAAATTTATTCAAAGATGGTGGTAAAAAAAAAAATGCCCTTACAGATTATGCTGAGACGAAAGCATCAAAGGGTTAAGAAAAGCTTCAGTGATGACCAAGAAGGCCCTGAGTGTGTGACAGTCAGAAGACAAGTAGTCGGCCTCTCTGAAAGCCCTCAGTAAATCTGTGTGCATGCCATTTAGAGCTTTGGCCTGACCTAAATGTCAGAGCAACATTTGACAGAACCATATAACTCTCTCTCTCCCCCTCTGGATCCTTTCTCATTCCCTCTGCGACGGTGGTCTTATAAAAGGGTTAAATCACCCAGACGCAGCTCACAATGTCTGTTTACTTCACAGGCTCCCAAAAGACTAGTAAAATGGAAACTGAATGGGAAAGCGATTGAAATTCTCTTGTATGTTTCTGAGCCTCTTATAAGCATTTTGAAGCCTGAAGGTGGGCATTCTTGTGAAGCCAATTACGACAACAGTTACACATTTGGGTTTATATTTCACTGTAAAAAAAAAAAAAAAGAATCAGACGGGCAACATGACAGTGCCTTTTTCCCCCACCGTGTTTGTTGTTTAATTTAATACCATCATCCTTTGTGGGACAAGTCATAAAAGCATCATTATCCACTGATTTTTGTTGTCTGCTCTTTGGAGCAGAATAGGATATTGAGGCTAGGAGTTTTGGACAGAAGGGACAGATTTCTCAGTGATTCATTCAGCGAGGCTGGAGCCAAGGTAAACCGTGTCATGCTTTGTGCCTGTGTACTGTATGCGCCTGCACGTTTCTGTTTCACATTCACATGCCATCACAACCATTCCTTCTTGGATGCAGGTGTGTGGAGTACAGGCGTGTGAAAAGCTGCAGAATGTGTGAAATATATGTGTCTCCAAGATGCATATGAACGTGTATTATACCGCCGTGTGTGGGCAGCTAGGATTACACAAAGAGTGCACCATATTGAGAAACAACATATTGCTGGCAGACAGGCTCACACGAATGGGTTTCATCAGAGAGCCTTCCCCCTTTCTCGCTCTATCTGTGTCTCTCTTAGTGGAAAAGGTCATACATAGAGCAGGATCTGTCTCTCTCTTTTGATTCAGCTTTAATCTTTTTCCTCATTTCAAGTTGTGTTTTTTCCTTCCCCTTGCTCATGTCTTTTTTTTTTTCCTTTCCAATTTCACCCTAGCGCTTCACCCCGCAACCATCTCCACAGGCTTTTTTTTTTTTTTTTTTTTTAAACAATTGAATCATACAACGGTATTGACTGAACAAATCAAAATGCATTTCATCTGAGTCAGAAAATTAATGAAACAAAAGAGTGGCTGCCTGGAACTGCCAAGATAGAAGGCTGATTTTGCTGCTATTTTAGCATCTCCTAAGGAAACACAAAAAACCCAAACGCAAATGGCTCGTAAGCCCGTGGATGAGTAACCGCAAGTTGATTCATTTGAGTTGTTGATCATATTTACTCGAGTGCACAGATGAGGAGGCAGAAATGAAGGCAGCAAGAATGTCCCGAAAGAACAAACCTTAAAAAAAAAAAATAAAAAATTGGTGGTGTTCCAGCGGTCACTGATGAATACAGCTGACTGAGGAGGAATTCTTGTTTCCCCACATCACTACGGAGAGGGCGAAGTTAGCGCCACCCATACAGCCACAAAAGGCACATTTATGGGATGTATGTCAGGCTGAAATAAGGTGGAATCATCCCTCAAAATGTCCAATATTCCTGTATCAAAAGGTAATATTTTCTTCGCTTCCATTTACTTTTCCAACATCCTTCCTTGCTTTCTCTGTTGCCAACAGCTCCCTCTCTTGCTGCCTGTGTCCCCACTTCACCTCCTCTTGCCTCCTTTTCTCCTCAAATGCACTATTTTCCACCGAACCCTTCATTTTGTTGCACTGATATGGTGAGCAGTAATCCTCTTCACTTGCCATCAAGACTACAATGCCAACCACAAACCGACAGATGATCATATATATATACAGTAGAAGGATTAAGAGGGCAAGAAATGGTACAGAAAGACACAATTTACAAGTAGCTGCAAGCCATGCAGAAACACGAGGTATCGGAAAAGACATGAAAGCAAGAAGAATGAGAAACCCGATGGAGAGACGAACAGGAGCGGACGAAATCATGGCAAAAATATGGGACGTGTGAGGTGCTGAGGTGTGATGGATGAAAGGAAAGGAGGGATTCTAAAGGAGAAACGACAGATAGAGGGATGAGATGCGTCCGTTGCCGCCGCGTATGAGGTGACCCTGAATCCGATCGATTTTTACAGCTCTGTAATCGTAAATCATCGGCGTTAAGTGTGTATATTTTTGTGCGACAATATGTTTGGCGCACATGCATGCGAGTGTGCGCGACTTAAATCACCCGGACAATGTGACGCAGAGTGAACGTCAGCGCGGGTCTAATGACCTTGTGTTAGCGATGCACGGGCTCTATGTGGGATCTGTCACGAGGTTCATCCATCTATGCACACAAACGCTGGGCACTGAAGCACACAACTCTGCTTCACACCGAACAGGAAGGATGGAAAAGCTGCTCCATGGTGACACAAATCCAAAAATATTGCTTATAAAAAACAGAAAAGAAGGCTTGTTTCGTATATCTCCTGGATGTACCCACATTCATAGTTGTAAGATAGTGTATTCTTCTTTTATATCTATTGCCATTTAGTAAAGAGAACATGGTAAACTATGTTATTTGACCTGCAGATATTACCAGTTAAACGTCAGCACTTTAGCACAGTCCAGCAACTGGGTCTCAACCTGCTGGTCAGCTGGGGCCTTTCTGTGCAGAGTTTGCATGTTCTCCCTGTGCCTGCGTGGGTTTTCTCCACTGACTGTATATAAAGATGGACGAACCAGATAGCTGAGTGGTTAAATGAACATACATGCCGTCAGCAGTCGGTCCAAAGTTTGATTCCCAGCCGCCTGAACCTTTACTGCACCTCGTTCTCCTGCTTTACTTTCCGCATGTTCCCCGTCTACGTCTGATGTTCCTGTCTATTAACAGAAAAAAAGCCCCAAAAATGATCTACAAAAGGGAAGATTGTAAAGTAAATATTTGAACTGTTCTTTGATTTTTCATCTCACAAGTGTGTCCATGACAGATGGATAATTGGTTTCAAATTAGAGTTTAAAGTATGAATAATTAGGTCAGTGTAATACAATGTAAGAACTAAAAATAAGGTGGATAAGCGGTTCAAAACAGTAGATAAATTGTTCAAACTGATCACTAAAAGTAACAGACACATGTTGAAAAAGCTAAAACTGATTAGCTGTTAGCTTCATTACTGGATATTTCTGTGCAAATGGGAGTAAAAGTTAATGTTTTATGTGACAAAACAACCCATGAACATATTGTCACCCATAGATTTCCAAAAGAGAATTTCTCAAGTTCAGTGTTTCCCCGGTATGGTTGTCATGAACAGGGAAATTAGTTATAGAGACCATAACCATTTCATGTACCAGGCTGCAAACAACTTATTTCTGCTGTAAATTTGGACAATTTAACATGGAGATCTATGAAAGTTGACTTTTTTTTTGGAGCCACCCCTAGAGGCTATTTAATGAACAGCAGTTTTTGGCACTCTAGTTGTTGCTTGGTTGTTGCCAGATGCTTTGGCTTCATCCCAGAATTCAAAGACAGACATAGTAGATTAAGTGGTGATTTATAATTGGCCCTAAGTGTGAGTTGTGTCTTTGTGTTAGCTCTGTGCACCATTCCACTCATCCGGTATCAGCTGGAGCTCAACCCTGTGACCCGCTAGCAGAGTTAGCATTGTCACTGTGATCAACACGGCAAGCTGATGTTCGTATTTAGTCCAATGGCTGTAGATTCTTAAGAAAAAGTCAGCATCACTTATTTAAAGGGACCAAAACATGATTATTTCTCCATTAATTTGTGACTTTTCTCTTATACTCTTTCACAATCTCATTTCCATTTCCACCCAATTCCCGCTTATCTTTCTATGTGCCCCTTTCCTCGTTGCCTCCCTATCAAGAGCAGTCATTTGAACATTGCCCCACCACCCCACCCTGGATCACATTCACTGACACACCAGCACACACATCTCTCAGAATGCCCTGTCTGAGCCTGGGGTCCCCTGGGTCTGATTAATGCTCTCTCTACAGGCCTCCCAATGGGAGATCACTCACACTGCACACACTCATGTTCGCTCTACTCTGCTGATATATATATACACACACACACACACACACACACACACACACACACACACACACACAATGTCACATACTGAGCATACAGCACGAGCGCTGCTAACAATGTACTTTGCACCAGAGGACATCTGCTATATAGTAATATGTTACCTCATCAGTGAGTGTCTATATGACAGAGAGAGAGGCTGTATCTTACTTTTACACCACATAAAAATAATATGGTGTCCTCGAACAGATAATAAAGTTACTATTTTTCTTTAAATTACAGTCTTCAAAAAGCAATTTCTCTGCCACTACTTTTACCAGAGTTCATCACAGTTCATGTGGAAGTTTTGTTTCGGCGCTGTGAAAATGATTCAGTGTACAATTGGATACCGGCACTTGCTGTAAAATGCTCCACTGCATTGAAAGAAGCAAAATTCCGGTAACCTCATCGTTCTCGTCATTTTTTAAAGCTTATCTTAGAATGGTTCATCTCACAAAGTGATGTATAATTATCTCACGCCGGAACAGTCTCAGTCAAAATGAAATTCTCTTGGTGGCTGGATAATAAAAGTGGATGCAATGATAGTTTTTACCAGGTAATTTGGCTGGATGTTGTGGATTTGTTTTCATATTACTCTCTTCAAAGCAAATATTTGCTTTTCTGCCATTTTAAAATGTCTTAAATTGTCATGGCATCACCTTTGGGGCAGATAAGTCTCAGATACTGAACACAATAAGCAACATACTGCTGATGTGCTTAGGTAAGAAACAGGTAGACACGACTACTGGAACAGGAAAAGGTTGCCAATGTGAAGTTTGTGGTGGTAGAAGAAAGGTCAGGCGGCCTTTAATATCAAAATGCTTTGTTGTTTCTAGGTGGGAGCATCATGCTGAACAAATTTCACTGTAATCTTTTGGGATATTTTGTGTGAAAAGTTGACATTTTGGCCTGATTGTGTGGAGAAAATCTTATGAGGTGGAAATTGTTAATCCTCTGGAGAGCAAGAATGTCAGCAAACTGCATATGAGTCACAAGATGTCACATATGAATCTTATAGTGACCATTAACATCTGTAAAATGAATTTCATGATATTTCGGCCATTAGATTAGTGATTCAAACCAGAAACAAAGGGCGTTTTTTCAAATTGTACATATAAAATATGCAATGAACGTGTTACAAAAGTAAACTGTGCATGCAAGTGCCAATGTTCCACACATTTAAATTAATATTGACATACCTCAGAAACATAATAAAAGAATTAATAAGCACAGACCAAAAACAGTGATGAGCTCCCATGAAACTTTGCAAAGAAAGCCATAGTCCTCATAGAATGTATCCTAATGGCCTCGTTGATCGGCCCCCAATCTATTTCCTTCAGTGCCTCCAAAGGAGTGAAATATCTCTGCAAATATTGAGGGATTGCAATGAAGTTGGTGCTGACATCGACAATCACTTCATAAAAAACTGATATAACGTTGGTGATCCCATGGCATTTCCTGTAGTATAACCAAAAGGTTCAAACTTCACTATTTTCACTATCTGTCTAATATTGTAAGGCCTCAGTTCTAGGTCAAGGACCCAAATACAGACACAGCTGGCAGGTTTCAAAAACAAAAGGGTGACTTCTAATAACTAAAGCTGATACAAGATAAGACTATGGTCCAAAACATAAGTAAAATTAAAACAACACAGGAAGCTGCACCAAAAATTCAGCGAGGCTAGTAAAGGCAACAACTGATGCATGCATGTAGAGATACTAGCAAGACTCATGAGCTGTGTCTACAATCAAACACTATATAGACCACTATATAGGGTGTTTTGTAGTACTGTCCAAATGTAAAGTTACAAATGTTACACCCTATACAAGGCACTGAAAATTTCACAGAATTCACTGTGAAAATGTACGATCATATATTGCGTGATGGAGACGAATGGGAGCGCAAAAACTTGTCATTAAACCGTAAGTAATTTCCCATTCGGGTTACATTATTGAATTTGATTTTACCTGTTGATTAGCTACGTAATAAACTGAATCTGATGTGTTTGCACTACGCTGCTACAGCAGAAAAAACGGTTAGCAAGCAACATAATTATTAGCGTGAGTAGTGTCTGAAATGTTCCTCTGCCAAGGTGCTAACTATGTAGTTCACTATGTAGTGGTCCCTAGATAGGGAGTAGGGAATGAGCGAATGATTTCGGACACAGCCATGGAGTAGAGGGCCAGTCAGGAGGAAATATGAGTTGGCTGTAGCAGTAGACAGAAAGATCATATTCTCTGGGTATTAATACTTAATCCAAAATTAAAGACCTGTCAACATACTTAAATTTACACTATGGCTTTTGACAGGAATGGAACCAAGCTCACAATCCTTAAGCAGAATATATGTTTCCAGTAATTGCAATACCTCACATGGTACAATGGCTTCTTTATTGTCATGTTTTTGTGTACTTCTGATGTAGATTGTATGTTGTGGGCAAACTTTAAATTTAAATTTATTTCCTTCATGAAATATTCAACTTCACAGTCCTAAACTAGCATTTCTAATCAGAATAGTTTCCACCAATATCTGTATAGCTGACAAAAGTTACCCTATTGTTGCCATAATAGCACAAATTCCAAGAGCAATGTCGAATCTGTGTTAAAACCTTGTTGTGAATAGAAGGGAACAAGGTTTAGCAAAGAAAGGAAAGAATTACTTTATCTGCAAGAACCTTTTTTCTTCTTGTAACGGGTCATCACATAAAATATATCAAGTCGCTCTTCACTGAGCTGAAATTACATCCCAGGGAAGCGGCTATTATCTGTCTCCTTGAGGTTCCTGAACTCTCACGCAGATATGAGTCTCTTTCTGCGTCTTCCCCCTTTATAAATGTACAGGAGTCATATACCCGCTTCCTTCTGACTCCCTCTCGTCCTCCTCCTCTCTGCTAACAAGGAAAGAGTAGGGGAGACAGGCCTGTTATGGTTCAGTAGCTGCGAGGCTGCTGAAATGTGAGGATGGGTGTGTGTTGCATGCTTTGAGTATGTGACTGTATAGTAAAAGAGAAGACAAAGTTGGGAAGGGATCGGTGGATGGGCGTGCATTTGTGTGGAGGCTGGAGTTCGTAATAGAGAGAAAGAGGCTGCCGAAGTCCGGCTCTCCTCATTGCTTTTTACAGCAATTGATTTTAGTTTGAGTGACAGGCGAAAGGAAACAGCACCTCAGCCTGCAGCTGTCAGCTTATGTGAATAACTGCCTCTCCTCTCTCTCTGACATCCTTTCCTTCCCTTCCTGCCACTACACACTCCATCCAAACACGCAAACTTGCCATAACCTTTCGTGAACTTCCCCTCCCGTCTCATCAGGCATCCTGTTTGGTAAGTGGACCTTGTTAATAAGACTTCTTCTCTGACCTGAAAGTAAAGGAGAAAGTTGGGGGGAAATTAATAGAAAACCGTGGAGTCCGCCTGTCAGCGCTCCGTCAGAGAAAACATATCATAATAGTTCGGCATCGGCAGGCGCCTGTATACCTTCGCCGGTGAGTGCGATGAGAGGGGGCGAAGCTTACAGTGGGACTGCTGTGTTGCCATGGCGACTGTCTTTGCATTGAATCGTTAGAAAAGAGATGCTTGGATTTCGCACACTTCCCTCTGCCTTTCTTTCTTCAAGTCCTATTTTCTTTTCTTTCTTCCTCGGGGCTTCGGCGCTTTCTGTCTCACTGCCTGTGATGTGCACACATTCCTGCACACAAACAGATGTATTCGTTGAGAAATAAAGTGAATTTTTGTCCTCTTCCCTCTTTCTTTAACCATCCAGTTGTATCAAAATGCATCGAAACAAATCAGGTTCTTGTGAAATTCCATAAACATTTCCGGTGTGATGAATAATGAGGTGGTTGCAAATTTTTGACCCGACCTCTGGTCCTGTTTGAGGACTGGGAAGCCGTACCTCAAAGCCTTGCTTCAAACTAACAAAGACCTTAGATTCTCTGTCATTTAATGTACTACAAACGCTTCTTCTATTTCATCCGTCCCTGATAGCGATAAAAGTATAGGGGTCTTGCATGGCGTGTCATTTCAATTATCCTTTGATCAACTATGTCTTTGATTCAAAATAAGATGGATAGCCAAAGATTAGAGGATTTATCTCGCAGCAGCAAACTGGACTGAGAGGATCACTGGTGCAGAATCACGATGATTATTCTACAGCAGGTGCTTGATCACTGGGAATGACTGTGTTTTATGTGCGAACAGCGCTATGAGACATACATTTCAGAGTGCCTGGTGATTAACACAACTATGACTGGAATGCTGGGCTAAATGAAATCTTTGCCATGGTAACGCATCGGCACTGTACCGATGCCTATTTCCATGGCAACGTTGTGTAACATTCAACAGGCGCCACCTTAAGATCGCCGTATGCTTTCTGTAGGATGTGGTTTTTTTCACATTTCCACGTGCATTTCCAAACTCAAACACCAAAGCCACTGTCCTATTTGCATGGCCACTCCAGATTCGAGCATAAAAATACACAGACGTTCCCTTTTACTGGCAATGCTAAAAGGTTCAACTGAGTCCAAGCTTACAAGGCAGCATCTGTGACACTGGAGGATGGAGCGGAGGGGGAGTGATCACAAGCCTGCCAAGCTGAGTGCACTGTATATGTATGTAAACACAGGAGGGGGAAATGCGATGTGACCACTGTGGTAGTGACACTAACAGAACACTCATTTACCTCCATGATGGGCCCACAAACACAGCCGCAGACTGGCAAGTGAAAGAAAAAAAAATGCATTTATTCATATGACTTTTGTTCTCAAATCTGTCTTCTACCCTCCCTCTCTTGTTCTGCCTTTCATTCTGCCCTCGTTTTGAAAACAGTGGGGATGGGGATTCCATTTGAACAAGCAAAGCCTCTGCATCGCTTGTGGGAGACGGCTTGACTCAGAGAGCGGAGAGAGAGAGAAAAAAAAGAGAGGGAAGGACAGAAAGGAGGGAGAAGAGAACGTGAGAGGTGTCTTCCATGCACCAGACGATGCAATCCTTAGCAGGAACATGACGAGCGCTCCGCCAATGGCAGCTCACGCACGGCCCGACGCATGGAGGGTTTCCACGGCTACCCCCAATCTTCCTCGCCATCGGTTCTCGCCGCCTCTCCCTCTCCACCCCCACTCTCTCTCCTTTGCTTTGGAATAAATGTCAGATGGTTAATAAACACAGCATAGTGCGCAGCTGTTCCAAATGGCCACAGTAGTTGGTCAATTTGTCAAGATTCACCCATGCAAGCGCACTCCAAAAGCAGACTGCGTTGTGTTGTTCACACATGAGCATGCTGCACTCCCAGCTTTGACATCCTACAGCTATTGTGCGTGTAATACGGCTATATTTTTCCTCAATGCGCAATGTTTATTCTGGTAATAAAAGAAAAAAAAAACATCTTTTAAATGTCATTCTACTCAGTTATACTGTGCCGTGACACACTAGTCCAGTCTAGTCACCAACTCCTCACTCTCCAGCTGCATCCACTCTCCGTGTCAAGCCTTCTGAATCAGAGATTTAATACCCAATGTGTTAAAATACACTTACTACTAGGCTACAGGCTGAACAATATGTCCAGTGCTATTCTGGTGCAGTGCATTTGAGGTTGTGGCGCCCCTTACCATGAGGTTACAATACTACTTTTGTTATGTAATCATTGTGCCGACTGATATTAAGGTGATTGTGGTTCAAATTCAGAAAAGTTCCTTTTGCTATCAGGTTACGAGAGGTGACATACCAAGTAGTTCATGTCCTTATCGCTCTATTTTAGATGTTAGATGAGCTGCTGCATAGCGTGGGATCACGTCTACTGAACCAAGGTATCTTTGAACGAGGTATGTGATCATATTTAAAATGTAATGGCCTGCGGCAGCCCTCTCTGCAGGTTAGAGTGTGCTCATTCATGCACAAACTGTTCATTCATTCGTTTCTCTTATTATTAAATCGAGAAAGCACATGCAACCTGGTGCACTGTACCTGCATGGCATACAGGATGCGCATTCATGCATGACAGCGTGCATGCATATACCAACATGCATGCATAGCCTTAGATGTTGTGTTCATGTACGTGCGGAGAAGCATATGTTTTTGTTGTGGTAAATGAAATTCGACAATTTTTGCCTGCATTTGGATGTTTGATGTGAGCACAGGCAGGCAGCCTGCTCGGCTTGCTGTGAGAAGTGGCACACTCAGATCATTAATCAGACTCGACGGCACAGTGGGTAGCAGGCAAGCCACAGGAGAGCGCTAATGCATGCAAATGTATACTCGTTTTGGGGGCAGGTTGAGCCAAGGACAGAACCTAGCCAGCAACAGAGATGGAAGTAAAGAAGAGAGGGTGAGATGAACATATCGTAGCTGGGGTGAGGGCTTGCTCGTTGTGCTGTGGTCCGACACCGCTGAAGCATGAATGAATGTGCTGCTAAATCAGCGTGACAATGGAGAAAAGGTTAAAAAAAAAAAAAAAAAAAAAATCATGCAGAAAATTTCAACGTTAGCTGAGGCAAGTCCAGAATCTCATTGGACTGGTCAGATTTCATATCAGCGGCTGTATTATATCTGCCATGTCTTGCTGCTTGATATGAGGATTGTCAAACAAGCCTCTTAAGTAAGACATCATTTAACGTGGCAAATGTAGGCGTAAGAGCTGATCTGCTGCCAGCTGAGCGCACAGCTTAGTATCCCACCCTTTATTATTCTGCTCAATGCACGAGCCTCATTATGGCCTGGACTGTACCTTGGTTGAGATAACCTTACATGACTTTTTGAGATGTGCCTTCTACTAAAGGAGCTTAGGAATGTGAATGGAGTGCTGATATCGATGCCGGTGGGCGTCTGCATCATCTAAAATAACAGAGGCACCATAAATCCTCCTCACATTTTTCCTGCCTGCCAGGTTATAAAACAAAGTTTAGGTGAGTCAATGTGTATTTTGTTGTAGATCGTGTAGAATACATATACAGGGGATTTTTTGAAATATTTTCTTCAACAATGGCAGGTTACTCATTTCAAGCTGCTTTTGTTGGTTAAAACTGTGACTAGTAGATGCAGTTGGCGGTTGCTAGCGAGCATTGAAGGAACGTAACAAATCAATGGGGGTTAAAGTGGCTCCATAAAGGTCCATTTAAATTCACACAATCAGGCTAATTCGACAAACATTCAAGTGATCGCGATAATTGTGAGCTATTCTCAAGCAGCCCAAGAGGTCGAGCATTGATCAAATCATTCCACCAGAGCAAACAGCAGTGAAAAAGAGAGAGTGTCAGTGTTTACCAGAATGCATTACTGAAGAATTTAAACAATTAATCTAGATCTAAACATCTAAAGAAGGTCATACAGCTGCCACAAACAAAGCCAGAGAGATTAGCTGGCAAGTAATTACTGATCGATTGAAGCAGCCGAGCGGAAATGTTCAAAAATATTTTGATACAACTGGATTAAATCTAAGGGGCAAACTACAAGTAAACATATGGTGGTGGAGTTAGAAGTCACACAGTTAGTAAAATGGAGATCGTGTGAGTGCAGTGAATGTGTCTCAAGTGATTGTAGTATAAAGACGCCTGGATCTGGAAGGTCCAGTCACTGGTGAACAATAACTACACCAAGAGGACAAAAGAACACTCCTGTGAGAAAGTTGCTGAAAAACAAAAGTCAGGGGATGGATTTCCAAAAAGATGAGTTCCAAGAATATCCCTTGGAGTACAGTTAAATCATTCATTAAGAAATAGAAGGAATACGGCACATGCAGAAAACTACCTAGAGCAGGTCGTCCTTAAAAACTTAGTAACGGTGCAAGAAGGAGGCTAGTTAGAGAGGCCATCAAGACAAAGCTACTGAGATGGGAGAGACTGTGCACACAACACATGTGGACTATTGATCAGCAGTCAAAGCTTTATGGCAGAGCGGCAAAGAGAAAGCCTAATGTTTACCAAAAAGCTTGTAAGAGTCTTTGAAGTCAGTTTGAAGGGTTTTTGGTCTGATGAGATACTATATTTCGGGTCAATATTGCCACAATTCTGTACTGTTGACTATTTAATTTATGTAGTTACTGTCATTCTATTGTGATAATTTACATCAATACTTCATGCAGTATAATTCCAAATTATTTGTCAGTCATATATTTGAATTGATGTATTTAAATCTATATCTCATCATTTAACACTATGTGATTCATTGAAGTTATTTATTTACATCGATTTTCTGTAAACTTACATTTTTGGACTAAAAATGGTTAATTGAGTCAAATAATAAAGTAACATGCTGAAGAGTCAATGGTAAAATCTTGGTTTCTCTGCTGGGTCAGACACTGGTTTAAGCACCTACTCAGACTTAGCCTGACAGTTAGCCTGACAGTTAGCCTGATAGTTGGTCTGATAGTTGGTCTGATAGTTGGCCTACCAGAGACCAGGCTAGTTCCCCAGGATCAGTTTCTGGAGTAAGTGAGATCAAACCATGTTGAATTTGCTTCATGGAGCCAAAGTAACCTGAAAGTAGGTCAGAATAACTGAAATAAGCCTGGCTTGTTTGGTTAACTAGCTTTATGGAACAGGCCCCAGGTGGTTTCTTTGAAAACAAGGACCGGCTACAAATACACCATGAAGCTAAAGCAACATGTCACAAGCAAAACTCTGTGTAGGACTAAAAAAGGACAATTTATTTTACAATTAACTTTGATATAGAAATGTTTTTTTTAAAAATGTTTGCACCAAAAAACATATTCTTTATTTCTGGAATTAGTGCTAGGCTCCTACTGGAGGTAGTAAAGTTGTTGGTATGACATGTTAACATTTACAGTTTACCTTAGAGTAGGTCATTTTGGTTTGAGAAGGTGAATAAATAAGATACCAATCCGAAAACTGTTAGATTTTTTAGTATGTAATGCTGCTGCTTTATTCAATTCAGCTTTCTACACAGGCCGATTAAAGGCCGGTGTGTTACTTCTGCTACACAGAGCTGTAAGCTTGACCTGAAGTGTATTTTTAAGCTCCAAACTGCCTAAGTACAGTGACTGTGTACAGGTCTTTGAGCACTTCCAAATCGTGGGTGTCCTACAGCTCGACAGCCTGCCTGAATGCTTCCTTTGTTGACTCGACATGGTGTCACTCTTATTACAGCCCCATGCACGCCACTTGAACATGTGGAGAAATTCAAAGCCGTGCCTAGTTACAGTTGCTACGGTGCACTCAGGCAATTCTCTGTTTGGAGGCAGGGGTTAAGCGAATAGTCAACTCGCAGGATTCATAAAGTGGAAGCTTGTGTGGGATCGTCCCCTTATCGCTGCAATGCTTTTGGTTGGTCGGGACACCTTTTATGAGGGGCTGGGATAAATGATTCAGGGTATAGAATTCACTGTGTATTCAAAAACAGGAATAATTAATGTCCTACTCTGCTTTTTGATTAACTACTTAAAAACTCCTCTCTGTGTACAAGATTAGCATATTTGGAAGTTTTTCTTCCAAGGAAATAATCCCTTCCCTTAAAATGGTTTTAATGTAACTCTACATTGTCGCTTCTTTTAGAATACGCAGATCTACACAGTTTCCGTCTCTTTCTCCTGCAGCTGGAGCACACCAGCTCACCAACAATATCTGTTCAAACATTATAAAAGTACTCTGTGCAACACACTGTTAGAACCGTTCCAGCCAACCAATCATATATCATATGGATGGGCCTTGTCACCCCAGAAAATGGATGAGAAATTTCAAATGTGTGTACAATAAAACCAATAATCCTGATGAGGACCCATGTACCCCAGCCCTGCTGTATGCTGCTTAATAGCTGTGTTTCCACTATGTACCTCTTTGTACTTTTATAATACTCTGTTTTATTGTAAATACCAGCATTTTTGGCACCTTATTCTATTCGACCAGCACAATTTGCAGGTTAATTGCACGTTCTTTTGTACATTGTTTCCTTATCTATATTGAATGTAATGTGTGAGCTACTAGATACCTTGAATTCACCCATGTACATGTACAAAGCATCCATCCGTCTATCCATCTATCCATCTATCTATCCAACTAGCTAGTGAAAGGTTGTATTTTTACTCAAGTCAGGACGCTTTTCCCAACCCTGACCAACCCAGTGTTGGTGCCTAACCTTAGTCTCAATCTTAAATATGTTAAAGTATCTAACAAAGTGTGATATTTTAATAAAACCTAGCCAAACAGTGCATTTCCTCCATCACAGGATGCTAACCCTGATCTTTCCTGGGTGAACGTCTGATCTCTGGATTATGGCTCCATCGTCCTCAGAATACAGTTGAGTTTTACAGGAATTCATTTTGTGGAGACAAGGTTGCAGCTGTACTAGTCAAGCCAGAAAAATACAGATACCCAAAGATCCAGATTCTTGGTTTCTTTGGTTTGTTACATGAGGTTTTTAACATGGAAATCTCCGCCATGGTGTTCACTGCTGATTTTACGCACCACGTTTCTTCTAACGTGTATAAAAAACACCACATGAACATGTTAACAGGATGAAAACCTTGATTATCACCGGAGGGGTATAAAATAATTCGGAACTATTTTATATCCAGAAAACTATTTTATTCCTTCCACTCCTGACTTCCACGTTTGTCAAATATTCTACATTCCCACTGTGGTGTCCCAGGAAAACATCTGCCAGCCGAAGTCACTGCTCATGAATCAAGGTTTTGCTTCCTCTTTTCCCAGGATAGATGGAAGGACGGGAGGAAGGATGAAAAGATGGAGCGAATGAGCAATTGTTCTGCTCCTGCAAACGGGCCATTCAGGGAAGCTCCTTGGGGAACCGGAGCTTTTTCAAGGTTGCGTCCTACTCCGCTAGCTACCTCGTACTGTGTGTGTGTGTGTGTGTGTGTGTGTGTGTGTGTGTGTGTGTGTGTGTGTGTGTGTGTGTGTGTGTGTGTGCATGCCTGAGTGCATGTAGTCCTCTGGGTCTCAATAACGTTCAGTCAGGCTGATATCTCTCCCCTAACGGAAAAAAAAAGTGGATGTGTGTGTGAATGTGTGCTGACTCGGCCAAGTGCCAGAGGTTCCCACAAGTCTCCCAGGTCAGATGGAGGGTCAACAGCTGTTGGCTACAAACGTTCTCTATGTTCATTTCGTCTCGCACGCGAGTGAGGCTTAAACATGTCAGAAGAATGAAATGCACGACAGCATTATTGTTCTGCACAATAAAAATGTTTTTTTTTCTTTTTTTACTAAACATATTGTTGAGCATTTTTGCATCTGTTTATTCTGACCATGAAAAAGAGAGCTGCACCAAAAGTCATGGTATAGTATTGACCACTGATTCAAGAGTAAAATATTATACATGACATCAGATTGCAGCGATTTAGGTTTAGACTGGATTTAGATACTACATTTCTTGTCAATATAGCCAAACCTTTTGCTGTTTTGTACTGTTAACTATAATTATTTTCATGGGGTAACTTATATTATCTAGCGTAAGCCTAAATGCCGCATACTGTATATGTATATGCAGGTCTACATCTCATTATTTATCATCATGCAATTTATTTATTTAAGCTGACTTTCTGTAAAGCTAATTTTTTTGGAATGGTACAGGTTAATGAAGTCAAATAAAATGGTACCACGCTCAAGAGTCAAAGGTAAAATCTTGACTTTCCTGTTGGGTCAGTGCTACAGAAACTCTGGTAAAGCACTACCACAGGTTTAGCCTGACAGTTAGCTTGACAGTTAGCTTGACAGTTAGCCTGACAGATAGCCTGACAGTTAACCTCACAGTTAGCCTGACAATTAATCTGACAGTTAGGTTGACAGTTGGCCTACCCTCGATCGACTAATTTCTAGAATAAATTTCCAGAGTAAGTGAGATTCAGCTATGTTGAATTTGCTTGAGAGACCAAAATAACCTGAAATGAAACCAGAATAACTGAAATAAGCCTGTTTTTTTTGGTAAACTACTTTATGGAAGACGCCCCATGTGGTTTGTTTGAGAACATGATGAACTCTTGAAAGGAAAATTCCACTCTGTGAATGTGATTTTAAATAACATTCACCATCAAATGATTGTAGGCTTTCAAGCTGTGTAATAACTTACAAGTATTTGGTTGCCTGCACAATTCACTGAAGCTTGAAAAGGTTTAATACTTTCAATTCTAATCATTGAATCATCTCAGTAGCTCTGTATTATTAGATTGAATATTCTTGCAGACGAATAACATCCTTTATGCTGCAGTTAGATATAAAACTGCAAAAGCGACACTTCTGCAGTTTCGCCACGACCCTCAATTTAAGTGGAGGTTAATGCAATAGACTTCATTTCTGTGCACAAAATGTTCCCTCTGCCCTGCATTGTTAAAACACATTATTCTACTCTCCACTCGTTTTGTATTGTTTGTTATTTGAGCGAGACGCATATGGAAATTGGCCTGAAGGATTTCAGAGGTTGGCAAATTGCATCTCCAATCAATGCCAGGACTCTGCAAAAAATAAAAAAAATCTATGTAAGCCTTGCGTGCAAAATCAAGTTTTTATAGATTGGAGCAGAAAGCGCTCACAAACAAACAACACAAAGCAAAGTAAGAGGCATTATTTCTTTGCATTGTAAATATTTCTCCCAGGCAGAGATGGCAACACCATACAAATGAAGGCACAGCAGCGGCAGGGGGAAAATTAATTAACAGCAGAAAGTCGGGGAAAAGAAGAATAGCGTGGCTTCATTTTTATGTTGTTTTTAAATTAGACTCCAAAGACATCTTCCCTGCTGTTGTGACGAGGTTGAGGGGATTATATTATTAAATCCATGACATTGCTTCTCTCCTTGTGTTCCTTGCACCAGCTTGGGGAACCTCATGTAGCCTTGTTGGACACACAAACATGCGCGCATGCACCCAAACAAACACACAAGCATGCACATGAGCGCAACACAAAATGCAGACACAGACGGCTGGGTGACCCTGGCCTGTCCAATGTGAGGCAGAGGATAGAGACAGACTTATGTAACACTGACGTTCAAGCTGAATTGAAGCAGTAACCTTGAGCCATGGGCTCTTTTTTCCAAGAAAGGCTCTAATGTTTGGTTTATAGCGGAAACTGAGTCTCTCAGAGCTTTATTCTTTATATAAATTTTTAATCACCAATACAAACTTCATCGGATGAAACCACACACACCTTCTTGCTTTCAACAAGATGGAAGATAATATACAAAATATTGCAGTGAGTTGTGAATTGGTTATGTTTTTCTCATGTTATAAATCTGTAAACATGATCTGAGATGTTTTTCAGGCTTAAACTCTATTTTCTTGCATACAGTGATTTTATATTTGGTCCTTTCCAAAAAAAAAAGCTCCATACTGTCCCTGCTCTAGTGCTAATGCCTTCTGTTTGGACACGACATCACTCTTACCACAGCCCCATGTTCGCTACTTAAACATGTGAAGAGATTCAAAGCAAAGTCCTGACGTCCCTAGTTACGGTTGCTATGCTACGCTTGGACGGTCGCAGTTTGGGGCCAAGGATTAAGTAAATAGTCGGTTGGCAATGTTCAGGAATGGGAAGTCTGTGAGGGATCGTGGTCTTGTCACTACAACAAAAAGCGTCTGTTAGTTGCCGTCTAGAAAATGAAAGTCCCTGTGGTGAGTTTACTGTATGTTCAAAGACAGAATTGTCTCATTAAATGGTTACTATCTATGAAGTTTTTTTCCCTGCACAGATAGTTGTAGTTCAGCTGTTGAATAGGCACTGTCTTTAGCACACACTAAAATGAAAACCTTTGAATAAAATATGATATAATATTGATTTTTAACTTGGTTTCATAACAACAGTATGGCATATTAACATGGCTTAAAAAATAAACTGAATACGTTACATTTCCATCTTCTCAATTTACCCAGCTTTTAATGTGGGTCCCCTCCAATCTATAAACTGCATTTTATTCTGAGAAAATTAACAAATTAGCTGATTATTCATTTTTTATATATGTCTAAAATGCTTATTGCTTTGTAATTTGTAGTATATGAATATTGAAATTCAAGGAGGAAGCAGATGAAATGACACTTTCTCCCCCAACTTTTGGACTGACAAATAATCCAAATGCACATATGTGTATACTTGTAAATGACAAGCCATGTAAACATGCACAAACAAGCAATATGTCCTACTTTACATTGCAAATGCAGCATCAGTGATGTATAAAACCATCCTAATGAACCAGAATCCCAAATTCCTGGTGTTAATGCATCCCATAAAAGAACTAAAATCCTAAGAATCAAGCTTTATGGGGCAACAAAAGTCAAGAAGCACTCAGCCTCTTAGCAGAATGTTACTTGTTTCTAGATAATGTTGCTTGCTGGCTAAGAAACTGAAGGCTTGTGCTTTTAGAGCTGTGAGTAATGCACGGAGACCATATTGAAATGACCACAAATACAGTAAAAATACACTACTGACACATCCATCTCCTCACCTCTTACACCTGCTTTATACTTATATTAGCTGCTATTAGTTCAAAGGAAAGATTCAACCTTGATCACGCAGAGGAGAGACTGTTTTGCTTAAGTATTTTTGCCCGCTATGAACCGATTAATTTACCATTTGGTCTGGATAAAATCGCATATTCTGTCGTATTTATTTTGCGATTTGGGTGATGTGTGGGAGGGAGAGATGGCTGTGCTGCTCTGCCCACCACTTTGAGTTCTGAATAGAAAAAAAAAATTAAAAAAGCTTTCCAAAGAGACCAAACAGACACAAAAGATGTAAAGACTCACAGTTTGAATGGCGATGATTCACTCCTCTGTAATTCTGAATTCGCTCTTAAAGGACAAACTCAAAAGCTCAGCTGCTTATGACACAAAGTTCTAAGTGCAACAATAAATCTTGTGCATATGTGTGTGGTTTTTCTTCCTTTTCCATGCTTGCTGGCATACCGTTTTCTCAGTCAGGCTTTGATAGAGTCTTTATGTTGTTGATCAGAGCAACCAGATGTTTGCTACTGGAAAAAAAGGGGGAATTTAAAGGTCATTGGTTGTGGCATGTGAGGAAATCTTGGAGAGTGTGTGTGCAACCTTGTCTTCTAGAAATTACATTTATATATCGCTAAACTGATTTCCAGGATTGCAACACCAGAGCTGCCTCCAGTTCAAATCGTGATTTGGTTTAAATGTCCATACAAGTACTGTGTTTTCTGTCACTGTGGCCTTTTTATGCATTAAACCAGACCACGACTATAACTGCTAGCACCTAAGCATGTCTGTAAATGCTTAATATCGCCGTAGTCACAGCAAAAAAGATGCAAAGATCAGATATTTGGGCACAGATTTAGTCATTTTGCAACTTGCAATTTTCTAATTATGCTACATATAAAATGTAACCTACACATCAAAAATATGTGCTTTTGAGAATTAGTTTATACAAGTTTCTTTTCTAGGACACTCATCTGGTTGGTGAAGTGGTGTGAAATTGAAGACAAAAAGCTGAACTGCAAATATTCCAGCATCATTAATGGATGCATTCAACCACAAGGTCACATTAAAAAGTGTTAAGTGAATTCAGGTGTAAAGTGAAAATGAGATTTACTTTTGAAAAATGTCTTACAAAAGTTTGTTTTCTTGCAGAGTGCTAGATGGCAATTCACCGTGAAGTAGTCCGGCTACGTCACCTAACATTCAACAAGAAAACAAATTCCTAAAATGTCAAAAGAAAGTATTCAGACCTTTTATTTTGAAGTAGATTTATTTTTAAATGAATAAAACTTCTCTTAATCCTTCATGACCAAGTGAAAGCATGTTTTTTCTGCACAAAACTTAACAACCTAATTTACAAAAGTATTCAGACCTTTACTTCAGCGCTGTGAAGAAGCCTGTTTGGCAGATTTGAATGCTTTCAGGCAGTGGATGTGTAGGCTGTTTATCCGGACTGTGTGAAATCCATGTGTGCTGACTAATAAATGGACCTGCGGAGGACAGTTACATTGTCCCCTTGTTGCCTCTCTCTGCTT
Organism: Amphiprion ocellaris; assembly: GCF_022539595.1. Taxonomy (NCBI): domain Eukaryota; kingdom Metazoa; phylum Chordata; class Actinopteri; family Pomacentridae; genus Amphiprion; species Amphiprion ocellaris. The sequence continues at coordinate 8,422,669 of NC_072786.1, forward strand.
GAAAGCCTTGTTAAAAGCCACAGTGGAGGCTAAGGGGCAGTGCCATTTGCTGCACACAGCTTTATAGACTGCTGTGCGAACACTTAAACTTTACTCAGTGCATGACAGCGCCTAGTTTTTAAATAATGACCACGGACAAATCAGGTTGCCGACACACACGGCTCCGTAGTGAATCCTGGATGGAAGAAAAACGAAGCTGCAAGACAGTAAAGAGATCCTGAGCAGACATACTAAAGTCTAATGACTACACCTATGGTAGCAATAAAGTGTGATGTGGATCTAGAATCTGACATAACGTTCAACACTTCCTGTGCACAGGGAATAAGAAAAAGAGCTTCAGGGATCTATAACCTGCACAGAAATGCTATCACACCCTTATTAGCTATGTATCATTATGAGCATTGAACTAAATAGTAGTATGCAATCAGTTACAGGCTCAGTGTCTTCCTGAAGGACACTGACCGAGACGTTGCCTCCTGCCGGAAATGACGTTGTTGGTTATGCCACCACCGGGGAGTTCAGTCGGTTACACATATTGTCTGTGGTCACTTAAGAGCCCTTTGCTGATCCTCTGTGGAGAATTACTTGACCTGGCTGTTGGGAGAAAGGACAGACGTAAGCTTAAAATACCTCCCAGGCTTGACACAGCACTGCTCCAGCTGCACTCTGTAATTACCAGCAGTGCAATCAGCGGACTCGTTAATTTCCCCTGACTGACAGCCGCTGACGGCTCAATTGCAGAAAATGCACTGGTACAACTTCATAAGTAAATGGAACTGACATCCTGAAGCACTCTCCGGCTCGGGAGGCTGCACTCAGAAAAAGTGCATGATGTACAGTCAGTTATAGACGGGGTTCTGGTCTGTCTGGCAGCCATGACGGTACATCCTCCCAACATGCTTCATTAACCAACAAAGCAAACAAAAACACTGAAAAAAAGCAGAATGGCGTTGCTGCATGCTCCCCTTTGCAAAGCCTTCATGTTATGCAACATGTTTACAGCGGCACGCCAAGAGCGCCTGCACACGGAGCAGCTTCCCGGCTCTGCAGGAGTATTGATTTAAGCGTAAAAAGAATGCGAAGCGGTCCAAAATAGACACTCCACCAGCAAAGTAATTGGGGTGAGTGAGCCAGCAGAATTGGCCCAGATAAATAGGTCACTTAATAGGTTGTTTATGGCTGCGATTTGACATGATGCATGAGAGAACCGGCCCACTCAATCCACAGGTGCAGCCACTAAAAACACAGAATAAGACACTTCTTCTGCAATGATGGAGCAGTTTATTTGCAAATAGGACATATTTCTTGGGTCAGAACCGCACTATTTCCAATATGGGTGCCTTTAGAAATGCTTTAGAATCTTAATAAATACTACAATATTGTTACAATATGTGATTAGAATTCCATTGTGCTGCTGTTCCATCCAGTTTAATAATTTCTCTCCTCCTTCTTCATTCTAACCTAATGCCACGGACTCTTCTGATGTCTTGCACTGCAGCTATATTGTGTCGTAGAAAACCAAAATGAAAAGGATGCTGTGTCAGTGCTAGGGATATGATTCCCATATCCCCAGGGCTATCTATAATGGATTGCACTCATGCTACACTTTTTACGAATTTCTGTCATGTTATGTTGATTATGATGCTCACTAACAAGACTTGGAATGTATAAATTCTTAAATAGAAGAAGCTAGTACCCAGTGGTGGTGTTAGAAATGCGGTAAGGTTCAATATATGGGTATATTTGTGCCTTAAATAGATGAAAAACGAGTATTTACAGCTGCATAGTCATTTTTGGAATGTTTCTTTTATGGTAAGATAGAGCAGCCTAAAACGTATTTGCTGAGAAAGTCATTCTTTTGTTTTTCCTTCATCTGTCGAAGGGCTGCAGCTAAGGGCACCGAGCACAAGCCCGTCTGATAATGGACTTATCAACAGGCATGAACTTAAAATGGATGAGAGAAGGGAACTCACTGAGGAGAACTGTACTTCCTTTCATCGCTTCGCTCCATTCATGCATGCCACTTTCATTCAGCAGTTACACAAAGCGCAAAAATAAAAAAAACACATGGAATGTTTTGTTATGTCATGGAGGTTAATTATTTATTATCCATAATTAAAGTGAATTTCCATGTTACTGCTCCTAAATTTTAGCCAAATGGGGCCCGCAATTGCAATAAATGTCTGTCTCGAATGTGACAGCTTCGCTAATTTATTTTTAATGCTAAATGTGTTTTGGGGCTGCCAAATGAATCAGATCAAATAAGACACTCCAACCTTAGCAAAGCGGACATGAACGCCGACTTTTATCCCCTGTCTTCTCTTCTCGAAGCAGCAGCCTTAGCGGGTTTTTGCAGACCTGCTCACACCTTCTGCCTCGTGGAATTTTCATGGACTATTATCTGAGACGAGCAACAGTCACACTCTCAACAATAGGTGTAAGCCCGCTAATTAGAAGAGAAATCCAACAGATGTATAGAATTAAGAGTTTAAAATGCACCATACAAATTGCTGTGCTTATAATGTTGGTGTGTCTTCATGTATCTTTCTATTTTTGCCTGTGTTCTGTTTGTTTTTGAAGGCATCAGTATAGCTGTTTGTATAAGGACAAATAGAGAAAATGACCTTTGCAGGAAAAAGACTCTTTTATGTCCAAGTGAAATCTGATTTCTACAAAATAATACCAAAGGTGCATCTACTACACACTGGATTGAAGGCAGTTAATACTTATGCAATCACTTATTTTGCTATTTTTAGTTAATTGACATTACTCTCTTGAAATCAATTTTCACTTTGCCACTAAACAGTCTTTTTTTCTAGTCTTGTCAAAAAGGCCCAGTTATATTGGCCATGATTTTATGTTGAAAAGCAATAAAAGGGAAAAACTTTCAAGGGGATGAGTGCTTTCTATAAGGTCCATATTTTCAGACAGTAGCATCCTGTCCTGTTTGTGAATGAAAACATCATCGTCGCTGTTAGTATAGGAGGCATAAAGGAATAGACTGACATTTTGGAACATATATTTTTTTTTTTTTTTTTTTTTTACAAAAAGCAATTCTTTAATGTCCAAGTGGAAACACATTTCTTCAAAGTAAAGCCAAAGGTGCGTCTACTAAATGCCAACTTGAAAGGGGTCAAAATGTAAAAATCATGATGTCTCTAAAGTTCTCCTATTAAAACAGCTAATCCTTGCAAAAAAAAAAAAATGTGAAGAGATCATTCATGACACTATGTCCTGCAAATATGAAAAACATTCATCACCCTTCGACTTTTTTGCATTTTACTGCTTTTCATTATTGAGTCATGGTCAGTACAATCTGGCTTTTTTTGACAAGAATTTTTTTTAAAAAAAAGTCTTTTCTGTGAAAGTGAAAACAAACACCAGTGGTAAATCTAATAAAAAATACTGGTTTGAATGGGATGAATACTTTTGCGATTACTAATTTTACATTTTTATTTTCATTAATTAGCATTACTTTGTAGAGATCTGTGTTGACTTCGACATAAAATAGTCTTTTTTGGGGAAATTCTTGTCAAAACACCCACATTAGAAATTATTGACATAAAATACTTACTTTTTCTTTTTAGAAAAAGAAGACTCTTTCCTGTCAAAGGGAAAATTGATTTCTACAAAGAATGACAAACGTGCCATTAATTGACTGGCTTGAAGGAGGTGAATATTTCTGCAGTCACTTATTTCATGTTTTATACTTTTATTGGTTTACATTACTTTGTAGAGATCTGTTTTCACTTTGACATGAAGGAGTCTTTCGTTTGTAAATTCTTCCAAAAACCCAACCACAGTAAAGGGGAAAACCTCAAAGGATTGTGAATATTTAACAAAGGCACTATATTTTCAGTCAGTAGCTAACTTCTTAAGGGTCTCTCCAGAAGAAGTTTGTTTGTCTGGTTCGAGTTTATTTTAAGAATTTTGTCATCCACTTCTTAGCAAGATAGGAAACCAGTACATTCCTTGAAACATTGAACTATTCCTTTAATATGCCATGACACACACTTATTCACACCATCATCAACCACCCTGTCAACGAACATGACGATTCCACATCGTTCTGTCCTTTAAGGTGTGACTTGCTTTTTTCATACGTCTACACGTGTGTGAGTGCCTTGACAAAAATTTACATGGAAATGAACACCGCAGATGATGAACCAACCACATGATTGTGTTCATCATGGCGAGCTACAGAGGTGACATTTACACCATGACAGGAAATGTGATGAGCTATCAATCTCCCATGCATATACATGCGCCCGCACGCACACATGCTATGAATAGCTGCGACGCATTCAGCTGTCGGCCATATTGGACACGGGCTACACATTAGTGTGCAGCTGAAGAAAGCTTGATCACCTTGAGTGAATCAGTACTGTACGGTCCTCCATCTATTCCATCTGTTTTCTTTTGGAAACATTCATCAGCAAAACAGATGCTGATGAAATGATATATTTTAAACAGTTCTCCAAACACTATAAATCCATTACAGGGGGAAAAAAAAATTGAGATCCATCACCTGACGTGTGAAAAATGTAAAAGGCACACCCAGTTTTATCATTTTGTAAAGTACAACTTGGGTTTCCTCCCAAGGTGATTTGTTTTTTATGATTGGTTTTAAATGTTGTGTAATAAATCATTTTGATCGCTAGCTAGCAGTCGTTGTTTTGGAACATTTTATTCTCAGAATGAATTGCTGTGTCTCTTTATTAAGCCTAAGGCAGACTCTCTGGCCCTCCGCTACAACCTTCGGGGACCAGTTCTGCCTCTTCTCATTTCCGTGTGGAACTCTGTGGGGAAAATTACACTGAGATACAACCTCTATTATGACTAACTGTTATGATATTTAGAGAAGGAGCACTCAAATACAGGACACTGGAGGCATGCTTTAAAAAAATGAAAAAAGAGAAAAGCGAGCATTACTTTGTAGCTCGTTCAAATACAAAAATCCAAGCAGGTAAGGAAAGAGCAGGAAAAAAAAATCCAAAATACACAAAGGAGCAAAAACTAACAAAAGTGCAAGCTGAAAATATTGGAAGGCTGGTTTAAAAAGACAGGCGAAGTACACCGGGGATGAGCACAGATGAACTGACAGCTGACTGGACTATAAATACACAAGCACTAATTGAACACAGGTGAAACTACTGAGGCCAGGTCACACAGGACAGAAAACACAAAAACAGGAAGCAAAACCAACAGAGACGCACACAAGGTAAGGGATTCACTAAATCAAACAGGAAAAAAAGACATGAATTAACAGGGAAGTAGAGGAGTCATGAGGAAAAAACATTAAATAACTATATTTTGAAGTGCTGCGGTGATGACACTTTTTTTAGATAACAGCATGGCATTACATAGCAGCTCAACCAGTATTAGAAAGAGTTAAATTGTAAATGAAGCACAGTATAAAGCACACTTTGTAGAACTCAGCTAAGGTTAAAAGGCACAATACGATGGTGGACCATTTACCATTTACTATCTTAAAAACTTGCATTTCCAGGGCTTCATGTTGAAAACACCAAAAGACCCAATCCTGTCATTTTATGTGTGGCTGTCTGCTTTCTGGATCAAACATATATTGATAAGACTATTTCCTGTCAACGTGAATAAGATTATTACAAAGCAAAGGCAAAGGCATGTCTACTGAATACTGACTTGAAGGGTATTAATACTTATGCAGTCACTTGTTTTACTTTTCATATTTTTAATCAATTGAAATTACTTAGAAATACGTCTTCACTTTGACATGAAAGAGCCTTTTTTCTAAATTCTTCTCAAAAATGCCAAATTATATTGCATTGTGACTCTTTCCTGTCAAAGTAATTTCAAATGACTTCAGAATTGTGTAAAATGTTTTAAAATGTTTGAGCAGAGTAGGAGGTGAGCTGGTGTGCTCGAGCTATTGTAAGCAGGAAGGATTGTGTGGAGAAAAAGGCAGGGACTTCATACCTTTGTAAAGCGCTACTATATTATTCATTATAGAAATATACCAGACTGAACTAAACAGTATACCTAAGACCCCACAAAATTAGACGTAATACAAATTTACTCAATATGCATATTGAGGTTAAGACCCTACAGTATTATTTATTATCCAGTTTAATCAGACTAATTTAAATGTAAAGTTAAGACCCTACAACATCATATAGAATGCAAATTTTTCTGACTAATTTTCATATAAGGGTTTAATCCTGACCATATTGTGTATTATCCAGTTTTACCTGACTAATTTAAATCTAAGGGTTAAGATGCTGTAGTTTTATGCATAAAACAAATGTACCTGGCTAATTTAAATATTTAAGTCGAGACCCTGCAGTGTTCTACATAATACAAAGTTACCTGTGATAATAAACAGCTCCAGATACAGCACCTCAAACAAGCCCTTATTTGGTGCGCAGTGATTTTTATACAGTATTGCAGATTGATGTCCTACCTTCCAGGAAGCCATTAATTTCCATCCATTTCAGTAAATGAACTTGCCAAGATTGTAACTTTTGTGAGGTAGGAAATCAATCACGGCAGTCACATTGTTGTTATCTGTCCACGGTTGCAGGTACAGTTTTGTTTCCTCCTGCGTTCGGGTGCTTACGGGAAACCCGAAATGTAAGACTTGGCATTCAGATGCTGAGCAGTGACCTTATCAAAGCCAAGAAAAGTCTAATTTACATTATAATTTCGTACAACAAGCTGTATTTTAGCTTTGATTTGCACGACTTCTGATTGCAGCTCACAGATATCCCTTGAGAAGGAAGGTTGTGGTGTATTATTTGATGACGACATTACCGTGGCACAGTAGTAAACATGACTAAATATTCCCCGTGATGAATTATCTCAAGTGTATTTCGTGTGTCTACAAAAACGGAGCAACAATATAAGGATGAATTGATTACCCTTTCAAGCATTATACAACTGTCAGCGTAACACTCAGATGCGTGATTGTCAAGCATCCACCCTCAGACTCCCTCTCAGCTCCCAATATGAATAGATAATTACACTGCGTCCTTCGTCTTTTTGCAGGTTTGTGATGTGTTTCAGCTCATCCCACGTCCCTAACAGCGTGTGAGTCAGTTTGGTCCAACACTATGTTATGCAGAACCAAGCTGCCCTTTCTTTCTTCCTCGGCTGTTGATTCAAGCCCTCTTAAACATTTTAACATCTCCAACACTAGCACAAAAGCCACAGGAAAATCCATTTGTCATGTCCCTCACAGTGCCATTCATTATGGATGGTGCTCTGAACCACCACAAAAGCTGCAATTGCTTTAAAGGGTCAGCTTTTCAGTGTTTTCCAAAGAAACCAATTTCAGAACATAATTAATCTTCAGGGAGAGATGTTTTGTGCTGTTTGGTAGAGGTGGAACTCTGTCTTCACTTTGTGGAAAGTAGTTGAGAGTGGACGATGCTTACAAAACCAAGGACTCTTAGAGGTAGCTTCAAACATTTGAGGACAAATAACCACAAAGCCGCATAAAAAAAGATACAAAACCTCACTGAGGCAACATGGAATTTTTTTACACTGGAGCCACACAAGGAATACATTTAAAATAGCTGAAAATTGTTGATTTAACTGGAATTCAGACAGACTCTTATGATATAAAACAGACTGTAATGAAATGAGTATAAATTACCTAATTTATGAGACACCCCAATTTTTCCAATTTTTTTTTTTTGGAAATTAAGCATGTTAATGCCTCATTGTACACAATGGAAGCATAGAACAAGTTTGTGAGTGTCTTTTAATCGTGAAGAAAACTGTACTCACTGACACCTTGACTTTCTTTGCAGTTTCTCTGTAGGAAAGACCTACATTTTAAGCGTTATGATGGTCTGTCTCTCTTCTACTGTTGATTGCATTTTCCTCGTCATTTTTATTTAGCAACACACTACTTTCTGCAGTACAACACTGTTCAAATAATGCTCTCGAGGGTGTGGTGCCACGGTGTGTTCCAACACTACTTTTATACAGACAGAGGGGGTTGTAAGTAATCAAGCAAAGTTGGGACACCTGTAGGATTTAGTAGCACCAACTTTCAAGGCTTCATCAACCTCCATTGCTGCAGAACAGCTTTAAGTTGTTAACCCATTTCTTGTTCCCTGAAAAAGGCATTTTTAAAAATATAATTCTGAAATGTACATTATTTTTCAGTTTTGGGTAACCTTCCCTTTTTTGACCTCTGGCATTTCACCACTTACCTTTGTACCATTTCAAGCTGTTCGTTGGACTTAAACTATTTGAATTTCAATTAAAAAATGGAAAAATTGGGGCATTCTAAAACTTTTGAGCGGTAGGGTATATACAGTGTTGGTGGTTTTTTATTATTATTATTATTTGTGTCCCTTAAATAAAAACAAAAAGGCCCAAAACACACACACACACACAAAATATATAAAAAATTACAAAGTGGAGTAACTGGAATTAATAACAAAAATTCTGATTTTTTTTTCTTTTACTTTTGTTGAAATTAGCATATATATATATATATACAGCATTGTTAGTGTTTCTGTTGACCTGCACAACTTTATAATTATGCAATTCTAATGATCAAATATTGAGAGCATGTAAAAAATATTCACACACCTTGGAAGTTGTTTCCTTTTAGTGCTTTTCAATATTGAATTGTTGTCAATTTAATTTTACTTTTTGGGCAAAAATGTACCAAGAGTGATGTCATGTCAGAGTGACAACAAATTTTTACCAAGTAATGTAATTTCATTAAAAAATCTAAAATAAATGATTGCAAAATCATTCACCATGTTCAAGTCAGTGTTTAGTAGAGTCACTTTTGGCAGGACTTAGTTTCACAAAAGAGTCTTTTTTCATGTGTATTGCATAAATACTCACCACATTTCAAGTGAAAAAAGTCTCACAATTAGTGGCATCAAGATCATCTGAGTGCAATCAGTGTGTCTGAAGTGATTGTAGTATAAAGACACCTGCATCTGGAAGGTCCAGTCACCGGTGAATCAGTATTAGTCACTGAAGTCACTAAGCATCCTTCGGGATACAGTTAAATCCACCATTAAGAAACGGACGGAAAATGGCATATGTGTAAATCTGTTCTTAAAAACTGAGTGATTGTCTACTTGTGGTTTTCCTGATGCTTTGAATACAACTGGTCCAGTTTCCACAAAGTGCTGTGGAGCTCCATGCATTGCCCTCTCCCACTATGGCTACATTAAACACCTCGCCTATATGGGCCATTTGCAGAGCAGATGCTGCAACGCTCCTCTTCCGCTATCATCAGTGAAACCGGCTACACCAGGTGTGAGAGCAGCACATATATGCCACTCAGCAAACATTAAAGACAACCCGTCCTCTATTTATATCTTTTATGTGAGGTGTGTGCAGCATTTTGCATAGAAATGGGTCATAAGGTGCCAATTTTTTAAAAAGTTAGACCACAGGGCTTGTACTTTTGGCTTTTATTTTGCCAGTAGCAACTGATGGTTGCTAGTAACTTTATCCTTTACATAATCTACAGTTGTCTAGAGAAGTTTACTTAACTATTTTTTACAAATTTGTTGAAATTTTGCAGCACTGGCAAATATGGTCCCTCTTTTGTTAGTTTTTAAAAATATATCTAGTTAAATCTCATTCAAAAATTAGCTTTCTTGTTAACTGCACATAATTTCCACATCAAAAATCTGCATTTCTACAACTCTTTGCACAGTAAAACCAAAAGTTTTACTGTATTCAAATGTTCAGTGCCGCCAAAGGATTAGAAACCTTCAATGTAGCTGAGACCTGATGCTCAGAAAGTTTGTTTTTTGGATGCTTTCACTTTGTTCTGATTCGGTTTCCCACAATCACAGTGATGCTTAGCAAGCAATGTCCTGCTTTAAACTTGAGGCAACTGCATATTTAGAGCAGGTACTTACTTAAAAAATAATGCAGAATTTCAAATATTTCATCTTTATTTTACATCTCTTGTGTTCTCAGATGTTTCTAAATCCCTAAACTTCCTAATGTTTTTGGGTTTATGTGAAAATATGACAGAAATTCAATTTAGTTGCAGACTTTTGGACTCTTCTTTAGATATTGTGAATCTTTAACAGTCCTTATTCTCCATTCTGAGCGTTTATTAGATGCAAATGTAGAAAAATCCGTGTTTGTAGAGCTGTGCCAGAAAAATATAATCAAGTGTACAACCATTTAGGCCATTTAAAGTATGTGTTTACATATGTTTTGCATGCAAGTAGAAATATATATTCATGTAGGGCTAAATGTAATGATTCAGAACATATATGAAGAAAGTCCATGACAGCTTTCATAAGACTGTTTTGTAAGACTGACTGCATCATTTCAACTGTCTAAGACACAAGGTAGGTGAAACAGAGGTGTACTGTCCAAAAAGTGTGTTATCACCATTGGAAAAATGTAACAAATATGCACCATAAATGCAGCATCGTCATATATCCTACACAAAGAGTGAGGAGAATTACATTTTCACTGTCAGTTCCAAGCGGCTGAATCTTGAAAATACAGTATATTATTTCCCACTGGTGCACACAAATACTGTACAGAGTCCTTTTCAGTCTCCTCCTGAGTGAGCAAATTTAAGTATGACGCCTCCAGGTGCTGAGCTGCACATTAGAATTCAGAGCATCTACGCTGGAAAGATTAATTTCTGGATGTCCTCTCATCCTCCTACTGATCAATTATCAAAACAGCTGAGATCCAGGGTGAGTGCCGCGCCTGTTAATGTGCGTCTACCGAGGAAAGTTTTCACATTTAAATATAACTCCTAAGTTGAAATATAACTAAGCAGATATCAAATCAAAACAGGATTTAGCTGTTTTGTAATTTACTGTAATGAGAGGCTCTTTGGCAGCCGTAGGGATCATGCAGGACTCACAAAAACTGGTGTGTATGTGAGACAAAGTGCCAAACAGACAGCAGGGGCAGGTGAGAGAGCGTCTGATGTGGAAGCAAGAAGAATGTGCAGAGGGAACGTGTTCCTATCCATCTCCTCACTCGGAGCAGGCAGGTGCAGAGGTATGGCAGCCTTACAAGGTCAATATTTTACTTTGGCTTGTACGCGCTAATTAAATTACAGACAGAGAGCCCCAGGAGAACACACACACACACACACACACACAGATATAGACCATCCAATCCCCCCCACCGGCTCTACAAGCCAAATAATTTGTAGCGTGAGTGGGAGACGTGGCCATGTTCAGTCATCGCAGCGCTGAATTGAAGCACATATTGTGGGTGATCAGGGGTGTAGGGAGGCAAAGCAGCAGTTGGACTTGGAGATAAGAGATCTCTTGGTGTGAAACGCTCTTTGTGGCCACACCGACACAGTAAAAGACAGATTAAGACAAAATAGAACAAAATAAACTCTATTGTGTCTCAGGCAGGAGTGGCTATTTTACAGCTCTGTATAACTACACACAAAAGGGTAGTAAAACCAAAAATATGCATCAATGCACAGAATAATATTCATCTATAAAGTCATGTGTGGAAACATTTCTTCAGGATCTCAGTTTTTCTTAGACATTGTTATGAGATGTGTGCTCTTTTATCATAATTGCATTAAATCCTGTTTGAAACAAGATTTTTATTGTTGCCATTTTATTAAGGTAGCCAATATTTCCTAAATATTTGTGAAAAATACACAATTAAAAAAAATAATGTTTTTTGGAAACTGTTTTAACTGTAATGTTTAGTTTTTTTTTTTAATCAATTTACTATTATTTTACAAATTTTCTCTGTTTTGTTAAATTACAGATAATAACTCATAGAGTCACAGAAAAATTTAAATTTATCGGTTAACCATAAACTATAAATTATGTCCACATAAACTGTATTTTATGCAGTGTTTGGCCATAAAAATACACTATTTTTAGTTACTTAAAACAGCCAAAAATAGTTATTTTACAGATATTCATCATTGTTTGAAAGAAATACTCTGGGCATTAATGACTGGAAAATGATTTTTAAAAAATTGAATTGTTATTTTACAGATTTTATTGTGTTTTGTTAATTTACATGTTTGTAAAATAAATAAATAAATAAAAATGTCCACATCAAAAATCTGTATTATTATAACTTTTAAAAAGTTCTTCTGTAATGGGTAATTATTTTTATTGTATTTGAATCTGCAAAAAAATATGCTATTTTACATATATTGTTATTTTCTAATATTTAATATAAAAATCAAAAATGTCTATATTAAGGGAAACTTTTAAGTAATTCTTTAAACTATTATTTTACAAAATTTCCCAGTTTTGTTAATTTTTTGAATAATAGCTGTAGAATCACAGCAAAAGATAAATAAAAATTTAAAAAAAAATACTAATTTGCATGTTGACTGTATACATAAAAACATCATTTTTACATATGGCAATTCATAATTCATGCAGTTCAACTGCATTCAAATCAGCAATTTTTTTTTATTATTTTACAAATATTTTCTGTTATTTTCTAACATTTATTATAAAAGACAAATATATTTATATTAAGGGGAAAATAATAAGGAATTCTATTATTTTACAAAATTTCCCTGTTTTGTTCATTTTTGAATAATATCTGGTTAATCACAGAAAAAATAAATAAAAATAAAAAAATAATGATTTGCATGTTGAGTGTACCTAATGTCCACATCAAAAAAATTGTATTTTTACAAATAGCAATTCATAAATAATGCAGATTAAATTTTACTGTTTTACAAATATTTAGCATTATTTTCATTGTTTGCACAGCTTTTGAGTAGAACAGTATTGCATCACATTTGAAATGTTTCTTTACTTCTCTTTTTTACAGCTTTTTTTTTGCAGTGCACTCTTCTTGGGGCTGCATTGGGCATTTCTGTGTTTCTTTCTGTGTTTGTCTTCACAGGGATTACGGAGCTTCAGACGTGAACTGTTGATGAGCCTGACTAATGTAAAATAGTCTCACTTGTTTATAGCAGGGCCTGAGGGGCTGAGACATGAGGCGGTGACAGCCTGTCAGCCTAAACGCCTCTAATAAGGGGAACAAAGTCACAGATCGACTCTCTGCACCGTGATCACACACATTTCGGAGTCCGGTTTTTTATTTCATCTTTAGAACACAAACCTTGAATCGTGGCAATTATATCTGTGCCACAGAATAAATGGCTTCTGATGTGAGGAGGATAAAAAAATAAAATAAAATAAAGGGTTAAACTGAGGCAGCGCTGTGATTGGCTGAGCGCACCAGGAAGTCCAGCTGTCATCTGACTTTGACGCAGGCGCTCGAGCTTCCCCCGAAAGTAAAAACACACAGCAACAGCGGCAACATGGCTCCCAAAGTTGAACTTGCAGCGGCGCTCTTCTGCCTCCTGTTCTGCTCCCTGGTCCAGCCGGCTGAGGCTTACGACTTCGGGGACGCGCTGGCCCTGCTGCTGGGAACCGTCCTCTCCGTGGTGGGTTTGTGCGCTTTCCTCGGCTGGTACGCGCGGAGGCGGAACGGGCAGCTGTGACGAGCCTCCTTCCTCCCGTCCCGTCCCGTTTTCACCATCCACTGCGTCAACACTCCTTCGTGTGAGCTTCTACGGACCTCCTGGCGCAACCAAAGCGTCGCAAGAAACGTGCCTTATTGGGATTAAAGCTGCAGATTGATTGGGAACCGCGTGGAGCTGGAGTGGAAGGTGGAGGGGAGGACATCCAGGAAGTCCTGAAAAAACAGGAACTGCTTCTGAGATTGAGGACCAAAGACTGTTTACCGTCATGATGAACGGACTGCTGCAGCTAGATTCTCCTTTAAAGATGCCTGCACTGCATATTGCGCATATTTGACCATGCTTGAAGTGATCACTGTGATGTCCTCATGTGGCTGTATGCCTCCAGTATGCAACAGAGCATTGTTTGAAGCACAATATCACCAGAGCTGGGTTACTTCCGGTCTGTGCTGTTTCAATATGTTACTGTAGCCGTGTGAGGAATAAACTGATTCATGTGAGACGACTAATGTCTTGTATGAACACGTTTCCCTGCTCTTTTTTTAAAAACTGAAAATATGGAAACTGAATTATTGGCTGTATATTAAGAGTTTAACTGCAAACCAGAATGTAAATGCTTCGGTATTCAAACCATCCTCAGTATATTGTTAATTTTCATCAATTTTGAAGCTTAATTATTCACTTATAATGCCTAATATGTGTTGGTGGATGTTCAAAAAGTGATGAAGTTGAGATTAATTTCAATTTTTATAAGCCATGTGGCTCAAAACGCAAAAATCACAGCACTTCCTCAAAGTATAAAACCGACATTTAAATACTATTTTCTGAATTTAACAGACTTATGTACCCAAAGATGAGCAAGGAAAAACTAACAAAAGCAGCAAATATTCACATTTAGCAAACTAGAGGTTTGCAAAAAAAAGACAAACTGCTTGTGAAAAAAATGCAGATTTTTTTTAATTGATCATGAAATCAATTAATGCTTTAGCTCTAGCAGGGATAGCCACACTGTTGTAATGCTCATTACACTGTTAGTTTAATTAACACAGATCATTTTTGGCATTTATTCATTATTTTCTTGTACAACTGATGATCAAAATAGGATGTTACCAAAATAAGAGCTTCTTGTTCAGGTTTGCTTTAATTTAGCTTTGATTTAGTGGCAGTTTTGTTGGAATAACAACTTTTAGAGGCAAGAGATGTTTCAACTTTGCTCATAACCCACTTTTGCACATGTGAATGTCTCCAGTGCACATTTCATCATGACTCTCGGCCTTCAGCTTTCTTTTTTTCATCATGAAAAAATAAAACCCATCCGCAATCCTCCCTGCTGTGATGAAAGTTGTATCGGTTACCAGTACATCTCCTGCATGTATGACGATATTTAATTCATGTTTGGTAGCTCAGGTAGCCACAAACTCGCCCTCTCGCTGCTGTCCCCCCCCCCCCCCCCCCCACACACACACATGTGCAGCATCCACATGCGTGCACGCGGCTGATTGAGCCATTGTTCACTTGTTACATGGCTCGTGACATCACATCCCTGCATACATGGCTGAAAAAATCAAGTCCTATGAATTTATCATGCTGCCCAGGCAGAATGAACAACTGTGTGCGAAGTGCTTGTCAATTATGTATATGGAGTACAGAGGAAAGTCATTCTACCTTGAGGTGAACTAGGCAGCCTGATTTAACCCTTCGCTTAAAGGGGTCCACATTTCTGCAGAGAGAAACCTTGAGCGAGCGAAATGAAAGGAAGGGGGAGTTACTGTGAGAGAAACCAAGGCCGTAATGAGGACAGGATTAGAAAGAAAAAAGGTCAAATATGTGATAAAATAGTGGAATAAGAAGGTCTAAGTGGCACAGACTCAACTGCATTTCGATTGTGGAATTTATTGATGCAAAATGTGATTTTATATGGTAGAATCTAGAAAAGAAAAGGTAATAGATGTGATAAATGTGTCTTTATGCACACTGGAGGTAAAATAGGGCAGTAATGCGTTACATTACTTTGTAACGGGGGATTGTAACGCGTTACCGGCCAGCAGCGGCCCTGTTGAGCAGATGTTACCGAGAGAGAGAGAGAGAGAGAGAGAGAGAGAGAGAGAGAGAGAGAGAGAGAGAG
The DNA here is from genome assembly GCF_022539595.1 of Amphiprion ocellaris. Taxonomy (NCBI): domain Eukaryota; kingdom Metazoa; phylum Chordata; class Actinopteri; family Pomacentridae; genus Amphiprion; species Amphiprion ocellaris. The sequence continues at coordinate 8,438,229 of NC_072786.1, forward strand.
AGAGAGGGACGGAGTTGCCGCTGCTGCAACAAGAGACAAGACGCGTCTTGGATCACAAATAGGGGGGATGCAGGGCGCATGCGCAGTGCGCTCCGTTTACTGTAGGATATTCACCGTGGAGGAAAAAAAAAGAAAGGGGGCAGGCAACAAATCAGGCGTTTTTTAAAACAGCAAAAACCCGACTCGTGCAATGTAAATAACCAATAGGAGGGACACGGAAAAGGATTATCAACAGGTAGGATATGAATTGATCTTGTGATCGGCTGTCTCTCTCGTTCTCTTCCCGTTTTTTTTTCTTTCCCTTCCGCTGGCCTTGTCTTGTGTGGTGGCTGCGATTCTGGGCAATTCATAGCGGGGACTTGGAAATTATTCTAGTCTAATGGACGTGCGGATCCGCTACACTGTTATGCTTCATCCAGTCGACCGGGATGCAAAGGCGATTATTTCACTCTGCTGTGGCTTTTTCGTGAAAAAGATCGGATTCGGTGCGTAAAAATACTCGGGAGGACGCATTTAAACGCGTAAGTAGACCAAAAGCGCATTTAGTCATGAGATCAGATCTCACCATGAACTGTGCAGTTTTTGTCAAAAATAATATATTGAATAGAACGTCTTGTAATATTGTCACCGGCTGGCTTGTTATTGTCATCCCTTTCTATCCATCCTCCTCGCATATTGGGGGAAAAAGAGAAATTTACGCACAGAATTCCACATTCTGTTCTCTTAACTCTTTATAATTAGTGATATAAACGATGATGTGGAAAATGGAGGCTGGCTCAATAGACGCCCTAATGAGAACACAGCTTATTAACCCGTAATCCAGTTAACCTGTAATCAGACAAAACACGGATGGTTTATTATTTATATATATATATATATATATATATATATATATATATATATATATATATATATATATATATATATATATATATATTTATATATGTATAAATGTGTGTGTGTGTGCGTCGATCTTTACACAGTGCACAAAAAAAGGTAGGGCGAGTTTATTCGAGGCATCCACCGATTTGGAGAGCCTTCCTCTGTTCTGCAGGCTGTAGGGTGTGATCAAGAAGAGCTTTATTTTGGACTGCATTTCTCTTAATGTTTCACACTGCGCCTAAAATGTCCCCAAAAAATATCCAATCCGAGCCCTGCTTTTTCTTTTTCCGCCTATTTCAGACAGACAATTACAAAAATAAAATAAAATGCGTCGTTTCTTAATGAAGGCTTGGATTCTGCTTGTTTTTGTCATTTGGCTGCTTTTGTTCAGGAATTTCCCCATGAAAGGGGAAAATCTGACGGATTAATGCTTTTGTCTAATCAAGCTCCATCACTGTCTGTGTTTCTGTGTGTAGACAAAGTATGCAGACTGAGGCTGCACTGGAAATGTTCAGATGTGAAATAATTAAATAAGTGGCAGGCGGTGGAAAATTATTGCTTATCACAGTCGAGATTGTGCAGTTGAAAAACAATGCAGCTGTTGTTTCGGACTGAATGCTGATGGGTGGTTGATATTTTTTTTCAGGGCTTTTTTTTTTTTTTTTTTTTAGGTGTGATGAGACAAAGGAACAAAGGATGCCTTAGAGGAGAGGTTGCCTATTTGCCTGGAAACCTCTTCAAAGCACACCGCCAAATGGATCTAACGCCTCCCCCTGCCACCTCTAGATCATGATACTTGGCTGAAGCTATTCCGCTATCTTTATGATCCCTCCTCCATCTATGGCGAACTATAGCCATGCAGGGGACCACACCATCTTGCAGAATGTCTCTCCTCTCGCCACGTTCCTCAAACTGACCTCTCTGGGTTTCATCATCGGAGTCGGTGTGGTCGGAAACCTCCTGATCTCCATCCTGCTGGTCAAAGACAAGAGCCTGCATCGAGCGCCCTACTATTTCCTGCTGGACCTGTGCGCCTCCGATATCCTGCGCTCCGCCATCTGCTTCCCCTTTGTCTTCACCTCGGTCAAGAATGGATCTGCCTGGACCTACGGCACACTGACCTGCAAGGTGATCGCCTTCCTGGGTGTGCTCTCCTGTTTCCACACGGCGTTCATGCTCTTCTGCGTCAGCGTCACGCGCTACCTGGCCATCGCGCACCACCGTTTCTACACCAAGAGGCTGACTTTCTGGACGTGCTTGGCCGTCATCTGCATGGTGTGGACGCTGTCGGTGGCGATGGCGTTCCCGCCGGTGCTGGACGTAGGGACGTACTCTTTCATCCGGGAGGAGGACCAGTGCACCTTCCAGCACCGTTCCTTCAGGGCCAATGATTCGCTGGGCTTCATGCTCCTGCTGGCACTCATCCTCCTGGCCACACAGCTGGTTTACCTCAAGCTCATCTTCTTCGTCCACGACCGTCGAAAGATGAAGCCCGTCCAGTTCGTGCCTGCTGTCAGTCAGAACTGGACCTTCCACGGGCCAGGCGCCAGCGGGCAGGCGGCCGCCAACTGGCTGGCTGGATTTGGTCGAGGCCCCACCCCGCCTACTCTGCTGGGCATCCGGCAGAACAGCAACGCAGCGGGCCGCCGGCGTCTACTGGTTTTGGATGAGTTCAAAACAGAGAAGAGGATTAGTAGGATGTTCTACATCATGACGTTTTTCTTCCTGGCGCTGTGGGGGCCCTACCTGGTCGCCTGCTACTGGCGGGTTTTTGCGAGGGGCCCTGTGGTCCCTGGAGGCTACCTGACAGCAGCCGTGTGGATGAGCTTTGCCCAGGCTGGGGTCAACCCTTTCATCTGTATCTTCTCCAACAGGGAGCTTCGGCGCTGCTTCAGCACCACACTCCTCTACTGCAGAAAATCCAGGTTACCAAGGGAACCCTACTGCGTTATATGATGGTTTTGCTGTGGGTTTTTTCTCTTCTATGTCTCTATTACCCTGATTGATCTTGATCTGGGCTCGTTCCCGTTGTACAGCGCACTCTCTCTTTCTGTCTCTCTTCTCTTCATCCTCCAGCTCCTCCTGTTCCTCCTTCTCCTAACCCTTCTTTTCAGAGGTGGAAGGTGGACTTGCCAATCACGTGGCTCCGTTGGGGTGATTGAGTATCAAAAACGTGGAGATTGAAGGGAATGGGAATACGCAGGAGGTATGGATCCCCTCCTGTGTTTATGTTCTAGTAAACAGACATTGTGGAAGGCCATGCCAATGCAGAGAAGCAAAAAGTTGAAAAAAAAAAGCGAAAAAACAAAAAAAGATTTGAGAAAACAATGAAAACAAAACCTCTTGCTTTGGATATTTTGAAGATGCGTTATTCTGTGAGGTGTGAAATACATAAATACGAAAAGAAAAGAAAAAAGAACACAAAACAAAGAAATGATACCTCTCAAGGAATCACTGGAAATGTTTTACATTTTAAGAGTTGCACTAAAAAGAAGATGTAAAGATGCTTTTTTTGGGTCAACAGTTGCCAGTTGCATTGCAAGGACAACTTTTTGTCTTTTTTTTTTGTTTTTTTTCCTCTCCCCCAAACTAAACAATGAATGCTTTAATTTGCAACAGACTACACAATCGCTGTAAGTAAAGCAAAACTTGGTGACTGTTGGAATACACCATCACAAGAGGATAAAATGGTTTTAATGTAAGTGATATCTTTTTCATTTACCGGGCGGGTGGGCGGGCAGGTGGGCGGGGGCTTCAGTGGTGGGGGAGTTACAATGTGTGGTTTTTTGAAGTTGCAACTTAAAACTAGAAATGATTTCTTGTAGTTTTACGATCCATATGTCCCTAGTGTCTGGCATTGTTATTTTCTTAACACTTTTTACAGAAAAAAAAGAGGAAAAAAAAAAAGATGAAGTGATGTTTGGATTTTGAAAAAAAATAATTGCTTTCAAGAACAACCTTGTGCTTAAAAAAGACATTGAAGAAGTAGTTAAATGTTTCATCATATCCATATACCTAAACACTATCATATTGTTACAGTATTGCTGATGCCACTCCGGGTGTTCTTGCCTTAATGGTTATGATATTGTCATGTTTCTTGGGTGTTTTTTTTTCTTTTCCATTCACTCCTAAAAACTTTTTTGTTTTTTTTAGATGCAAGGGGAGTTTTTTTATCTTTTTTTTCCCACATCAGTGCGAAGTGCATGTCCATTTTTTTAAAAGCTGGTCCACTCCCATGAGCATCACAGGCCATAAACTGAGCAGCCCATTTTTATTCTGCAGTGGTTTGCTACACCCCACAGAGTGCTCAGAGCACAGGGAGTGTGTGTGTGTGCGAGTGTGCACGTATGCGAGTGTGTGTGTGTGTGTGTGTGTGTGTGTGTGTGTGTGTGTGCGTGCGGTGAGGATGTGTGTGGATCAGACAACAGTCACTTCAAGACCAGAGCCTTAGTATGAAATCTTGCACAATTTGTAAAAAATATAAAAGGACAAAAAAAAAGAAAGGAAAAAAAAGAGACATTTAAGGCACACCGTCTTGTTTCTACTTTCCCTACATTTGCTCTCTACTGATTGTTTTCGATGACTTACTTTTTTCTCTTGTGGCCATTTTAATATTTATTATGTATTCTTTTTTGTATATTATAGATAGATTGTGTGTAAGTATGTGAGTCTTTCATTTTGAAGTCCCGAATGTGAGTACAGTTTCAGTTAGGATTGCATTTGCTGAAAGTTAACTGTGTAATCTGTTGCTTTTTGAAAATAAAAAGTTTCCATTTTGCAAAATTTGTTTTTTTCTATCCCTGTTATTGGGTGGATTCATGCATTTTGGCCATTTTAACATCTGGTAAACATCAGTGAAACCCCCAGTTTCTTTGAAACAGTGATGAATTTAAAGCTCCTCAGATTAAAAAAACAAAACAAAACATTCTTTTCTCTAAAATGTGTTTTTTCACCTGATTTCATCAGGCCTCATTATAAAATATTTAAAGCAACACTGAGAGAAGAAAATTGTTTGACTGCTTAGTATTTGAAATGCTACTGTGTGCATATTTTGTAATTAAGTGAGTATTGGTGGTTGGTATTTCTACAAGAGTTTTTTTATGTGTAATTCATGTTCCTGCATTTTTATAAGAGAAAATGATGACATTTTCAAATGTGTCTCTTTTAGAACACAATCTTTTCTGTCATTTGAGTCCTTGGGACAGCTTGTCAAAATAGAATATGAAGTCTACTAAACCTTGTCATTGAATGTGAAGTGTCTGAGACATTTAATGGGAATAATTTCCATGAATATATCCCAGGGCACACTCACTATTTCTGTGTTAAAGAGGAATACCACTGAATTTCAGATGTAATATATGCATCTCCCATATGGAATGATGGCAAACCACTGTGGATTAATGAATACCCTTACATTGAGCCCTGTAGCCACGAATGACATTGCAGTTTGTCCCGTTCTCTCATTTTTAAGGTCACATTGTTGTGCAGCTGCACTGAAAACGAAATGAGAAAATATGGAAATGAGAGCTGTGGAAACAAATTAACCTTTTCCTTCAAATTCATGCGAATTTGCTGAAATTTTGACACCTCAAATTGAGAAGCGAATATGACCAAAACGCAAGAAAACTTTCCCAAAGTCCCCTTTACGTTCCCTGCAGAGAATCATCAGCGTATTCAAGGAGAGAGAAAGCTAAAAAATGAATCATGTTTTGTTTTTAAAGCGAGGCTAGCAAGACGAAAAGATGCTGATTCTGAAATGGAGTGGTGCTTCTCTGCAATTACGACATGCTGACGATGTTTGAGAGTCAATATGTGCATCTGCAGAGTGTGAACTGAATAATACAATATTTGTGACCACCAATTTTGTATCATTCAGACCTCATTGTGCTACTTTGCTTCCCCTCACCACAGAAACCCATTCAGTTAAATAATGACCTCAGCCTTGGTGCCTGAAAACACAAAATATGATGCTGAAATGGCTTGTAAACACTCCAGGTAATTGCATGCTGGACTGCAGGTTCTGCTAATGAAGAATATCTATTAGGGGGCCTGTTTTCATTATGAAGCTGGCAATTACTGGTTAATTTTTGGACATTGATCATTTCACTTTGGACCCAGAAGAGCCAGATATTGTGACTTTTAAGGGAAGAAATGCTTTGGTCGGGTTTCCCATGTGTCATTTGCTTTGTGTCCGCTGTGTTAATCCTGTACAATGCTTCTTGATTGAAAGGTAGATGAACCAACACATGAGGCTTTGCTGGATTTTTCACTTCAACCGTGCTACTCGAGACTGGAGCACAAATTAACATCATGTATATTTTAGCCTCATTCAGCATATGCAAATCGCAAAACGGTGTCACTTTTGAGCACTGGCCCATTTTCTCGCATGTTCATTTGAGTGCCCCAGTAATTCTGTTTCTCTCTGCGTCTGAGAGGAGATGACAGGGAGAGGTGGCCGGCTTGAAAAAGCCGTTCATTCTGGCAGACAAGCTCACACGTTGAACTCTTCTCCCTCCGAGGTGCCATCTCTCCTGAGAAACATCGAGAAGCATATTGTTCATTATCAAAGCAATTACCATCTGACTGGGATTGACTTTTATGTTTAGACCATGGAAGGAAGAAAGAGGAAGTTAAAAAAAAAACAAAAACATTTTTTTGTGTGTGTGAGGCAATTATAATGCTTTGCTGGAGATACTTTTCATTTTACGATCAGAAGACTTTTTCTATTGGATTTTGGCTGCCAATGAATAATACAACCATCCCTAATTCCAGTGTCACTCTTCTCGTATCTCGGTGGATTTGTGCACACAATTTCAGTTTTTTTTAATGGATTGCCAATGGCGCGCTGAAAAAAAACACATCTCATTTGCTGTCTACAATTTTAATAAATACCATCTGTTGACTGACAAACATTGACTTTTTTTGAAAAGGGGGAAAAAAGCTCATCTAATGTGAGCCTTTCTGTGCTCTTAAGCATTTTCTATTTGTATAATGTACGCCAAACCTTAATTAAAGTGCAGTAAGTGTCCGTGCCGAGAAGCACTCAAATATGGAAAGCTGCCTTGAATGAATGAAGTGGACGACTCAATCTTCTGACAAGCTACTCAGGAAAAAAAAAAAAAGGAGAAAGGAGAAAGAAAAGAATTGCTTTCTGTCTTGGCATCTCCCTGCTCTTCATATTTGTTTGATTGTATGACCGCTTGAGCTGGAAATATAATGGTATGCATAATTTCTCCAGGGACTTCATTTCATTTGGTGAAATGACATTTACTGAGTTTTCCGTGGGATGTTTGGTCAGATTTTTTATTTTTTTTTTATGCTCTTTGTGTAAATGTGTGTACAGCCGTGTGTGACCGGATGACAGTGTGTGGGTTTTTTTTGTGGCTGCAGATTCTCATGTTTGCCCTCACGCACAGATCAGTCCGCTGTCAGCGAGTTAGAAGAGCCTGTGGAGCCAAACAGTTTCTCTGTTCGGCTGTAGACGACATGGTTAACACTCTTCAAAGAGCAAAAGCTGCAGCGCTTTTTCTCTCTCTCTAATGGCTTTGCAGCTTTATGGCTAATGTGCCACAGTAGATCGGTCAAATGAATAACAACATGAGGATCACAAATGTGCAACTGTCTCTACATGCGTAGGTGTTGCCTAAAATTTCACTATTTTTGTCAGGTTTTTTTTCCTGCTCTCTATTCATTCAAAGCCATTATTTCTCTTATGAATAAATACCTGTTATTTTCCAAAGCTGGTAGATAAAATAACAAGAGACTGTGCACTAAATCATCTGGGACAATGTAAGCAAAGATATTTTGCATAAATGCATGTACAGAATTTGGAATAGCAAACAAAACATGAGCAAAATCTGGATTTAAATGTGTCTTAAACCTCTGATGTTTGATGATAAATTCCCAAGATAATGTAGATTAAGATGTTAGATGAAGGAGGAGTGAGCTTCCAATCCAACAGAACATGATGGTGATTTCAATTCCCAGGGGTGGAGTTGTGCAAACGCTGCTTGCATTTGTTGTCTGACAAGTTATTACAGGCAGTGTCGACCTCTGAATACCAATGACAAACATGACGCCTGATAAAAAAAAAATTTGCACGTGGATTAAGACTCCTCCACATAATATCCCAATCTTCATTTCCAACAGGCACCCTCTTCCCTCAATTTTCTGCAGCCCATCATGCAAATGCCTTATATAAAGAATATCCCTGCTTTAAATATTAACTGATTAAATTGCGGATGGAGCTTCAAAGGTTCCGTCCTGCATATTTAAACAGTATTTTTTTTTCCTTCCCCTGTAATGTGAGATTTAGCTGTTGGATCGTTTCTCTGCGAATCTGCTCGGAGCAAAATTTTCAGGAGGATTTAGTTTTAGTTCTATCTTTAGCATCACACCTGTATGTGCTGGAAGGTATTTCTGGGCTATTTCTTTACGCTAAAAGTTACAGATGGTAGCTTATGCACTTATTTTGGATCATTTTAGATGCTGCTTTGTAGATAATATGGATTAAGGGATCGTAAAAGATTGATTTCTTATTAAATAATTGTTATTTCCAGGTATGATTGAGGATTTGTGTTGCTGCAGAAGGAAGGAGAATGTTCCTTTTTGAGATATGCTTGTACATATGTTCAGATTTAAGACTGATACCAGTTTTCTTTCTGTGCCCTAAATATAAATCTGGTGGTAGGTGATTAGCTTAGCTTAGCATAATGCCTAAAAGCAGAAATAAACAGCAAAATTTGCCAACCAGCACCTCAACAGATTGCAAATTAGCAGGTTGCATTTTTTTTTGATTAATCCATACAAATGAAAATGGGTGTAAATATTACAGTTTGCTGTTGGATGACTAGTCATGTGCTGGACTTTTTTGCCAGGATCAACCACTTTACTGGAGTTTCTACTGGTTGCCTAGCTACTGGCTCCAGACAACCCTAGTCCAAAGCATAAGATGTTGGGTTTTTTTAGCTTTAGAGGCAGATTTTGTTACATGTGGATGAAGCCAGTCTATCTTTCTTTTGTCACCAGAATTTATGCTAAGCTAAGCTAACCGCCTGCTGACTCCAAATACATTTGTAGCATCCATAATGGTGCCAATCTTTTCTAATTCTCAGCAAGAATAAGCCTTCAAACTACAGCTTTTAAACTAAAAACCTTTGCACCATCAGGACTCCTGCTCCTTATACAACCCACCACACTGCTGCTGCTCCACATCGAAAGTGGGCGTTGTGAAAATGAAATGATGCGGTGCTAATACAAGATGTTTGTGTTTGTCATGGCTGCGCAGAGATGGAAAATATGTCCAGTATGTTTTACGCTTTAATGTCAGTGCATACATCCTGTGCATTGTGTTTAGCCTCACAGCACCGAGGTGTTCGCGGTGATTTAATGTAAACATTTTAGTATAACGCTGTCACAGTGTGAACGGACGGTTCGAGCAGCCCAGACCTGCTGCTGCAGTCTGTTAAGAGCACAGGTCAGGATGTAAGCTCACATAGGTTGTGTTTCTTTACTGCTAAATCCTCTCGGAGTCAAGAGTAAACATGTCCCCTCCGCCACTAAGACTTAGGATGAGTGATGGAGCCTCGGATTGATCATGATTGGTGGGTTAGTACTTAAGCACTTGTACGCCAAAGTTGGAATATGCGAGGAGAGAGTACTGGTCGGTAGTAATCCGCCCCCCCAACAAGGATTACCCGTGTCTTTCATGCTAGATTAAAGGGTCCCATGATACCCTGCCATGCCGTCTGATGGGGAATCAATGCACCGGATGACAAATTATCAGCGTCATCTTTGTCGTCTTTTGTCGTCGTTGTCTTGCTTGATAATGAGTGTGATTTTGGGTGGCTTTTGTGCGGGGCGATTCTTCAATACTCCAGATCTGGTGGAGGCCGACCAATCATAAGCCAAGTGGTCTCTCGCGGTCTCTCTCTGTGTGTGTCGAGATAATCATCTTATTCACCCAAAGCCTGAAAATGATGTGGATGATGTACCTCCAGTCGTGCGCAGAAAAGGAAAAAGAAATATTTGGGTCACGGGGAAACTGAATGGTGTTGTGATTATTTGATTTCTCCACAAATGAGCTGGCTAGTTCTTTTTTTATTGCACTCAGATTGTACCGAGCTTGTAGGACAAAAACTGGCAGGCACTGCAAACATTTTCCTAACAGACTAAAATATTCAGAATGTGCTATCTGGCTTATGGGAGCTTTCGGAGTATTATGAGTCGCAGCGAGGACGACTAGCATATTCTCATAGCGGTGAATTTGCAGAGGGCAATCTGTCACGATGAAAAGCCAACATGTACATTATGGGGCCTATTTACAACATGCAACCAACTGCTTACATCTGCTCACAGTAGGGACACATCTGCCCCCCGAAGGAGCAGCCAGGATAAAATATTAAAGAGATAGAAGCCTGAAATTGATGTTGAATTTACATATGCAGTCAGAGATTTTTAGATTCTTTTCAGCTTTTAATAAAGTTGCTCCAAGGGTGGCTTTTTTTTTTTTTTTGCATCATCATGGCAAGTGGAGGGAGAGTGTTTAGGGGTGTTTATACAGCCGATTTGTTCCCACTAATTCGGCATGTTTTGTGATGAATCCAAGGGCTTTTTGGGAAAAAAAGTGGGGAGGAGGAAGAGGAGGAGGAGGGGAGATGATGGGAGGAGGAGGAGGCGGTGTGGCTGGGGGAGGGTAGTTAATCCACTCGTTTTCTTGTGTTCCAGCCTGTTCAGCACATTCTGTCTCTCTCTCTCTCTCCTTCTATCTATCGCCCTCCTTTCTTTTATTTTTGGAAACATCTCATTCTTGTGAGTCAGGCCCAGCATGCTCGCAAAAAAAGGAGAAAAAAAAAGAGAAAAGGCTCGGTCTAGCAAGCTTCTCGCCTCCTCCTCCTCTCTGCCCCGTGTCTCTGCTGTTTATGATATTAAGACATAAGAGCAGGAATGGAAACAGAACGGAAAATAACGCTGTGAGAATTGCAAAAATCACCATATTTACACGGCTGACAGGTCACGGATGGATGGTTCAGCGGTGTGGTTGGAAATGGGGCCTTGAATGGTGACAGGTAGCATTTTCTAACCTGCAAATTTGAACCTCATTTGTGCTCCATTTGTGGATCAGAAATCAATGTGATGATGATATGGCTCCATTTTTCGCATCCGTCTTAATTTGTCACTCTGCTTGGACGGCGGTGTTGATTGATGGAGCCTGACTTGACTGATAGTTGTGTCACCTGCACCTCCGCTGTGCCCAACTAGTTGTTTCAGCCACTTTCTTTTCCATTTCTTTTTAAAAAATTGCCTAATTACCATGTCTGAGGTGCGGTGTCACCTCTCCGCAGAGTTCTCTTGCAAATAAGGCAAGATCACTTCCAGGAAAAAATAAAAAAAATCTGCTAATTTAAGTTGCCTTGGAAACACCAACTTATACATGAAATACTTACATCATCCCTACTGGCCAAGCTTCCAGTCTGATACATCATTAAACGGCTTGTTCAGTTGGACTTTTTTTTTTTTTTTGCTTGTTTTATGCTTCAAATCATTTGCAGAAGAGTTTATTTTGACGCAGCCCCTGTGTTTCTTTTTATCTGCATGTGGAAAAAGGGATGATTCATCTTTTTGTGCTAATTATAGAGATAACCTGCTGTAACAAATCAAACATTGTCTGCGCTGCATAAAAATAATAATACAGGAGGACTTTTGTTGTGTCAGATAAGGATTTAATTTGACTACAGGCTAAGGTTGAATGCTAAAACCCCTGTTTTTGGATGTGTTCATTAGTTTGCATTTGCAAGTTAGATTTTGATCAAGAGAATGAGCTTAGGTGAGTCGCTTATTCCGTTATTTGAACTTTATATGATGAATATCTGCACATACAGCCTTCTAAGCTGTCCTATATTATTTAGAGTGAAAAATAAGCTGCATTTGTAAAAACTCTTTATTTTCAGTTTTTGTATTATTGTGTTTACAATCATATAAAGTGATATTTTGGAACACAGTGGCCCAACAGCTTGCCTGAAAATGGTTTATTTCTACTGTAGAATATGGTCACCAAGGTGAAAAAGTAATTTTCTACCTTCTCTGTTCAAAGGATTCAATTTTCCTCTTGAGAAATTATATTTGCTACATAGATATAGGAGCCTTCTTCTCGCAGACTGATTACAGTGTTGTTATTTGTGCAATTTATGTGTTTACTATAGTTTCAGTTCACAAATATTGAAAACTGTTTGAGCCAGTAGCGTGGTTTGTTATTCACCTTTCATGTCATATATACTTAGTTTTTATTATATACACTACTGCTCAAAAGTTTGGGGTCACTGAGAAATGTCCTTATTTTTGAAAGACAAGTTTTTTTCAATGGAGATAACATTAAATTAATCATAAATCTAGACATTGTTAATGTGGTAAATGACTATTTTAGATGGAAACAGCTGATTTTTAATGGAATATCTCCATAGAGGTACAGAGGAACATTTCCAGCAACCATCACTCCTGTGTTCTAATGCTACATCGTGTTAGCTAATGATGTTGAAAGGCTCATTGATGATTAGAAAACCCTTGTGCAGTTATATTAGCACATAATTAAAAGTGTGAGTTTTCATGAAAAACATGAAATTGCCTGGGTGACCAAAAACTTCAACAGTAGTGTATGTACACGTGTATATAGGTTCTGATTTGTGACACGTTAAATATGATTTGGTTTATCCACTCATTGTGCATTTAATGGCCCCTGATGCGTTTTACATCTTTGTTTGGTGCTAGCAGAGCAGCAAAATAGCCTTGAAGCTGAAAAAAAGCCCTGAACAAACAGTTGTTAGTCATCAACAGCAGCACATGGACCCTCAAAGCGCAGTGCTGTGAAAGTTTCCTTCTGAATCAGTGCAGCTACTCCTTCAGCAAAATGCTCTCAGACGCTTCATATAGTGCAACAGAAAAAAACCCGCAGCCCAGCTACATCACAGCAGCATTGGATCTGCATTGGTGCTTTGCATGACATGTGGAAGGGGAGCATTCAGCTGCTATTGATTGCATTGTGCTTTGCTTGTGCTGTGCAGTCATGAAACTGAATATGCAATGAACTGTTCTGTTCTTTGGATGAGCTGTGATTCTTGTAATTCTGCTTGCTAGTTTTCTCAAAAAGAAAAAAAAAATCACAGTCACGCTATGAAAGCGGAGCTGCCACCTGTTTTGACCCACGGTGCTGCAGGATGTACATGCTTTTATCGACATGATTGTTGAGGTTTAAGCGCCGTGAACTGCAAGTCACCTCTCTTGTTATGCCACCTATAATCCACTTGAAATCAAATTGTATTCCACTGCAGCGCTGCACATTCTCACTTAGAAACACAGGAAAGAAGTAATTTTGTCTCCTGACGCTTTATTTATTTGGGAATCTTTACTTTGTGCGAAGACACTGAGGTGTGAACATCGCGGGAGACCGTGTGAAGAAAGGACCTTCTCCTCCTCCTCACTTTCTCCCCCATTGCCTCTCGAGGCTAAGATTAGTTCTTAGAAGTTGTTACTTCACTATTTTGCCCCAAGCTCAGGAGGGAAGCAGCTGAAAACAACAAATGTTCAGCTCCAGCTAAATCCTCGCCATCCTTTTAGTCAGCTCCTCTCCATCCGCAGTCTTGTGAGTGACATTGATGAACTTTGTGAGGTGTTTGAACAATAACTCCTAAAAGGGTTTTCTTGCCAGGATTTTCTTCCCTGCTCGCTACATGGAACAAGCTTACATCTTCCTGGTTACTACATGAGTTAGCATAGCAACCTCTCAACACAGTGGTAATGCATCTTTAAACAATCAGATTGCTGCTCTGTAATTATGCATAATATAATTCATGTTAGAGTCATGCGTGCATGGAGAAGCTTGGCATAAACAAATGCAATTTACTGTGCTGGTTAAACAGTGCTTGACACAGCTTAAACTGCAGCCACATTACCTCAGATGATACGCTTCTATGAAACTTGCAATAGTCTTTATGTGTCTGTTATAACCAGGAGAAGCAAACAAAACACGTCCTTCTGTTTTTATTCTTAGCTACTGTGGTGTTTAATACTATGTTTTCCATTTTGTGATCAGCTTTTCAATATGTAGGACCTTCATTTTTATCAAGAAGTGCTTCTTTAAGTATTTCTTTCTGCTCCCAGGAGATGCAATAATGGCTGCGATTACAAAACAATGCAATGAATGAAGAAATAATTATTGTCTTGTATGCCCCTATTCAGTATTCCTAAAAAATCCATTGCTCATGCTAAAAAAAAAGTATTATCCTGAAGTCACCAAGGGTTTTTAACTAATGTTTGCTGCATAAATACATATTAGAGCTTCTTTCAGGTCTTTTTGGCAACTATTTCAAAATGTGATTTTACAACAGTCTGTCTCAATGGAGCTTTTATGTCATAATGGTGCTTTAAATCACAAAACCTTTGTAGCTCAATCAAGCAAACTCTTTGACTGCTTCTTCAGTCTGAATGATCTGACTTCAAGTGGAATGGAAAAGAGACAAATTCTAAAAAAAATATTGGATTTAATCGCGTAGTTTCTCTGTATTTATTAATAAATATCTTTCTAATTTGGAACACTTTGGGTCTCCATAGCGCTGACAGTTGTTGATTATGGAGACGCGAAGGAATCCCAGTATATTCTAAGCTACTGCAATATGTTTGTTACCTGCTGTTCATGCCAAAGCAGCCACTTTTTTCCACTGAGAGCAGGCCAGATTTCATTTCATCCAGAACACGCTGCCAGCCTAACAGAGACATAATATCAAGGAGGTTGAAGTCTGGACAATGAATAACTGTCAGCCTCCTTAATCGCTTTTTTACTTGCAAATGGTGCATTAACAATGTGATTCCATAAATTTTGTATTATGGATCTCAGGCAGCAGGAGCCTTCTGACTGGGATCAAAGCAGATCCATGACACTGTGGGGGGAAATCACTCAAAAAGACATAAATGCTGCTCAACATATTTCTACCAGGCCTGCTCTCGCCGTCCTTGTGCACTTACATCTCAAAGTTTGGTGGAAATGGCGATTAAGAAATAGTTTTTGCTGCTTCCGCACAGTCATCTTTCAATAGTCCGAGACAATTTCAAACTCCTGCTCGGTTTAATTTCTTGTAAGAGCCCTCTTTTATTGGCTCTCTCTCCACTGCCGATGGCATTTAACCGAACACATCTCTATGGGTGCCGAGCAGCGCTGCAGCTTCACTGCATCTCCAGGGTCAAGAGCGCTCCCTGGCTAAATTAGATCCCAAATTCTGATCACTCACTCCAATTTATTTCAATTAACACCGGGTCACGCCGGTGCTAGCAAACCAGGAAGAAAAAAAAAGACTACGTGCCATTCGAGTGGGTGAAACTTAAGAAGAGAGCGACAGGGACAAGCTGAAGAACAGCTGCCTCGCAAGGTGGAATAGGCTTAGCATTTGATTGCTATTGGCAACCGCACACAGCCTGATAACTATGAAACTTTGTCCGGCTAATTAGCTTCAAAATGAGCAAAACTGTGTGTTTAGTCGCTTTAATTCTGTTTGTAATGAACACGGCCAGCCTTTATGATCCGCTGGTGCAGCTTTTGACTATTACTCTTGTTTGTTCTACAAGAAATACAGCTACACGAGTCAGAAACTAAATGGATGATGACGAGTGAAAATTTGATGAAGTGAGGGGAGAGGACAATGAAATTCATGTGTATAAGATTAGCCGAGGGACATTACATAATGCACTGGAGGGGATATAGCGTTAATAGAATCAGTTCCATCAGCGGCTTGCTCAGCAGCCGAGGGCTTTGGTGTGTCACTGATATGATTACCTCCTCACGCAAAGGTCTGAGGTCTCTGTGTTTCCTGACATGGAGAATGATACATGTATAATGATGCACGAACGTCCTGCACATAAGGCTCTCGGCGGTGGCATCTTGAGATCAAGTTCACATGATCAACAGGCTGATTTTTGGGCATTAATTCACATGGTTGTCAGTGGAAAATACGGCAAGCCAATGAAAACAGTTGCCAGTCTAACCCTGGTGTGTTTAATCCCTTAATAACTAATATCCACTTGAGCAACACACTGCTTATTTTTTTGTGTTTTTTAGTCCTGTTTTTAAGCTAACAGCTCCAGAAAGAGGAAGTGCTGGTCTTGGCTCCTGTTGTTGCTTAGCAACAATTGAAAATCAGTTTGAAGCTTTTCTTTTCCCCTTTTTTTTTTTTTGCTGAAATTTGAAATATTTTTATCTTCAAAAGCACCACGCACTGTTGGAAAATACACAACAACAAGTCCGCTCCATTACAAACATGATCTAAGAGGTCACAGCGGTAAAGACAGATCTCCTCATTGATGTGTAACCTAATTGTCCCAGCGGTGTTGCTGGGTGGCTAATAGGAGATGACTGCAGCTCAACTGGGAAGCTTCCAGATATAAATATGCATAAGAATGGCCTATGGCATTGCTGAAATTAAGCAGCGTGTCCTTAATGTTTCTTGTGTAACCCTTGTTGATCTAGCGGGCCGAAATTGCAAACTTAGCCCTTTTTTTTAGATTAAGATGCAAAGAAAATGAGAAAAAAAAAAAACAGATAAATCCTGACCTAAATCTCAACCTGGGTGCCTGACATCTATTGCGTGACAGTTTGCTGAGAGGAATAGAAGTCCAAAATGCAAAACAACCGCCCTAGCTGTCACACTCGGAGGCAAAGGAGACCGCAGCGGTGACAGGGTTTTCACAGCAAAATTGCATTCTTTTGCTATTGTTGTCACCAAAACTGAGACCTCTCTGGAGGAAGTTTCAGGCGGCTAACAGCTGTTTCAGACGGCAGGTCTTGGGACTGCAATGCTTCATGCAGACTGACAAGTGAAAAGCGGTAATAGCATAAGTCATTAATTAAAAGAGCGTTGCATAGTAATGGATCATTATAATGGTTATTTGGGTTAATGCCTTTTAATTTTTTATTTTGTTTTCAGTATCTGTACCTATTTGCACTGAAAAGCATTGGAAAGCTAGTTTACAATGTTCCTGGTGAGTTAGAGTCTAAAAGTTAGCAGCACTGAGGTTAACTGTATATTGTAGAGTGACATCATAGATAATGAACTCAAGGCTAAACAAAGGCGGATTCATCCCTTGATGGTTTACACTTGCTTGCTTCTGTTTGGTACTTCTATGAGAACAGTGAAGTGGTTTAATGAGGCATCAGTACTGTCGGTTCATTGTATGATTGTAGGCAGCCTGTCCTCACTCGAACTCACGGAGCAAACGCTGAAAATAAAGCCCATGCATAATTGAGTCATCTGGACTGAAATAACACCCCCGATTCAGTGCAAAAACATTCTCCAAGGTACTGCGAATGCAATCGCGGAGCATGAACAAAAAGGGAGATGCCGTGTCGGTGCAGGAAGTGATAACTCCAGCTTTCAGAACACGGTGGGGAGCAGTGGCGAAATTACAATGGTGACAATTCAGTCAGCGCCAGGACGGAGGTAATTAAAGGACGCAGAGCAGCGTTTAAGTAAATATGTGTTTCTCAAAAGCCTCGGGGACGGCTTTCCATTTTCTTTGGGGTTGGGATTTCATAAAAAAGAGCAGGGTGGATACTCAAACAGGCAGCGGCTGATAATGCACATTGGCACATTGGGACACGATGGCTTTGAAAATGAAACTGTCAGGCTGAGGTAGTGTGCCGATCACTGGGAGGGAGCCTGAGTATTTCTGACTAGTCTCATCTGGTTTCTCTCCCTCTCGATCTTCCTCTCTGCCACCCTGTTCCACCCCCACCCCCCTCCTCAGACAGACATATTCTCATCTGCAGTCTCTCTGCATTGTGTTGTGCAAAGCTATAAGCTGAGGCTGCCTCGGTGTCTCGGTGGACTTTTCTCTTTTGACTTGGGTCTCTCTCTTGCATCTTATGTGCGGCTCTGATGTCGGGGTAGAATCTGTAGCTCATTAGCCTACAAAGAACAATGACGGATGATACATGCAAAAGTCTGGCTTCCTTTGATCGTGCCTCATCTTTGTAGGTTGCTGGTTTCATATTTGTGTGTATTTTTTGACTCCCACAAGTGACCCCTCATGAAGTGAAGTTTTCCATTACACAGATTAATGTTTTTCATTTTCTGGAACAATTTTGATTGCACATATACACATTTTCACCCCCCCCCCCATCATTTCAGTTGGGATTGACATTTTGTATTTAAAACAATTTTTATTGCACACTTTTTTTTTTTTTTTTTTAAAGCACCACCATTTTCTGCACCTACATCTGCAAAGGCATTCATCCCTTATCCATATCTGTGTGGTATTAAACCTCCCAACAGTGTTGAGGTAAACTCCACCCTGCAGGCGACAAAAAAAAAAAACAACTTCTCTTGGCCTTTTCAAACAAACTGCGCCTTTAAAGCAGGCTTGTAAACCTGCCTCCACCGCTGTGTGATCCTGATCCGATCCATTGAGTGCGAAGAGGAAGCTGTTAGATTGTGCAGCGGCCTCCATCCATTCCCACCCTGACCGCAGACACGCAGGTTACAGTGCCCCTGTCTGCCTTATCTCCTGGAGCAAGCGGCTCGGCTTCAGACCCTCGGCTCGGGCCGGGCCCCTGCTCCAGATAAAGCCCAAAATAGACCACTCTCACTGACAGCAAGGCAACGCTAGATAAGACTGTTGTGTCCACAGCCTTGAGCTAGAATCTGAGGTGGAGGGAGGGGGAGGACGGCGTACATGAAGGAGATGGTGAAAGCAGAACACGGTGAATGCATGGTATCGATGCTGCTTGGCCTTTGACCCCCTTATTCAGGCACAGATAAGAGAAGTCGTACTTATAGAAATGCACCAATCTTTTTTTCTTTCTCCCCCTTTCTTTTCTCACAGTTGAGGCCATTGATTGCGCCTATTGACCCGTGTAGCCGAAGCCCCAGCCAATTTGGTTGTCATGGCTTACAGCGATAAGAAAATTACCTCGCGCACGGCCACGCGCGCCAACGTGCTTGCCTTTCCATGTTTATGCATGCTCACCTGCAGCGTATTATGCAGCCTCGTGCCAGATGGCAAACTGCAAAAGTGCATCTAAAAAGGTTTTCCTCCGTTGGCATGCCGAAGCCAATCAATAGCTGTGTGTCTTAGTAAATTAGATCATGTAGACAAGAGGCAGTAGTCAGCAAAGCCATCCCAAAGTAACCCCTCGCCTGGTTAGTTCATTCTCCATTAGACAAAGGCCTGCAGTAATTGAATTGGCCTGTACAAGCTGAGGGCTTGGCCTTCGCTTTTTCCCCTTTGACAGCATATATTCAGGTCTGATAACTTTATACTCACGCCAGGAGCCAATTTATAACTATTTTTTTATGTCTGTGAAGAGAGTGTAGCAGTTTTGGAACCACATGTCCCCAGAAATCTGCAGATTCATAATGTGGAGGTTGCACTATTGCAGCAAAAGTCAGCATTTTCCCAACCTTAACTAACCCCGAAATCCAGTTTATTCATACATGTGTCACTGAAATTACATAACAAATGAATGACAGACCTCAAGCTCTCTGGGCTGCCACGGCTAATAAGACATTTCTGTCTTCTCTTGTTATTTGGTGGGTAAATAAGTCGTTGTGGCAATGATGAGATGTAAGCTAATTATCCGCTCCGAGCCAATCAATGACAAGAGCTTCAGCATGGAGAAGGAGCGTTGCAGACAGAAAAAGAAAGAGGGCAAAGAGAGAGAATGGGGGGAAAAGAAGAAGCACTCCTTCCTTGAAGAAATTTGCACATCAAGAATTGTTTTAAAGGAGTGCTGATGAAGAGTTTTGGGGATTATTGGTTCATATTCGCATTCAAAGCGTAGAGGCTAATTAGGACGCCATTATTATACCCCTGCCTGCCACCCCCCTGCAGCCTCATTATTCTATTAACTTCAGTGTCTCTTTTTTTTGCTGGCAGGCCAAAAATGCCATTTATCAATTTTTTTTTTATCCATTACTGTGGTTACTCTACTGAAGTACTCACATTTACATAATTACAGAAATACATTACCAGCACAGGCTTGAAATCTCAAGCTTTGAAACATCACATTGTTCCATAATCAAACACAGAGTTACAGTATATTTGTATAAAATGGCTTTTTTTGCATTTGTTTATCCCTTTTTCAGTGTTTTTAATGTCAGATTTGCACCTAGAGCATAACAAAGCATATACAGCTCTACTGTTTCATACCAAGTAAATCCAGAAAGCAACTTTTCCCATCACACACCCTAAAACTGCCAACCTTTCAGTCCTGAAACATGTAATGTGTATTTTTTCCGCCTGTGTACTTGTAGTTGCACGATGGTAGGTTGGTGTTAATTCAGATGGAAAACAAGGGAGTGTTTTATAAGGACAGAGCATGATGAAGTATTCAGGCCTCTTGGTTTTTTTTTTCCTGTGCATAGCGTCTGTTAGCGAACCATTGTTAGTTTGTTTTCACAGCCTAGCACGCAAGTCACATTGCAACCTTTTTTTGTAGCTTCTATAGCCTCATTTTTTGTCACAAAGCAGGCCAAGTCAATATTATTTTTGCTATTTTATTTAAGTTACCAGCTGTTCTCGTCATCTCAAAGTCATTCAGTTCTTTTTCTATATCTTCCTACTGCTATATTTATTGATGTAATCTACTTACTCATCCTTTTCCCATGTGTAATCAGTGCATTAGAGCACTCCAGTACATTTCTGAGAGCAAGACTGGAGCAGTTTAAAGCCAGAAAAACACAGATCACGTGGCTGTCTTACTGTTATAAACACAAAGAAAATGTCATTGTGTCCCGTCGAGAACAACAAAAACCGCTGCCTCAACATGCAAACTAAGAGCTGAGTAGTTTTCTTGAGCAACTTCGAGTGTCTTTCTGTGACAAAAACATCCAGTGGTGTATGTGGCCATAATCCCATGTGACATGGGCAGTCAAGAGGAAGGGATTGGAGGGCTTGGAGAAAAAGACAGAGGATGGCGACTCAGAGAGAGGGAGACGGGGAGGAAAAAAAAAAGACTTCCCCTCTTCCTGCCTTGCAGAAAGACAGTCGGATTCAAGCTAATGCTCCCATTTATATGTATTTTAAAAGATCCCTGCAAAAAAAAAAAATGCAGGGGGAGCTTGTGCATGAAGTCAAGAGGTGGTGTGACTCCCCTCAAAATTCATTTAATTTATTCCCCTCATTTCATCCACTTTGTTCAACAGCATACCTACTACCTGAACTTGCAGTGACAGTTAGCCAAACGCAGATTAAAGTGGAGCACCACGAGGGAGCACAGCCAATGCCGGAGCTACTTTTCTGTCAGTGGCACTGCGTGGGAGTTTGTTTTATCAGGTCTGGGAAAGTGGTTCAGTGTGTTCAGACAGCAAGTGCGATGATGAAGCTATGGTGGCTTGTGGTCAGGATAAGCACATGCAGTATTATTTCTAGTCCTGGGTAATGGACATTCAGCAGCTTTGTGGTGAGTAGGTAAATTTGTTGCATTAATCATTCATAATTAGCCTACGTAAAAGACCTAACACACCTATATTGCACAGAAAATCTCCACGGAGAATCACAAAAAATGGATTGGGGTTTATGTTGCTTTATATTCTTTGCCATTCCCCCCTGTAATTCCAGTTTTCCTGCACTCTAGTCTCTAGTAATCCATTTTTCTCTCCTTCTCGCCCCCCGTCTTCCTGCCCTCCATCCTTTGCTCGCCTCTTGCTGTCATCCGTTACACCCGAGCCGCTCTTTTGTTTATCCCTCCATCTCTCTCCCGTCCCTCTCCTGCCTCCATTACTCTTTGATAATGGCGGCCTCAGCGCAGGAATCTGCCACCATCCATTCCAAACAGCAGGTAATGGATCGAGCGCGGGACCTGATCTGGCTATAGATGAGCAAAACCTGTAGGTGTCTGAGTGGGCGTTCAAATAGATTTGGAGGAGCTCGCCTAGAATAACACACTTTGTCACCGGGAGCTTTGTTTTTGCTGGTCTTCCTTGTTCGCTGTCAGCGCTGCCACCCCCCCTCCAACCCCAACCCCACCTCATTCCTTCCTTCAAAGACAAGGAGAAAAAAAAACTCTTTAAAACATGACAGCGGTGTGCCAACATCTCACCGTCTGGCTGGTTAAGGGACATTTTGATATTGTCAGGATGCTTCTTAATCCCAGCGATGTTGCAAAACTGCTCCACTTTCCTTCCTTGATCGCTGTTTTCCACAATAAAAAGGACAAAGAAAAAAAGATCAAGAGGACCGCAAGAAATGCCCCAGATGTCAAGCTACTAATGCTGAAAAATCAGAAACGGTCCAAACAAGTCTTTTTCTCTTGGAGGCGGTTAATAGATACTGTGCTGCAAGCGGTTGTGGAGCAGGGTAAATGGCTCCAAAAACCACAGAGATGTTGCAATTTCCACAGAGTCCTCGCGGATACCTGGAAACTAATATAAACCAACATCTGGTAATGAATAATGGATGGAGATGAAATGCATGTACTCGGTCTGTCTCTCTACAGGGGATGTTATTTACAGTCTCATCGAAATATGCTCCCCATCATGGCTGCTGGGGTTTGCGATATGACGTGTGGTATTGTGTGCTGTGATATACAATTATGGATAAACCTAAAAAATACGTCTTGCGGGAATATTCCTGGGCACATCTAAATATTTATAAAACTCAATTACGATCTCATACGTCTTTTTCTTGTAATATAATTGCTCGGATTTATTTCCAACGCGACAGGAGCCCAGGTAATTAAAATGTGTTTATCTGTTGGGATAACCTTTGTTGCCAGAAAAATATGGCGTCCTGCCAGATGTAGACACACGCATGCAAGTGTGTACGTTTTCCATGTTTGTATACGAGCGCACGTGCTGGCGCTCGTCCCAATTTGCGCGAGGATGCATGTGCTGCGGCATGTGTTTGTGTGGATGATGGAGGTCCGGCGACTCCGCCTGGAGGCAGCAGCCACCCCATTGTCGGGGAGTGAACACGAGGCCAGACACCTGTTTCTTCCCAAAATGAATTATGAAACGGAGCCAAGCTCATGCTATTCTCCGCACAACTAACAATAGAGGCCAAAGACCTGAGGAGAGACAGAATGGGGCTAAAGTGCTAAACAATGAGATATCCGGAGTAAGAAAGCATGAAGGTTATGAGTCCTTGTTAACTTTAATAGACTCTCTTATATTGGAGAATGGAACAGACTTTAGTATTGCATGCTTTGCTTTGAGCCCTTGACGCAACTCAATTAAAATTTCTTGAGAGAGCCATTTAGATCTAATGAAATATTTATTGTTTATAGCCACTCTACAGACAACTCATGAAGTAAACATATTGAAGATGAAGCTGTCATTTTAACGTATAATGACTCATATATGCTTTGCAGCACATTGTCTGCTTTCGCCCTCCCCTTCCCGCTTTTGCTCAACAGCTACCTTCAACACAAACACACTTTCCCAGCGCAACAAAATCAATGAATCAGCATCAGTGTGGGATTTTTTTCTAAGATAAATTTGCTTCTGGTGGAAAAATAATAATAAAACAACTGCAAATTAGCTCCAGCAGCCTGACTTACTCATCTTTTCATGCAAGAAGCAAAGAAACGTATTTGGCATTATTTAACTCCGCATGCACCCGTTTCCTATTATGGTTCCTGCTCTGATTTGAGACATGTACTCCTATAATATGTAGCTATAGATGCCTCAACTTGTCAGGATGCAGCGCTTTATGTAAAATTAAACCGCCACTCCTGAAATAAACAAGAGAGAGATAGATAGATGGAGAGCATTTGGCTTTTACTGCAGTATGTGGGCAGCTGTCGACTGCACCCATGCACTAACCTGCACCCATCAGTGTCACACAAGCCACCCAAACATTGTGTCACACTCCAAGATGCCGCTCGGATAAGCTAGAAACTGCATTTCTCTTACGATCTATAAAACGCAGCTCAATAGCTGCACTTATTGCAAGCTGTTTTCCGATACAATTCAGTATGATGGATCTATAATGGATGTAGATGATGAAATAGACTCGATGACAAAGGATATTTGCATAATGTGCAGCGTTATGCTTGTATGCAAAGCTACAGCACAAATATACATGTACATATTGCATATGTAGTAACGCAAATAAACACGCACACACGCTATATACACACACTTATTCCACCCGTGTTTAGCTACTGATGCAATGCAAATCAACCCTTCAGCAGCAATTTACTTTCCTGATACACATGCTATAGGGAAGTCCAATGCAAAAAGTCATTCTTCAAGCTACATCATTGCCTTCAGGGGTCAAAAACAACAGATACAACACTATTAAAGCCCTTGATTTAGCTTTTTATTCGTCATTATTCCTATTAATAAGAATAGGAACAATTAGAACAACAGAACAGATTAAAAGTAGCCGCCCCAGAGGGTTTAGCTTTGTTCTTCTGCTTTGTTTTTACGGCACTTGGTATCAAGAGAGTTTGTTTTTATTGTTCTTTATTGACGTTTCAGTTAAATTGAGTGAAGTTTCTACTATGCTGATGACAAGAAGAGTCTTTGTTTAAAGTGAATTGGTGATGAATCAATGGCATACATGAATCATACATCAATACATCAATAATGGCCTAATTTTAATCCACGTTGGTTGCAGAAGAATAGAAATCCATGGCAGAAATAGCCTAACATTTTCGAGACTACCCCCAAAATTTCACAAGTCATTATTTCAGGGGAGCTCATGTCTTATTAAGAGGTGCCAAAGCTCGGCTTGGCTCCTCTGTATGTAGTTCACACACTGAAAATGATGAAAGATGATCAGTGTAGGAGACATAAAGACTTTGTTCTTATATTGCAGGGTGCACCTAATTAGCTCTAGTATTACGGTACTGTCCTAAAAATGAATTGTATATGTTTTAACATAGCATTTAATTTTAGAAAAACATACGTGGAAAAACGTTAGATCTCCCGAAAAGCTATCTCCGCGTAAGTTTTGCCAAATAATAAGAAATCTTGGGGGTTTTCCAGCTGTTTTTGTTTGTCTTCTGCATCATCGCTTCTCTTAGAAACATTTTCCAAGCAGACAAAGTGCATCACATCAAAAATGGATCCCAGAGGATGTGAGCATGAAGTGATTATGCTCCAGCTTTGATGTATGGAAAAGGGTTAGCGAGGTTGTTAAGCTGTATTATCAGGAGAGTATCTATATGTAGGGATCAGGAGGGGTAAGTAGAGTGTCTGGTAACAGTATGACATGTATATCAGTGCTGCGGTAACCTTGGGGCCAATTTAGTGTGATAACTCAAGCTGAATGTTTGAAGAAGAAAGACACAGTGGGCTTGCTTGTCAGGAGTTATGAGCTACCTCCACATGACAGCGAGCCAAATTGAAATATATCAGCGGATTGTGAAAAATCGCTGTCTACATCCCCCTTCGTTGAGAGAAAGGCGCCAAGGTGTTGAGGAAAATGTGATGTTTTTGAGAAAACATACGGTGTAAGTGTGTCATTCTCTAATAAAAGGTGAGCGTCCAAATATCATCGCTCACACCTGGAGGTCACAGGTTCTGCTCTGTCTGCTTGGAGAACATCAAAAGAAGCGGCGGCTGCTCAAAATACCATTAGTATTTCATCATCGAGTCTATTATATGCGGGGAAATGTCAATTTTCATATCGTGTCATGCCCAGCCGGAGGTGCTGCAGGATGTCTGTCTGTCTCCCTGTGTATTTGTCTAAAGACAGGAAGTGGCTGACAGACTCAGGAGGTGTGAATTCCCTCCTTGTGATTAATTTAGCCCTTCCTGTGGCGGCAGCTTGCCACGAAACATTTACTGGGCTCAATTTAACTCTGATCAACACGTTCACAGCGAATGCCATCTGGTGATTCGATTCTGACAAATTACCCCCGCGTTGTGCTTGATAATGCCTTGAAACTGGCGTGTTTATTTTCCTCCGGCGGTTTATCATTGTGTAAGTGGGGGGAAAATATTGACTTGACTTTCCTCTGAGCTGATGGTAAAGTGAAACCAGACAGGCTGCGATGCTAAATAAGTTCTCTCTCTCTCCCGCCGCTCCTGGAGGGATTTTTGCGTTTGATTTGTTTTGCTCATGGTGCTGAAACTTCATTTGGCTTTTGTAGCTCCTCACCTGAAGGTTTCCCCCTATGCCGCAACAAGTCAGGCCGGATCGGAGATGCGCAACGAGGAGTGGTGTTGAATCCGAGCCAGGCAGAGCTGCTAGTGTGCTGTTGTGTCGGCCTCGGTGTGCGTCAAGCGAAACACCCAGCCAACGAGCCTCCTAGCCACCAACTTCAGGCTCCCTCCCTTCTTGTGTTGTTGTGTTCTTTGAAGAACTTCGAAGCCTTCGCCTCACAGAGAAAACAAGCTTTAGAGGAAACATGCAAACATGCATGGGCACTGTACCAATGGTATGCAGAATATGCATTCATGTGCACGGCAAATTGGTTCGGTTTCCGGGCAAAGTTGAAATGCAACCACAGCAACCTCACTGAAGATAATCAGCAGCCACCTGGAGGGGGCTTCAATTGCAATATCCTTGGCTGTAATGGTACAACATTATAAACTGTGTGCGGTTATGCATGCAAGGCTGTCATACTGCACTGCACTTATGCACACAAGTCAGGCCACGCATGGCTTGCTTTTCTGCCTTCTCCTGCACGAGCTTAAAACCTATGTTTAATTTCCATTCTCCTGCCGCATTGGCTGCCCTGTAAATTATTCATGTCCATCGGCAGCAGCGGTAGTTCATTTTCGAATGGCTGTATTTGTGTCGGATGAAAAGAGAAACAAACTGCGATTAAAAAAAAAAGCGGAAGGAGAGGGAGGAAATGGAAGAAAATGGAAAAGAGTTTGAGGTTAGCAGATAAAGGGGGACTCGTGTGTTGTTTGCCATGCTTGATGAGCTAACACGGGATAGGAGATTTGAAGTTGTGCTCATTTCGAGGTAACACGGGTACTAGCCGAAAGAAAACGGGAAAAGATGCCGGATGGAAACTGAAGCAGAACCTGACCTCTGTGGTTTTAACATCACACTCAGCTTCAGGTGGCTTCTTGCAGGTCAAAGGGGGACGTTGCATGGCGACAGAAACACCAACCCCTTCGCCTTCCCTCGTTCCCTCCCTTCCATCACCTCTCTGAAGGCTTGCGCACGAAGGGGAAATGTTATATTTAGCTGAGACCAGTATTTTGTTTGTTCACTGGAAGCAACACTGCCCTTGGAAAGCAGCCAGATCACTGCAGCACGAGTTCCCTTCTTCTGCCTCCATCTCTCTCTCTCTCTCTTACTGCCTCCCCCTTTTCTCCCCTCTTCATCCGTCCACTTTGCTCCCTCTGTCACCTCTCTGCTCACCTCCGTCTCTTTCCCTAAATCCCTCACCCTCTTATCATCTGTTTTTTTTATTCCCCCAGCATAAACAAGTCCAACGCCACAGCAAGCAGCAAAAAAAAAAAAAAACACAACCTCCTCCTGCAGCACGAGTGTAGAGAGGGGAGATTTATTGTGACATTGGAAATGTTGCTGGGGAAAAAAAGAAAGAAAAAAATGTCATATCTGTTTTCCTAAAGCACTCAGAGAGAGAAGGAAGAACTAAATAATGCGGTTTGGTTTCATAATCAATAAGCTACATTATGTGTTTTTCTCGCACTTTCTCTTGAAAAACTTCTCCACAAAAAGCAATGAGAAGTCTCTTTTTCTGCTCAAGCTGAAAATTATTTCTTGTTTTCCCCGTTTAAAAAAAAAAATCTTTCTCTGATTCATCACCTTGGCAACAAAGTGATCGCGATGGGAGAGTGGGAGTCATAATTTGGAGCGCTTGGTAAAAAAGCTCAACATTATAAAAGAGTGTAAATGTGTTACTGACCTATATTCTCAGCCCGCTTATAGAAACCCATCCTATGAACCAGATCCCTGCTGTATCAGCCAATCCATCTGCTCAAAGTCCTTCTCCCCAGAGCCTGGTGGGAGGTAACGCCGCTGTTTCTACATTGTGACAGGTGGAGCCAGATTGTAACGTGATTCATGGATAAATTGTCACAAAGTGATTCTCCGTCCCCTGCCCACGTCTCCCTCAGGTATCGTATCGTGTGTGTGTTTATGTGTTTGCCTGCGTGAGTCCTTGCGAGCGCGTCTGACACATAAATCAACAACATAATTATACTCAGAACATGGTTCCGAACAATGTCAGTCCCAGTTACTGTGACTGCTGTGATTCACCGTAAGATGTAGATAGAAATGGCAAACAGTCCCACCGACAGCCAGGTAAAGAAAACTTCAAAGTAGGTCAGAAGAAACTTCAAATGTTCAGCTTCATAACCTCAAAGATTCTTTAGAATGCCTTAAGGCAATGGTTGGCTTGTTTTTTTTTGGAAAATATTGCTCTTTTCTTGAAGTAGAAAACCCCCAAAAGCAGAAGTAAACATGAAATGATACAATACAGGATATATTGGGCCATTACATTTTAGATTTTCTCTTTCTAATTTGGAGAGGGTTAAGGTTAGATGCTGCTTTAAAATATACTGTTCAGCCACTGATGAATGAAGTGAATGACAATGATCATCTTGCTGCGCTGTCCTGCTGAAGATGTGGATGTTTCTTTGACAAGGACAACCTACTAAGATCATGCACATTCCTGAAAAGCCTTCCCAAGCAGGACAATGCACCTCACAACACTGCGAAAAAATGCTCAAATACAGCTGGAGGACCACGAAAAAAGAGCCCAAAACATCCACCCAGCCTCTCCAGACCCCAATCTGATTGAGCATCTATGGGAGTCCAATCCACAGAGGTTCCAGCCTGTAACCAACAACACCCAAAGGATCTGCTACCAACACCCCATATCCATGGCTGAACAGGTCAGAGCAACACAACCTACACAATATTAGGCAGGTGGTTCTAATGTTTAGGCTCATATATGTATGCAATCCTTAATTCTAAAACACACTTATTCAAGAGAAAACCATCAGTAATCTATCTCTATACCATAAAATGGTTAAAATATACAACAATATTGCCATAATAGCTAGTTTTTAAATTACTTAATATGATTAATGACAATAACTTGCTGTAATTATGCAGCATATTGACAGCCTGACATTATATTTGTGTTAGCTGATGAGTTTAGTTTTGCTCTAAGCGATCTTTAGAGAGTAATGTACCTTTTCAGTTGATACCTAACCCGCTTTAATAGATTTGTATGGCCAGATTGCGTGTATGAAAGTCGATATTCAGTACAACTGCACCAATGTTATCTGTGCTCACTGCCATGTTTCTGTTGTTTTCTTTTCCTATACGTATATGTAGGACAATGACATCCTTATTCATCGTTCTGCCCTCTAATGTTGGTTGACAGTTTCTTTATCCAGCAGGCACAGTCATTCATGGGCACATCTGAGATGTTAGCATCAAGAGACCAGGAAAGACAAAGCAAATTCTAGAAAAAGTCAGCGATAATGGACACCTGAGACTTTTATGATGAAATGACAGTTCACCGGATTGTTAGATTACATCATTTTATTTGGTCATGGAACTTTCAGTAGTTTTCAAGAAAGTTGTGAGTTGTAGCCACCAGGGCAGAGATTATATTTTACAAGCACGAGGTACACATGGCGGTTTTTCAGTATTGGCTCAAAATTTTGAAATGTGACTTCCTTAAAGGCTTTCAAAAGAGAACTTTTCATACTGAGAAATATAGAAACAATGATAGATAGATAGATAGATAGATAGATAGATAGATAGATAGATAGATAGATAGATAGATAGATAGATAGATAGATAGATAGATAGATAGATAGATAGAAACTTTATTAATCCCAAGGGAAATTCAAGAATCCCAAGGGAAATTCAAAGGACAGATGATTAAATAGCTACATCCAAATAATCCAGATACTTTTGGGAACTTAAGTATTTCAGAGATTTGTATCTGCAGCCCCTGTATGGAGCTTACAGTTCAGAGTAGATGGTTATTGAGCTACAGCAGCTGCAGGAGGGTTTATGTCATCAATGGTGAGTATCTTTGGGCTCCCACACAGCTTCCAAGAAGGACGATAATTTATGTGTTCTGCAAACATGGTCTCACTTCCAACTCATCACATATGGACACTTTATGAGGAGCCCTAGGCGTCATATTAGAACATACTGGATATCATTTGGTGTCATTTTTCAACTTGCCGGTGGAGACTTATGCAACTGCAAACATCAGAAAAAAAATGCTGAGTCTGTGGTCATATGTTTTCTGCTAGCGTTGCTCATTTGCAAGCATCAAGTGGTTTCTAATGTGTTTAATATTGTGAAAGGGTGCATTTTAACTCAATTATGATGTTTTTCTAAACTGAAACAAGTAGTTTTAGGGCCTAAACTGAACCAAACAACAGGTGGAAACAGAAGTAAACACAGTCACAATCCATCCTCTGAGACTTTTTTAAACTAGAAAAAATCCTAAATGTGTATCATGGTCGAATATTGAGGCAAATAACACAACTTGTGATGCTACCAGCCTTAATAACATGGCAGTACTTTTGTTTTTCCACAGAGTTCGTAAAGGGTAATCTAAGCTTCTTCTTTTAAAAGGTAGGAATCAGTGTAACATTCTTTATCTCTCCTTGGTGATCCAAACAAAATAAAAAGAAAAGATCAACTAATATGTCTTCAGTTTCTTGAGATCTTTTCCAAACAGAATTTTTATAGGGATCTATGAAGTCGCACGCCAATCTGACAGTTGTTGGATTTGCAGCACTTGTTGCAGCATGCATCTATACCTAACATTAAGATACAAATAAACTATAATCTAATAATCTAAATAAGTGTTCTAGACAGTGGACACAAGGTCATATAGATGCATCATGGCTCCTTATCGACCTCTGTGTGAAAGCAAGTAGATCCTTCCTGTTCTTATTGCTGTTGCAGTATTGAAGTATCCCTAATATTCACTTCAGAACCACACAAGATACACAAGAACCATCGATATCAACTTCAATTTGAGCATGTAAATCAGGTTAAATACCACCCAAATCAGAATCAAACACAGAAATCTCAGACAAAAATCCATTCAGTCTAAAAAGCCGAACTAAAAATTTAGAAACAGAAAAGGTTGTTCTATTTCAGTTCCATTTAAAGGAAATCAAAAGCTCCTAAATTAATTAAGAAGACTTTCAGCTAATGTCAGTTCAAATAAAAACGTACAATTTCAGCTCATTTCAGTTCATTCAATTTGTTTCAGTGCACTTCAGTTTAGTCTGAGAGGTGTGAGAGAGTTTATGTCAGGTATGGGAGCGTTAGTGTCCTTCTTAAAGAGGTTGACAGAAATTAGTGTCAGCGATAGAGCACCTTAAACTTAAAAAAAAGGAGACTTATCTTAACTAGGGTCCAACAGGGATGCATCCATCACTGTCCAAGCAGGCCAAAGAGGCAGCCGAAGGAGTTAAATCCAACCATTCTCCTGGGAAGCTTCCACAAATCCAACTGCTTCTCGGATCCAAAGCTATTTACTTCATGTTTGTCACAGTTCTGAAGTAAATATGTCCACAAACTGGATTTATCTCCCAAAGATGTCCTCTTTTTTTCAACTCTCTTTCCTCCATGCTTCCTTTGTTAGCAGCAGCTAACAGGTGTATCAGCTTTATCACCTCACTTCCTGTCAGGTAGAAATTAAAGGACTTTTCTGTCTTTTTTTCTTTTCTTTTCCTTTCTGCTACTCTATTGATATCAACATCCCACAATGAACATATAGCTTTTCACGGCGGAAATTCATTTGTATTCAATGCTGCTCATCAACAGACAACACAGAATCCTCGGGCTCATCAGAACAATCTGCCGCCGCTGTTCCCTAATGATATTGAAGCACAATGGGGAATAAATGTGCACATACTGTTTGTACACACATGATAGATAATATACAAATCAGAGGACATTAAGGCCACATGCACAAACACACACACACATCTGAAATGTCACGGGTCTGGATCGCTGAATTCATAGGATGGATTTAGTTTAAGGGTCAGTGCTGATGGCTTCTGGGTGGAAAACAAATCAAACAGGTGGCAATAGAAGGGTAATGAGCACATTTTACTGCAGCCAGAACAATCAGGTTACATTATACATTCAAAATTAATATTGTTTTTGTTCAAATGAGTGATGAGAATGAGATTTTAATTCAAGTTATTGGCTCTTATATGTCTTACAGTGTGCATTAACACAGAGCCATTCATGCTACACATGAAATCAAAGAAGAAGAAAGTCAGAAAAGAGATTTGTCACCGCTTCAGTCTTGTTCTCTGCTATCACTATTACTGATACAGAACATTCTCTGAACAGTTGGTAATTGAGTTTGGTAGATTCATGGCCTCCAGTGCTCTCTCAATAGATGCTGTCCAAAACCATTATTCAGATTTTCTGGAAATGAACCATCTATGAACTGCATTGCCAAGGGATAAAAAAAAAGAAAAAAAAAGTGGATTCAAAGCTTTTAAGGAAATTCTTCCCTCGCTCTCTTTCCTCTTTCTTCCTCTTTAAGTTTTCTTTCAGCAAAAAAAAAGGAAAAAAAAGGGGACTGGCCTCGACCTGCCAGCTGCAAGCTTTGTAGTTTGGTGGTACGATGCTGCAGAGCCAACAGAATTTCACTGTGTCACTTTAACCCAAATGGTTTTTGTTCTGCTGAACTCTGCCTGAGTGCACTGAGTTATTTCCTCTCCCTCAACCCCAGGGCACAGGCCAGCACTAAAGCAAATAGAAAGTCTAAAACTAGATGTGACTGAGATGGCATACTACTGCAGGCAAGGAAAAAGATGAATACACAGACAGGGATATCCTCCTGCACTGAGAACATTGTGGAGGCAGTCTGTATACCTGATTCTACATATTTATAGGCTACTCTCTTTGCTTGCATACTCAAAGCTAAACAGTTCAGCGGTCATAGTGTGTGAAGTATGTGTTCACTTCTGGAATCTCTTTTGTTTGTAGGAATGCTTTTTTTTTTTTTTGCAAAATTGGCTTTCGGTGCAACCTGTGGATGCTGGATTGGATCAGGATCTGGAGACTTTGGAGACCAATCCAACGTTCTGAGCTCTTTGTTATGTTCCTCGAGCATTTACTGATCACTTCTTGCAGTGTGGCAGCACGTATTGTCTATGCTCTTGTTCTGGAACAATCCTTAGGTAGGTTTTACATGCCAGGAACAATAGTATCCTAGCAGGGTATTTCACTATAAAGAGATGCTCAGTGTTATGTATGTAGCCCTTCAGTGGTTTTAATTTTGTGGCTGACCCTTGATATGTATTATAATGCAGGACCCAGCAGCTAGTTAGCTTAGCTTAACTTAACACAAAGACTGGAAACAGCTATCTGGTTGCTTTCTGGGTTGTTTAATTGCAAATTTGTCTGCCTTCTGCTTGGTTATCTTTAATTTTCTGAATGTCATAAATTATGGATATTTAAAATGACATCTGTGAAATTTTAACTTGATATATTAAATACTTTCTGAGATAAAAATGTTTTTAAAAACATTTGTGGGACGTTTTTCAACAGTTTAATCTGAAACTGTGTTGGAATGACAATATCTCAGAAATTGTTAAAGATAAAAGAGTGAAATTTTTTGCTGTTATTTCTCATCATAATATTGATTTCGAATCTGCAACACTGGACAAGTAGATCAAATCATCTCTGATTATGAGAGAGGTGAAATACGAACAAATCTAGCCATGATGGAAAGTCCTATGTTTGAACACGTGAATTAAACAAAAAAAAAAAAATCAACTAGTGATATTTTCTGAACCACATGTAGTTGCATGTCATGATTAGACAAAACAAAACATACAGAATACTTGGTAATGTGGAATACTTGGGTGCAAAAATGGGAAAATAAGTATTTTTGTTGAACTTTAATAACTGATTGATCAGGCTGGACAAGTTGTGCCAGAAAAATAAAAATATTGCTGCTATACATTCTAATTACACTCTAAGTAGAACAGAGTTGTAGAACAAGTGGCTTTCCAAATATAACTAACTTTTTTTTTTTTTTTTTTAGAATATGGGCAGATTTTATAGAGATGGCTGAGCAGAAGTTGTTCTAAAAATGTGAGGATTTGAAATAGAATGACTCTGCTCTAAGTTAATCATAGAGGTATGAGAGAAATGTTAATTTGTGCTGTTTCTAAGGCAAAAGAACATTTTCAAAAGTGTTTCAAGTATTTAATATATTACAACCAAAACCCACAATCAAGGTTTCCGCTTTTATTATAGCAGCTCAATGTGCTAATTGCAAAGTGTGGGATTTTTCTACCACGTAAGAAATAACTGAGCACATTCAAAAAGAGAAAAGTGCACGTGCGCAACATTTTTAAAAAGGATAATATTATGTATCTTTTATTCACTACAAATACAATGAATAAGGCTTGACTTGGTGATACGAAGAGAAGAAAACACAGGCTGCATCCTTTATATCCAAGCTCCTTCCAGCCGGCTCTGAGGTCTTCCACCTAAACATGCTTATCGCAGTCAGCAGACAGAAAAGACTGTGACACATGCTTTTGTCTCAACCCACGTCCACCACTCCTACCACTCTTTCCAGTTCTCCCTCTTTTTGAATTTACTTCTATTGTCACAGACGCTTCCAGAACAAACAAACAGGTATCCACCAATTAGCGCTGTCAGCCTGCGCCCTCTGCCAACCTTTTCTGTTCACCAGAAAATATATCAGCTCTAACAATGTGACAAGACCGGAGCTGCAAAAATGCTCAGAACATCAGCGTGATAGTCTGGGAAAGCTTCCAGTGGTCGGGCCCACATCGTTCCCGAAAGCGAGAAAACCGAAGCTTCATAGCCATGATGGGAAGATTTCAGGCTGTCAGAGCTAAGAGGTCTGGCATGCTCATTCAGGGAGTCATTTGTTAGTTGGCCTGCTACAGTCTGGTCCAACTACATCGCTGCAGAGTGCTTGCCCCAAGCTCAACTTAATGCAGCCTTCTGCAGTCTGAGGCGTGCAGCAGGCTCACTGGCATCATATCCTCGCTTTTTTGCCTCTGCACACGCACTGCTTTGAGGGTAATAAACACGACTTAATGTAAAGCTTCCTCCAAATTGACTTGTTTAAATCCAAGAATCTGAGCAGCTTTTTCTTCCCTGCAAAATTGATCAGTGAGCTTGATATGGTGTGTTCATGCTGATTTACGTGCATGCTCTTAACGTATTGCTCAGTCTACACCGTCTTCATTAACACATTTCTGGTTTGCCACAAAAGGAATAAATTTTTTGTCCTCCCACTGAATGAAGATGGATCGTCACATATGGAAATGCACCAAAGGTTCAAACCCTGATGTGGCTGCTTAATTCTAACACATCTATCACAAAACATATTATCTAGTGACAGAAAGTTGCTTTGTTAACGCGAAATTTCCCAAATATACACCCAAAGCTCACTATTTGTTATGTCGACCATTGAGAATTCAGTCAACCTGACTTACTGGTCTTCAAAAACTTCTGTAATTTAGATTAATTTGGTGTAATCAATCAATTTAATAAAGCCAGTGTCACCTTTCAAATTTTCTCATTTGGACTGAACGTTGAACGTACACATGCTGTTCTTTTTCCGTCCACTCCAGCATGTTGATTGATGACTGCTGAGCCTAAACCTGCACTGTAGCTAACTTGCAGCATCTCCTCACATACAGCAGCACAGTAGTCTGAGTTGTTTTTGACTACCAGCTGGTCTAATCTGCACCGGGGCAGCGATTTATCACAGTTTGCATGCTCTCCCAAACAGGAAGTGGGTAATCATAATAAATGTGGAGATACAAACTGAATAGTGTTTGTTAAAGAAAAACATACAAGAACCGCATAAAAATTGTGAAAGGTGGTGGCATGTGCAACGTGGTAGCTGCGATAGCTCGGTGGCTTGGGGGGTTCCAAGGGATGGCATAAATTTTGAGCGGTATTTGGTTAAACTCCCCGAGTGTGAGCCCACCCACAGGCGAGTAAACATTGTGAGGCATTCTGAGGCAATTATAATACTATTAGTACCATAACAATCTGGTGTGAACGTGTGCAGCAGCTACATCAGAAGTGACAAAGAGCAGATGACCATTAGCAGTTGTCAGGTCTGATGCAAAAGAGATCAGAACAATGTCTCAACACTGCTATGTGGCATCCATGATTTTCTCCTTCCTGCTTTCTAGAACCTCAGTAATCATCAACTTTTACGGTAATATAAGAAGGAACGCCAGCTGGGAAAAAAATTACCACTACTGAGGCAATAATAACAGGTGAGAGCTATTTGCTTTTCGGTTATGGGTGTAATTACAGTAGAAAGTCAAACATACACCAATCAGGAACAACATTAAAATGCTGTCAGGAGAAGAGAATAACATCAATTATCTTGTTAGAATGACACCCAGTCAGGGGGTGGGATAAATGAGCTAGAAATTGAAAGGTAAGTTCTTCAAGTTCATGAGTTGGAGGAAGGAAAAATGGGCAAATGCAAGAATCTAAGCAACTGTGTGAAGGACCAAATCGTGGAGACCAAATATCTGGGTCAAAACATTTCAAAAATGGCAGGATTTTCCTAGTTAGTACCTGAAAAGTGGTTCAAAGAAGAACAATCAATGAACTGATGACAGGGTCAAGGTTGCCCAAGGCTCATGTAGGGTGCAAAGGTTACTGTGATCCTTGGAGCTTCAGTAGAAAGCAACAGGATGTCTTGTTTTTTTGGTTCCTTCCCACTGTTGCCAACTGTTAAACCATAGTAAATCCAAAGGTTTTTTGGGTTGTTGGGTTCTCTGTTACAAATTTGTAAGGTCTTCACCACACTATGTCAGGTGCTATGAGATGATATAATTTTTGAATTGGTCTTACATAAATAAAATTGAATGGAATTCAGTTTTGGGTTCTTGAGGACATTTCACCTCTCATACAAGAGACTTCTTCAGTTCAAGATGCTGTGGGACTAATAGTTCATGTCCGCTAAGATAGAAAGGCATCAGAGTAACCGTACTGGGAACAAGAGCATCAGAATTGGACAATGGAAGAAGGCGGCCTGGTTTGTTGAATCGTGTTGACAGCTGGGTGCATGTTTACATCGGGAAGGGATGGCAGCAGGATGCACTGCAGGAAGCTGGCGGAGGCAAAGTGATGCTCTGGGCAACGTTCTGCTGGGTAATCTTGGGTCCTGGCATTCAGGTGGGTGTTATTTTGACATGTACAACCAACCTAAACATTGTTGCAGACCACATACACCTTATTGTGAGTTCAAGGCCTCCAGATTCTGCAGATTTCAATCCAGTTTGGTATCTGTGCTGGAAACAAACAACCCATAAAGGTCTCACTTCACAATATCCAGGACTTAAGGGATCTGCTGCTATTGTCTTGATTCCTGATTCCATTGGACATCTTAAGCGGCGTTGTGGATTCCAATTGATTTGTCGGCATTAGGATCTACCCAATATTAAGCCGGTGGTTTTAATGTTGTGGCTAGTGATACTACAAACCACAAAGAAAGGAAAAATACTACTCATGTTCCCCATCAACACCTGGCAGGGTTTCACTTCTGGTATTCACTATGTCAATTTTATTGCACACCAGCAGGAGTTTCATCCATGTTTCTGCACATTTTTTTCCCGGTATTACATTTAATCACACCAAAAGTCACCAATTTGAAATCATGAGTGATAGTTGCCGGCAAACCCAGACTCCTGGCTCCGCAGAATCTAAATCACCTAATTTCACTATCGCAGCACAAGAAAGCACACAGTTTGACAGCCTCGGACAGTTCTTTATTGGGAACTGGGGCACCGCGGGGGGAGAAAAAAGTGCATTTCTCCAAGCCATCTGTGGGTGAGTCATGACCAGGGTACATTACAGATTGATATGTTATTATCAAACACTGGCCTTCTGGCAGTGAAGAAGAAGAAGAGAGGGACGGTCGAATGGGTGCCAGGGAGGGAGAGTACAAACTAGGATGAAGGATGATGAAGGCAAAGGGAAACATGAAGCAGGAAAAGATGGTGCTTCGTAGGAAATTACGAAGTTGGAAGCCAAATTCAGGCACGGGGGTATTGTTTGAAATTTTTTTTTAAAGTGCAGCAAAGGACACACACAGAACAAAAGAAGGAGTCTTTTAAATATTTCTATTTGATACATTACAGAGCCATACAGAGTGAATAAAATGTGCAAAAGTGCAAAGAAGGTTTCAAAGGCTGAATTTTCCTCAATGTAAAATGGATTGTGAGTCATCTACATGTGGGTGACTCTACAGGTGTATCTAATCAATAAACGTGGGCTTAATTAAGCACTCATGAAGCTAATTACCAGCAGGCCAGGTCACAGCAAACACAGTAAAGTTATAAATATGTCTACTTTCTGCATTTATCAAAAAGAAATATTTAAATCTAGACGTTAGCTCGAACTCCTGTTTTTTGTTCGGTGTCCAAGTCATCCTTTTCTGTTCTGTAACTTTATTCCTGCACCAGAAAAGAAGTTAAACAAAGGACAGGTTTTGAAGGTGTAGCTCAACCCTCACAAACCACAGAATTTTCTTTTAGATCTTTGCCAAACACTGCATGAGTTGAGGTTCTGGTAGCAAAAAATATGCACTTATTTTGTTCCTCAGCACAGCTCCATCAAAGGGCACTTTACACAACGTGCCTTTTTTACAGCACATATTTTGAGTTTTCTTGGTGGGAAGACCACAGGTGATAATAATAAACATAAAAAAAATGGATCAGGTGGTTTCAAATGTCCCCTTGAACCAAAGCACCCTACCCCTAGCCATCTTCTGTATTTAGGATAAAATGTTTAACTAATAGATCTCACCATGCAAATTCCTCAGTTGATTACTTACATTAAGACAATTACATTTTGTAGTGTATGTTTTCTCAGGTTTTATGTTTAAATATGCAAATGAGCTGTAGTTCTGTCTAAATATGAACTAATTTACAAATATGTCCAGGACAGCAATCTGAAAATCAGACAAGCCAAGCTTCAAAATTCTTGCTTCATTCTGTTGACATATTTTAGTCCAAAGTTTTTTTCACAGAGGGCATCTTCTACCTGTGTGCTCATAAAGTGGAGATTTATGACATCTGATATGAGGTAAGTATTGTGAAATTCTATATATATATTTTTTGGAAACTACATTTTCTGGGTAAAAGATTTTACTTATACACTTAAAGTAAAAAGCTAATATGTTTTGAGGATTCTGACAAGAAAGTTGACAAAAAAATACAAAATAAAATGAAATTTAAAAAATAACTCACATTAAAACAGTTATTTTCCATAATTGAACTACATTTTCTAGCCATTGTTTTACCTAAGATTGTATGTTTTCAATATAGAATGTTAGGTAGATAGATGAAGTGATAGATAGTTAACTGCATGAACTGTATCTAATTTTAAACTTCAATCAATAAAACTTATAGAAAACATTAATTAATGCGATGAACAAAGAAATTTGCAGATGTTTAAAGTAAAAATTAAATGGAAATTTGATAGCTATCCAGTTAGAGCATTTTAATATTATTTTACGTAAGACATTTAAATTCACAGTCTGTTCTTGTAAATATGTTGATTTATTTCATGTTTCATGTTTTAAAAATACAGAAAAAAATGTGTCAGCTTAATAGGAAAATTATTAGTTTTTCATTTTTTCCTCCCTAGATATCATCATGAACCTTTTCAGGGTTACTTACATGAAGACAAACTTTTTCTTTTTGTATTTTCAGTTTTGTGAAACTTTGTGCAGATTAGCAGACAAGGGATTATCTCTTAAAGTATGCACCAATTTTGTATGATCAAGAGACAAAATGTAGTAAAAGTAACACATTAATGTGAATTCCAGATGTTTTCTTTCCCATAATGTGAAAGAAGCAGCATCACCAAAAACTCTAAAATTTAACAATTTGGTTTGCCGCTGGAATCTCACACTTTGCCTCCGCTGACTAAATGTTGACTAAATGCCATAAAAATAGTCCAGTGTTGAATTTTGCAGCTTTACAAAACCTTTTTCTTTAACAAAACACTCCAAATTTATCAAATGTATTAATTAAATCAGGAAACATATAACCAAAGTAAATAAGATCACGAATATAACCAAGAATTTCATGCCATTTTTCTCCTCTTTTACAGTGTTTTGATCAATAGCCCCGAAAATATTCCTGCTGGAAAGCGAGCTGACAACCGGAGATGAGTCACAGGACCGTCGGCCATTTCATCAATCAAGCGTTTGCCAATGAAGCAGCGCAGTATAATGCTTTATGTTCCTTTATTTTTAGTGGATGTGAGGGGGTGCAAACTTGTGTATCTTGTTGTGGCTGGTTCATTATACGGAATGGTAGCTCCACATAAAAACGGAGAAAGAAACGGGGCCTGAGTAAACACGTTTTATGATTGAAAACCCGGCGGCAGATGAACCGTGCCGGCGGTGATACCTCTGCTGGGAGACGGAGAAATAAAAGGAGAGACGGTGCTGAATAATGGCGAGGCTTGATTTAAATGCGCTTCACCCTGTAACCTTTCCAGAAAAGACTTTTCACAATGGGCTGTTAATGCCACCTCTTCCCCTCCAACCCTGAGTAACTTTTATGCAGACACACATTTGCTTTGTGCCTTTTTCTCTGAATGCTCCCACTCAGCAATACAGTAGAATGTAATATTCAAAGTAACTCGAGTATATGAGGTAATACACCAAGCGTTCTATTCTAACCGCAGTTTCTTATTTGCTCACTGCAGTCGGACTTTGTAATAAATCTTCATCTAGCCGCGGGGCTTGTCATATATTTTTCTTTCATTTCTTTGCTTTTCATTTCTTTTCAGACGCCCCCTTCCTTCGCTTTCTTCTCTTCTGGCAAAATCCTCATTCTGCTAATCTACTCTCAGAGCAGCGATCTCTCAGTTGACACACAAAAAATGCATTTTTTTTTTGTCCCCTCTGTCTCCACCCACCATCCTCCTCCTCCTACTTTTTCTTTTACTCCTTCCACCTCTTGTTATTAGGCTGAGAGCTCACGATGACTAAAACACATGCTTAATCGCACAAGATCACAACAGCTGTTTCGGGGAAGGTTCTCGTGATAGGAGGTTGCTGTGGCGACAGCTCAACATGTTGCTCCCTCTTGTGACTGCCGTCCCTTTTTCTCCGGAGAGCCGGAGAATGACTCAGGACAATTTGTGTGTCACTTCAAATGGCTCTGACGGCACATCTGAGCGTTTTATGTTGCGCTGGTGACTCAGGGAGGTTCAGGAGGGGAGGGGAAAGAGGTCGTGCAAAGGTCAAAACGTTGGTCTGCTGTCTTTGAATTATGAATTTCATGCCTGCATGTATGCACACTACCGACAAATATCAGCTAAATGAGACATTAAGTGCATATTTTTTGGTTTAACGCTATAAAAAAGCGGCGAAAAATGAAAAATCTCGTGTTTGTTTACAACCTAGTGATGTCTTTCTGCAAATGACGTGTATCAGACCCATCATCCAGCAATTTGGCTATTTTAAAACACAAGCGCTCTTATGAAATGATTACACTCAGTAGCCCTTTGCCAAGCCTAATTACCTTATTTAGCATTCCCTGTGAATCTCCATGATGTAAGAGCAGCCTACATAGAGCAGTAAGCATTTTGGTCTCGATGTTTATAATGAGCTTCCACACACAAAAAAAGTGGAAAATTATGCACCATACGCAGAGTGTTGGAATATTTAGACTCAGCAAAGCGGACTGAACTCCCTTGATATAAGTCAACTAACATTAATTTTGGTTTTTGTTGTTTTTGTTGTTTTTTTTTTAAAGTAACTGCTTGCCAGCATGTCAGCTTCAACGTTGAAGCAAAAGCACACGTCTGGAAATCAGAGCTCCTCAAAAGCTTGTTTTTCTGTAGAGCTTAGGCTGAATAGGTATTATCTGCCATGTTTTTCAACTGCTAGATTGATATTTCTGGATATTACATTCCTGTGTGTGCCAGTGAGATGCATACATGGCTTTTACCCCCTCTGGTCACTTGTGGCTGACATTTAACACGACCAATGTGACAGCAAGTGGGCGTCTGCATGTACAAACAGTGCATGGTTGATATCTCCATTACTGACTTCATGTGTGAGGTTAAAGCAAAGATACAATCATTTACACGATCCGTCCTTCAAGAGATTATTCGGACATATTAACTAACAACAAACCAAATGTTCAGACATCATCGAAAATCAGCACATACAAACACAAATTTAAGCCAAGCATAAAACATAAACCTCCCACAAATAGGGCTCCAGGAGATATTTCATGCTGGAAATATTAGAAATATGCAGCCTGCTGGACTTAAGACATCATTTTCAAAGCTAAACAAGACAAATATGACATCTGTTTAATTAGCGGCATCTTATGTTTGACCCAATTCATATTCAACAGTCAAATATTCATAAAAAAAAAAAACCAAAGAAACATCTATCATGTGTCGGGAGAGTGTTCAGGCAGGAATCAAGAAAACTTCTGGAAAAATAAACAGATGTGAATAAAGAAAGGGTGGCAGGTGATCCAGGGCAAAATAACTCCGTAGAGGAGGAAATTAATTCAAACAAACATAACATAATACAAAAACATGGGATTCGGGACAGAATTCAGGGGAACTTTTACAACCCGGCTGTCTAGGGTAGCCAAAGAGGAATAAAAAGAAAGTAGAACAAATGCTGAATTCCAGAGGGTTATATGGGGATTTATTCCAAAGGGTAAGTTCACAAGAATACAAAACGTGATGTGGTAAAAGCAAATGGGTGTAACTGAAATAAAAGAAATAAACATAACCCAGAGCGAACTTCACTCTGAAGCTGATGTTAAAACACTGGAAAGAAAATATAAGATAATCAATACAAAGAAAAGCCTTTACCGCTCATCCCTCAAAAACAGAACTAAAACTAACAATGAGTACTCTATTTTCATTCCTTAAAAACTCAAAAATCCCTCGCTAGCCTTTACCCCACATGTACTCCGACCACTGGCACAGATTTCCAAAAAACGTCACCGGACAAGCTCAGCTTCTCCTAAGAAGAATCTCCACCAAATGTCAAATGAATGAGCCTTTTAAAAGCCAACTGGTACTGAGATTGGAGGCAGTAGTTTGGCCTGCTCCAATCCAGTTTCAGCTCCGGAGATTGTAGACGGGACCAGACCACGGAGGCCAGATGGACGAAGGCTCTTGACAGACACACAGCTGCATACAACACAGATGAGTCCAACAGAGGAGGAGTGCAGTGGCCCAGGGCTATAACAGGAATCAAAAGACAAAACTCAGTTTGATGAGGAACATGAGTAAAAACAGGCCCGTAAACATCACAGTAGCAAAACGGATGAACTGGCATCAGACTTGAATTTCCCCAAGGGGATGGATAAAGTATCTATCTATCTACACAAGAAGGACAATGCTTATATACTGAGAACTAAATGGAAATATAAGACAGAGATGAGTCACGAGACACAGGTGAGGGCTGTCAAAAGAGGAGGGAAAACTGACAAAAGAAGAAAGTGAACAAGAGACACACACACAGACCGGTAATTAGAAAATGAAACAGGAAATAGACATAACAAAAACCAAGATCGTGACATCGTGTGTTGCTTTTCTTCTTGTTTTCTCAGCTTTAGAAAGATACTCTGCCCTGACTTGAGACAAAGAAACTTTTTGCAAATCTTCAGACCATCATTCTGTCTTACCTCAGGGTCAACAGAGGTATAATCACCTAGAAAGAATATGTTAAAATCATACAATTGTCCGCAAAGGAATCATTCGGTTAACGTCTTAATTGCCTTTTTCCGAACTGTTCCATCCGTGCATCGTTTCGTACTGTATAACCGGGTTGATCAATGGTTTGAGTGAGCTTGATGTTGTGCAGCTGCAGCACAGAGGACTATTTTTACACTAGAGAACATTACACAGGTGCTGTCCACAAAGTGATGTCTGTCTGCAGTCAGTTTCAGCTTGTGTGTGCTGGACTGTGCAAAGCATAGTTACATAATTCAGGTAATAAATAACAATGTCATGGAAATGCACAGTTTAGGTTGAAATCAGCAATCATCAGTTGTGAATATAAGCAGTATAACGCACAGTTTATTGAGTCTGAGATAGTAGTTTAGCCTAAATTTGTGTTTATGTGAAGAGTAGAGCACTATGTGACAGCCAAGCAGTTGACTGAAATGACTCTGGACACACTGTGTGATTTTAGGCTGTCTGAACAACAATTTAACAGTCAGGAGAGAAACCTGTTAAATCTGTGGATGTCAATCTAAAGCAGTGGTTTTGGGTTGCACTGTGAGACGCCTCAAGGTCAATTTTTGGCACCAAACACATTTAAAATCAATATTTCACAGTGTAGCAGCTGCTTCTACAACCTACTAGTATGGCTCCAAACTGACCAATCTGGAAATGTCATGGAGTGACAGAATAAACTGGCCGGCGCTACAAGTTGCACGTCACATTTATGAGTAAAATCTATGAAAAATACACAACTGCACACAGGGAGAAAACTGATGGAGGCAATACAAACTGCACAGATGGATGACTTTAGCT
The DNA here is from genome assembly GCF_022539595.1 of Amphiprion ocellaris. Taxonomy (NCBI): domain Eukaryota; kingdom Metazoa; phylum Chordata; class Actinopteri; family Pomacentridae; genus Amphiprion; species Amphiprion ocellaris. Next base: position 8,482,593 of record NC_072786.1, read on the forward strand.
GCCTCTAGTCTCATATACTTTTATTCTTTTGCACCAAGGTACTTTAAAATTATGTGTTCAGTCTTCTAAATAATTTGTTTTATGATATTATTTGCCGAGATTGCATTTACTTTTATTTTTGATGGTTAAATTCATCTTGAATTTTTGCTCCAGCTGCAGATTCCTGTTGTGGCTTTCGCTCCTTTATGACTGCACAGGCTGATAGGGTTGCACTGTACGAACATACACAACTGCATGACATTTACTCAATAAAAATCTATTAGACTACATGTGTTTCAGAAGCCATTTTCAAGCCAATCAGGCATCTCTCTCTTTATATTTGTGCTGTTATCACTGCTCTAATGGTGCATGAAAGTGCTTAACTCACTCACCTTGGCATTGTGTAAGCATGTGTGAGCCCTATTAAAGACGGAGACAGGACAAGTGTAAGAGCGATTTGAAAAACAAATGAGAGGACGGCTAACACGGGAAAGGCTTGAGTGACACGGCGAAGAAGAGGGAGCGTGATAGAAAGAGACAGAGAGACGACGATGACGGTGATGTGTTCTGCAAGCATCTTCTGTGGAGCAGCGCTCTGAGGAGTGAATCATCGGCTAGTGCACAGAAGGTGTCCTAACCCGAGTGTTTTCACTAGTCCTGGATGAGCATCTTACTGCAACACACTCCAAGCCAGTGATGCGTGTCCATGTCTCCAGCCAGAAATACCGCGTTTTTTGTGATCTTTTTTTGAAGACCGTGTGCTCCAGTGGTCTGGTTGGGTCAGAAACATACCATACTGTGCATTAACAGGCATGAAAACACACTCTTCACACCTTTCTGTGTGTTGAAACCTCAAAGGCAGTTTTCTGTCTCTGAACGTGAGACACTCACAGCTCGGTTCTAACACTTTTAATGATCTGGCAAACAGCGTTTTCTGGGGAGGTTTGTGTAACAGCAAAAGCTCGTGGACGACTTCTGACATACCGTACATGACTACACATGATTTTTATTTCAGTAATACACTGAAATAATCTGTGTTTGTGTGACACTAGCAGCAGGAAGCAGAGGGCTGTACTAATTAGTGAGGTATATTGAGCCTTAAGCCAGAGTTTTTAATGCAATGAAACTCTCTCTTTCAACCTGCTAGATCACCACGGTAACAGCTAACCTGCTCTGAAGGAGGTTATGTGAGTTTCAGGGTTTTAAATCAGCTGTAAGAAGCATCAGCCTTTTCCAAGTTCTTTTCCTGACAATATTCTTTCTCAGCAAAACAAATTTCCACCTGAGAGAATATGTTACATCTGCAAACCCCTTGAGCTGTGTGTTAGCAATAAAGAAAAAGATAAAAGACAAATTTTACCAATCCCTCAGCAGGGAAATTCACACTTCACAGCAGCTCAAAAGACAGAAGCAGAAGGGGGAAAAGTAATGAGTAATAGATAAAAATGAAGTATGATAAAACACAAGACAAACTATGCAAAACTAGAATGAAGATAAATAATAATCAAAACAGTATTGATAATGGAAACAGCAGATTTATATAATTGCACACAGGAATTAGCATCGGGTAGCTGGACATTATGATCATGAATTGATAGAGCAAAGCTAAAAATAACAAAGATAATAAAGAGTATATACACTGTGTACATTTTTCACAGATACAGATGTGACATGTTGGATAATTGCATCTATAATTGTAAAATACACAGTGTGTCGAATTACTCTTAAAGGGTTGTCAAGAGTACATAAATATAACTGCACATAGGGTCAATTACACACATTAATTAGCACTGGATGGTTGGACAGTATGAACACAAATGTAACATGTAATGTTGCACAGGACAGTTTCATGGTTTAAATATCATACATACAGTATATAAATATAAGAATACATAATTCAACAAAGTATATTATATGTAAGGACATGTATGCAGGCTTATATACAACTGGTACATATAATGTAATAATAATTAGTTAAAGATACTGTAGTAGATGTCAAGCTTTAAACATCTGCATCTTCTCTGTTGTAAGTAATTGCATTATGTGTAAACAAGGGACTCTAAATATTTGTAGGTATTTAAGCTATTTCAATTCATTCAGCATTTTACAAATCATTCATTTCATTCATCTGTTTGGTTTAAAATCCTGGAGGGACAATCTTGACTTTCAATTGTGCTGAGTCACATACAATTAATGCACACACACTTAAAATCAAATCGGAATAAAATAAGAATACAAAGCTATATCTGATAAATCAATAACATTAATAATGCAATAAAAAGTGTCGATATTAGTGATTCAAGAATAATTCACTTTCAATAAATGAAATTAGAATTGTAGTTATAATCTGTAAGAGCTGCAGCTACACATTGGAATGGTATAAATGAGATGAACTTACAGTTTTGTTGTAGCATTTTCTAAGTGTGTGGGGCAGTATAACATAAAGCAGATCAAAAATATCAACCTCACAGTGTTGCTCAAGGGATCGCCAGTCAGTCGGCATCATCCTCTGGGGACCACGAATAATCTTCATAGAGATGTTGGCATATCTAGAGCTGCATCAAAGTGGTGCAGTGACCAACCAACATGGCCAACACTAGGAGTAAAATAAGGTTAAGACACTTTAAATCACTAAATACGTTCATATAAATGCTACCTAAACATGGGTTAATGCTGTAGCTTACATTTCAGCTGATGACATTATATTCCTGTTGTTGCTCCTCTCTCGTCGTCTTTCTGTTATTAGGTTGGAGTCAGTGGGTTTTTGGCTTGCAGACTGGCCAACAGATGCTGATTTGTGAAACCTGAGAAAGCACAGCGAGACTCCTGAAAGCCTCCCCGTTCTCTGCCATATTTTCCCTCCACAAGCCCACTTTGTGCTGGTGTGGGAACAGAGTGGAGGCAAATCAAGTGACCAAAAATTTTTTTGTCTGGGATCCATCTGTCGAGGGGAGGCGAACGCAACTGGACCGTGTTCACACTTGACAAACCGCTGACTAATCCAGGCCAATTACAAGACAAGCACATTAAAGCTGGGCAATGGAGATAGAAGTCAAATCCCTCATTTGTGAAACCGCGTGTGTTTAATGAACAATGCCATTATCATCAGCGCTGTTGATCACACAACGAAAATCCATTCCGCGGAGGTGCGCGGTCGACTTTAAGGGAGCGTTTCTCGCTATGGCACAAACAGATTCATTATTTGAATGGTAATTTCCCCCCGTTGGTGCAATTAATGAATCAGACTTTTCATCGTCACAGCTCAGTGGGACTGAACAGGTCGGGTTATTAAAAAGTCATTGCTGCTTCACTTGGTGATCTCGGGCCAAGGACTAAATTAGATTGGTAATGTATGATTGCCCTCAATTGGTGGTTATATTCAGAGTTTATGTTAATGGCGAAGCAGCATGACTCTGTACTTTCCAGTAAAAGCTAATATCATGAAACAGAGATCTGCTGCTGTTCTGTTTTTTAATAACAGATATTCTTATCAGAGATATTTTTGGATTTGAAACCACCAACAGTCGCCTCATCTGCTGTAATTGTAACATGAAGGGCATTTTCTCCGTGGTCTCATGTCTCTGGTGTTGACAGGGGATGAAGCAGCATAACAGCTGTTTGAATTGATCCCCACAAAATGACACCACGTCTTGGCACATGAGGCATTGTCCTTGTCCCACGAAGATGGTTCGCCTTTGGAGCAGGAAGTGACTGTGAGTGGTGGATTTCACTTCCTTTTGGCATTAATCAGCAGAGGGGGATTTATTTTTACATCCTCAGTCCTGTGTGTGCAGCGTCCTGTCTCACCAGGGAAAATATGAATATTGCTTCTGGGAAAGAAGGGAAAAGAGGAAGCAAAATTGCTTTAATGCTTTCAAATTTTGCCAGCGTTATCCACTGTCTCCTTTTTATTCCTTTCTCTTCATAACACAACGTCAAATGAGATCCAGTGAGATTTTGTCTCTGAATCTGTTTCAAGTGACATTTTCTTCTCCCCAAGTAAAAGCAAAAGTCAATAAAACCTACACCTGCTTATTCATGTTCCTCTGTTCTGTCTCCTTCTCCCTCGTCAACCTCTCTAACTATTTCCTTCCCTCTAACTCAAATCACAGGCATCTTTTTTCCCTGGAATTCATTTCAGCCTTGATGGATATACTAAGCAGCGACGGCTTTTGATTTAGGCCTCTGATGCTGTCTGCCTCTCCTAACATCCACTTTGGGTGCAACGCTCCATCACATTGATTTCTCTGAAGATGAAACTCTGATTGAACAGACCTCTCCTGACGGCTGAGGGTCCCCATGTGTGTCTTGTGCTGTTGCAGCATACAAAGGAGGATGCTGATGCACCCAAACCGGTCAGCGATGTGATGCCGGTGAACCAGTGCACCTTACGTGACCTATTGAAAGATGAGTCTCTTTTTTTATGTAAAGTTAATTCCATCTCAGCTCCTCTCAACCAGACTTTGTGGAGATGAACGATACAGAAAGGTAATTAAATGCCTACATCTCAGACATTTGCACAGGGATGCTTGCAGAGCCTGATAGATAAAATCCCTAGCGATCCAAAGAGAAGAAATAGATTTTTTATTTTGTCCTCGACTCTTTTGAGGCTTCTTCACATCACAGCTCATGCTTTCATCCAGCAGTCTTTGTACTTGGATGATGATTTTGCAGCACATGATTTACCTGCAAGACTCAGTGCTTGTACAGGAAGCAGCACGTCATCTACAGTCATGAATAAAAGATGATGTATATCATTCAGCGACTCTGAATTTCCAGATTGTTTTGGGTTGCAATAATGGGATCATTGCAACCCAAAACAATCATGCATTCTGGTTCTTTCACAGGCTGATTATAGGTCTTCGACAAATATAACAAATATGGTCAAAAATATACATACACTTGTAAAGACCATGTATATCATGGCAGTCTTGAGTTTCCAAAGGCTTCTGTAACTCTTAATTTTCCATGATGTGATTATTAAGACCTAAACAACCATGTATTTGGGTTCTTTCACTGATTTATTACAGGTCTTTTGGAAATATGACAAAATCTGCTGAGTCAAAAGTATACATACAGTTTTGCTAATATTTAGTTAAACGTCCTTTTGCCTCCTTTGGCGCTCAACTAGGTGCTTTTGGTCACCATCCACAAGCTTCTGGTTATATCTTTGACCACTCCTCTTGACAGATTTGATGCAGTTAAACCAAATATGTTGGCTGTCTGATACAGATGTGTTTCTTCAGCACAGTCCGCAGGTTCTTGATTGGGTTTAAACCAGATCTTTGGAGAAACCAGTCTGAAACCTTAATACTAGTCTGATTTAGCCATTTCTTTACCACTTGAGGTCATTGTCTTTTTGGAACCACCAACTCCATCCAAGATTTTATTCCTAGAAGACCTATGATAAATCTATAAAGGAACCAAAATACATGATTGATTTGCACATGTATTTCAGTAATTCCACCACGAAGCATTCAGGGGTCATTGGAAACTCAAGACTGCCACAATATACATGGTCTTTACAAGTGTATGGAAACCTTTGGTCACGACTGTATGTAGGATGATGATGACTATATATGGTGTCAGATCACCATACCAGAGTTACAACTTCATCTAATGTCGCTTTTCATCCACAGTCTTTCCCTAACCTTAATTTACCTTATCCATATGGTAGTCGCAAACAGCTTGTGAATACTGACTTTGTCATTAGAATATCAATGTAAACGAATATTCATACAGATCAGACTGGCTTTAGTGTGCATGTGCCAGTGGCTTGTGCAGCTAAGCACAGGCAGGTGGTGTAGAAATGTGTCCAACATTAGAATGAAGGTAGCCTCTGCATAATTCAGTTGAACCTGTCTCCTTTAGTGTCCTAAATCTCTCTGTCTCACTCCTATCCTCATCTAACCCTCCCCATTTTAAACGCAACTCTCTCTTTCTCTTTGCATCTGTTTTTTAAAACATCTTTCAGCACTTTAACTTTCAAGGGATCATAACGTATCTGCAGCATTCATGAGCGAGTGCAGCAGCATTGCCCTTCCTTTTAGAAAAGGCTCACTATGCCCGACCTGCACATACACACACACACACACACACACACACACACACACACACACACACACACACACACACACACACACACACACACACACACACACACCCGCGCTACAGTTTTTGGGAAATTATTTGATCACTGGATTCTTCAATTATGCATGAAGGCAAGTCTCTTAATTAAATAAATGTGGTTACTCCTTCATTTTATTACTTATCGTGTTCTTTATACAGAAATAAATGGATTTGGAAGGAATTAGCGGAAGCTCTAATGACCCCCTGGTCATCATCAACTAAAACCTTCGTCTAGAAGTCACTGCCTTATCTTCATGAGGAAAGCTGCTCCTTGCGTCATGTCCTATATATCTCAATGGACACGAACACAGACACATGTAGCGCTTTTTGCATTGGATTAGGATCAGTCAGCCAGCTTCTTTTGTTCTGTTTCACAGCATTGCAAGCGTACAAACTTCAAAAGAAAAGCCTTTCGTATAAAACAATTGATGTATATTATAGAGTAAAGCACAGATGCTGCACTGTAGATGGATTCTGTATATTAACAAAGGAGGATCAGATCCTATTTTAACCATTTTCTACTTGGTGGACAAAGAAATCTGTATTTTCAGTATTGTTGACATTATTTACTGATAATTCTAACTTCGCCATGAATTTCAGTTCATTTTTTAGGTCACTAAATTTTTAAAGATCCCTGCTTAGGACAAATAGATCACAGCACATTTCAGTGTTTACATCTTCCTCTCAGCCATAAACGTTGTATGAAAATAGGGCTGTGTGCGTCAGCTGAGGGGGCTAAAGCAGTGTGTGTTCCCAGTTGTGCCTTCTGTCAACATCTGATCAAAGCAGCACACACACACACACACACACGCACACACACACACGCACACACACGCACACACAGTCAAAAACACAAGCATCAAAAATGCACACACATGTATGAGCTGGGTTACTTTAGTATACCCTCAGGGTACTGAGTAAGCCTGCTTCTTGATGTTCCCTGAATCGTTACATTTATCGCATGGCATCAGTAGAAAATCCTGAATAAACCTTTTAACAGGCTCCTTCTCATTAATGCTGTAAATATGCGTCTTTTCCTAGAGGCCAGTGGGTTTATCTTGGTTTACAAAACCCATGATGAAGACTTTTTGTGGTTCCAGTTGCAAGGTCGAAGCAAGTAAAATGCTTTTTATTAGTATGAATATAAAGAAACACACAATAGTCAGAGCAAACTTTTATTATTGTGCCCATTAGGACTACATGTATTTCACAGATAGTTTTTTCCTGCCAGTTACTCACAACATATTGATTTTCTTATTTAATAAAGGTTAATCTACTGATAACAGGGATTTCTAGCTTTTTTAACATTTTTAAACAAAAGCACACGTAGAGCAGACAAACTGTATTTCCACATTATGTAACAGCAACATTGCATGACTTATCTTTCTGAATTGTTGATTTGTGAATATATTTACATTTCTGCAGTAAAACAATGAGTTTTCTATATTCAGAAATTATCATATTAAAAAGCAGGAAAAACATAAACACAGTTTGATGAAGCTCTAAAATGCATATTTTGTAATCTGTCCAAAGCTCAAGGGTCTCTAGTACGGGTATCAATTGGTCTTTGTCACAAGTAAGTGTAATTAATAATTGCATTTCATTCCGGAGAATGTTCCAGGGCCATGAGCAGAGTCTCTGTGCATGTTATTAATTCTACCTGTGATTTTACTGCAGTGACAAATGACAGTGTCATTGCGATGATATGCCAAATTGTAAGTATATTGTATTTAACCTACATTTATTTTTGCCTTGCAGGACCATGGCTGCCTTCCTTGAACCGGCTTCTTATGGAGTTCTCTTCTACTGCTCACCAAGTGTGTGCTCAAAGGGAACGATTGCATTTCTTTGCACAGTATTGCATAAGTTTTGACCTTCACTGATCAATATAAGTTAGATATATGTATGCACAATATCTTACCTGCTCCTAGGACTGCACTGTTCTGGACAGACCTCAGATGTTGTACCTAGAATCTGCTGCAACCACTCTCCAAAACTTGAGGATTACAGTCCCCAATTCCTCTGTTTTTGGATGAATATTGGTCCTGAAATGTAGAAAAATCCTTCCTTAAACCACTTCACTGCAGCTTGTGCGTGTAATTAATATGATGGTTCAGACTTGTGCTGTGTTGAAAGTGATACAGAAATCTCACTAGGTCCCATCAGCTGAGATTTCCAGTGCGCCTTTTACGGAAATGTGACTGGGGTGCACAGTCTGACAGGAATTTGACATGTTAAATTGCCGTGAGATTACCAGAATGGGGTGCATGTCTGAAAGGAACTTGAAGGGGCTTATGTCAGGTAATTTGGAGTCCCACGGGATCTTAGCTCAGTGGTGTGTCTCGTTGGGACTTGGGGATTTTCCATCCATACTCAACACAGATGTTCCTGTGCAGTATTACAGCCACTTAGTGTACATTGTCCCAGCTTACATCCTTCAGCCTGCTACTACTGGCTCCACTGTCTCAGGGGCATCTTTGCACAACCTGCACATTGCTGTCTTCGACCCCAGCCTCTATTGCTCTGGTGCTTAGGGTCTGTTCTTGTATTTCCTTGATGAGAGCCTCTGCGCTGTCCTTCAAACTGACCGTTTCTTGTCACTGGTGGGATTTTTTTACGTCAGCCACCTCCTTCATCTGCCGATGTTACGTTCCATCAGGGAAATGTATTGTCACTCTCTCTGTGCTTCATTAATGGTGCTCTCACCATACTTATGACACATTTTAAACATTCAGACATAATAAATTACACAAACTCGTCTCTCAAAAACAAGTCAGTCAGGTCATTAGCAATGTAAAATTTATTTTGAACAGTTTTAAAAGTATCAGGCAGAAGTTGTTCCAGTCAGCTTCTACTAGAGATGATTAGGTAAGTTTTTTGTTTTATTTTATTTTATATAGTGTACTTACTGTTCTGTGCCTGCTCAGGGACAACAGATGCAAATTCGATGCTGACTAACTCTGATGCAATTACTATATATTACAGTGTTCTCTCTCTCTCTCTCTCTCTCTCTCTCTCTCTCATATTACATATATACACATATAGATAGATAGATAGATAGATAGATAGATAGATAGATAGATAGATAGATAGATAGATAGATAGATAGATAGATAGATAGATAGATAGATAGATAGATAGATAGATATTTGATTTGAGTTCAGCATAATATGTCAGTTGTAGCTGTTTAATACATATTCCATACTATTTATTTTTTTCATTAATTATTTTTGTCTATATATATTCATCTTATTCCATATGGCATCTAGTTTTCCCTTCGTGGGCTTAAAATCATGAGATGCAAACGTAATAAACAGACAACGGCTCTTTTTGAACGCAGCCTGAAAAGCGAAGGTTCATCTATTTTGTCCGTTGCGAGATGCCATACTACGGACTCCGGAAGCGCAGCTGCTGTCCCTAAACAATCAACATGTAAGCAAATATTTTAGCGATAAGGACATTACATTCCGTTAATATTTACGGTGCTCGTTTTTACATGTGTGCAATGACAGTTTCTTGTATTTTTAACTGTTTAGGACAATTCTTTAAACGTAAAACGGCGAGTTCGCTAAGTTAGCAGAGCTGTGTAAGTTAGCAAACTTCCCGACTGCAGTGCCACATCGTCACAAACTGACAGCAGGGCCGCTCTCACTATTTTATTATTGTAAACGGTCGAGAACCTATCGATAAGCTTATCTCGACTGTCTTGTTGCTTTTCACCCCGTGCAAAGTTCAGGTAATCACATTGTAGCTTGTTGTTAGCCAAAGTTTCCTCCTATTAAGGCACTTAAAAAGATTATTTGTAAATAACGATTAAACTTTTGATAGAAGTGTGACGCTCATATTAGCGGTTATCTAAAGGCTGTTTACTAATTTGTCTGCACACGAGTAACTACTAGATAGTGCTGTACAGAAAGTACTGTGTAAGTAGACTTAAAATTGTTCTTGTCGCTGAAGACATTCCCTAATAACTCTGGCTGTGTCAAAAACATGCAGTTAAACAAGAACAACGGGTTAAGTAAAGGGAAAAGTGTTGAACTACGGTACTATATATAGCTAAAGGTATGTGTAAAAGAGCACGTTTAAAGTGGACAAGGTTTATTGCTAGTTGTGCAGATTCTGATTATAGGAGTAAATACAGATATTGGCAATAAATACAAGTTATTTACACTTTATACACATGGGGTAGATGGGCTATAATGCAGTGATGTAGAGAGAAGCATTACTGGGATAAGATATTATCAGGCATGTCTTGTGTTTTGTAGTTTTTCTTCGTGGTTATTCACTAATTTCATTTGTTTGCCAGGCTGACAACCTGCAGGAAGACACTGTCTTTGTGTCAGTGTGTTCTGAATTATCTATACATGTAAAGTGTTGAAGCTTTTAGTGCTGTACTGTAAACTAATTTGGATTGCATGACCACCACACAATGGATTAATACTTCCTAATTTGTGTTTTTTCAATTGTTAACAGGGGTTGATTTTGGAGAATGTCATCAAGAGGCGTAGTCCTCCGTTTGCAAGTTTAAAGAAGGTGACTGGACAAAACTGACTATTCGAAGCTTCAGCTACATTTAGATAAATTGATTTCTAGTCAGCCATGGATCGGGAGGAAGATGAAGAGGAGCTGACCGTCGATGCTCCTAAGGAGGTGGACATGTTTACATCAGTGCGTTGCCTCGGTTACCTCTCCAGCATCAACCTCCTTGTGGCGGTGTGCGTTGGCATGTACGTGCGATGGGAGGTGACAGACGAACCCATGATCCTGGTCATCTTCATCTTGGGCCTCTTCGTGCTGGGAATTGCCAGTATCCTCCATTACTACTTTGCTATGGAGAAAGCAAGCCAGAGCTTGTTCCGTTTGTGGTTTGGCTTCCTGCTTGGCCTCCAGTGCTTCCTCAACAGCCCTGCCTTGGATTTAAATGTCAAAGAACTTGTCGCCAACTATCTCCTCCTAGCCAGTGTAATTATGAAAGCAGTGTGGGCTGTAACTGAGCGAATATGCAGCTCCATTTATTACAAGCCCACCTTGCTGACGTCAGCTGAGTTACTGGAGCTCTTGGGATTTGGCATTGCCAGCACTACCATGCTTCTTCACAATTCAGTGGCCATAATAGGCTTGATAGTGGCCCTGGGGGCTCTCATTGTGGACTTGAGGATGAAATCCCTCCTAGCTTTACCTAACCTCATCGGTTTTGCCTTGGTCACATCTCTCGTGTTTTTCCAGGCCTTGCGCATCATGGCCAACCCTTATGCTTTAGGCTGCTACCTGGGCAGGCTGCTCTGTGAGCCTGTGCTGGATGTGTACTTCAGTGGGCTGGGGCCCAGTCAGCGCTGGATGCCAGTGCTCTCTCTGGGGAGGGTTTGGAGAAGACTGTCCCTGTTTCCCCTGAGTCTGACTGAGCTGGCCTTCTTTGTCCTGGCTGCCTTAAAGGTACACTTAACATTCTGTAAAAATTCATGTCAAAACTCAATCATGTCTTGAAAGTTTTATGTCCAATAATGCAGGTTTTTGGATTAATGACACAGAAGTTTTTGTAGCTTTAATTCATATTTTATGGGTGTGCTTAATTATACGTCCCTCTCTTCTTACATAGCTTGGCCACTTGGAGCTGTGGTATCTGGTGATCCCAGGCTTCTGCCTGTTTGGCATTTTCTGGTCTATCTGCCACATAATTTTGCTGATCACAATTTGGGGCTTCCACACCAAGCTAAGTGAGTGTCAGAAGGCCTGGCGAGCCCAGCGGTCCAGCAGCCGGAGCCTGGAGCAGGTCATGGCCTCCAGGGGCATCCGACACTTCTGCCTCATTTCAGAACGCCTGGTGTTCTTCAGTCTGCTCTCAACAGTCATACTGGCGGCTGTGTCCTGGCAGGTAAGATCCGTAAGGGTACATTACTACTACTACTACAGCTTGTTTCAAAAGTATTATCATCATCAAAAAGTACTGAAGCTTGCAAAGCAGCTCAATATAAAAGGTATGTCACTCATCATCCAGTTGTTTATCATTGCAACGATCATTGTCACATTTGTAATAGCGATGATAGTCATATCATATTTCTTAAAACCTCTTGGCCACAGTTAAGAGTTTCATTCAGCAGCTCATAGTTGAATATTTTAGTGTAATTTATCCTCTTAACAGCTGTAGCACCATTTGTTTCATGACAAGGCCCCTATAAACATATTACACCTATGTTATAAACTCTGTGTAGTGATGCTACTAACAGTGTGTAGTTAGTAGTTGCTCCCCAAACTGAGGCACTTCTGCTCTCATGTGGAACCAATTTCATTAGCACTTTAATATCCCTATCTACTTGCATAAAGAGCAGCAATAACTTATTTAGCCTTATTAGACGTTTACCTTGCTGGAGTCTCATGGGTCCGAGTCCTAATTTGAGATCTGCACAGTGATGATGTCAGTTGCAAATTTGCCTGAGGTAGTGGGAGCTGTTTGTGTTCTCGTATGAGAAAGTTGAAGCTCTTGTGTGTGGTTTTTGATGTTTTACAGCTATTTATTTGCCTGTGCAGTTGAAATACAATAAATGTAATAAATGGTCAGCTAGAAAAATCGATGTAAGTGTAACATAGACGCTCAAAATAATAGCAGCATGGGTACGATCTAATGCGGTCTCAGCAATAAATGTAAGCCTTTGTAAACCAACTAATTTATGGTGTTACATTAGATTCACTGCTTTCTGTAGAATTAAACTAAAAAATGTTACATCCTTTTTTTCAGTTGTGTTTGTTGTATCTTCATGTTCTCAAAGATAGTGCTGATTTACATTTGAATGTGTAGATTGTATAAAAAGCACAATATTCATTTTCATACAACTGTATGGTGTAAGATTGACTTTTTCTTTAGAAGTCAACTTTTGAATGTTTGGCAGTTAAGAACATAGCTACTCTCACAGTTTTGAGTTTTGGGCTGACTGCAAATTTTAATTCTCAGCCTGTGAGAACCACTACTGGATTGCATTATATTGCAAAGACCACCTTCATATATATCATAACATTATATATATTACGATTTGTCTGCTTGTAATATTATCATTCAGGTACTGGAGAATATAGCATTGTATTATTGTACAGCTTAAAATTTCAATAAATTGGTGTACCACATTTCTCAGCTTGGGCATACCCTAGGCAGTTCATTTTGTTCTGCAAACAGAAATGCGGCGAGACTTCTGCGACACAGTTCCATGCTCTGAAATCCAAGTGGCTTTTTAAAATGCTAAATTGCATTTCGTAACAGCTCTGAAAAAAAATAAGATTGCACCCTAAGTCAGTTTTTACATTATAGCTTTCTATTATGTACTTTTGTGTTCATAATAATATATGCGAGTTTGTATGTGGCTAGTTGACTTGCGTATTAACATTTAAAATAAAGAACTGTCAAGTAGATGTCAAGAACATAGAATTATAATAGACTTATTCAACACAGTCAAGGCTGCTCAGAGGTACAGGCTCATACACTGCTGTAATTATTCTGTTTTGGATTGATACTTGTGATGTATGTTTAGTCTGCTGTCGTTTTGTCTCCATTTAGTCGAGTCCTGTCATGTTTTGTCCTGTGATAATAGCACAGTGTCAGTCCCATATTGTGTAACTGTCTTGCCAAGTGTCAACGCCAATTAAGTGAGTCTGATTACCTCGTTACAAGCTGTAAGTGGTGAATGAAAGTGACTCTGATTGTTTGGATTCTTTGCAGCCCTCCAACGGTCTCTTTCTCAGCGCTCTGATGGTGGTGCTGCCTTTGGAGTCTCTGGCCCACGGCCTGTTCCACGAGCTGGGCAGCTGCCTAGGGGGAACCTGTGTTGGCTACGCCCTGGTTATACCAACCTCTTACTGCAGGTACTGGAGAGAGAAGAGGCAAATGAATATAGGGATGTTTACAGACTAACATAGATAAACTCATTCTTCAATCGTAAAACAACTATTTTGATCAACACTCTGAACCTCTGGCAGCTACTAGGCGTTCTCTGTTTCTGTTTTTACATACAGTGGCGCATTTTTCCACTGTAATATATAGCATCTGCATCTCAATAGAAACAGCACAACCATGGCTAGAAGTAGAGCAAAATTTTCTTTTTTGCAGAATAACAAATGCCATAATTCATTTCATAAGAAAAAGAAAAAATGTAATTTGAGAAACCTGTAATCACCACGTATATTTTTCCAAGAGCTCAAGTTGTAACTAATACTAAAAATACTTTTAAAAGGAAAGTTACTCTACGCACTTATGAAATTTCACTGCTTTGATTTTTAATTTGTTTTCATAGTTCTCTTTTATCTGTTCTGTGTGAACAGCCTGCAGTTCAGCCCAGATCACCCAAAATGTCCCTGAATTTTTGTCATGTGATTAATGGTCACAGCTGACTGTCTAATGGCTTCCTGGTTGCACTGAGAACTTCAGAATTTTTTTATTTTTTTTTACAAGGTCTGATTAGCTCAAACAGTGTTATTTTGGCAAATTTTTAAGTGAGATGTAGATTTAAAGTAATTTTGATGAATTTATCATGATCTTAAGCTTAGATTGGACAGATTTTGGCATGTCATAGATGATTAAAGACCAAATCTGATGATTCTCTGTGTTTTTACAATTTTGTACTTTAATAAATGGTGCAATTGAGGAGTTTGTAAAGTTGAAATGCCTCTCAGATCTGCCATTAGGTTATTTGTTTTTTGTTGACTATAATCATTTAATTGTTCCATCAGTAAAACAACAGAAAAAAGGGTAAGAAATGCTCACCTTAATTCCTCATCCCCTCACCCAAAGTAACATTTAAATAGTTTGCCCGATCTTCAATTCAAAACCAAAAAAGTGTCATAAGAGTGGAACATTTACTATGATATTACACAGAAAATATCAGCTTATCTGGGTGATAAAAAAACACACTTACTATATAACTGTTACACCTTTGTTCAAGGTCAGTATACTGAAAAATGAAACATGCCTAAGTTGCAATCTTTTTTTGCTTCAACCAACAGTCAAAAAACTCAACTATACAGTCTATTGCTAAAGTCAAATCTGGAGTCAGCCAGACCAGAAATTTGGAAGTGTTTGCTGGAAAAAATGGCTTCACCAGTTAATAAATTATCACATCCATCCATGCATCATCTATACATTGCTTAATCCTCGTTTGGGGGCGGGTGGAGCCTATCCCAGCTGACACGGAGAAGGCAGGGGACGCCCTGGACAGGTCGCCAGTCTATCGCAGTTATCACAACATTTGTAGATTATTTTTCTGTGAATCTTCCAGTCAACTAAATCAGCTGTGCTGCCATTTAGCTTAATAAAAATTCATGTAATTATTTTAGTAGTACTTGTGAATGTTTCATGTTTCAGATCTTGAACACAAGAATATGCACTTCCCCTGCTGAAGTTGCAACTTGTTGCCTACCAATTAAGGAAACGTCTGTTCAATTTACTCAACGAATCATCACAAATTTAGCACGCAACAGCAAAATGCAGTATTAAGCCAAATAAACAAATGCTGTACCACCGTTGCCCAATGTCAAAGCCTTTTTTGGCATCACAGTGACTGGTAGACATGATCACTCTTTCAGACTCCCTTCCCAGTTAGCACAAAACCAATTGGATAAACAGGCCAATAAGTATGCATAAACATGCCGCTAATGTTTGGGCCCTTCAGGGATCATTCCAGTGCTCCCCCTGCAGCATACTAAGTTGTTCAACCGGAGCACTTAGCCATTAGCTGCTGCCGATGCTTCTCCCAGCGCCCTTGCAGTTGACCAAGCATTTTTTTGCAATCGCTTAGTTAGTTTTGAAGATGCCGTCATGTCTCCTCCTCCTAAGCAGCAGCAGCTAGCCATCACTTAAACATTTTTTTTTAAATTCAAGAGCACTCAGCTGTCTGGAAATCTGACCTTTTTGAGATTTTTTAAAATATTTATATTCATGATGAATCTCTATATATTGGTACTTAGCTTTAGCATTCGAAGGGGAAGCCAGACATGCAAGTGTTTAACTCTCCAGGTGATTTTGGATGCAGGCCCGTGTCCTATTGGAGCTTTGGATGCTCTGTATGCGAGGCCGCATATGCAGGATCCATAGGGAGGACTGAGAGCATGATGAGAATGCAGCAGTGTATAATCGGCTGTTTGATGGCTGCAGATCATGTTTTCACAATGACAAGATCCCCTCGGGGAGATTAGAGAGATAGGGGTGAAGAGGGGAGGCACATAGGGTAAAACATGGAGGGCGAAACAACAGGAAGAAAACGCATGGGGGGGAGGACTGAGGTTGTAAACATCGAGGGAAGGTGGTGGTAGAAGCACAAAGGGACAGATGGAGCAAAGGAAGAGGATGGGGAGGGAGGGCTGGAGCTGTGAGAGCTGTGGAGAAAAGGACAAGATTCTTTTCTTATTTTGTCTTTCTTTTTTTAAGGATGAAAGAGAGTGTGTCACAGAGGGAGATGTGGTGGGAATCTCAAACTGCAAGTCCTTAGCTCCCCTGGGCATCGTGAGATCTGAACAGATTAGATGGGTTTAGGGGAATGGTGAGACTGCCAAGTGGTGCACATGTTGCAACATGTCATCTTGTGACCAAGTGGAGTTTAAGTATAAATATCTAAAAGTTTGTTTGAAGAAAATTGTTCATCTCATTCTCCACTGGGACAGAAGCAAGTAAAAAACAGCTTAATCCAAGTTGTGCCAACATCTACAGCTGTTACTACATCACACACCAGAGGAATGCTCTCTGGATATCAACAGATAATGACTATTTATCTGTCCACTAGATGAATAAAATCACTCCTCTGGCATCCACTTTAGATAAACCTCACTCTTTTCTTGCCAGGGTGAGGTCATAAGTGATAATCGGGGCACAGAGTGTGACATAATATGTATACAGATATCTGTAATAGTGAAGTATCACTTTGCCATCTGCTTGGATATAAAAGGAAAAGAAAATGTACGCCTGCGTTGAATAGCTGATAGCATTGGCTTGATCTCTGTGTGTGTATCCCCTTTTTGTTATCATCCACTTGTTATTATCGGCCAGGGCTTTGTGCCACAACCATCCGCACACACTTTGTCCAAATCACTTTGTCCTCAGCTATCTTTAACCTCACTTTCCATCCTCAGTTTTTGTCACCCTGCTCTATTCTCCTCTCTATATCCCCTCCTTTTTTTGCCATTTTCCTTTCATTCTTGATTCCATTCTCATCCCTGAGGCTAATGCCATTTCCTACAGCAGTGATCCCCTCCACTTCTTCTCTTATCCTCTTCTCTCTCCCCTGGCGACGTAGACAGCTGCTCCACCCTGGCATGTCACTCTGTTGCTTGAGCCCCTTGTCTTTCTTCTACCCTAAACCTGAGGAAGAAAAAGTATAAATTTTTTCTCACAGCCTGTCGTGTCTCTCTTCTGTCCAGCGCTGGCGGCCAACCCACTCTCCTGCCTCCTGAGCTGGTGCAGCAGCTGAATCTACGTTCCACAGGTATGCTGAACAACATGCAGCGCCTCTTCTCCCACCACGTGATCCAGACGTTCGGCTGCGACTACTCCACCAGCGGCGTCACCCTGGAGGCTGTACAAACCAAACTGCGCAACTTTCTGGAGCTTCGTACAGCAGACGGGCCCCGCCATGACACCTACCTGATTTTCTACAGCGGACACACACAGAAAGGCTCTGGGGCTTGGGTTCTGGCTGGTGAGACATTATCATTTCTTTGTCTTCTATGTTCCTTCTTGGAAAATGACCCATCCTCATTTCAGCTCAGAAAAAACTAATGACATAACTTGAAAAGAAACGCAGTGCCGTAGCAATAAAACTATGCACTAATGAAATAAAATTAGACTAGAAGAGAAAGTAAAAAGCAATGATCATGAGGTAATAAGTAATGTCACACATGATGATGAAATATTGCACATAAAATTAAAATATTGCACCTGAAAAATGAAATTTCGCCCCTGACATTGACAGTGTTGTACATGAAAGTGAAGGATTGCAGTGCACAACAACATTGAAATCTACTTTTCTGCCCCCAATAAGAATTGATTTATTATCACAGTACATTGCATGATTGAACCAAGACTGGATGGAAACTATGAAGCAAGCAAGTATAAATCTGAATAACTAGCTAACAGTAGCAAATAAATTAATCAAGTAGTTTAAAGTAATGGATAAAGGATTCAGCAAGCGAGAGCGTAAGTAACGTAATGTGGAGTATTTGAGTGAAGCAGAGGTGCACTAGAGTATTTAGGGACATCTTGAGCCATTCAAAAAGATTGGGATCAGGGCCGACAAGGCATTTTTTAACTGATTGTTATCGATTGTCTGCTGTCACACAAGTTTCATAAACTAGCGAGAAATGCAGATTTTGAATAATTATCTTCATAAAGACAGCATCATGAACCAATAATTGATTACCCAAATTGGACTTTGTGCAGATATTGCTGTTTATAGTCAATAGACACATGAAATGGGCCACAGGTACATATGTTATTGGCATGCAGGAACACTGTCCTAGTTGGCTCTTGCAGACTGAGGATATTAAAATAGAGCATTTGACTGCAATGAGCAAAGATGTGTTTGGGGAATAAAGGGTATGAATTTCATGAAAAGAACATCTCTCCGATTGTTAAGCAGGGGGTGAATCGATCACTCTTTGGGCTTGTGTTGCAGCCTGAGGCCCAGAAAACATTTCACTGGTTGAAGGGAGAAAAGCGCAGTTCAACAGAAAATTCTGCAAGCAAACATCACACGATGTGTAAAAAAGCTGAAAGTAATAATTGGTCAGCTTCTACAACAGGGTAATGAGCATAAAAGACATCTGAAAATCAACTTCGTGAGGTAGAGGCTAAAGGGTTTGCCACTATAAACCTTTTTCAAGAATAACCTTTTTTAACATAAACCTTAAGACCTTTTTCCTTTTTTAATCAGGAAAAATGGATATTAAAAAGTTCTCTCGTTTCAAAATGTTGAAAAGAATGTCATTTTTAACTTTATGCCTTTTGGAGACTAGTTCCTCTTCTTAACAATTCATATCCAAACTTTGTTTCATGTCACTGTATGTTGCAGATGTCTACAAACACTCCTAAGCATCTAATCAACTTCTAAGCATCCTGATTTATTATTCAACAGTACATGTTATGCGTATCCTAATTCATTAAAGGAGATGACATCAAATTCTTCGTACCTAAACTTCAACCTTCACTTCAAATCATTTATTTTGGCTTCCTCAGACATCTTTGTTATGCTTTTCAGGTTTTGTAAACATCAAAAAGATGCAATTCAGCCATCAGAAAAAAGTTTTTCCACGCATAAGTTGGACGTCTGCTTTATCTCTTCAAAGCCGTCTAGTTGTTATCACATCTAAACAGCGCATAATTACCAAAGACTTGAATGAAAGTTAAAATACAACAATTCAGCACAAAAGTAGAATTGACTGCCGAGCTGTTGTGTCAGAGAGCATTAGGTAGATATTGTATTCTGACTGCAGACTCATTTGCATTACAGTCTGATTTCCATTCCTTTCATTTTCCCGTTCTCTCACTCAATCAGGCTGATTTGCACAGATCAGACAAGCAAGCCAAAAGAGTCAAATTTGCTGTGAAGGACTCGACACAGAAGTTCGGTTCCAGTAGAGAAGATTCTGAGAAAGTTGCAGACGGTCTGCTGTGACATGAGCCTTCCCTCCACAGAAATGAGAATCACAGCAGGTTAACTCTGTGTCAGCTCCAGCTCTTCTGTTCTGAGATTACTCGATGTATTATCTCTGTGTGCTGCTGCAAACGGGAGGGAAAAAATCCCTCAGTCACCATCCTGAAGGGTCGTTTTCAGGCTGCGTTTAGTGGATAATTGTACACATTTTCCGAAAACGTGGGCTGAAATCCGAGCTGGGAACAGTTAATGATTGCAAGTCATTATTTTCTGATCCCTCTAGTAATTAAGCCTTTGTCCAGTGCTGAATTATACAGGGATCCATGAAACAAGTAGTTTATCTGTGCACTGTTGATCACAGCGGATACATGCATATAAAATTTGGCAGTGCAGTTGGAGTGTTTCCAGATTGACTCGTAGGTTTGTAGATAAAGCCGAGTTTCCTACCCAAATATAATTCAGTCCTCAGTGAAGCAGCTCTTTGGCCAGCAATGGAATTTTTAATTTTTCTCTTCAGGTTGTCTTTAGTTACCTTTTCAATGATAAGGATTTTGAAGCAGCAGGAAGAATTTGGCACCGCAGCTGTGATGTTTGTGTTTTAGATCTGCTGTCTGGAAAACAGCATCTTTATGCTATTTGTGAGGTTGTGTTTGTGGTGGCAGCATTCAGACAGAAAGACAGTAAAACATGTGCGAGTTGACAGGTTCGATCCCTGCAAAACCACTGTGTCCATCAAAGGCAATGTCTCCTGTTGAAATGGCTTTGAGCGTGACACTAAACCAACAGGGGCTTAAACTAGTAATTGAGCGATACGGGATTTTTAGGGCCAATACCAATGCTTATTATTGGCAATCAAGAAAGACAGAAGACCAAATTTGTAGCCGATATACCATTTTAACAGCATGTGATAGCAGAGAACCTGTCATTTATAACTAGGCTTCTTCATTAATAAGGGTGACTATAACTGAAATAGAAATAAAATAGAAATAGGGGTAATTGAATTAGGATGCTGTTCTGTATTTATGTGAGATTAACGAGAGATTGATCAGTTCGTTTCCTGCAGTTACATCTGCTGTTCTTCTCTTTTATCTTAATCTTTCACTGTTTGATCACTTTTATTGCCCACTGAGGTCCAAATCTTAGAGTATTATTAATTATTGTTTTCCAGATGTTGTTTCAGGGTAATTTGTGGCTACCTTCTTAGCTGTTAGCTGTTATCCACTGTTAGAGTAGCTAAATTCCTGGTTTGTGGCAATAGCTTGTGTTTCTTGTTCATTTTTTTTTCAGTCTCTGCTTGAGAAACATTTCTGAGACCAGAGTGTTATTACAGACAGAAATAGAAGTAGTAGTGCATTGAATTTATCAGTAATCGACCAATAAAAGTACAGGTACCAGTAATTGACAAAATGCCAAATATTGGCCACAATAATTAGCCAGGCTGATAATCAGTCTGTCCCAGCCTAACCCTTATGGATAGATACTTAACAGTGGCACGTTCGTGTCCTGCACCTTCTTCCTGAACTTCCTCACTCCCCCTTTCTTTCTCAAACCCTGCTCTCACTGTCTAACCTCCTGTTTCAGGAGGGGAGTATTTTCACTTCACCCAGCTTCTGGAGCTGTGGAAAGAGAAAAACGCCGGCCACTGCTCTCGTCTCATCCTCGTCCTGGACACTGAAAACTCCCTCCCCTGGGTCAAAGAAATCCGCAGGGTGGAGGGCGTCTATGTAGCCGTGCAGGGGGCCGAGCTGTCGGCCGTCATGGTGGACCCCGAGGCCGGAGACACCCCTTTGCTCGGGGACTTCACTTCTGAATGGGTGGAGTTTAACTGCAACCCTGCCAGCGAGACCCAGTGGTCTGAAAAGGGAAGGACTGTGACGGCCGTCTATGGCGTGTCCAAACGCTGGAGCGACTACACGCTTCACCTACCAACCGGAAGCGACATAGCCAAGCACTGGAAGACCCACTTCCCCAAGGCTACATATCCCATGGTGCACCTGTCCAACTGGTGCTGCGGCCTCAACTTGTTCTGGTTCTGTAGCATGTGTCTGCGCTGCTTCAGGAGGTGTAAACTGGCTTGGTTCCCTCCAGCTGTGTTGGACACCGGTCAGGGCATTAAACTGGTGCACTCGTAGATAACATGGGAGGTTGTTGTAGAAGTTGTGACTCTAGTTTGTGTTATAGCAGCCAGAGTTTGGTAGGTACAAGGTGTTTACATTAAAAATAGCTATGCTTCTATACCTACTATATCTACTGTATATACATGAGGGATGCTCAGAGCGTCATGTTGTCTCCTGACTCATGACTGTTACTGCTTGCACATGTTGCATGTACTTGACAAACAGTATCTGAAATTTCTGATCACCCCTGTATACACACAAAAACACAAAATTAGAGTAAAACAACAGCAGGTTTGGCCTTCAGTCAGCAAGAACTCCTTAAGTTTAGGTTTGCATGATGTTTAACTGCTATGATGCAAGACATTATGCCAAGTATATCACAGAGAAACTCTAACTAAACATTTTATTTGTTGCCCCAGAATGAAATTGAATAATTCAAGCAAATTCAGCCTAAAATAAGATATGTATATGCACACGCACGTGTTGGATTTTTTTAAAAAGACCAAAACTTTTTTCATAGGGAACCTGGGAAAAATGTGTTATGTATTTGTGGCTATTATTTTTTTTAAGGTTTAATTGTTTCAGACCAAAAAATATGTCAGATGTTCTTTCAATTTCTGTGGGAAGGTTTTCAGATTATCTGTTGTCAAATTGTGCCATTGTCTCTTTTACATTAGTGCCTTAAAGATGGATCACCTTTAATGTGGATGTTTAATTCTTTTTATGTGCCAGCCATATATTATATCTATCCATGCCTTGCCTCTTATTTATATTCAGAGGATTTAGCAGGCGTCCTTAACCTAAACTGTGAGGCTTCCGACAGAATGGACAAAAACGACTGTTGTGAGGCTGAACTCGGCGACCGCTCTGGCTGTGGGAAAGTCAAACCACGAGGCCGACCTGCCGCGTTTTGTTGCGGGATCCTTTACTTGTCACGTTCAAAGTATTCAAATATGCACATATTTCTGCACTGAACAAAGAAATATGCATTGGCTATGAGGCTGCATATCATCCCCAGACACTGGCCCTGTCTCATCCGGTTTATTTACAGAAATTAATTCAAGTTGAAAAAGCCATTTGCTTTATATAAACAGTGCGGTCAAGTTTTGGAGCAGTTTGTCTTTGCTGTGAATGAGTAGCTTGTCATGCAATGCAGCAAATTATAAAATCTCCCTCTTTTCTTTCTTTTTTTTTGCACTGAATTTACAAACTCATCTGTTGTTTTGTATCTCTCTCTTTCACACATTCCTAAATTCTGGAGTGAATTGCTGCCTTTCAAGAGTTTGTTTCCAAAGAGGTCAAGTTGCATTATTGACTTGTACAATTCCATGTGCCTTGATTGTCTTAAAATATCAGCGTTAAAGTTGGATAATAAACTCATTAAAACAACGTGGAAGAAAGTTGAGTATGATTAAAGTCGAACAAGAGGAGGAAAAACAGTAGATGGGGAATTGGAAAGTGAGACATGGTGCTATAAGCCAGGGTCACTTAACACGACTGGCTCAACACGCTGAGTAAATATGGATTCTGCTCTGTGGAAATGCTAGCATTGCCTGGCAAATATTAGTATTACGAGCTGAAGAAAAATGAGAAAGGGTGAAATGGAACAATACATGACAGACTATCTCTGAGGGATTTGCTGGCTGAGCTTTCACCTCAGTTAGTCCCAGTGCCTGGCTGGACGTGTTCAAGGCGCTGCCGGGTATTTCGCTGGTCTCAGAGAGCAGAGCTACGTCCTGGCTCATGCCTGAAGCGTGCTATTAGGCACAGAGCAAGGTTTGGGAGGACCTCGGAAGATGAAAACTGACGCTAGGAGCAACGTTTCACATCAGCATTCATCTGTAGCACACAACAGAGAGCAGAGTTTGAAAAGCGGCGTGAACCGGAGCAACCTTTCACCACTCTTAAGCTGCTGTTCTTAGATGCTGTAAATATCAAACCATTTAGGAAATATGAGCAATAAGTTGAGTAGTCACAGTGGCAATTAGTGAAGAAGATGTCTAAATGCTGCCTTGGGTGGCTGCTGTAGCCTGGAAGCTGCGGTTTAAGCTAAGGTCAGGGATTCATGTATATGACGGGAATCATTTATGAGAATATTAGATTATGGGTCGGATTCATCTCCTAAACTGGATTAGGTAATAAAACAGTCAGCCGCCTCTGAGGCCCATGTGGATGTGCTGAGTCAGAGCTGCTGCACACACACTCCAACACACACACACACACACACACACACACACACACACACAGACATAGCTACACGTGTGGATACAACCGTACACACACCAATTCTTTACCGCCTCCCTCTCTGTTCCTGTTTCTGTGCAGCTTAGTCTCTCATCTGTAGATAATTACTGCCTGTCATGGGGTGTTACCTTCTAATGCAGGCAGAGTGATATGCCTGACGCTTGCCTGCAATTTATTTGGAGAAATCAGAGTGCTCTTATTGCCCAAGTCGAATCTTAGCACAGTGACTACAGGAACAAATACAGCAGCTGTTCCTCTGTCACTGGTTATTTAAATCTTTCTGAAAGCACCACGGGGGGCAATATTATGCCTTTTTCTTGAATTTTATCTTCCTTAAACCACGTTGTGAGCCGGTTGTTGGTATTTAAGCTCATGTCTGTCCATTATTACCTTGAAAGGCGTCTCTGCGGGGAAGATGAGTTTGATTTTAAAGCTAAAATGAGCTAAGAACACAGGGTTCCTCCATCAATTCTACAATTCTGTGGCATCCAGTAGGGTAAATGCACTGCAACAGTATGCAACAGATGTGAAAGTGATAATATGGATTAGAGTTAGGGATATACCAAAATGCTGACTGATGAGAGGACTTGTCAGAGGCAGAATATTCATGCAAATATTACTTTCACAATATAGCTTAAAAAAAAAAAACAAAAAAACAGGTGGACCAGATCTGAACCAGACCAGGACTACCACAGTGAATGCATAACTCTGACAGTGAAGAACATAGACGTTCGAGTGATGATATGGGTCTGCATGAGAAAGGTGTTGGGAGGTGGCATTTATAGATGAATGCCTCTGGATATACCAAAATACTGACTGACAAGATGACTTGTCAGAGGAGGAATATGTTGGCATGATGGTGATTCAAAGCACAGTGCCAACAGCCCACAAGAATTTCTAAGAAAGAAAAAAAGAGAAAACTTAGTAAGTTGTCTGACTTGAATCCAATAAAGCAGCTCTGGGATATTTTAAAGGGAAAGGTCGAGCAACACAACTCCTCCAGCAAAGAGCAGCCGAAAAAATAGTCTCTGAAGAATTGCAGAATGCCTTCTTGAAATTGTGGCAGGATTGAGTCTGTCATCAGAAATAAAGGTGGCATACAAAGTATTGAAAAAAGAAACTCTCAGCAATCATGTTGCATTAAGTTTCTACTGGGGATTTTTAAGACAGTAAATCTAAACTGTTGGTTCTTAATTATACACAAGAGCAAATATCCTACTGTTTATCTTAGAAATAATATAATTCCTGCAGGGTGATACAACTCATTTGTGTTTACTGTATATACATATTTACTGAATGTCCTTTATTGTTGTTTCCTGGGAAGAGTAATGAGAGAAAAGATCACAGATTCAGCAGCATCCTTGTTCCCACTTTTTTTTTTTGCCCTGCTATTTAAAAGGCCTGCTTGCTGTGACTCGCAGTATGTCCGACATTGAAATGTCAAAGCTATTATCTCAAATTACAAGGGCGTTTAGTGGCCGTTTAAGCGTGCGACACTCCCCACGATGCAGATAGTCATTTGGAGGAGGCTGCCCAAATCTCCCCGCTCTCTGGGAGCTCTTTCAACGTTGTACTTTCTCCGAAAACCATATGGCCATTTTAATATCATAGTTTGTATCAGATGCTACATTAATTGGCTGGAACCCAACTGGCAGCTGGCAGTAACTTCATATTTACCACACTAATATAACAGCGGCATCAATCTTCTTATCGACCTTGGCAAGAGACTGAATAAACATATTTCAAAACAATTATTTTTCGTCCGGCGCAGACGAAGTTTTTCCAAGAGTCAACAACTACTTTAACTGGAAGGCAAAAAAAGTGATCCCCTTAACATTCGCTGCCAAGATAAGAATGTCAGTTGAAAATGTATAGATGTTCAAATTCAAGGCAGAGATGTGAGGAGATTATTCATGGTACAGGGATTGGAGTTACTCTGGGCAAGGATTTACAAGCTGATGCAGAGGGGGAGGAGTGGGTGAGGGGGAGTGAGGCAGACCTTGTAGTTATTACACATATGCCTTTTTGTAAAGTGAAGGTCAAGATTATGGGAGGATAAAAGGAATTAAGTGTATTTTGTGTGGGCAGGCGTTCGGGCCGCCTTGTCCCATTGTTGTCTTGGACCCATTTTCACTTAAACCCCCCTGCACTGTCTTATCTGGATCAGAAAAGGCCAAAAAAATGGATGTAAATGCAGGCTGCACACAGTGGAATCAGAATGAGATCAAAATCCCTGATGTGGAAGAAGCAAAAGGCCCGTGACACGCAGTGATACAATACGAAGTGTAAAGGGAGGCTTTTTCCGATCAGAACGGATGGCTCATTTTGAACTCATCCTTAATCAAACCATACTGCTCTGGATATTGGCTCTTGTAAGCAGCCAAATATACTTAGTATGAGCCAGATGATGCCGATACGCTTGATTCAATTAAAAGTGTAAATCGGAGGCTAACAAGACTGTCAGCACTCTGTGTGGGATCGGAGGTTCGGTAATTAGCTTTGTTGTCACAGTCGGGTTGAGATGGGACGGGGCGAGGCTGCGCTAGGCTAGTGAAACAGATGAGCTTCCTATTCCGGTCTCACATCTGGCAGCCCAGTTGTCTTCCAAAGTCAGCCAAAGTTTAACCCTGTAGGACTGTTCCCCACACATTAATCTGCACATGCTAGTAAGTGTTGTACAAAGAAGTTGCCAATATAAAAATGAATTGGGGTGTCCACGTGGCTCAACTGGTTGAGCAAGCAACCCATGAACAGGGGCTATAGTCACAGTGGCCTGGCTTCAGCTCCAGCTCACGGCCCTTTGCTGCAGGTCTTCCCTACTTTCCTGTCCGCTTCTTGACTAACCTATCTAATAAAGCCAACAAAGGCCAAAAAAACAAGACAAATTCACATATGAAATACGTTTATTCACATTCTTACACAAGACTGGCATGATTGCAAGACTGATATCACTCGTTTTTAAGGTAAATATGCAACAAATTCTTTGCATAGAACCCCACAAAACTGCAAATTGATGTTGTTAGGTTTTAGGCCTGTTGAGACATGAGATATGTAACATTGCTGGCTTCATTAATCTGGTAAAGTAATGGAATTCTGTCATTCAGATTTAGGTCACTTTTATGTTAATGTTCGTTAGTGGACCTACCAACAGCAGTGATGAAGAGATATTTATGCAAAATTTACCATAAAGCCTCAGGAGCTATTAATAACAAAAAAAAAAAGGCAAAACCTAAACTAGTAACAAGTTTATGAAACTGTCCAAATAAGTGGAATATAGCTCATAACCAGTATTGGCAACCAAGTTTACTATCCATTGACCACTCCATGATGATCATTTTTAAGCCGGCAATACCACAAAGAGAACTCACAGGAGCCACATTTCATCTATTAGTACGACTGCATGTAACGTTGGCTTAGGTCATGTTGAAATTGATATGCAAATGTTAGCTCCAACCTAATGAGATTCCAATTTCTACCGAAAAGTGACCAGGATGCTCATTCAGACATAAAGCCGACACATCCAAATGCAGTCAGATTCATAGAAAGGGCTCCGTGTTCGCAAGAGTAGATTAAACTAATATGCCAAAGAGTTTTAAAGGCTCTGTTAGTCAGTTTTATTACATTTCGACAGGGCAGGGCTTCGCCGTTTCCCCCCCGGCTGCAGCCTGAGACTACAGACGTGACAGCGGTTATCAATCTTCTCATCTAACTGTTGGCAAGAAGGAGAATTTCCTAAAATGTTTATTCCTCTAGCGTTTTATGTCTGATGAAATTAATGACTAAAGAAAAAAAGCTTTTGAATAGATTTATCCTTAGAGATGAGGTTATCTCTACGGTACAGACTGGCACAATGTGATCAGTATTGATGAACTCATTGACTTTAATCACGTACACACTAATGCATATTTTGAAGTCAAAGAATATATTGCGCCCAAGCAGCACTACTGTACATGTCTACTGTGTATATATGAGGGTGCATCGAAAAGTTCTTGGGTCTCATCCAGAAACAAAGGGCATGACTCCCATATTGGGGCATAGCCTGTGTAGACAATAGCGCAAATGTTTGAAGCAATCAAATATAAAGAGGTAGGAAAGCTTGTAGCTCTAGGACAATGTAATGTGCCCAGATGACAATGAGCTAAATGTGGCTTTGAACTGTTAACCCAACCTGCAGCGTCTGTCTTCTCTTTCCCAAACTTGGGTATTTGTCATTTTCAGATTGATGCAAAGATCACACATGCTGTCAAGGAGTATCTGAAGACTCAAGATGTGAACTTCTTTCATGAAGGGAAACAAAGCCTAAACACTGGTGGACCAAGTGCATTGAAGGTAAAGGAGATTATGTTGAAAAACAGTGCAAGAACCTTTTTCTCTTGTGATGTTTTCTCGTGAGGTCAGATGGGTTGTAGTAGACTGGAGTGGATGCCACTGTTTTGTCCAATGTCTGAATGTCTTCACGAAACCCTTCACTGAACAGAATCTGAAGTCGGATAGAATTATCTCCAGCCCAGCTTCCCATCGTGCCTCTCCACAGACTCCCATCCTGCCTTGAAATTGTCTCTCCAGCTAACGCAGTGCTGCTGCATGACTCACCTAAGTCTGCTCCTGCGATCTTCAGTCTGTCTGGCTGCCAGCAAATGGGGTATGGAGCCACACTCAGGGTCTCTTTTCAACCATGACATAACAACGCACTCAGACACTGACTGGGGACATACCTGTTTGCCGCCTGTAACAAGCAGGCGGCTGGCTTTGAGCGCAGGTCAGGCATTAAGGAAGGCTGGGTTGAAGGGGGCGTGAAGGGATGGCTGCTTCACAAGACAGCGGATTTACAAGAGGTCTTTTGCTCTCCTGCATGTTTATCATGGGTTGTGTTTACTTCTGAACTCGCAGGCAATTTCTTGTCTTGTATAGGTGCACCGCTGTGTGTGTGTGTGTGTGTGTGTGTGTGTGTGTGTGTGTGTGTGCAGCTTTTTGCACATTCACTTCATATCCATTCACTGCAAGAGACATTCAGAATTTATACCATGACCTTTCCCCAGTGGGAGTGAAAATCCAAAAAGGAGACTGGAGTGGAACTTCTGCATTGAATAATAAGGGAATCCTTTTGTGACAGGAGCTGAAATCAGAACCAAAGCTATGCACGATTTTGGCTGAGACATTATTGCAGCGCATACGCTCGCTCCTGACCTGCTGGTCCCGCTGATTGTGTGCGTGCGTGCATGTGAGCGTGCACGTTTGTCTCTCTTTCTGTGAGTGTGTGTGTAATGTCAGCAGAACCCCAGGGGGGTCTAGCAGGAGCTCGTTTGATTGCAGCCTCACAGCTGGCTCTCGATGTTAGCCAGCCGGGCACCGAGCGAGAGGAGAAAGAGAGGGAGAGGAAAAAAATTGAGGAATGGGTAGGAACGATGACCTGATAAATAGCAGGGAAGACAGCTTTAGCTCTTGCATTGGACAGCCAAGAAAAAAGCAATGTGAGGAAATCAGAGGGAATAGCTAAAAAAAAAAAAAATGGAAGAAGAGGGGTAAAGATAGATGGAGGGGGGGTGTAGGAGGCAGGTGTGCACATGGCAGTGCATCAGAGGGAAGCAGGAGGGAGGAAAAAAGTCTACCTGTCCTCTAAGTGATCAAACACTCATATATGCTTATTCACTCAGATGTTCCTGCAGTGGATATTTCTGCATAGGACACATAAACATGCTGCAGAGATCTACCTACACAGATGGTAACGCCAGGTTTTACTGCGGGATTTAAAGGCAGGCTGAAGCCCTCGCTCAGTTTAACTGCTGCGGTCAGAGCCTCATGCTGTTGGGCAATTGGGCAACGGCATGGAATAGCCTAATTTAGAGGCAGATGACTGCATGGCCCTGAACAGAGGAGAAATAGATGGGGGGCGGGGAGGCAGGGATTCACTGAGCACAGGTGTTAGCGCAAAACGAGGAGAAATAAATTGAGAGCTAAATAGATGCGACCGTACAGAGAGAAAAAAGGGGGCGAGAAAATGTACAAAAACACAAAATCCCATTGAGGGCTGCTGTCATACATCGTTGTGCGCAGTGTGGGAACATTCCACACTCATCTGTTTTGGCTGGAGTGCGGCTGCTTCAGAGAGAAAATTCACTGAGAGAGAAAATGAGACTAAGAAACGGAGGACTTAAAGAGGCGGAGCAGGCGGCGGCGGCGAGGATGAGCAAACAGACAGATGAGAGAGGGAACACAGAGAACGGTGAAGTAGACAATGTGCTTTTTCGGCTGTCGAGAAACGCGTTTGGGTGTGTGAGGAGGAAGCTCGCTGTATTTATAGTCCAGCTGTTCAATTTGGAGGCTTTGTCATTCACTCACTTGTGTGGTGTTTTGTGTAAACCAATCACACGGGTTTGTTTGAGCGGGAATATTTGATGAAAGCTTTGTATGCAGAAAAAAGGCAAATAAGCATATTTCAGAATGCTTAAGTGCTCCTTTGAGAAAGATAAAATAAATCATTCTGCATTCAAAATCCTTTCTCATGTGCAGATTCTAAGCAAACTAACAAAAAATAAGCCCAAAATCGAACTAAGTCAAAATTCAACATATCGCATTCAAAAATTTGGCAGAAATGAACCATTTGCGCCAGAGCATGTGCTCCTCAGTGCACCCAAGAAGTTATTAGTGACTCAGTTGCAACAAACAAAAAAAAACCTTTTTGCCTGAACTGCAGGCAGTGTCCACATGGAGCAGATTGGAAACAAGGATAGACACGAACTAAAAATGTGAGTCGGAAATTATCCACAACATGCAGAGGCGCCACTTTTCCAGTGTCAATAACAGATGTGGGCGCTTTGAAAAATGTTGTGCATATTGACTCCACCTCCATGCAGTTTCTCCCCACATCACCACGGAACAATGAAGAAACACCAGTTGTGGCGTCACATCTGCAGACGTGAATTAACACAAATTTCTTGCGCATTAATTCCCCAACTGATCATCATGAATGAAGCATGAGACCAGTCAATCCGTCTCATCACCTGAAGGGCCTCATTGCATTTTAATGTTCCGAATGCGCTATTAAGTTTGTCTGAATAATTGAATCATTTCTTATTCAAAACACAGGGCAGGATTAAAACCCCTCCGAAGCGGCTCCCGTGGCAGCGCTTTAATGACACCTTGAAGGACACCGTGCAGGTCCGAGCTGTAATGCAAGCAGCTTAGTTTTTATTATTTTCTTGATAGGTCTCGTTGATGGTGCTTTTTTCTCTCTCTCTCCTGACCATTAATCTGCTGCTTCTACTCAAGTTGCTAAGCCGCCGTTTCGGGTTGAGCTGTTTTAACACCCGGCCGTTGATCATATTCGGTTTAATTACCTCAGCGTGGACCTGAGGGACATTGGAAATCATGACCTGATGCATATTCAATAAATTGACTGAAACAGCAAATGGGAACGGCTAACCCATGATGTGTGTTCATCTGTGCGCTGAGGATTTATGCAAGAATGACCTTCAGATGCCATCTTTCTCAACTGCAGGCGCAACAAAACTGAATTTCTATTGATATGATGTAACAGAGAGGGAAGCCTTATGCATGCTGCACACTAGTTCAAATACTATTTGTTTAGGCTTCTAACTGCATGGCATTAGAGATGGCATAAATAATTCAAGTGCATGCTATATATACAGTAATTTAACCATATGTAATACCATCTATAACCCCAGTGGAAGCTTTTTTCATGCATATTTGTTTTCTGAAGCAGCTCTACAATGCCATATGTCATACTGCACTGCAAAGCACAAGGCAAAGTCTTGGCCTCCAGAAGGAACAAATGGAAAACAAAGAGTTACATATCACAAGGGAAGCAGCGTTGCTTTCTGAATGTACAGTAGTCTGTATTTCTTTTTAATGGGAAGTGCAAGAAGCTGGCCCGAAAGAAAAATGACGATGTAGTGTACCTGGCATCACACAAATCCAGAGTTTATGTTTCTAATATTGTCGCAGTTTTTTTTCCACGCTGCCCTCCGTGTGTCACAATAAGGTGCGCGTTTGTTACACAAGGCTCGCGTTTAATGCCTTCTGAGGTAACGCCGACATCTTTTTATTGTTTTTCCTTATAATCAGTGGAAGATGAATGAAAGCCGAGGCCCGACCTGCAGGGAGAAGCGGCTGCCGGGGCCCGCCGCATGTTTTCTTTATTTACTCATCAATGATGTTTACCAGCAGCTGAGAGATTGAAGTTGCAACATCAGGGGCTGACTTTTATTACCCGCGGGTCCTTTGTATTCCTGGCTGTCCACTGCGAAAAAGCTTTCTATTGATTGTCTCCGAGGAGGGAAAGGGGGGATTTGGAAACATGCACAGGCACTGAAAAGACACGGCTGTGTTAGCAATCTCTGCGGAGTGCATCAACCTCTTTCAGCTGGGTGTTAACAATGCAGGAAATGACTTTAATGATCAACATTTTTTTACTCTTTTGTCCTTTTTTTTAGTCATGGCTGTCCTTTGTATGTCTGGCTTTGTCCCTTCCAGCTGTGCATACTGCAGGTACGTGCCTGCACACATCTAGTCTATATATATGCACATACATAAATGCTATGTATAGGGTAATCTGTGTTTGCACACATGCACAGACGCTCTGCATGCATATAGACATTATATACCCGTCCACTTGGATGAACTGTGTGTGCATTTATTGGCTTCCGCTGCATTACAGAGACTTAACTGAATGAATAACTTAAGCTCTCAGCGCGTTAATTAAAACAGCTTGCACTCAGTGATGGTGCAGCCATGGCAAGGCTGTAATTAATTTCTGAATGGATGCTTTTTGGACACAAGGATGTTCCGAGAACTACCAATGTCAAAACATCCCGGCTAGTTTGGCTAAAGGTACCTTTCTTAAAAGTGATTAATTAATGTTGAGCTGAACACAAATTAATTTTCAGCCCAGTCAATACTGCTGCAGGCTCACTGTTTATTGTCTATTTTTGCGAAAAGAGAAATTGCTAATGACCGATGAGCAGATTTCATAGTTTCAAAGGCAGAAAACATATCTCACAAGCATCTCCAATGGCATTTTTTAAAGGCCCGTAAAACATATTCCCCATAGTCTCACAGCGGTAGTTAATTAATTCAGAGGCTATATCATATTCCTGTATAATAAGGTGAGGAGGCAAGATGTTGCCAACAAGTCGTCCTTGCCAGCAGCCTTATTATCAGTCAATAATGAATTTAGATGACCCATGTGATGTCAAACAAATGGCCTCACTGTCTGAATACAAACTCTGAGAATTTGTATGCATCCGTGGCTCCTGAGCGTGATTGTGTGTCCTTTCCGTGTGCATGTACCCTTCGTGCCACATGTGGCGGGGAATCTTAGGAAACGCCTGACCCAGAAAGGAGTACAAGGCATGTGAGGCATTACCCTGTCGAGCTCTCCTACCCCACCATTCATTTCCATCAAGAACTGTAATAATGCTCGTACTCTCGGCTGAAATTGCTTTCTGCCTCTCGGGTCAGTACAACTGGACTGCGGGACGGGGGGAGGGTGTTGTTTCTGTGTAAGTGTTTTCGTTTTTTTCCCCAGTTTTTGTGTGCGTGCGCTAGTTAGTACCCGAGGCCTGTGGTCAACCGCCATGCTACGGTCATATTAGCGAAGTGATTTATATGTGCAGAAAGACCAGGCAGCGCTCATAATAGAGGTTTACGACAGCGTGATAGAGTAGCCTCCTGGCACGCTGCATTTCCACATTCTTTCACTTTTCTCCCTCTCACCTTTTGCCACGCAGAAAGCGCTGAATTTATTAGCGCCGTGATGTGATGAATAATGCACTCGGTTGTATTTTTTTCACAGGGTGCTTTCATTTTGAGCAACAGCATGACATAGATAAATATTTATCCTTCTTTCTTTGACTAGTTGTGTTTAGATATGAGACAAATGAACCCTTTAGCCCTCCAGGTTGGCTTTATTTTAACAAAAATCTTTTCAGTTTTTATGACAGAATTGAATCTAAAAAAATATTTGACTGCATAAAAAAAAAAAAAAAAAAAAAACCACATCTACCCCGGCTAATCTGCATGCAAAGCTGCACGCCCGCGTGATTGGTTGTGAGGTAATTGGTAGCTTTCATTTGACAGCATGCTGATTGACCTGCCTTGACATTTTCAGTGATGTCGCACCGGCTTGTCAGACACTCAGAGTTCTGCTTGAGAAATCACAACCAATCATGCCGAGTTATGCAAAGAGCTCTTGGAAATGTGAAGGCCTGAAACTGTAGGGGAGGCGGCCTCAGGATGAGTTGAATCCCAATCATCAAAACTTTGAAATATCCTTTCTCCAAGCCCACGCTTGAGGCATGACTGCATTGATTTTCCAACAAAAAAAAAAAAAAGAGCTCGCTGATGGAAGGGGGCACACTTGTGGTTCACACTTATAAAACACTTTTTTGATCGCAGCTAAGGGCGAGTGTTAAAATGGGTGATTAAGCAGAGGCTGATTGTCCTCTGCCGTTTGAAATATGTATTGAGAAGCTATATGCTGTATCAGCTCCTAGAACAGCGTTGTCATCAACATCTATTTTATCATTACACCAAAACTGCCCGTAGTCTGCACTTTACTCGTCTTCATCAGCCTGACATTGGAAGAAGTGAGCGCAGGCAGAAACCAAATAGTTTATGTTTGAAAAGAATAGGATCACACAAGGTGGATTTCTACTGGAGGAACTCAAGGGAGGTGAACATTTAGAGGAAATGGACTTGTAATCTGCCTTTTCAGCCATACCGCTTCCATTGTTTCCAACAGCCTCAAAGGTGATGTTACATTCAAGTGTGCCAAGAAATGGCAAATATTCTATGAGTACACTGGAAAATGGCAAAGAGGCAAATTTTACATTATTGATAGCGATATCTTAGATTAGAACTTTGGTATCTGATGCTGCTTTTTGTCTTCTCCGACTTTAACCAATCAGTTTTGAGTTCTGTCCAGCAGTTTTTTGGCACGGCTGCCCAGAAATATCTAGAAGTAGACACTTTTTTCTCCCCTCAAAGACAGCACTAAAATACATTCTACAACTTCCTATACAACTAAACTGTATTCTCAATGACATCTTGAAAGGAACATGGTTTTATTTGGAATTTACTCATAATTTGGGATCTCTGATGTTGCAGGCAGCAGAGTTTGAAAGAGTGACAAAGTCCGAGTTAGGAGGCAGAACAGGTGGTTGATGGCATAAACCAGTAGCTGGACCCAGAAAACCAGAGTTCACATCATGAGATGGACAAAAGACCATCAGTCTCAGAATTAAGCTTTATTGATGTTGTTTACTTTTAGTTTAAACTCTCTTTCTGGTTAGTTTAGGCACAAAAACAACCCTTTCACTATGCATTTGAAGTGTTTCCTGTATTTTCTGGGCTACCAGGGTGACAAGTCCCGCCCCCAGTAATATCTATGATATATGATTGGTTGACTATAAAAGGCACGACAATGAAGCAGTGAAATATGATGA
Organism: Amphiprion ocellaris; assembly: GCF_022539595.1. NCBI lineage: Eukaryota > Metazoa > Chordata > Actinopteri > Pomacentridae > Amphiprion > Amphiprion ocellaris. The sequence continues at coordinate 8,518,149 of NC_072786.1, forward strand.
AGATATGCTGATTAGAAGCGTATTTGTGATGCGTTACAAATAGGAATGTGACTTTATGGTGAAAAATAAAAGATTTGTGGTCAAATATAAAAGCTGGAAAGTGGATGATAAAGGATTGGCTGGTTGCTGTGGACTCCTGAACTCATCGTGCAGGTGTTTTGAGTTGATTAAACCTCTTTTTAGATTGGAATTTGAATAACTCATAATAATGCATGTTTGTAATGGATTTAAGTGCAATTGTGTGCTTAGACTCTAGTCTTTCTTGAATTACTCCTTTTCAAAGACTGGAATTGTCATGAAAGAAAATTCTGCGGTGAAAATGCGACTTGAACTTGTCGGCTTCTCCGCTCCCACGCAGTCCTGAGAAGAGGTCTAATCAGGCGAAGTGAGTGAAATCACCTGTGTGGGTGGCTGTCAACCTCTTGTGTCGCAGCGTTTCCTGTGGTTCCAGACCTCACTGTTCCTCACATCTGCTGCCGTGTCACGTGCTGCACACCTGCCCTGCATTACTCATCAGCTCCAGTATATAGAAGCTCCCAGAGCTGCGAAGGTCTCTGAAAGCAACATCACGTGGTTATATGTTACATTGCTGTTTACTGGGCTGTTTGTCAGGTGTCAGTTTCTGTCTAACAATAGGCTCCCTCCAGTGTGACTGTTAGGAGCGAGAGCAAAACATAAAAAGTGAAATCCGAGTGTTAAATCTTTAATGTCATTGCGATTAGTTTGACTAAAGGCTATGCTGTCCTCATATGGCTGGTGAATAAGAAACCACAAAACAAACTAGCCTCCTGATTGTAATTGCAGCAGTTTGAAGTGCATTTCTCCTGAAAATGCAAACTGCAAATGCTTGAATCGCTCGAGTTTCAGCTCAAGAATGTGCTTTAAGGCAGAACATGCACTGCTGCCAAAACACTATCAGCAGTATTTGGAAAAGCCGAAATGCGATCTGTAATTATACTGAGATGGTGCTGACAGAGGAGTGACAGAGGAAGTTTCAGCGAGCAGTGGACGGCCGTCACTGCAGAGGCTCCAGAGCTGTCCTGGGCCACGGGGAGCGGATTGCCTATTTGTTGCATCAGTGGTTCAGCAGTCGCAGAGGCGGGTAGGGGGAGTGAATGCAGAGCCCCCGGAGGAAGCCACAGTCTCCAAACTTTTTGCGAACAATTATTGTATTTTTACAAAGTGGCTCTGGACGTTAGACACACAGACAAACAGACGCAATCCACAGCTGGGCATTTGTGGAGGAAAAAGAAACAGCCTGGAATTGCTTTCTTTAAATGTATTTCCAGTGGGTTACCCAAGATGTAGCATAAATTCAAAGAAGCTGGCATATTGATTAAAATTCTATGTGCATCCACAAAGAAACTGATGAGCTGCTAATGCCTGAGGAGTTCTGGCCGCAGGTACAGGCAGCTCACCTCTCTGGAAAGCAGCCAGCTTTCATCCGGGCTGCAGCCGCAGAAAATCTAATACAGATGACTTCATCATTTTTGCCTAGTGACCTTTCTGGCATCCTTTCTTACTCCACTCCACCCTCTCTCCCTCCTCCTCCTCCTATACAACCTTCCCGGAGTCTCTGCAGCTCTTCTCTCGTTGTATTTTTCTCTCACCTTGCCTCCCTTTCCACCACACCTCCTCATGTCCTATACACCCCCACCCCGCCCCCACATTCCTCCTCTTCCTCCTCCTCCACCCTCAAGGGCATCATCCAGAGCAGGGCTGAACACAGCTCCAAGGTTAAGTGCCAGTGCGTGAGCTACCGAAAACTCTGCTGAGTTGTGCCCGGTGTCGCCCGCTGTCGCTGCGCTCATTTGGCAGCTGCAATGATCGCATCTCATCCTCTCTCCACTTAAAAAAAAAAACAAAAAAATAATGGCCGTGGCTGCAGGTGAGTGTAAGCGCAGCCAGTCGATAGGCTCCAATACGGCCCTGCTGGCGACTGTGAATGAAACTCAATTTTATTTTGCAAGATTGTGCATTTATTAGATGAACAGATATTGATGGGAGTATTGGCAGGCTGCTCCAAGACACACACACACACACACACACACACACACCAGATTTGGTTTAATAGTAAATGCTGTAATTCAACTAGAGGTGGATCAGTCCTTAAGGAAATTACCACTGTATTGAATCCAGTGTCCATCTGGCTGATGCCTGTTTTCTCTTAGTTTGATTAGTCTCTGATAACTGCTGGCTTGTGGACTTTTTGTTCTACCATTTCAGCTAACTACTGTACTGCATTTCTATCATTTATTCATTAGTTTTAAAAGCAGCACTTAAATGGTTGGTAGTAATGGGTAAATGGTTTAACCCATCAGCCCTAGGCTGTTTTTCTTTTCAAATTACCACCTGAAAATTAAATTTAAAAAAAACCCTCCTCAACTGTAAAACGAACAACCTTGTGCTCTGCCGATCAGAGACACTTTTGTACTTTGCATCAACTCCTGATAGGGTACAGCGCCCACACACTGTGTTATGTGTCTTTAGTAGCACGTGTTCTGTTTTATGTGTTAACTTACTTTGGCCTTGTCTAAAATAAATTTACCCCACTGGAGACAATAAAGTAAACCTTGACCTTGACCTTTTAAAGGTCGTCATATGCATCTCTGCCAAATTTGCTGCAACAGAATTTGCAGCGTGAAAACGTTGCATCAATTTTATTCACAGTTGCTTCTTTGTTGTATTTGCCACACTTTGCAACCATTGAAAAATGTCAATTGGTTGCATTTTAATAACAGATACAGCCTGGTCCTGGTGGATCTCCAGGGTAGAAGCGCTAAATAGTTAGCTAAAAATGCTAATAAGAGAAAATGAGGTAAGCCTTTATTAATCCCACAACAGGGACATTTGGAGTGATAGAGTAGCAAAGGATTCGGTGTACAAAAACATGGTGACATCGGTAGAAAGATTAAAAAAAAAAAAAAACTGGAAATGTACATGTAAAATAAATAATTGAGAAATATACATTAAAAATAACAAAAAATAAGAAAGAAGACATAGCCAATAAGTACTATACTAGACATAAAGTAAAAAAATAAATACATGAAAAAATAAACAAAAAAAATCCAATTAAAATGAGTAAACAATAAGCTACAAATATGCATTATACATAAATAAATGAAAAAATATAGAAATAATAAACTACAAATGTACAGTAAAATAAATAAATAAACAAAAAAGATTACTTGAGTACTCTTGATTCTTCTATTTGTAAGAATTCAGACGTAGCACATTTCTCTCAATGTGGAAAATAATATTGCACAAGTTATTCTGTATGTAGTGAAACACTAATATTGCACAGACTCTACTGGAAATGCCTCAGAAAAAATATGAGATTGTACAGAGTATTTTAAAAATGCACAATATTCTTAAGGTTTAAATGCACCGATATGACGCATTAAAGTGAAATATGACAGGTTTTTTTCTATGTATATATATTGAAAAAACTGAAGAAAATGGTACAAAATTAGGCACAACAGCAGAAAAGTTGATGTAGCTCATGCTGTCCATTCTGGTTTTGCTTTTGGGGAGTCAGACCCTTGTGTGTGGGCGCTCTACCCTATCAGGAGTTGATGCAATTACAGAGGATCAGGTGTTTCCTCTCTTCACTATTTGATTAGAACTGCTTCACCTGCAGGGTAATCAATCCACATACAAACACATTCACATATGAAACTAGGTGAGCAAATCAGAACTAGTTTAGCTGAAGCCTCCTTCCAAACACTTTGTCCCTCTTTGGTCTTTTCGTACAAACACAGCATAAATAAACCCATCACCCGTCTCTTCTCGGCTTCCCTGGAAAACACTCTCATGCGTAATTGTTAAAATTCTCCCACTGCAGCTTGTCCTCTTTTGCCTTTTCTCACCTCTTTCGTCTTCTCTCTATTTATATTTTGCTCCCTACCTCACAAACACAAACTCTCCTCTGCAGCCCAGGGGATGAGGTCGGGTGATTTCAAGGTGTTTGGGAGCAAATCATCCATGTTTACTGGCTCCACTGCTTCAGGTCTAAGGCTTTACTTAAAGGTCCGGAGGCTGATGTCCACTTCGGGGAGGTGGCTGTGGAGAGATTTAGTGGGATCATTTCGAGGAAAGGAGAAGCCACTGCAGAATTACAGCAGAATCTGACAAAGGAGGATGCTTTGCAGGGAAATGGACACATTACCTGCTTCAATTCTATCTGATCTTCTCCGCAGGTTACTTTCAATACAATTCATTTATTAGTCTTGCATTTTCAAAGCAGAAAGAAGTACCTGCAGTCACAGTGCGAAGACTAACTTAAAGCGAATGCACTTCTGTGTAATTTCACCTGAGCAGAAATGTTGCCAACTTGGTTTTTTGATGTGTAAATTTCTCCTCTTGGCGTCCTCGAGAGCTTCACAGTTATCCTGGAACCATCTGTCTTTGAGTGAGATATGTGCAAATCAATGTTCGGCAGCGAGGACAACCTTGAGACCAACATGCCTGATGAGGTGATGCTCTAACGAAGGCTACGTAGTCAGCTGAGGACACAAAGACGTGAGTTATTGCTTTCATATGCGGAGGGAGGAGGAAGTGAAGGTGGAAATGAGTTACAGACTTGAACTCTCCTCCTGTCGCGGCTCATTTTCATCTCCAAATTACCTAGCCTGGTCTCCGTACATAATAACAGTAAATCACAGCATGAGAAGAAATGATTTGGCTATTTCCAAAGGGCAAAGAAGCCAAAGCGGTGAATAACAAGATATGAGATCAAAGAGAACCAAAAGACTAATTAGAAAGCATCAATGATGAGTTGCAAGGGTCTCGGGCTCATGACCACCCGTCCAGAGCTTAATAGATGAAGGGAAGCTCGTCCCACTGACATCCCATTGACACTGATGCTCGTTGTCTCTGAATATGCAATGAGATGTCATATTCATGAGCTCCCCCGCTTTGACAAAATGGAAACAGATGATCTAAATTACCTTTACAAGCTCCATCATCCTGCAGAGTGGACAGGCTTCCTTACAGTCGTCTCCAGGAGGGCCTCAGTCAGTAAGCAGCCAAGAGTTGTTTTTTCAGGACATCAAACCAGATTTCCCTTGTCAAGAGCTGTTGTCATAGCGACTCATTGACTGGCTGAGAGGAGCGCTCGCTCTCATTGGATGTGGTTAACATTTCATGACTGAGTGAAGGAGGCAATGTGACAGTGGAGACTTATGATCTGGTTCATTGTATTCTGCGACAGACACTTCCTGGCACCTGAAATAGCGCATCAGCTCGAGGTTTTTTTTGTTTTTTTTAAAGGAATACATTTTCCTGGGTGCAGCACAATCTCCTGTGAGGAAGAAGCACCTCATCAACCCTATTTTCATAATGTGATTATCTTTGTTGATTAATGCATAACATACAAGATATGCTCCTCAGTTTGCATATTAGTCTGGGGAATGCAAATCAACTGGCTGTACAATTGCATAAACTTTGTTTCAACCTTGTCTTTTTTTCTCTCAGCATCCAGCATAAACACAGTTTTAGACTGCAGCTTGGAATAATTTCGAAGAATTATCTGCCATAATGGGGGATAACAATAGATCAGTGCGTTGCTACAATGCCATGATTTTGCAAAGAAAGGTTACCATTCGAGGCATGCATAAAAATAGCATTAATACAGCAGCGTCCTTAGCAGGGAATGAGGTTACAGCTAATATAATCACACCTGCATGTTAACACGTGTTGGTGCATGTGAGTCCCTCCCTTTGAAACTGTTGCGACCAACCGTGATCTGCCGCAACACGTTTGAAAATCAACTTTGCAACATAGCTTTCAGCCATTGCCCTAAAAATCCCAAAACTTGGCATTTTACAAAGTATTTTATTTATGTTCCTGTCTAATTTATGGGCACTTGTTCTATTTCAGTTCAGTGTGAGTCTCGACTGCTGTTTTGAGGCTCTTCTCTGCTACTTTTTCTCCACACTTGAATACCAGTGCACACATTTGTACAACAGAATTTTGCTGTCCAGTGGCCTTATGGTAGTACAGAATATTTTAAATATATTGGACGTAATGCCCCATTGAGAGATGTTTATCCTGGGATGTGAAATATGATGCTGAGGTGGTGGCAGGTTTCATTAAAGTTCAATTCAGTGATGGCTCTTTGCTAGAAACTGTTTTTTATCCTGGAAGTGCGAGCTCTCAAGTCTCTGTAGTGCCTGTTAGATGGCAACAGAGAGAAGAGGTGATAACAGGGGTCAGTTTCATCCTCCAGAATGCTTTTGGCTCTGTGGAAACGGTGTGATCTGAGGACATCCTCCAGTGTGGGCAGGGAGAGTCCGGTTGTTTTCTGGCATGTATTTGTAACAAGTACATCCTCCATTTCGCAGTACTAAAAGACCTTGAACAACTCCACAAGCAGCTTGTTTTTTTGTGAGAATCCATTAAAAGTAGAGATGCTGTTGTGATTTTTCCATATATCTGCTCCGGTCCAACAAATAGTGGAAACAGAGACATATGGAGCCGAGTAGACACGAACAGAAAAGGAGAGACAAGTGAAGTGAAGATAATGTTACTGAAGTTGACAAAACCATTCAATTTATTTCACAATGCTAGATTGTTGGGACCGGATAAGCTTTGTTGGCTAATGTGCACACAATCTGGGTAGTTGTAAATGAATGAAAGGGGATGTTTTTGGTCCGAGATGCCAGTGCTCTAACAGCATCCACTATTTCTGAAAAGTTGTGTAGGAAATTATATTCAAGTGTACATCCAAGCAGGTCATTTTAATGATGTTTTTGTATATATTTAATAGATACACTAAAATATACAATCAGAGGAACTGAAATATAATGATGATAATTATTTATGACAGTGAAAACCAAACTAATAAACTGCACCAGTGATATATAAACATGCAGTCATGAGCAGAAGCTTACATACACTTGTTAAGACTTTGTATATCATAGTAGTCTTGGGTTTCCAATCACTCCTACAACTCTTAATTTTCTAAAATGGGATGATTTAAACACATGCATCTCCTTTCATAAAATTATTAAATGTCCTCTGGAAATTTGCAGGTTCAAAAATATACATACAGCAACTAGAACTGCCAGTTTTGTTGATGCAGAAAGTTGTGTTGATCAAATTTTATTTTTCTCAAGAGTATGTAAACTTTTCTTCACGGCTGTAAGAGAAGGTCAGATGGGTCAGTTAGATCTTGCGACTCGTGAACTAAATGGTCAGCATGTGAAGTCTGAAAAGAAGCTTTGATAAAGATGTTCTGTGAGCTTCAATGTTCAGATCACAAGATTTACCCAAAATGATCACACAGGATGTGGCAATGCAGCTCATGACAAGAGGTGAGAATCAGGTGATAATCAGACTGTAGGGAAGCCTGTGATGCACATTAGGCACGGTTTAAAAAAAATCTTATTTAAGGTAATGCTTTCTGTGACAACTTCATCTCCAGCTCCATTTGTCGTGGGCTTCAATAAATCTACAAGTGGACTAAAGATCACAGACTCTCCTTCGTTTCTCCCTTTCTCAAAGGCGTTATGATTATTTGGTGCTCGAGCACTTTAAGGAGTTTGGTAGTCAGATGAGAAATTCACCTCAAAAGTTGCACGCACAGCCCTTTATGATGAATTTCTTTCAGTAGATCAAACCACACTGATAGTTTCAGCTCCTCACTGATCTCTGTGACACGTGTTGCTTGTAACTGGACTTCATCCGCTGAATCGTGCCTCTGAATTCTCCAATCTCTCCTGGATTCTATCTGAGTTTGCGGACAAACTCGCTGCCCTTGTTTTTAACCTTGAGCCCACGGAGACGTGACTCTGCTTGCGTTAAAATAGCACTGGTTCCCTCGCAGTTGCTGCTAAATAATTCTATTTGTGAGGCTTTTATAGCCATGAACGCACTTGCTAAAGCTGGGTCAAGGAGTTTAAATACAGTGGTAGTGGTGTAAAAAAAGAAAAAATGCTTTTCAGGTTGAAAGACAAGCAAAAATAAAATGTAACTGTAACAAATTTCACACTAGTTGGATGAAAGCTTTCCTCTGGATGATTTTGAACGTTAAAAATGGGTTTAGATGCTTATATATATATATATCCATCCATCCATCATCTATACACCGCTTAATCCTCATTAGGATGGCAGGGGGCTGGAGTGTATCCCAGCTGATTTAGGGTAATGGCAGGGGACATTCTAGACTGGTCACCAGTCTGTCACAGGGCTACATATACAGACAAACAATCACACTCACATTCACCCCTACAGACAATTTAGAATCACCAATTAACCTCAGCATGTTTTTGGACTGTGGGAGGAAGCAGGAGAGCCTGGTGAAAAGACACACATGCACAGGGAGAACATGCAAACTCCACACAGAACTACCGGGACGCGAACTGGGGATCTTCTAGCTGCGAGGCAACAATGCTAGCCACCAAGCCACTGTGCAGCCCATGCTTACATATATAATATATATAAATGCTATTAGTGTTTATATTGTGGCTCAATGGGAGTGTTTGCGTCAACAAAGTCACCTCTGCACAGAAAGGCCTCATCGCCACGGCAACTGAGCACCTGGGAGTTGAGTTTTTTTGCACAACTTCTGAAAAACATCTCATTTTGAACTGTTCAGAACAACATGTGAGAAAGCCTGTGACACTGACATCACCCAGACTCAAACTGAAACTCCAGCTGCACAAAATAATGTTCCCAGTGCTTTATTTAGTCTTTTATATTCACTTTTTTTTCCATTTATTCTTCAAACCTGGTTTTATAAAGCATGCTGTTGTACATTTAAATGTCATTATGGAATCACATTACAACAATAATCAGTTGTCTGTTTGATTGGCACAGTCATTACAGCATCATTATATGATTTATAGATGTAGTTAGTGTACAACAGACTGATGCTCAAGTGACACCGATGGCATTTCCTATTAGCATAATACATCTGGTTTAAAGTGTCCAATGAATTTCCTCCATATTAGTGTCTAATGAATTGTGATAATGACTATTTTCCTATTTTCTGCAGCAGATGTGAGCTGCTGTCTGCTTGCATCATTTTTTCTCCTTTTGGCTGTTTTTGACACACAAGTTTTTCTCAACCAGGCGGTATTATGCCTGTACCAAATAAACACAAAAAGCAGATCACTTAGGATTTTACTTGTAATGCCAGACAGACTTTTTTGCCGTTTTAACTTGGGTGTGTATATATTTGAGCTTTTTTTATTTTTATTTTATGCTGCGTTTGTTTCGGGCCGACTTGTGCAAGCACCTGGAATCCATTATTTCAGTGAATTTTCTCAACTGCTAGACAGTATATCTGAGAAAGTCTTTACTTTGCATCTTTAAGACTGGCACAGTGCTGACCCTGGTGCCTATTATTTGCTGAGCGTCGTAACGTTCTGCTGTGTTTATTAGCTCCAGCTTATCAAAATCTGAAGCCCTGAAAAATAAAATCGGCAGAATAACCTTAGATCTGTCCTCGGTTCCCCTCCTCCTCCAGAAGCAAGTAGTGAAACTGACACATAGCGTTGCATTGATCACGCCCAAACTGATGTCTGCATCCGGCTAATATTTACATATAGTTTCTATGTAACAAGGTGCTATATCTTCTCCTGTGCAAGGAAGCAAGTTTCTTCTTCTTTTGTGTGTTTGTTGTGCAGGAGTCATCATAAGTTTATTTTAAAAAAGCATTCTCAGAGTGCTAATTAGTGCGAATGTTCCCAGTTTTACATTAATCTACATATTGCCAATTTTTTAAGTGAAAGTATTGCATGTAACATCTGCAGTGGCTACATCTGTTCTCATTTATAAAATAGCGGTAAATGCTGACAAGTTGTTTAACTATATCTCATTAATTTGTCGTAGTCTTGGATTTTGTTCTGTTTATTTCCTGTCTTAATTTGACATTTATTGTCCTTGTGTGTCTCTCGTTTTACCTCCTCCCTTTGTCTCTGTTTCCCTCCTCTTTTGATCACCCTGGTTACTTTCACCTGTGTCTTGTCAATCACCTGTGTCTTGTCTCCCCAATCAGTTTTGAGTGTATAAATAGTCTTGTCTTTCACTCTGTCTTTGTCCTGTTTTGTCTTCACTCATTGTCTCGAGTGATTTTCTTTGTCAGTTCCTAGTTAGCACATTTGAAATCAATTGTTTCTTGCTTCTGTTTGTTGCACCATTTTTTGTTGTTGTTGCATTCTGTTTCATTGGGATTAGTTTCTTTTAAAATTCTCTTTAGACTTTTAGTTAATATTTTCTTGTATCATCAACCGGCTTTTATGGTTCCCCTGCCAGAAGGTGTATTATATCATTTTTGATCACCCTCTAAATGTTCGATGTATTTTACTTTCAAGTGTTTTTCACCACCAAATGTGATTTCTATCAGCATGCATTTCTTCAAGGAGAGGTTCTATGATGATAAAGACACTAAACCCTGTTGTTTATATATATATATATATATATATATATATATATATATATATATATATATATATATATATATATACACAGTCTCTGCTCTTAATTAATCAATACAGTGACATTACGCCTATGTTTTTAACTCATTGCACAACTGTAACTCCTCCAGTGAAATAGATCTAAAATAGTTTTGACATTTTGGAAATCTTCTTCAACCTTTTGTATCTTGCCATGTCTCTTTATCGGCTGTTCTTTACAGTCTGTGTGTAAAGAAGTGAATAATGAGGAAAAGTTGGACTCTGAAATAAATACGGGGACTTTCTTAGTGTATAAGGATACCAAAACCAAGCCAAAAAGCTTGACATCATTAATGTCAGATTATTGTTTACTTAAATCTTAAAAATTACTTTGCTCATAATCATGCCATTCTTGGAACATTTTCAGTGTCAAGTTAAAAATGTTTTTTAAAAAAAGATGCTTCAGTTTGGAGGTGGAGGATTGGGCAAGCACAAAGTCAAGTCAGAAACAGATGCTGAGAGGAAAGCACCAGAGTCCCAGCAAACGAGGCTTTTTGAAACAAGCTGGAGCAGCTGTCTGGCTGAAAACAAAAGAGCAGCGTTCAAAAAGCCAGCAACACACACACTGAGACCACTTCAGTTTGGACATCCGGCACATCATTTCACAAACCTTCAATGGAGAACAGGGGCGTTTAGTAGAGAGTAGAGAGTAAACATCTCAGAGATAAGTGCCAATAAACACAAGGGAAAATATACAAGCGTGTGATTTTATATGCAGTTGGCATCTCCGAGCAAGTTCTTACGGTGTGTACACTGGAACAACTTCATAAAAAAATATACCAGCATACAGAACACTTTTTTTGTTTGTTTTTTATGCCTCTGCGATGCAATACATGAGAATTAAAATGAAGTCTTGTTGGTGCTGAAACAGTTCCAGGAAAACAGAAAAGTTTTTTTGCTTTGGTAATTCATTTGCTTTGCATGATTTCCAAAAAAAGCATTTATGAATTCTTGTGTAGTAACTGCAAAAAACAGTATATTTTCAAATATCAGCATATAACTGGCCTGTAGTACCAACCTGGGACACAGAAGTCAGTGATAAACCAGCTGTTGCCTCAGTGGAGTTTGTCCAAATAGTATAGTTGTTTATGCAAATATCCGCTCACAACATCATTTTAAATTTCAGCAAACAAATACTTCTAGTGGCTGTAGGAATTGTGATTATTTTCTTCGTGAAGCCAAGGATTAAACAGTGTGATGGTATTATACAGCCACTGAATCAGCAGAAGGATGATATGACTTCTGTTGCCTCTGTATTGAATTCCCAGCATTTGGAGTGCGAAACACATCAGCAGAAAAATTCTAGACAGACTAAAAGTGTTCAGCGCATCACATCGCAAGCAATTTCACCCAATCATCTGATACTTATTTGGAAAAGGAAACAAAAAGGAGTGGACAGCAGGCAGGAAAAGCACCCATTTATTTGCTAAATCATGCTTTGTGTCACTTCTTTTACTGTATCTATGGGGCATATTTCCACAGGATTGGTCTCGTAACTGAAGATTTTGAAGCTGTAAAATCTGACATGAGGTAATGTGGTCCATCTGTGTTGTGCCTCGACCTCTAAATCTACACGTAAAGCGAGACAACAAGGGCGGCAAAGCGACAAAAACCTTTAAGCTGGTGACTGCAGCTCTTTCTGACTTTGATCAGTAAACAGTTTGTTTTTCAGTTTTAACTTCCAGTACAGGACTTTGAGTGGCAGAATTGACACATCTATCTACACCCAAAGCCAGTATTTTATGGAGTTTTTGAAAAGTGGCATGCACAAATGGAAAAGATTATAGCAGAAGACCCTTAAGAGCACAATGCATACAGGAAATTTCAATTACGTTAAAACATTTTTGTGGTTTCGTGGCTATAAACACCATTTAAACTACTTTAGCTCAAATGTCATTTTAAAAACTCTCTTTTTTCCTATACATATATTAAGTCATACATGACTACCAGTAACTGCAACATGCTCTATGCCTGCACTATGCACATCACGACATAACTTCTTTATCTTGTCAACTGCGCCTGCATGAAATTATAGACTACGAAGCCTAACGTTAAGGGAGCGAGGGATTTTGTACAGTTAACTGAATTGGGAAAAAACCAAACAACATGTAACTTGTTTGACAAAAAATGTATGCATGTCTATCATTGAGAGTTTGTGTTTATTTTACTTTTTGAAAGTGGAACAGTTCGTATTAATGCACATTTCCATGTAAATACGAGAGACTATAGCCATACAGCTAATTTCCATCTCATGTCCCGTTGACAGATCAAAAATAAAGAAATTACAAATAGCATAAAACCATAACTAAACAAAGACATTTAAAAAAAGACAAAAAAGAAAATCAAGCAACAAGCGATAACATGTAGTGCACATAACAGACCAAAGCTGGGGGACCAAAGCAAGCTACCAAGCAGTAATTCATTAACATTTATACATGACTGTATTGCAAATATCTCTTTGTTGCTGTTGCACATATCCCTCTGTCATTATTGCACATTGCTATACTACACTCATCCCTCTGTCACTATAACATAAGATTCCACTACACATATCCCTCTGATGCTATTACATATCATTGTATTGCATATTTCTCTTAACCACTATTGCACCTATCCCTGTCTACATTACATAGAGTGCAATGCTAAGCAGTGCTGGTCGAGCTTAAATGTGCTGTCAGTGACCTGATGGCTGTTAAGAGGTTAAAACGGCTGCCTGCTATGTTGAAGTCCAGTGTTTGTTGACCCATGCATCCACCCTGACCTCCTCCTTGCATTGACTTTCTGCCTCTGCAACAGTGTCTAATTTCCCTCCTTTACTCTCATCCTAATCACTTCAGCCACTCGAGGGCTTTGCAGCTTGAATGTAAACATACAATGTTGTTCTGGGGCGTTTTCAGAAATGCATGACTGACTGTCTCACACAAGCTGTTGCTATAAAACAAAACCAGGGCTGAAGTGGAGGATACACTCACATAAACACTGTTTACTCTCTCAAATGTTGAAATGACATTTGTGCAGTCACTCCTGAGCAAATGTTACACCTGTGAATGCACTAGTACTAGACTCCCTTTGTCCTCCACTGATTCTATTTCTTAAATTTTCCACTGAAACACTACGTTCCTTTGTCTTGTATCCTGAGAATAATCCAGACAGTTGCTTAATGTTACTTAATGCAAATGGCAAATAAACTTAAAGCTGTCAGGCAGATTATAACCACAGCAGGGGTGTGACTCTGAGGTGAAAAAAAATCTCGAAATAACCTCTAAAATGAAGACAACAAGGGTGCAAACAAAAGGGGAGCCTTAATAAGGCTCAGACAAAAACTGTGTGAAATTTTGTCAGGTCTTTAAAATATTGACAACATGCTATTTTTGCTTTCTGTTCTTTCTGTATCTTCATTATTATGGATCATGTGTAAAAATTAGGCTCTTACTGATGTATGATTCATGCCTGAGAGCAATTCATTACTAATTCACTTTAATAAAGACACTGTGCTGTTGCTTCGCTCACTTTAACTCAAAGATGAGACAAACTATTTTCTTGACACAAGCTGCCGTAGTTTTTAATTTGCTTTCTTATTTGTATTATTAATATGCTTATTGATAGGAATAATAGTGATTTATAGCCATATCAAGTCACCCTGAAAGCCATTATGTAGTTAAATACTAGTAAATACTCATTAGGTGCTAGAGCTCAAGTGTGATTAAGGTTATTTTTACAAAATATTATTGACGTGGTCGATTTTGTTGTTGCTTTAAAGTTTAATTTGGTCAGAAAATAGCTCCACAGCTCAGACCGAACCTGTGTTCACATCATATTAATCTGTCTATCCATGAGAACTTTAATTGACAGCACGCAGTGTGGTGCAAAATGCAGATTTTTAAAATGGAGGCTTTTTAAATTCCAAAAGAGTGAAGGAAAGAGTCAGGAGAGAAAATTAGTGGAGGCACTGATAGGGTAAAGAAAGTGCAGTGATTCCAAATTTAAAGGAAAAAAACATGAAGTGGGAACACTAGATTGATTTAGAACCAGTCCAAGAATCAAAGAGACAGGTGGGCTTTAACTTTGAAAGAACAGAATACTGCTGAGATCCAACTTATAGATCTTTTAAGATACAGAGCCTAATCTAAATCCAGCTTTTATCACAGATTTTAATATAGCTGCTGTCAAATTCACTGGGCTTACATACAACAGTTGCTGTAATGTTGTCATTGTCATTCTGCTGGATGGTGTATTATTGATCGTTGCTGACAACAGAATTACTTTCTGATCAGATGTGAGCTGTGAGACTCAGAGACACAGAGGGAGATTCATGTATTGATTCAGTTTATGAGGGCCTATGATGACAACTTTGGTACTCAGCAGGTTGGAGTTTAAACGCGCAGCATCACAAAAGGCATCTTTGATTCATGTGTTTGCTGTTTCTGATCTGATCTGTTGTGATATTTTGATCTCTGCGTGTAAATTTCATTCACTCCAGGACCTTGAGAAATTGTAGAAAGGAGTGACATACAGTTGGGCTTTACTGGATTGTTACTTATGAATAAAAATGTGTGTGTCTGAAGGCCAGTTAAGCGTATGGAGCTGCTGTAGTTTGATCTTGTGATATTTCATATTTTAAGGGAATACTTTGATTTGGAGAAATATACTTTTTCACTTTTTTGCCAGAAGTTAAATGTCTTCTTGATAAAAAATAAATAAATGATCTACAGCCAAACTGGGTCAAACGGTAGAAACACAGAGAAAGGAAATTAGACTGGCTGTCAGATTTAAAGCTGAAAATTACACATTGTGAATTGGTTTATATGCTGTTTGTCACTATTTTGCATTAAATTATGCTATCTGGATGCCAGCAGTAGCCTTATACCATGTATCTAGAGGAATAATATTCAACTCTCCCTATAAAAGAAAAGATGACAACAGGACACTGTCGTTGTCTTCCAAGCTTTGCATGGTTGAATGACTTTTAGACTAGAAAGTGTCGTAATATTCTGAATAAAAACAGAATGGCAAAAACAGCTAACTAAACAACCAGACAGTCAAAAATACAAAATAACAGATGAATAAATCTCAACTCTGTCAGGATTATATGCCACATTAAGGCAGTAAGTCTTTAGCAAGATTTTAAAAGTGGCTAATGCTGGGGTGTATCTGACTTGAAGGCAAAGGTCAAGTGCTCCACTATAACCTAGATTATGGAACTATCAAGAACATGGCCTAAATGATCCAGCCAGGACATGAAAATGCAAGAATTTGGCAAGATTAGTTGATGTTAACTCATTCAAAGACTTACATGCAAATAGTAAAACCTTAAAATCTATTGTGAGATGAACAAATAATCTGTGAAATGAGGTTAAAATGGGAGTGATATTGTCTTGCATTCTAGACTAGCTGCAAACGTGAGATGGATGACATTCTAAGACCTAAGTAGAGAGATTTGCAGGAGGCTAGTCGCGATAAATGCATGACTACTTGGAGCCCTCTCAAAGAAAGGAATGATTTAAGGACAAATTTATGAAGGATATACAAGGGAAGGATATATATACTACTACTTTATTCTTGTAAGAACAGTTGAGAATAATAGTAGATATATAAAAGATTTATGGAACAGACACAGCATGCATAACTTCTGAACACACATGAGTATATGCACTGGATACAGAATACAGATGTATGCATTTCTGGAAACACACACATGTAGATGGCATTTTTTTATTTATTTATTTTTTTAACCACAAACTGCCCCTAAAAACTGAACTAATCTGTTCAGTTTTAACATATATAGTCCAAGATTTTACTTCTGTCTTGTACCAGTGTTTTTTTTTTGCCGGATGCTAAGGAGCACTGACAACTGACAATATTTGAAAACAACAAACATGCAGACTGTTCTTAAATGCATAGACTTAGCTTGAATAGCCTCAAGAGTCATAAGATTTTTGTCTATTCTTGGTTACACTGTGCTGCAGGAGCATTTGTGGTCCTGAAATAACCTCATCCTATCTCACCATACACAGGACTGTACTTTACAACAAGCGTATTTTGGACAGTTCCTGCTTTTGGCAATAAGCAATGATACTGTCAGAAAAAACAACCAGATTTATTTTTATTAACAAGGCCTCTTGGGAGTGCAAGTAATCAAAAACCAGAAAATGAAAGGATAAGGACCAAAATACCGGATGATTCATTTTCAATCAACCGCTAAACGCTTTCATCGTGGAAAAGATTTGAGTCTCCGTCTGGGGATTTTAACTGCCTCTGTGGCTCTAATGAAGAAATTATGTATGATTATGAGCAAAGACAGTGACCTCCTGCACACACCAGTGCTAAGACAGCCAAGAGACATGTTGGCTGAGGCTGCCAAAAATGGAAGGTGACAGACAGAGATAGCGGGTTTACCCAGAGCAGGGACTGACAGTGACCTCTCCGCCTCCGTGAAACCCCTCTAACTACATCTGATAGCAAAAGTCAATAGTTGTGTTTGGTCTTGCAACACGGCTGAATAACACCTCTGTCTGGAGCTGTTATACCAACCGAACCATTCTTTGTGAAGACAAAGCACCTTTAGTGCAACAACCGGACTGTAGTTTAGTCAGTTGGGTTGTTTTTCCAAGACACAAAACCTCCAATTTGCATATTAAACAGCACATTTGGATTGTCAGTTGTCTTTAGTGCAGCATTTGTGTTAGCAGCTCAGATGTATTGAAATCACATTGAAAAAGGTGATGAACAGCACTTAAACCTTGGTTAAAATCTATTGTTTCCTGTCTTGCATCTATATGTAGTGTGTCAATCCTGTATTGTGCAACTGTCTTGCAATGCATTAGCATAAATTAATTTGACCAAATTCAGTGTGCACCATTGGCACTTTAACATAAATGCAGTTACTTTTCTTAACTTAAAGGGTGTTAAAGGCCCAGATGTGGGTGAGCATTGCTATGGCTTGAAGCCTAGTACTGATGTTAAATGATGCTTTTGCCTGTCTCGAGGTCATGCAGTGGGTATCAGATTCTGTCATCAACCTGCTGGGCCTTCTGACATCCATCTATCTATCCATTTTCCTCCACTTAACCCATGTGACAGCAGGCTAAGCAGGGCATTACAGACTTTCCTTTCCCCAGCAACACTCCCCAGGTTCTCCTGGGGGATCCCAAGGTGATCCCAGGCCGGTTGAGATATGTAATCCCCTCCAGCTAGTTCTGGGACTACCCTAAGGTCTCCTCCCAGGTGGACTGGCCAAGAAAACCTCCAAAGGAAGGCACTCTGGAGGCATCATAATCAGATGCCCACACTACCTTAGCTGGCTCATTTCAACACGAAGGAGCAGCAACTCTACTGAGAACTCCCTCCAGATGTCCAAGCTCATCACCATGTCTCTAAGGTTCAGCCCAGTCATGGCACTGAGGAAGGCCTTCTGAGAGTCGATACAATTTTAAAGCTGTAACCTGACCATACCCTTAAAATGCCATTGAATTTTGCTCTCATCCAAGAAGTTAGCACATACTCTGTGACCTAACATAGCCTTGTGTCTATCTTGTATCTGCCAGGATCAGCTACATCGGATGGCCTCATTGACTTTTTCAATCTGAATGCTAGTTCCACTCAGTAGTATGTAACTCTGCTGATCTTATGAATAGTTACTATAACAGCAGAAAACATTTCCACACCAGCAGCAGCACATACAGCGATCTAATACATCTTAAAACTATTCTTTCTGACTCAAGTAAAAAGCAGATGCATGGCATCTTAATCAACCCTTATGTCCACATTGTATCTGCAAAGCTAAACTGCGGTGGCTGGCCCTTATGGGTTTGTTTGGATACCATGACCCACTCAGTTGTCCAACCACCATCATTGTTTATCTGGCTCACTAGTCTTACAAATAGCTACTCTAGTATGAGAAACTTTTAGATAAATAATGTATGTGATTATAGCACATTTCCTCTTTGAACTTATTCTGAAAATGTGCAGTTGTGGTCAGATGTTTACATATACTCATCATGAACCCAAATGCCATGGCAATATTGGGCTTTCAGTGATTTTTTTAACTTGTTCTTTTTGTGGGGCAGAGTGATCGCACAATATGCATCTTTAATCAAAAAACTAAGAATGCTGAGTGTAAGTGTTGATTATGTGGGGTTTTCTGAAAATAACACAGAGTCAAAATATATAGACAAGGTCAAAAATATACATACACCCACTTAGATTATTCATTAAGTGAAAGCTCCAAAATATTTTACTTGCCAAAGCCGAGGCCTCTTAATTTCTCTCTGAGATGATCATTATTGACTATAGCTGGTGGGTTCTCTGTGCCAACATAAAATGGGTTTGTTTGACAACACTCATTGGATTGCCCAACACACAGTACAATGGGAAAGTTCAGTGCATATCTGAGAAAAAAGATTGTAAAATTACATTCAATGCAAGTGCAGATTTCAAGATCATGAGTTCAAATAATTGTACAAAACCAAAGGTTATTGGGAGGTGTTGACACTATGCCAAGGTCTCACAAACCCCCAAACTGTCATCCTCAGCTAATAGGAAATTGGTTGGGATGGTCAGGAACAACTCTGGAACCACCACAGAACAGCCTTGTCACAAACTGGAAACGGTTTGGGAATTTAACAGATGTCATCATCCGAGAGGCTGCAATCCAAAAAAAGAAGCCCTGTTTCCAAAATTGACACCTTCAAGCTCGACTAAAATTTGCCTTCTGTCCCAAAATTTAAGATCAGATGAGACAAAGATTAACTTGTTTGGCCACAATGACGAGATATATGTTTGGAGGAATAAAATTTAGGTATTCAACCCCTCGTAACACAGTCCCAACTGTTCAGCATGGTGGTGGCAGCATCATGGTCTGGGTCTGTTTTGCTGCCAGTAGAACTGGTGCATTGCACAAGGAGTGTGGAATAATGAAGTAATATATTATCTCAGAGCTATTTCTCAAGCCATGAGGTTGATGGTTATGACCTGGTGGAACTGGACGTTCCAACATGACAGCGACCCTCAAGCAATGGATAAAACAGGTTAACACTAAGGTTTTTAAATGACCTTTCCCAAGTCCAGACCTCAAACCTATTGGAAATATGTGGACTGTACTTAAAAGCCTGGTCCATGCTGGAAATCAACAAATTTAACATAACTTTATCAATTATGCCAAGAGGACTGGTCAATTACCTATTAGGAATTGAGCTAAAACTACAAGCTAATTAGCTTTGTAAGGACTGTGTGAGTGCAGATATGCTAGATCTGATGAACAATGGTCACAGCTAACAAAAGCTAACACCCAAAAATGTTGCAAAATTCTGATTGGTGCATAGAGGTATGTGAACTAGCATTTTCTCCAACAAGCCACAGTCATTACAAATAAATGAGAATATATATACCTTTATATATGTATATATACCTATAAACTACCTTTGGTAAATTACAATTGTGTTAATGAAGGACTACACTACTCATAGAAGAAAACCTATATGTTATCAGTGCTTTTAACATTTTTGCATGCACCGGGAATGTTGCTATGAGAAAAATTTTCACTAACAAAGCTATCAGTTCAGGTCACGTGCTGACAAGTATCTGGTACAAACATAATAAATCAGGTACAGAGAACACAACCAGTGATTAGCATGTTGTGCTGCATGTCTTACCTGTCAGATGTTAATTTTATGACAGATGACAGGTTGCTTCGGTGCTTCGTTACGTTATTTATAACCGTATGTGTGGGATTTATAGGCTCGTTGTATCTATAAAGTTGGCATGTTAAAGTGCTACTTTCCTGTCCAACATCTGAAAATGGATAGTTGCAACGTGAAAGAGCTTCATTGTTATCTCGTTCCGCTCACCCTGGCACTGACACAGATACAGACACTGACAATGCAAGTGCTTAAAGTGAAAAGTGAAATGTTTCCTATTATTAAACCTAGCTTCCTGTCACCGGAGAGGTGAACAAGGAGGTGCAGCAAACACGCGAGAGGTGACAGCGCTGATGGAAAGGAAAACAGCTGCCTATAAATAACATCAGTGCGTTCACCGGCCCTTGTAAAAAATGATGATGGAATACGTTTGAACCCTGAATGCCTAGTAAAGGGAGTGACAGATATACGGTGTACAGCTAACTGACAATAATTGCCTTCTTCTTACCTTGTGCTCCTCTGTTCATCTTTTACTGGGGAAAAGTGATAAAGATAAGGTTGGCTGTGTGAGAGGGGGTGAATGATGGTCAATGGGAGGTTCGTGCATCACCCGACTGCATTCCACTTAGGATGGTTTTGCTGATTTGCAGGTGACAATATGTCTTGCTGTTTAGGTTTTAACTATGACATTTTTTAAATTAGACTTCCTAATGTAAAACAGCAATTGTATATGTATCCTAGTGATTCAAAGACCTATTTTCTATCAAATGTAACCCTTTTTTGTGCCCTGATATGTTGTCTCCTGCAAATTAAACCCAAAATGCATTTTTATTCTACATAAGGCTTGCTACCAGAAAAGCATCTCCATGTAATTATGACTCCAAAATGCTGGATATTTTGAAGTTTATTCATCAATTCATCTCGAATCCTTAATCTACAGAGGGTTGCAGGGGGTTGGGGCCTATTCAAGCTGACATTGGATGAGAGGGGGGTTCACCTTGGACAGGTCATCAGTTCATCGCATGGCTGACACAAAGAAAGACAATCATGAAAGCTCACACTCACACTGACAGCCAATTCAGACTCACAAATTGAACTACCATGCATGTCTTTGGACCATGGAAGCTGGTTCACCTTGAGGAAACCCATACATACACAGGGAGAACATGCAAACTCCACAAGAAAAAAAGAGACCAACCAACCAGCAGAAAAAAAAAAACTTATTTTGAGGTAATTTTAAAGAAATATTAATATAATCTGAAAGTAGACAGCAAATACCTGTAAATCGGTGGATCCCAGCCTGCAGGTTGGGGGTATGTACAGTTGCAAGAAGATAATTAACGACAATGTTTCTGCTAGGCTTTCTTTATAATTACTGAAAAGCATGTTTTCGAATTTAAGTTTACATATAAGAAAACAAATGTTTAGCCTAGCTTAGCACAAGTTCGATCCCCCTGGATCCAGGCAGAAACAATCAAAAGTGTCAAAAAAAATTCACCTACCAAAAATTCTAAAGTTCTCTCGATAATACACTGAGATCACTCATGTATTATAGGAACTAAAT
Organism: Amphiprion ocellaris; assembly: GCF_022539595.1. NCBI lineage: Eukaryota > Metazoa > Chordata > Actinopteri > Pomacentridae > Amphiprion > Amphiprion ocellaris. Next base: position 8,539,808 of record NC_072786.1, read on the forward strand.
ATTCCATAAAAATATGGCAAATGTGATTTATCTTCCAAGTCAGCTGCAAATGCACATGACTGTTCCTTTCATTGGTCATGTCTATATGCTGCTGCCCATAAATGTTACACTGGGACATCATTCAAATAAAAATACTTGTCAACAGTTGTCAGTAGTTTTCCAGACATCACTTTTGCAATGGTGAATTCTTTTCTTTTCAGTACTGCTGCTGGTCACTGGGACAAATCGGCACCATGTCCAGCTCTCTAAATCCATCCATAGTTAACATGCAGTGTCCAGTTCAGTGCATAAATCTTGTAAAACCTCCCACATGCCATTGGGATAGCAAAAAATATGCACAATACGTTGAGCAGTGAGAAGCTAGGAGGTGGAATTATTCCCCGTTTCCAATCTTTATCCCAAGCTAAGCTAATCATCTGTTGGCTGCAGCTTCCTATTTACTGTACAGGCATTAGAGCGGTATTAATTTATCTAACTGTTGGCAAAAATGCAGAGCTATTCCTTGAGAGAGGAACAGACCAAAACATACGTAAACCACTGCTAAAGAATCATCAGTGTGCAGAGTTACAGTCACTTGTCATATTTCAGGATGTGTCTGTGTTCCTCTCCAGGCAGTGATGTAAACAACCATACCATCCCTGTACATGGAGATGCTCTGTGGCTGTGTATGTGTGGAGCAGTCAGCCTTGCACTGAGCGACCTTGTTTAATTCAGCACATACATCGCCGCGCTCTCACGCAGCCGCACACAGCCAGAGGCGAGATGCACGCTAACACACAGCCATGCACGCGCACACTCACAGTCACAGACGCACAACACGGACACGCTGCAAACACACACAAATGTGCTCACCCTGAGGCCGAGGACATATTTTGTCATTGGTGCTTATCAACAGATATAAACCACAGACAAGTAAAGTGTCTGTGTGCTGCTAGTCTACAGAGGGTTTTTATTCTGGCCCCTGATTATGTCCTTGCGCTGCGCATACAGTGTATTACTGCACACAGCATATATCATCCCTCATGCATGTGCTTGGCACCTCACCCAGGCTAAGTCTAGTGGAAATCGATAAATAGCTCTGATCATTTCTTACTAGAATCATGATTCATATGATAATGTGGACAGATCTGTACAAGGAAAAACAGCGCACCACCACCACCTCCCTACAGCTTTTTATTCACCTTACACTACCTTGCCAGCTTCAACAAAAAGCAATTAAAACGGGGTGGAAAAAGCACTACTGTGAAGCTGAGCAAATTAAATTGGATGAGCAGTGTGTGGCAATAATGAGAGTAATGAGAGATCCAGCGGTTGGTAAAGCAAAAGATGAGAAAACATCTTGAAAAGCTTCCTTTATGGAACCAGCCAATCCAACTGGTGCGTTCCTACGGTGATGAGCAGAGGCGACCAATCAACTCGCTCATTCCGAGCCTTGGCAACAACCTCCCCGGCAAACCGTGGTGTGATGAGCGAGAGTGTGTGTGTGTGTGTGTGTGTGTGTGTGTGTGTGTGTGTGTGTGTGTGTGTGTGTGGATAGGGGGTTGTCTTAACATCTGTGTCAGTGAAAAGTGTGTATTTGTGCAGCGAGTGTGCAGCTCTCCTATAAAATCCGTCTGGTCTCCTCTGTATTCAGGTCCTGTGTGGGAGCTGGCGTGTCGCACTGACTGCCACGTCCATTCGGATCTACTGTGTACACTGAAGACTGAGCTGCTTCCATCCCCTGAGTGACAGATTAATTGATGACTTCATGAATTCATTATTACCATCTCCTATAAACACGCACGACACCAGACCTAATATACACACAGGTGTGTCCCTGCATAAATAGAATCAGGCGGAAAATTTGCCCAAGTTGAATCAGGCAGAAATTGAATGTGGAACAGCTGATCTGCAGATAGAGAGTCCCCTCTGGCAAAAGTGAAACCAATATAAATCCAGCAAATGACTGATGGGAACTTTTTCTGAAGATCCATGTCAGGCAGACTTTTATTTTTTTTTTCTGATCCAGCCAGGACAGACGTTTCTCTGTCTGCAGGATGATTTAACTCCAGTTTCACTCGGCCCCAGCAACAGTGCAAAGCTGCTTTGTTGAGTCAATAAGTTGATAGATATAGAGTAAGCACAGGGGCATGTTCAAAGAAGCTAGATAAGCAGTGAGACAGGTACTGCGGGGCCATAACACATCAAAAAAAACAAAAATCAGCATAGTTCCGCCAACCCATTTCAGACATGAGTGAGCTGCTGTTGAGGGGATCAAACAAACAGCTCAGGCTACAGCTGAGGCAGCGTGCATGTTTCATATATTCTCTAGTGCTTCAAAAGTCAGTTGTTTGGCCTGAAATGTTCAAATGAAATTAATCTTCACCATGTGTTGCAGATTGTATAAACACATGGAGCATAGGCTTAAATGTAACTTACATAGTAGGACTACCATCGTTTAAGAGGTAAGGAGCTTCTGATGTACTTAGCGATGCCCCACTAACAAAAATCTGAACTGCTGACCCCTACATTGAGGTTATCTGGTGGTTCTGTTATGCCATGGGGTAATTTGTTAGCATACTTTGGGTCCAATTGTCCCCTTAGACAGAAGGGTCACTGCAAATCGCGACAAAGTTGTTCTGAATGATCACTTTTATCCTAAGATGAAGCATTAGTTTCCTGATATCAGTATTTGCTTTTAGCGAGACAATGCCTCCATTCACCCAAACCAACATGTATGGGAGATTTGGGAACGTGTCAAACAATGGTCTCTATTATCATCAAAACACCAAATGAGGAAATATCTTTCGGAAGGATGGTGTTGTATCCCTCTGAAACATTTCTGGAGACGTTGAGAATCACTGTTAAGGTGCAGCGAAGCTGTTGTGTGCATGTGGTGACCAAGACCTTACTGAGACACTTTTTGTTGTTTTTTCCTTTAATTTGTCATAATCTGTATGTCATAAAGACACAACATGGGCACTGTTGCCAATGGTCGTCAACTGGTGATCCCATTTTTGTTCTTTCTAAAGAAATGGTTCGCCATTTTGAGTAATGGGTTGATTGGTTTTCTTGCTATGAGCTATTGATGCTACACTCATCTGTATGTGAAATACAATGATAGATGTTGTGTGTGTGTGTATATATAACCAATATGTGTTATTTTTGCAAGATAGTTTTCAAGGAATTATTCAAGATGTGACAAGCGTGAAAACAAACTCCAACTGTTGTTCTTAGGTTGTCATATATTTATTGGATAATCATCTATTCCAGATCAGTGGCTTATATGTTTACTCTTATTTGACCTCTGCTTTCAGTGATGGGAAGAAGAAGGCTCAAAGGGAAAGACTCCAGTTCCTTCTAAGTGGGTATATTTACATCTCTACAAAGCTTTTTGTTTTTGGAAAGTGGAACCAAGCATTTCTTATTTAGTATGGAAAACTTCTGATAAGTTAAACTTACAGAACTGTGTGTAATTGACCAGTGGAAAATAATTGTGTGTACTGTCATGCTATAAATTCACAGTAGTTTCTCTTTGACAGAAATTCTGGAGAAATTCTGCTTTCCTCCCCATTGCAACTGATGAACATCCACCAACAACCAAGCAAAGTTTTATTCTTTAATGTCAGAAGAGTCATGGCAGTTTTTCCACTAAACACATCCTTTGAATATGAAGTTAAAATCAGAGTTGGTTAGCTTTTGTTAGCGGAAAGATCTGAAGCAAGAGGAAACATGGTGGCCTGGCTCTTTGCAAGAATAACACAACCCACCTACCAGCACCCCTACAGCTCTCTAATTAACACATTGTGGTTTTACAGAGAGGATCAGCCACAACATTAAACCTACTGAAAGGTGACGTGTGTAATCATTAGGTCACAATGCAATGCCCTCCTGGGAAACTGAGTCCTTGCATTCTTGGGATGTTACTTTGAAACCCATCTGAAGACCAAGAATACCCCAACATGGCAACAATATTCTCCTCACTACACCTAAAAAACTGCTCAGGAGCAACTCAGGGAACATGGCAAAGAGCCTAAGGCCTTTATCCAACCTCCTAAAGCCCGAGATCCCAATCTGATGGACGTGTCAGAACGAGCCCAACCCATGGAAGCCCCACCAAGCAACCCAAACAACCCAGAGGATCTGCCTAAGTCCCACTGCCAGACACCACTGGACACCCCAAGAGGTCCTGTGTACATAATCAATGATTAAAAGCTGTTTTAAGCAGTCGAAATGGGACCTACACAATACTAAGCAGGGGGTTTTAATGTTGTGGCTGATGGAAATAGCTTAGCTTAGCATTTATCCCACGTACCAGCACCAGTCTCTGTTCAATAAAGCGTATTTCTCAAACGTCAGACTGTTCCCTCAACTCTCTATTGTGCTGTGCTGTCCACCGTCCACTCATTGTAAAGCTGTGTAAGCTGTTGTTTTGTTTGGAGCAGCTGATCGCAGGCGAAGACAAGGAGGGGAATCCTGCTATCTCTTCCCTCCTGTCAACAAGGTGCTGCCTGCAAATCAGCCTGTGAGTAAATGCTTTAAACAGGGAGAGATAAAGCCTCGGCCTCCCACGTGTGCAGCCTCAGATGCCAGATTCAAGAGCGTATTAGCTGTTTGTTTCAGGGGGCAGAATGATTAGAGAAGAGGGCGGATTATTAATGGTTGGAGATGCATCCTGTCAGGAGCTAGCCATCTCCATGAATGTGTGGGACTGATGCTGCAGCACAAGGAGGCAGGTGTCGTCCCCTTAACTGTGGCCTCTTGCCTCCTCTCCGTGGCATCATCCGGTGAACAGTTGTCAGCCCTGATGGTGGTCTGGGCTCGTCACTGGCCCACAGAGAGGAAGGGGGAGTCGCTGAGCGTGGGAGAGATAGAAAGAGGAGGCGGGAGGGGAGGCAGCAGAGAGGGAGAGGTAGAAAATGGGAGGCGGAGGAGTGCGATAGCGGTTGTTTGTGCACGTGCACATGCGCATGTGTGCGTTTTCTGTGTGTGTATGTGTGTGTGTGTGTGTGTGTGAGCGTACAGTAACTATGACTCACACATTGTGGGGGCTACAATGCATCTGCGCCCAGCACGACAAATGTGTATCGCTTGACTCTATTTCAAGTCTACAACCACATTCCATATGGTGTCAGCTTTGCACAGTATGATATAGAGCCTGCTCTATTTTTTTTTATTATTATTTATTTATTTTTTTGTGCTGAGAGATGAATGAGATGTGAAGAATTCAGTCACCGGGTGTTTTATTGTTACACTGACCTGTGAGGCCCGAGTCCAGGTCGTCCATTCATGACTGATCCGGAAAATCAACAAAAAAATGTTGCCTGAATGACTCAGCTCACACAAAGCCACATGAAGAGGGGGGTTAATTTTTATTTGACGATAAATGAGTGGGAATCCAGCATTATAATCAAGTGGGTGTGAGTGAAAAGTGAACTCATTTGATATTCCTGTGCGATTTAATGAAATCCTTCATGTTTACCCTCAGAAGTCAGTATCATCAGTTCTGCTCAGTTGCAAGTGCGGTGGTGATTACTGTCAATTCAAGTGTTGATACAGCAGAAGGCTGAATGGTGAACAAGTGCCACCACCTGGTGAAGTTTAAAACTGCAACTCACCTTCACATCACTAATCTGACAGCAGCGTCAACAATTTTTAGTCATGTCAACAGCAATGTAAGCAAAATTAACACTGAGTATAACTGCATTCAGCATTAAAATGATCCATATCTTGGGTTTTTATTGCTCTCATGCTCTAGAATATAGTTTACTGGCTTCAGCTAAAAATATTTTCATTGCAGCAGCAGAGAAAGTATCATTAATTTCAAGTGTTTTTTTTTTCTTTTTGGCAAAATGATGTTTTAAACTGTATAGTATGAGTTTTCTGCCATAGTGCAGCCTCTGCTTTCAAGGAGATTCTAAACTGCATATCAGCGAGACCCATAAAACACTGACTAAATGATGCTATCAACTTGTAATTATATCTAGTAAATCACAACAGAGTAAACACAGTTTGGAATTCTCTGCAGGGCATTCTATCTTGTCAAGTGGAAGCGATGCTGGTTTAGTGGCTGTGTGATTAGAAAATATCCTCGTGCCACAATGTTAACTTTCATATTAACTTTCTAGTGTAGTGTAAATACAGATGTGCTTGGATATGTGACTTTGCAGTTAGATGACGCACAAGTTAGAGTGTAACTGATGAGAGCGATTATATATTATCACATGAAGCACTAATGCACAGTGTGTAATGTGTTTTCCTTTTTGGGACATGTTTTTTTGTGTTGTGCAGGTATGAGTATCACAAGTTTATTTATTGTCAAGTACCACTAAAGGAGTGTACGATGGAATTACGATGTGATTACTGTTGAGTTGACTCTACCATTGACTGTAGAAGACACCATGATGCTGGCAATAAAAACTGAACTCCCTAAAACCAAGTTGATGCCGTTAAAATGAGATGAAGCTGAAATGTTCCTTCCACTTTCATGCTGAAGAACCCATTTTGAGCATATAGCTTTACTTTAGTGTAAAAATGTAAAACATAGATGTAAAACTGTATAGTAAAAGTTAGTAGAACTTTTATGTTTTGGATCTATGGAGATATGCTGGTATAACAATACCTTCTGATAAGAAATAAATTACAAGTAAAATAAGATTCTTTACTTATGAATTCATGACTTTTGACCAAGGCAGTGCCAGTTTCTTCTATTTAATTTTGAATTTCTGGCCTACTTTGTGATGTAATCTATGCTAAAATGACTGCTACAGGGTCCATGTCATGCTTTGCAGGTCTTTGTTATTTCAGACCATCAAAATGAATCAAATGAAAAGTGGGTTTGAAACTTATTTAACATTATCTTTTTTTGCTTGCAAATGGATAATTGTCAGATTCATTTTAATTTTTTTAGGCTTCAGAATTTGAGCTTTGAATAATTAAATCATTAAATCAGTGAATAAATGCTCATTTTTCATGTCAGTGTTTTGCATCTGTGGGTGGACTGTATCACTAATGACCACATGAGCCACATGTTTACTTACATAGTGTAGCATATGATTGATGGAATCGTCAAACATGTTATATGGACAATATATTGTTTGCAGCATTATTAGAATAAAGCTAGTTTTGCTTTCATGCATCCATTTATTTAGCTATTTGTTCCCCATGCATTCTTTGGCCTATAGGCTATATTCAAGGATTTGTATCACTGTTTGCTTACATATTACATAAACACCCACACTTAAACACTCATTCCTTCTGGGTAAGTTGCAGGGCTGCTGCTAGTCTGTTTAATCTGAGCAACAACAATAAAAACTGGCCTGTGGCTCCAGTCTGTGAGCAATGTTCTCATATGTCTCCAAACCCTCCACACAAAGGCTAGACGGTAAATTATTGCACGGTCAGATGAACTATACATAATTTGGCTGCATACTGGATCTGTGGCTGACTGTAGTCTACTTCCCCCAGGCACTAATGATACAGCCCAATGGAAAAATGTACAATATTGGATCTTTTTTATTATTCAAAGTACAAAGATCTAATTCTGTAGCAACAACTCAGACGTTAATAATTAAAATAAAGCTGAGCGACGTTGTCCGTTGGTGAAGTAGTCGAAAAATCTGAATCACTCGATTGATTTTGACTGTGCAAATCAGGCATAAAACTGAAGCAGATCCGACATGACTAGAAACTTTAAGGACAATTGCTTCTTAGTGATTGCTGGAGGTTTGTGCATCAGGAAAACTAGCATTTAAAGAGTAAAATCTTGTGTTTTCCTGTCCTTATAGGCCACAAATATGACTCTATAGAGCAAGCTGAGCCACTATGCATTGAACAGTGATAGCAAAATAAGCACTAAAAGAAGAACCAGGCCCAATATACACTCACTCTATGTGGTCCGTGATTTATTCCTGATATACTGCACTTTAAAAACCAGCTAATATCTTCCTCCTGGGACTCTGCCCAGGAACATTAACATTTCTCACTCTCCGATTTCACTTAGCTTTTCCACAGATGTGCAAATAAGTGCTGAACAAACAAGTGATTCATTCGCCTGGTGCTTCTGTAACATTGTCTTAAATAATACAGAAACCTGTCGCTATGGTGATGTTGCAGCTGAATGTGCGATACCAGCAAAGGCCGGGTTAAATCAAACTCATCTAGACAGTCAATATAAACACATACACTGGCTGTCTGCTGGGATATCATGTTCCTGCTGTGGCAGTGATTTCCCTCAGAGGACGTGTGCCGCCTCTCCACCTCAACAGCTACCTAATTATTCCACAGCTGATCTGATACAGGATGATGTTCACCCCAGAGACCGAGGGAAGGATTTTTCTCTCACGTGCAGGAAAAAAAAAAACACACACACACAAACATGATTCTGGTATCTAAATTTAAATCATTTTGAGGAATCTTCAGAGGCACATGATGGTGACAGAAAGCCGGATAAATCTCCCTCTTCATATACTGTATATATATATATATATATATATATATATGCAGTCATCAGAGGCAGCAGCCATTTTATCAGTCACAACAACAAGCCCTTTGGCGTCTTGAGATGGAAACACACAACAGCCATTCAGTGACAAAGTGCCGCTAATCTCTCCATCCATTTTTCATGGTGATAGCTACTGTATGCGCCTTGCTCCAGGGAGCAGGACCAGGAGAAAGGAGATGTAGGAGAGAACAGGAAGAGGAGGAGGGAGGTATATGTGGGTGGCACACAATTGTCAACATCACACATTTGCAAAGGAAATGAGTTGATCTATAGTAGGTGAAACAGTTAACAGCTGCTGATGTGCCACAAGTGCACAAGTGGAATAAATACATTAACCTGGTTAACTATTGAAAAGCATCCATCTGGTGGGGAGGGTGTGTCGCCACCACATGCTCAGCGGTTTGGCTTCGGGCCCTTGTTGCTGCCCAACGTGCAGCACAATGAATGGAGAACCATACATGCCTAACCAGCCGTGGCAACAACAGCGTCTGGGTACTGCACTTCATCAAACGCACAGCCACATTACAATGCATATTAACTCGTGGTATGATAGAAAAGGCATCCCGGTTAAAAATCAATCGCCTGGGAAGGTCAATTGGCTGAAACAGGACGCCCATTTCCACAACAGGCGTGTAATCAAACAGTCGATGGCAGCCAATCAGCTCAGGTGCACAGCGGGAGAACCTTTTCTTCTCCTTTAAAACCTGACGGTTAAATCCCACCTACCACAATCACACATTGTCACAGCTTCTTTCTCAGCTGGCTAATTCAATGCAGCAGTCGTCTAAATTGAGGTGAGTGCATAATGGCACACAAATGAAACTAATTATTGATTAAACTTAAGATACCTTATCGGCTCTCTTACTCATTTGATCCTCATTTATCCCTCCTAATTGCATAGTAATGTTTTGCTTTTTCCCCCCTTTGTGTACAGCTCGATTGTGATGAAATGTGAAAATTAACAATGGTCCATTAACATTCGTTGCATTGCTCTCAACCTGCCACTAAAGATGGAGACGATCTAATCAAATGATAATGTTTATCTGCAAAGAAGTCAAGCATGCTGGGAGACATTTGTTTTCGATCCAAATATATATATATATATATATATATATATATATATATAGTTCTCAACAATAAACACTGAATAATCAGATTTAAAGCTGCCACGATCAATACTTTTATATTAACAATGGAATAAAAGCGTATGTGAGAGCAGATTGAATATTGAACTCAGGAGGCTTGATAAAGACTTTTTTAAATTACCAACAAGTTACATATACAAACTGTATCGCGGCTAGAATTGTTTTTTTCAGAAACATTCTGGAGAAGTTCTGCAAAGTTCTGCTAATGTTTTCAATGGAAAGTTTTCGCTTAGTTCCCAGATTGTTCTTCTTAAATGTAGGATAATTAAAGATGTTCTAAAAACGTTTGGTGATAACTTTGTTATGCCCTAGTGTTCTCAAAACTGAATGTTGCACTAAGAACGTTTTTCCTGTGTTACCATGTAAGATTAAGGAACATTGTGGCAATGTTTTATTAATTCTATAATGTGTTACCTCAAAACAGCCAGAACGTTTCTCTGTTAATATGTTGCAGTACAGGAACATTTATGAACTTTCTGTCATCTGGGATCTTAGTAAGATTTTAAGAAACGTTTTTTGAATGTTGTGTTGAGAACATCCGTCCTTTGTTGTTAATGTGGAAAGGTCTTATTGATGAAAATCCTTTGATGTGTTCCCTCAACAAAAGCCAGAATGTTCCATTTTTAATATATTACGTTGCAGGAATGTTAAAAAAAAAAAAAAAAAAAAAACATTCTATATAACACATTCTGCCCTGATAACAGCTGGAAAATGTTCATTTGTTATTGTGGAACATTGTGAGAATGTTTTATAGAAAAATGTTCTACAATGTCTTCCCTCAACAAAAAAGCCAAAATGTTCCACCTTTAATATATCGCATTACAAGAACATCTTAAAACATTCTGTCATCTGAGGCCTTGAGAACATCTGGAATGTTGGCTTGAGAACATTCTTCCTATGTTATCATAGAACATTGTGAGAATGTTTCATAGAAGAATGATCTAAAATGTGTTCCCCCAAGCAGCATCTCCAAAACATCCACAGAACATTGCAGGAAGAAAGTTCCACCTTTGTTAGTATATCACATGACAGCAAAATGAATTTTTTACAAAAATCATCCAAGACCTCGATAACATCTGGAAAACTTTCAAATGTTTGTTTGAGAACGTTCTTCTTTTGTTATAATGAAACATTGTGAGAATGTTTTACAGAAGAGCATTTTTGGAAAATATCCTCAGAACATTGCAGGTGGAATGTTCCACATTTGTTAATATGTCACATTACAGGAATGTTTTATAAAAAAAAAAAATCAACTGGTTCGAGAACGTTCCTCCTTTCTTATCACAGAACTTCATCTGTGCTCCTCACAACTTCCTCTGAATGCTCACATTAAAACTTGATACTATCTCTATAGAAACATCAGCAAAAATTAGAACACTATTAAAACTTTCTTTGAACATTTGTTTGAAACATTTTCTTCAAAAAATCATTAGAACTTGAAGGTAATTTCTGTCAGCGTTGTGGGAACGTTCCCTGCCAGCTGGGTATTTACAGCATGTTTCTGCCTCCCCCAAGTGGCCAAAAAAATCTGTTATTGCAAAGAAAGGACCAACTCGGATGGGAACTTAACAGGTTTTACACATCAAAGTTTCTTTTAAGGGCTTGAGGAACACTGTTGCTGCTGCTGCTGCTGCAAAAAAAGTGCTAGAAAGTTCTTTGTGGCTGCAGAGGGAGCTGTTGACGATCTGCATTAAAAAAATGAGGTTACAAGTAATGTTCCCTCTAATTTTTCATGAGCAAACACACAAACTCCCTGAGTGTTCCTTGGACCACTGTGAACAACATCAGACGTGTGCACTGTGGTCACACCAGCATCACATCCATTCAAGTTACATGGTTCATTAAAAGAATCAAATTACAGCATTTACATTTCTGTTAAAACACTTTGTCAACAGGAGCCAGTTGAAGGCTGCAGTGATTTTAGTGACACTACAATGTATAAGAGTGAAGTTATTGAATATTTGTCTCTCTTTACTGTTGCAGCGGTTTTGCTAATTGCAGACGGACCCTGTTCACTCCATAGACACCAATGTTATTCCTGTAGCTTGAAAGACAGCTACTTTTGATAAAACTGGGCTTGTAGCACATTGTCTGCCTTGCAACAATGGGAAAGAGGCACCGTTTATGTTTTGACAACCTATATCTAATGAGTTATTGATGCTGGAAGTCTGAATCTGTGAATATCTTTCCAACTTTACTGAACTTGGGGCCACTACCACCTAAGGAGTGATATATTTAATTTTGAAAAAAGCATTTAGCCATACTTAAAGCTTTAAGTACTTTATTAACACGGAACTAAAAATTTTGTATTGTTTTATTGTCACAGGTTCTGTCTGAAAAGAGGTGGCATCATTTTAAACAGTGAAATCAAACTAATAAAATGTAATGACCAACCAGTGAGTAATACTGGATTCTGCAAAAACATAAACAACTTTTTTAAAAAAATCTAAATCTTATCTTAACACAGTTAATGTATTAACTTATTTTTGTGTGTATGCATGTATTTATTGATTTATTTAGTACTGTTAACATATCAGAGTTCTGAGTGAATTTTTCTTAAGATAGGCAAAGGCCATTTATTGATTACATATAGGCTGTTAAATGTTGATTAAAAACTAAAAAGCATTTTTAAAAAAACAACTTAGGCATTTATTGAGTCACTAAAATACTGTAGAGTACAGACCACATCAGCATGATTATAAGCATCCTCTGGTAAATGAACAACCAGATACTGATGTCTCTCACCATATGGACTTCAGGAGATGACTGGGGGATGATAAACTGTGACCTACTGGTTGGGTTCTCTCTGTTCTCATGTTTCTTACATGTTTGTCCCCTGACAGCCGGGTCCTAATGTTTTTTGAGCAACACACCATACTATGACGTTTTTACAATGATGGTTCTACTATGAAGCCAGTTTGACATGTTCAGGTGTTCTTTGTGTGAAAACTCAGAGATTTCAGGTATCAGAAGGTGGTTTTCAACTTTCTTTGTTAACTTTCTGCTTCAACTTTAAATTAAATTTACTTTACTAAGCCAGCCCTCTGGACTTCCAGGAAGCTGTGTTCCTATTGGCTGTCCAGGTGGCTGATTGGTGTTATCAGGAACACCTGAGCAGCTCAGTGTCTTCCTGCTTTATTTAGCTGCAGACAAACATTTCCTCTGCTTCTCTTCACCAGTGAACCGGGTTTGGCTCCATTGCTTTAGCTTGTTCTTTAGGTGTTCGCTTGCAGCTTCCAGCAGTAAAATCATCTTTAATGTGTTTCTTGGTGTGTTTTAGGGCTTTGTACTTGATAGTTGTCTTGGTAAATGTGGTTCTTTAGCCACAGTTAGCACATGGTGCTAATGTGTGCAGTGATTAGTGGATTTGGTGCAGCTGAGTTGTGTCTTTATCTTGGCTGTAGTGAGTCTTCAGAGGTTTTTGGTCAGACACATTCTGTATTCTTGTTTGAGAACCAACGTTGGTTGTCCAGAAGGTAAGAGTTCCTGTCCTGATTCTCTGTTCTCAGAGGTTCTCTGGTAGGCTGCAGGAGACTTTAGCGTTTGGGTTGTGCTAGTTTGGTTTTTGTAAGGTTTCATTTGGACGACTATCTTGAGGCCCCTCCATGTGGTTTAGTGAGGTTTTCTGGAACAGTTCTACAAAGCAACCTGCAGCAGAAGAGACTTTGAGAGTTTTTAGGAAGTTCTGGAGACCAGACTTTAGAGCAGCAGAAACATTTATCAGCAGTTTGAGCAGGAGAAGGTGAGCTTCAGAGTAGAAATGAGAAGGAAACCTTCTTGACCCGTGTGGTGAGGTCCTGTACCAAGAGTTTGAGCAGGTTGTGAAGAGTCTGTAGTTCTTTGGTCTGAAAGCACAAGAAGAGTCGACTCATTAAAGGAGAAAACAGGAGATATTGTTGGTTCTTCTGTCGCTCTGCAGTTTCCTTAGACTGAATATCAAGTTTATATTTTAAATGATTTACCATGTGAGCCCAAGAAGACTTCAATAAACTCCCTCCATCCCCTGAACACAACATATTTTATTACCATGTTAAATCTTTTTTTTAAATGTTTTTGAGTTTTAATCATAGTTTCAGCATAGTTTTTTCTCTTTGCTTGTTTAGTTTTGTCATCTGTGTAAAAGGTGCTAAACAAATAAAGTTGAATTGATAAACTGAATAATTGACTAACTCATGATTGTGACAACAGAAGTATTTTCATTGTGATTTAAGGGTTTATTTCATTTTTAAGGTTGGGGTTAAAATCTAGACAGAAAAAGAAGATTAAAGAAATAAACTACATAACAAAAAGCAATTAAATAAAAGGAAAAAAATGTAATACAATAAAACTTTTAAAAAGTTTTATTATAAAAAAGATTTTAAAAATTTAAGATGTAATTTTCTAATTAAACATTTAATTTTTTAATTAAATGTTTTGTCTTTTTAAAGGTTTAATAATCTAATTAAATGCTTTGCATTTTTTAAAATGTTTAATATTTTTCTTGTTTAATTGTATTTTTTAAATGTTTAATTATCAAATATTTTATCTGTAATTTTGATGTATTGTATCTTGTTGAATTATCTAAATCAATATTTTGTCTGTTTAATATAATTTAATAAATTAATAGTTTAACTCTATTAAACAGACATAATATTGAATTAGATAATTCAACAAGATACAATACATGTCATTATGAAATTAAACAAAATTTTTAAAATACAAAGATTCAAAATTACAGATAAAATATTTTCGATAATTAAACATTTAAAAAATAAAACTAAACAAGAAAAATATTAAACATTTTAAAAAATGCAAAACATTTAGATTATTAAACCTTTAAAAAGACAAAAAATTTAATTAAAAAATTAAATGTTTAATAAGAAAATTACATCTTGACAATAAAACTTCAAATAGGAATTAAACAGAAAATATAATGAAGCATTTAAAAAGAAAATTAAACATTAAAAGGTGGTAAAACATTTAAAAAGAAAAACTTTAAAGATTTAATCGAAACATGAAATATTGGGAAAGGAAAAAAACTCAAACAAGCCGATAAAACATTTGAAAAAACAAACATTAAAAAGACAAAACATTTGGAAATCAAATCAGACATTAGAAAAGAATAAAAGGTGAGAAAAGAGCAAAACTAAATGTTTAAGAAGAATCAAACTAAAGACAAAACATTTGAAAAGACACCAGTTAGACTTTAGAAGATCAAATTAAACAGAAGAGACAATAAAACGATCAAAAGAGCAAAAACAGATAAAAGTCTTGAAGTGTTTTGTAGTCTGAAACAAAAACATCAAGTTGTTTCTTCAAACATTTCCTCTTTCTATGTTCTTGGTTTGATTGTGGACAGATTTACTAAGAACTCATTTAAGAAAACTGCTTTCCAGATAAAGTCTACTAGTAGTTGAAGGCATTGATCAAACTAATGTTACCTTCTGATCTCCACAAACTTTACTGTTCAGTGAAGAGAATCAAAGTTTGTTGAGGATTTCTAAAAAACCCACAGGTGAAGGTCTGAGAAGAACTCAGATGGATGGTCTAAATGTGAAATCAAGACTCATGGTCACAAGTTTTAAGGCTTCTGTTAACCAGAAAGTTCAAACTAACAGAGAAGTACTGAGAAACTTTTAAGATTTCAGTCCTTGGCCTGTCTAAAGGTTCAAACTAACAGAGAACTACTCAGGAACTTAGAGGATTTCAGTCCTTGGACTGTCTGAAGGTTCAAACTAACAGAGAACTACTCAGGAACTTAGAGGATTTCAGACCTTGGACTGTCTGAAGGTACAAACTAACAGAGAACTACTGTGGGACTGAGAAAATTTCAGTCCTCAGACTGTCTGAAGGTACAAACTAACAGAGAACTACTGTGGGACTGAGAAAATTTCAGTCCTCAGACTGTCTGAAGGTTCAAACTAACAGAGAACTACTGTGGGACTTAGAAAATTTCAGCCCTCAGACTGTGTGAAAGCTCAGGTCCTGAGGACTCGGGAGGTGTGGAGGCTTTGCAAAGTCTTGGAACTGAGGGTTCCACCCTCCAGCACAAAGGCTGAAGTCCAACCTCCTGAGAAAAACGGTCGAGTCGAGACTCGACTTAAAAAAAAAACTCGAAAACGACAAAAAATAGATGATAAATGCGCAAAAAAAAGAAGAATTAGTATCTGAGCGGATAGCTCAGGGAGTAAGAAGACAGACTCCCAAGTGGAAGGTCGCAGGTTCGAGACCCACCACTGGCAATTTTCTTTCTTTGTCTTTGTCAGGATTTTCAATAAATTTAAGAAGGGTCTGGTCTTGAACCAGCGACCTGCAGCTCCACAGGCAAATCCTTAACTCACTGAGCTACAGATCAGACAAGAAGAAATAAATTCGTCGTCCCTTTGGCATCGTAGTTCCTGAAGTGACCACATGGGCGGAGCCAAGGCGGAGTCTGGGTGGAGTCAGGGCGGAGAGTAGGGGGGGGGGGGGGGGGGGGGTGGGGGGGGGGGGCCCCCCCCCCCCCCCCCCCCTACTCTCCGCCCTGACTCCCCCCACCGCCCACCACACCTTCCCCCGCCCGACGAGTTTTTCGAGTCTCTGCGAGTTCTTCGAGTCTCCACGAGTTCTTCGAGTCTCCACGGGTTTTCCCGAGTTTCTGGAGTTTCCACCAGGTCGGAGGCAGAACAAGTTGTCATGAAGAGGTGTTGAAGTCGGCCAGGATGGACTGACTTTTTACAGCGACTAGAAGGAAGACCACTAGAAGAGCAGGTCTTTAACCACCATCCATAAAATCCATGGAGTCGGCTCCAGAGAAGTGAAGGGAGGTCAACTTTTATCAACCTCCATCCACATGTTCAACTTCATATCTTTACTTGGACATTTTTAGCACCACAAACCTTTAGTATCACACTTAGGACTTTAATGGAATCCACCAGCAGATTTACTTTTTGTTGACAAACTTCATTCTTGTCGTCGTGGGACTGCAGTATTTAAAACTCTTCCTTCTATTTGACCTCATGTTTATTAGTTTTAGTGTGGAAAGTTATTTTAATTGTCGATTAATCTCTTAAAAACCAAATAATAAATTGGGTTAGTCAAGAGCTTTAAATTTCTTACTTTGTCATATTTTAAATATGACAAAAAAATATAAAAATAAAGCATCTTGAGACAATTTGACCTGTAATTGGCATTATATAAAAAAATTGAATTAAAATTGTATGTATCTTGTAATGTTGGAGTAATTCAGCCATATATGTTGGAAAACACATTTTCTTTGTCCGTTAATCTGTCGCTTTCTCCAGTAATTCATTTCTTGTTTTGGTTTATAAAATGTCAAGCCCAAATATATTGAGTTTCCGGTCATAAAAACCAAAAAGATTTACATTCATGATGCAGGAATCAGGCAGTTTTTCACTTTTTATCTTAGTTTAGTCAGAAAGATAGTTGATAATATGTGAATTGTTGCAGCTTGTGAGCCGTAGAAGGTTTTAATCTTTGGGGCCGAGTGTCAAAAAACATTTAGAAACCAACATCAACAAAGCACTCAACAAAGATTTGAACATCATTTGCATGACAATGTCAAATTAAAGGACATTTATTTCCAACGTAAATGTGTGATATTCATCCTCTGAAGCTTTCTCTTCACATCATCTTCCACCTGGACTGGTTTGGTCGGGAGCATGTGCAACAAACCTTTGAAAAACTGCACTTTAACATCAATGGATGACACTGAAGTTTAATCTCTACATAAATGAGACTGAGTCTGGATGTGCTGCTCTGTCATTAACTCTTAAGTTTAGGGAAAGTTCAAACAAAAGAGGACAGTTCAGATAAGACTTGAGAATGAGCTTATTCTGAACAAACATCTCAGACTTTCTGAGCTTCAGCACCTCTAGCAAGATATTTTAACAACAAGCAACTCGAGAGATCCAGAAGCTGGAGAGAGTTAGCTTTAGCTGAGCCAAAGAACATGTGGGATGCTAACCTAGCAAACATTTCAGACTTTTCTCTGTGAATTCTGAGAAATAATTTCCTATTCAATGACAGAGCTACACATCTTAACTCAGTCTCATTAAAACAGACTCTAATTCAGTGTCATCCATCCATATTAAAGTGCACTTACCCAAAATGTTTGTTGCATGAGCTCCAACAAAACCTGTCCAGGTAGAAGGCCACTTTGACAAACAGGAAGTGGAAGATTCCAAGCAGATTTATAGAAGGGGGAACCGGACTGTACTAAGTGTGGTCAAGTATAAACGGGTGTTTTGTGGGTTTTTAAGGCTGATAATGATTATTAGTGAGACATTTGGAGTAGATATTCATTTGCAGTAAATCAAAGTATTTAAAATCTTGAGTTAAACTTACAAGAACACAAACTTTAACAGAAAACTTTGTTGATACGTTTTTGTTTTGTTTACAGTTGTTAAGTTAAAGGAGTTTTATTCGTGACGTATAACCAATCAAATCACTCCAGAAGACAGAGCGACCACAGGTAGATAAAGGTTCAGAGCCAATGTAGCGCCATTTTTAAATGTATTTATTACCATAAATCAGTAAAAAATAAAATACTGATAATCAGTAAATCAGTCAGCCCCCAATTACTACAATTCTACAATGTATGTCTCTTTCCTTTGACTTGTTATTTGTACAATATATGATGTATATTATGGCGTTTTTTTCATACCAAAGGCTATACTATGATGTTTTCTAAGAGACATACTCTGTTTGTTCTGGCCCTGGGTCGCTGCACTCCTCCTCTGTTGTTTTCTGGATTGTACTCAGCTGCATGCCTTCGTCCACCAGGCCTCCGTTGACTCGTCCCGCCTGCCGTCTCTGGAGCTGAAGCTGGATTGGAACAGACCAAAGTACAGTCCAATCACGATGCCAGCTGCCTCTCAAAAGGCTCCTTCATCTGGCAGGTGGCAGCACTTCTTCTGAGGGGAAGCTGAGCTGGTCCAGCAGAACTTTGGAGATGTGTTCCAGTGGTTGGTGGATGTGTGGGGAGATAGAGATGGACCTTTGAATTGTTCAGAAAGGAAAACAGGGAACCCATCAGTAGTTTTAGTTTAGGGTGCTACTGCGGTGTGTTTTGGGGTTTTAAGAGGTGAACAGGAAGAGTTTTTTTCGTATTGATTATCTTTTACTTTGTTCCTGGTTGGAATGCCCATCAATGTCAACATGAAGTTCACTTTTAGTTCTGTTGATTTATTTTTATTTTACTAACACCCATTTGTTTTTAACCCCCTCACATGTTGTGTTGTTGTAAACTTACTCTTTCAAATAAATTCTCATCTAACCCTCTGGAAACCAGCGTTTGGACTGTTTTTGTGTTGCTCCTCACCTACTGACAGTTGTGGACTAAAGGCTATACTGTGACGTTTTTAGAGCGACATGCTATACTATGATGTTTGTTGGGCGACACGCTATACTATAGGCTTTTTTAATTGACATATTACTGTGATGTTTTTTTTGTTTTAGTTTTTTTTAGCAAAATATAAGAATTTGAACAGTTTTAAAAGTTACTATACTTTTACTTGTGCAATGAAATTACGATTCTATGGCATTTTTTAGATGACATTATACTCTGATGTTTTCTTGAATTACATACTATTTTGACAATATACTGCACTATGACATTTTTTGAACCACATATCATACATGACAATTTTAGGCAACATCCTATCATTTTGCAATTTTTTTGCCAACATGCTGTACTATGAACTACAGGCCATACTATGTTATTCTTGAATAAAGCATACTATACTTTGACATTTTCTGAACTACATCCTATACTATGGTGTTATACAAAGAGTACTTTGGTTACATGTTGATTTATAATCTAGATTTTTTTCAGTTTTGTTTTTTGACGGGATTACCACAGACCTGACTGTGAACACAGTCGACACCCACCTCAGGGAGACGCTGCCTAAGATCTCAAGGCTGCTTGGTCGTGGTCTTTCTGGCACGTACTCTTCCAAGATGAGCCGGGAAGTTAAACACTGATGGAATGACACCAGGTCTAAGCCGACAAACTTCCAATTGCTCCTCAACCCATAGTCTCTGGGAAACCTACATGGAGTAAGAAAAGTAGACAGAGAAGTAATTAAGTCTGTACACAACATATTAAAAAGAAATCATGCTAATAAATTAAGTACAAAGAACCGAATTCGCCAATATACTGGAGACCAGAGCTATTTAATTTGATAAGTATAACCTTGTTTAGTAACATATCAATTATTTGAGAGCAGTCCTAAAGAACTGCCTGTAATCCCAATCATAAAATGGGTTTGGAGGAAGAACATAGATGGTAATCTGGATATACATGAGTTAGGCTTTATAACTACTATTGGTAGTATTGGTGGTAGTAATAGCAATGTGACTACTACTCGTAGTAGTGGTAGTACACACTACTGCTGCTGATACTGGCACTGCTACTACAACTTGTAATACTATTACAAATGCTGATACTACTTCTACGACTCTAACAGCTGTTTATACTACTACTGCTGCTTGTACTTTTAGTATTACTACTACTGCTTGTACAACTATACTACAGCTACTATTAATCGTCTGGTATTTGGTTGTCAAGCTGCTAGCTCACCTTAGCGTTTTGCTAGTGGCTAACTAGTTAGCTCTCATAAACTGGAAGCTCTCAAGAAGATTTCATAATGAAAAAAGAGCCAAAAACTATTCTTACCTATGAAAAGTCATTCCAAGTTTCCTTGTCTCAATCGTACGACGTAGTGTGTAATTGTATGCAGCACAGTGAGCCGGCATACTTGTTTTTTCCGTTTTCACGCCGTCTACATCAACGGACTGCACTGAAACTTTTCCCCCACTAGCTTAGCCTCGCTGTAGCACGCAGCTCAAAGGGGTGTGTCCTATCTACTTATTCATATCTATGACAACAATGGTGGCTCCACATAAGGACGCCTGACGTTGATTAGCTGCGTAAATACCATTATATACGGTCTATGGTAAATACGTATGTGAATCGCATCATTGGCTGCAGCAGCCAGTCACCGGTCACTCACTGACTCACATTGAAATATAGCACAGAATGAATTGTTACGTGTTTATTTTATTTACAATTTAGGTTGGATTTTTTTTTGTGCGCAGCGCAGATTTTCTGTGCGCGGAGACCGTCAGCAGTGCGCAATTGCGCACGCGCGCAGCTTAGAGGGAACAGTGGTTACAAGACTACTGTGGCCTCCTCCTGTCTGCCATCACCAGCACAACGCAACTGATCCAGCTGCATTGTGGGTAATGTGGGCGAAAGGTTTCTGACAAGGAAGAAGAATGAGTGTAATAAAGCAGACGAGTTCTCTTTTATAATCCTCTTTAAAACTGTCCTTCACGAGTCTGACAACGTTATTAGTTTGGTGCTGAATTGATGGAGTGTTCTTTTAATTGCTGTTGGAAGCTGTTTTATGAAAGTCAACACCTCTAAAAAAAAAAATCAATGCTAGTTTTACAGTTTTTTAATCATTTCTTGATCACAGCACGGAAAGATGAATGGCTTCATTTTACAAGCAAACCACTGGGAGTTGCAGACAAGTTACCCACAACACAAGAGACAGAGGTTTCCTGTGAGAAATGGAAAGTGAGAGTTGAGGATTTGGCAGCATGTTATTTGGGGTCAGCCACCTCTAATACGAACACATTTTCTCTCTCTTTATGTTGAATTTAATGGTTTAGCAAAGAGGGAAATGCACATTACTGTGGGTCAAAACGGGAGACAGGAAATTTTAAGCGAAACGAGGACATTGATTATTCACTGGCCTTATAGACTAAGTATGTTCTGTATGCTGCATCTCCCACCTCCATTTAGTCCTTCGTTCCAGCACAGAGAGGTATAGAACTGCTCAGTCCCAGTTCACCATAATGCCACTGTCACCTTGGCTGTAAAATCCTTCACTTTGATATGTGGAAGCAGCTGTGAGTGAAAGCTGACCTTCATGTATCTGCCAGGATTTGAAAGAACTGGCCAAGATTTCTGCATTTCAAAACCTCTACTTCCAGGAAATTTTCAAGATTCACCGTCACCTTGCGCAAAACTTACTGGCATTTTCATTTCCATCGAATGATAAACGATTCTTTTGACTGGCTGGGCAGGATCCCAAGACGTTCTATCAGCTGAATAAATCAAATGATCTTGCGCAATCGATATCACTGTATAATAACCGTGAGCAGTGACTAAAGGAGAGGAATTCATTTGTACAGCTTTTCAGTGTTTATTTCACCATCTTTACCCTTTAGATTACATACCCAATACCAAAACACAATATTCATTAAGGTTCTACATAAATAACCTAAGGGTTTGCTAGTTAGTGCAACAAATCCATCACAGGTTAGCTCAGCCACAGCATGTGCGCTTGCACACTAATAACTAAAATACAACTACAGGGTGAAGACAGAAACTTAAATTATAATGTTCAAAAAAAGGCCACATTATGAATATTAATACAAGGAGAAAATAAATACACAATATATGTACAACACCGTTGTTTTCTGTGGATATACAGCATTAAAGTTACACTCCACCCACAATCTACTGTTTATCAAACACTCACCTCCTGTAGATTTAAAAAGAACCTATGAAAATTACACCCTTAGCCTCCAATTACCTTTATGACACAGCAGCTGTAATACGGTGAAGTCTACTGAAGGGGAGCGTTTGATGTGCAATGATAGATTTTGGGGTGAATAATCATGTGAACACAAACTTGTGACAGTTCATCTAAAAAGCAGGGAAGCTTGATAAGTAGCTGATAGTCGACAAAATAATAATAGAATAAGAATAGTAGAAAAGAAGATTTAAAATTCTCCCACGTCCACTCTCTTGTCTCTGAACTTGCTCCTGGCCTTGGTCCGAGCCTTGAATGCAGCAGAGTTATGGAGATGCTGGAAATGGAAAGAAATGTGGAATGTAACTATTTATAGTCATATGTGGGAAAAGCCACAAAGCTACCACAAGGTTAAAAAAAAAAAAAACAAAAAAAAAAAAAACACACCTTCTGACTTAAAAGCTTATGAAACTTTGACTACCACAAAAGGTTTGAATAATCTGTTCACGGCCACCTACCCTTTCAAAGCGAGAGATTTTCATGGCCTTCATTGTGGCTGAATCAACCAACATCGGTGGTCCCAGTTCAAACACGTCTCTGATGAATTCATTTGCCTGGTTGGAGAAAAGTTACAAGAAATATAATTTCAGCCAATCACCAGGACAAGCAAAGACTCAATCTGAACATCTACTAACAAGACTGTGATATTTTGCTCTGATATATGCTGAGAAACAAAGTCCTTTGTCTTATCTTTTACTTTCAGGTTTCCACAAATGTTGGCTACCGGCTACATTTGCAGACTCCAACATCAAAACGGCTTTGTCCCACATTATGTAACATTTTTCTTAACCAAGTAGCACCTTTATTAGGTTGTAGTGGAGAATTAGTGCAGTAAAGGGCCCCTGTATTTCAATTAAGAGTTTGTTGCAAATACAAATTGTACATTTATGCAATACTTATTTAAAAAATACCTGTAGGTGGTAGTTCATCCCAGAGCCCACAAACTCCCTGAAGGCATCATATGTCCTCTTCCTGACCCAGCTGTCAATGGTCATGCGCTCTGTGC
Source organism: Amphiprion ocellaris (assembly GCF_022539595.1). Lineage (NCBI taxonomy): Eukaryota > Metazoa > Chordata > Actinopteri > Pomacentridae > Amphiprion > Amphiprion ocellaris. Next base: position 8,563,028 of record NC_072786.1, read on the forward strand.
CAAAGCGAATGGTCTCAGATTGGAAGTCACCCTCCTGGAAGAATATACAAGGAAGTGAGGCAAAATTAAATTGGCCAGAAAATGCTATTCAGAATGTAAAAGAGCTCCCTTTCAGTTTTGTCCTCCGCTAAAAATGCTGAATAAGCCGCCCTGAACAAAAGCAGGAAATTCACACCTAAAATGCAAATTAAAAATTTGGCTAGCAGAGAACAACATGCTGTCAACTGATAGGGAGAACTCACCTCAACAGCCTTGAGCACGTCCCTGAACACTGACCGCTGCTTCCTCTTGTCTGTCTTGGCTCTGTGCTTGTTACAGTCAGTGGCCAACGCGTTCAGTTTATCACACAGATCATCCCAGTCATCAAACTCAAACTCCTGAACAGACATGGAAAGGAAGGCTGCATTCAAGACCAGCTACACACTTTAAAAAACATGATAATCACACTGGATAGACTAAAAGATGCAGAAATGTACTTCAGTCTTAAATGTCGACTTACAGGGTCCATGTCTCTGGCCAGTTCAAAGAGCAGGGCGATGGTCTCCCCTGCAGCAATTCTCATGTTGACATCGTCACTCTCGAGCAGCCTCTGCAGTTTAGACAGGTGTCTGCACAACAAGACACATGCAAGGATTTTTTTTCTTGTTCAAACAGCACTGATTGGATGAACGCAGCAGCAGAGTGTATGACTTTGAAACTTAGTTTATGGTCGGGATCTCACTTGCGCAGGATGTCTTTGAGCTGGTTTGCGGTGCAGATTGTGAGCAGCAGAGCCCAAGACAGCAGGGCGTTGGTGTGGAGCTGGCTTGTCTGGGGATTGATCGAAGGACAGGTACCATCCGCCCTCGCATAGGACCGGGTGAACAGGTTCTCAAAACACTCCATGGTGGCATGCACATCCTAAAACGGGAAGCAGAAGAGATCACTTCAGCAAAAACTACTTCGGTCAGTGAGTCGTCGAAAATGATACCAATGAAGAATGTCAGAACGTATGAGCATAAAAATACCAAAAACGTACCCAAATGTCATCTTCTGCGACTAACGTACAGAGGCCCAGACTTGTTGCCACCTATTAGAAAAGAAAAAACAGATGTCTTTCAGTGGAAAAAAAATTCCACAAGTGCAGGGTGGATAATGTTCCAAAGCCCGTTAAAATGCATTTCTTCCACTGTATCTGTGGAGATCTCCACAACAAAAATCACACACTCACAGCCTGCCTGGCTTGTATGTTGGCTGATCCGTCTGCCAGAATGTTTTTGAAGATGGGTTTCAGGGTCTTAAACACCTCCTCGCTCTCAATTCCTGAGCCCAGCTGGATACACAGCAAGCAGGCTAAAGAAGCTGCTGCTCGCTGCTCGTCGCCTTTGCCTGGCAATGAGGGGAGCAGAAATTAGCTTTTCACATTAAATCCAGGGAAAAATGTCATGAGTCGATTTGAAGATGTCAAGTTTAGGTAATCAACTGACATCACTGAGAAAATAACAAATAGATCAAATGAAAGACCAAATAACTTACAATCACAAGAATATATAGTTGAAAAGTATTACAACTGCTAATGAAAGGCTACTACAACACCTGTTTGTTGACCAATAGCTTTTCTGGTACCTTTCTTGAGGCAGCGTTCGATGCTGTCTGTGATGGTCATCCTTCTCTCTGAGATAAACTCATACAGGATCCGTGTGGCCATTGCCGTCTTAAGCCCGTCCAGTGCCCCCTGTCTAGTCTTAGCACTAAAACAACAAAAAAAAAGTACATAAACATACATGCTGCTTCCTTACAAATGATTACATTTCTCCTCCAAAGTCGACCTGACTGACCAGTGATGCACGAAAGTAAAATGTCACAAAAACTACCATTTTCTCAAAGAAATCAGTCCATATGAAGAAAATGTGCTAAAACACCCACTGCACTACTAATATGAAACATTCATATTAAAACTACATATAACATTTGTGGAGACTAATACAGTGGCAATCCCCTTGACCTGTACATACATTTGAAAAATGAATTGTTCCAGTCATTATAATCAAAAATTGCAAAGCTAATGTGTTTTAAGTATAAGCTTTCGCTTAAATATTTAATACCCAAATGTCATTGGTAGTGGGGATTGTACTACTGGCGCATTTCTACTTTAATTTTATCACACTCAGCAGACCAGTGTGACTTGCCTTTTGGGGGATGAAGTCTATTTTTAACTTGACCAGGCTGCAAACCTTAATGATACATCACTCCAGGGATTGACAGTGGTGCCAACTCAGGCTACCAACCCAGAAATTAGCATTTTAGAATGTATTAGCTTTAGAAGTTTAAAAACTTCAGTTGTTGGAGGCTCTTTGTTATGGAACAGCAACTTTGAAATATCGATATTTACATCTACAGTATTTTTGTTAAATTACTTAAAATTCATGGCAATTGTACAATTTTTTTTACTCCTATGCCCTTAGTGGGAGGAGGTATTATATGAACTCCAAGAACCCAAGCACAACTAAGCTTCCCTCCTTCTCAAGCAACATTCCATGTTGAACAGTAATTTGATTTTAATACATTTCCTGTAAAACTGGAACTCTGCACAGACACGTTACAGTTTGCACACGGAGCTCAGATAACACGTGACTGCTGAAAATCAGGCACCTCTTGTCAACCGTGCTGTCAATGAATCCCTTTAACTTGTACTGGAAATCCTCCTGGGCTGCGTCCTCACTGGCCTCTCCACCTACAAGAATGAAACGGCAAAATGTGGTCATCAGGCACTTGATTAAAATGCTTTATAGCCTAGATAAGAGTTACTAGACAGAGAAAAAAAGAATGCAGACACACCCAGTGACAGCATAGGCAGCATGTGTATTCACAAGTTGAAACATAAGACCAAAGCACACACAGTACTCATTCAGGTTTACACCCAAACCTACCTTCGTCTGCTACACTGGTGGCGTCACTGAAGCTGCTGCAATGACTGAGGGTTTCAATGGAGGCGTCCTCATCACTGAAAGGCTGCACAGTTCCGTGCTGTCCCCCTGACAGAAATTTAACAGAGCGCCATGAGCACAGGAAATGTAATTTAATTCAGATTCATTAGTACAATGCAGCAGGTCTGTGTGAGTCCATTATGTAAGCCAAGCTGCACACAGGTACTGCAGCAAATACTACAGTTATCTAATCAGTTGCATGTCCTTTGCACACCTTGTCCATCTGGTGCGTCCATTATCTGGTATGAAAATGCACCATGTTTTTAGTTTCAAGGGCACCTCACGCTAGTGTTGACTGCGTAAAAACAGCATGATGTTCAGGTTGGAGAGACATGGGTCACCAAACTGCCACAACACAGAGACTCTGACAACCCGCCACAGCAATTACGGACTCAAATGCAAAGCTAGTGTTCAGAATAGACGTGTGGTTTTGGTGCAGTCCGAAAAAAAACAAAAAGAAAACACAGGCGTAAGCAACCGCAAGTGATAGAGGAAGCAGACCGTCTTCCTAAACAAAGTCCACACCAGATCATGTGTTATTATTCATCCAGAGAGGGACTCGATTTTTGTTGAAAACATCCAAAACTGTTGTTAAAGACGACTGCTTTTTCTTTTGCATTAACATACAATTTGTAAATAAGGTTATTATCATCCTTTTACAAATTTTAAGTTCTGGTTAAGACGACATACTATGCAACCTTGCATATTTGCTGCTGTAATATGGAAAATTTCCCCTGACATGGGGAGTAATAAAGGATTATCTTATTTGCAAATACCTGCACACTGAAAATATTTCTATTACCTTATATGAATTACAAGCCTTTCATTAAACCTACTGCTAGTAGGACTTAAAACACTGCTTTTTAATCTGTGTTACCTTTTACTGGTATGTACTAAAACACCAAGTCAAATCTCTTTAACAAACGAATGTCATAGACTCAACAGGCGTCTCTATTATGACCTGAATTCACCTCTGGAAGACATGTTGGTATGATTATCCTTTGTCTAATCCAAAAGTAAATAAACTCAAATGTTTCACGATGCCACGACCAGACGCTTAAAGAAAGTCAATCAGCTGTCTACGATGACCATTTTATCCACGTGAAACACGTTTTATGTCAATGTGGATGTGTTGACGTGGACTGTTCCCCCAGTACAGCTGATTTCTGAGAAACAGGCACCGCCTCCTTCCCACCCCGCTCCCTTGAGTCCAAAATGTCCGCCTTCTTTAGCCAAATATTAATAACTCAACATGTAGCAACCATACAGAGACTGATACTTACTTTATAAACCAGTTAAAGTTCAGCAAACGTTAGTCGGAATGAAAATCAACCACAAATTCGGCTTTGGGGTCGATGTACAGACAAGGCGACCTCACTTCACCTTCCAGACTTTCTTTTAAAATGCTAGTTGGCTTCACAAATAAGTTAATTGTTCGTCTATATCGACAAAATAATCCTCGTCCAACCTGTCAGGGTGTTAAATGTTATTTATCGCGTTATATTTGTTTAAGTAATGTTCACCTAACAACCACATGTCTGTTATCATGCTAGCTAGCAGGGAGTGGACGAAAGGTAGCTAACGATAGCATGCAAAGTACGACGGCTATCGAGAGTATGAGCTCAGTAAAAACTAGTTTATGATGGTTAAATAACAGTTTAAATTGTTATTAAACGTTTGTATATTGTTATGTGGCGACAAGTTTTGTAAACAACAGCAATGCTTTGTGTGACGACGGCTAGTCGGGGCTTTGTTTTGACGTAGGCCCGCCGCTAGCGTCTGTAGTCCGTTCTGTAAACACGTTCCATTCCACTCAACGGCCTGGCAACACGGAAAGAACTACAACTACCGTCAGAAGAGAGACGTCACAGAAGCAAGGCCGAAGCATTGTGGCCGCTCGTTTTTCTTTACTCACCCCTGCTATTCTTCTTCTTGTTCCTCGGCATTTTCGTGCAGATGTGTGTCAAAACTTGATCAAAAATCAGCCAATACACGACCAGCTTTTATTGTATTGTCTCGTAAAATGAAAATATTCCCGTGGCACAGTGGATAAAAAGAAATTGAAAGCGATCTTGGCGATAGACTGTTGGCGGAGACGATACATTTTCCCTCAGAAACCAGGGCTGCGCGAGGAATGAGCGGCTCCCGGTATTTATACCGGCAGACATGTCACGAGGACGTTTCCCGGCATCGCGGACCAATCCGGGAAAAGGAACATGCGTCGCGTGTGTTCGCGCGTGATTCATGGGGCTCTGGAGTTGTCGTAGTGAGACGTGTACATGTGGTTAGTCATAGTAGCTTACTGTACAGCTTATGTCACATCTAATAATAAAATACACATTAATACTCATAAAGACTAAACTGAAATCATAATATCAAACAGGTATTGGAACAAACTGGCAAAACAGCACCTTTATTTATTTATGTTGTTGGTGATTACTGGTAGTAAATTGGGGTTTTGCTATCGAACTGTATACCTTCTGCAGGAATGGCAGCTAAAACATCCGACATTTGGATGTGAACAATAATAGTATTTGCAATATTACTTTTTTTTACATTTTATTTTTATGTAAAATATTTTGATTACATCTGTAATATTTCTCATCATGTACAGCATTGACTGTTTAATGTGTAATATTTAATATTTTAGGAACAATATCTCAATTTCATGTATAACATTGTCAACATTTTTAGATACAATATTTCAATTTTGTATCTTTATCATGTGTAGCACTGTATTTCCATCTGCAATATTTTGATAACATCTGTGATATTTCATGTTCATATACAACATTGTCAATATAATGTGGAATATTTTATTTTTATGCATTCCATTTCATTTTCATGTTCAATATTTTGGTTACATCTGCAATATATTTCATGTTCATGTGCATATTATTACCTCACTATCATTGCCAGAATTACTTGATGACCATTCATGTATAAAGAAAATTGGACATAAATATATTATATAAAAAATATAAACATGTTACATTTGAATACTAAAAAACATTTCTTATGATTACCTCAGTCCAGGAAAATTATTTCATTTTTATTTCAAGAACAGCAAGATTGCAACCATCCTGACTATGCTAGTGTTTAGGAGGGAATCATGGTGAGAAGGCTTCTTACCTCTGGGGACTATCTTACCTATATTTACCCTGAATATCTATATATAGTATCATGCAGCATAAGTAATGTAGGACATGCTTAAGAGCCTCAGTAGAGGGCAGCTGGACTCCAGTTCAGACTAATGTGAAGTCCCAGATATGCCCCTTTAAACCCCTAAATCTCTTTTCTAAAAACCCATTAAAGGTCAATTCATGGCTTCTGTATGTGTGTCCACAAGGGTACATGTGACAGAAATTTTATCATACACTCACTTCTCTAGAATAGACTGTTCCTTTGGTTCTTATAAATATTTCACCTCTCATCCAAGAGGCTCCGTCAGTTCTATCTAGTACCTTTGGGCAGTCCCAAATACACAATACAACTTCCAAATCTCACAGCTAATGAACCATTAACACACCCATCTAAAAGGGAGTGTCTGACTTAAATTTTATTATCCACCCAAGTCCGCGAAGACCCATCTGTGGACTTCTACTGTATCTCGGAAGCCTGTAATGGCTGCACATGCACCGATAGAACAAATGCTCAAGAGAACAAATGATTTTTATGAAGGGAGGCTGTAAAAGAGATTTTTTTTTCTTCATATCATCCACACATTTATAATTTATCACTAGAACAGTTGTAATTGAAGTTATTGCATCTGGACTTTGGAGATGCTGTGATTTATACTCAGTGGGAAGTTCTAAATTCTCCAGAAATCCATTCACTGTGCTCGACACCCCTCAGGAATAATCATGCTGACAAGGTGCTACAGCCCAGTCTGTAAGTAAGTGATGTGTCCTGTAAAAAAGTGCTTTGTAAAGTGTTTGGTATGAGAGACAATGCAACTGTCTCCAGCAGACCGAAACTTAGCTATTGTAGAATGAAGAGAACCCCATACACATATACTTTTTCTAGTCTATACTGGTCTGCGCACATACATGCAGATAGCATGAATAGGTCCATAATGACCCAAGACAGGTGTGACTCAAAGTGGTAATAGTGGGGAAACTTTCTAGGAAGATCTCAAGACTGGGCTAATAAGTACCTGATACGTAGTGTCTGTTTCAAGATGGCTGTTCCAGTTTGAGATGGATGACTTCCTTCATTCCTCTCTCAAAACATTTGTCTATAGAAGCAGTGGACAACTGAATCTTGTCGTCACCTTGACTCATCTGTCACCTGGCAGATTTAAACACTTCACACTTTGATGAATGTGAATCTTGGGTCATTACTGTTAAACTCTGTTTTTACATGTCCCAGCTGGGATTAGAGTGCTGCCCCTCCAGCAAGAAGGGTTAATGGCCTTGCTGAAGTGCCATTAACAACCTCTGAACTTTTGGTTAGTTGCCCAGAGTCTCAACCACTAAATCACCAGTGTCTTATTACAAGAATGTCTCTCAATTGGTGAAATGAATTGTCTTAGTGAGAGAAAAGACCACCTTTTTCCCTTCGGGCTCATCCGGGAGTTGAACCCGGGACCTCTCGCACCCTAAGCGAGAATCATACCCCTAGACCAATGAGCCACATTGATTGAGCTGCCATGTGATTTTTGGATGACAATACATATCTGGAAAGCTCCATCAATCATGCAGAACTAAAGTAAGCTCTTGGATGAGAGGTTTTCAAATAGAGAAGCTCAGCTGCTCTCTATTGAAGCTCTTATTACCACAAGATGACTGAGAATCTATACAGACACTGCAGTCTCTGCCGCTGTGATGCAGAAGAAACAGATTGTGTGCATCTGTGACATAATAGAAGTCATCATATGACTGTGCTGCAGTACCTAACCTGCAGTGACAATGTTCCTCTGTGTTGCTGTGATTGTAATTACAGGCCTCTGTCACACAGCTGAGATTGTGATTATAGGACTGTGCTGCTGACAAGGGCATTTTATGCATCTGTGATGCAGCAGATCTCCTGATTGGAGGTCTGTGATGCTAATGATTGTCCTATGATGCAGTCATGCTGTTTTACACTGCATTAGAAACAGTTCTGGGACTCTGTGCTACAATGAATGCTTTGACTTGAGCATCAGATAGATATAGGGCAGATTTGTGAAAAATATGTGCTCTGTTAAGTTTGTAACTGATTCAGTCTTTTAACTATATTCAGGCAGACATAATGAAAGAGACAGCATTCAAAATGACGGGTATGTAAGAGAAATGAATCTAACTGACGTTTTAAACTCAGATGTGCACTTTATTCCGCTTTTCTTAATATGTTTTCTTGCATGTCTTTCATTTTTCACGCCATGCACCAGCAGCTAAGCTTTATGCTGCAGTCCAAAGTAAAAACACAGAAGGAAACAGTCGCTAGAAATTTTGGATAAATACAACATTTGCTTACAGTTTTCCTTCTAATGGTGTAAAATTATTTCAAATTTCTTCCTTTTAAAAGAAAGTGACATAAAAAAGGGTTTTTTTTTGTTTTTTTGTTTTTTTTTAAAACCAAGCACTCCTTCATCCTTGTTGCTTTATTTACACCAGTACAAGAAATATGGATCCCTCCTATACGAACATTCAGAGAGAGAATCAATTCCAAGTAGTATCCCACACCCACTGCTTTTAGTGGCTGTTGCAGTAAACATCGGATCTCAGGAATGAATGCACCATATCAGATCTCTGCACAGTTAGAGAGAATGGGGTCGATTTTTTTTCCAGTAGTCTGAAGTTTAAATGTTTATTTAGCAAAATCAGAATCATTTCTGAGCTCCAAAGTACAGACAGGTGACTAAGTAAAGGAGGAACCTGAACCTTTGGCCCCTGTAATGATGGGATCTGGTGGCTCTGTTATGTTGTGGGCAGCACTTTGCATTTGCATTTAAATACAAATTAATCTGTCTTACCTATGATGAAATGTCTCTAAAGATGAGGGGGTCACTGAAAGGTTTGATGAGCATGAAAATGATCATATACTATGGCTTTTGGAATTCACTGGATCTCAACCCAGCTGAACACCTATGGGAGACTTTGGACTGAGGCATCATCAAAACACCAAATGATAGAATATCTGATAGGAAAAAAATGGTGTTTCATTTCTCCAGTACAGTTTCAGAGACTTATGTAACAGATGCCAAGAAGGACTGAAGCTTTTCTAGCAGCAAATGGAGTCCCAACACTTTAGCAAGATGGTTTATGTTGAACTTGTTACCCATCTGTAGTTTCTACCGCTTGTCTCTTGCAGCTTTACGATTCATTTTTATAGATTCCTTCTTGTCTTGTGAAACAATCACATATTACATAAGATAAGATTTATTAGTTTTACAGCTTTTTCTGCAAAAGTAAGCCTCTTTTGGGGTGTTTACTGGGGATTATGCTGGTCAGTGTCATTGATAATAACTGATTTGTTGTTTTCCAGTAAGAGAATGAATGTCTGTGCAGGAAAAGGTGCATTTCATCTCCCTGGACAGTAAAAGTCAGGCACATATTCAGGTTCTTGCTGTGCACTTTTCATGCAGGTTCCTGTTTTTGGAAGGGCAAATCATACTATACCAATTTTGGTAAATTTGTATATAATTTGTATGGTTTTTATCCTTGTTATGCTGACATTTAAAACATAAAACACTTCTTTTTTAAGCATAACTTTAACTTCACATACAACTTCTTGTATTTCTTCAGTTTTACTTCTCTACAAAGAGTTTTAAAAGTCAAATACAGGACAGCGTTTGATAACTACCATCTCCAGTAGACTATCCTGCTCCTTAACATCCTAATAAGCGTTTCTCAGACAGCTTAGATTGACTTGTTCCAGTTAATTATCTTTACCGCCTTTTATTATTTCAGTCATGCTGCGTTTTTCTTGACAGGACAGAAATAGTTCTTTCTTACACAAGTGGAAAATCTCGCAGATGCAGCCTCCTTGTTGCCGTTCCCACGGTCCAACTGTCAGCAGCGTTCTCTCCAGCTCAGACCTGACAAACGTCAGACTACAGGCTTCACAGAATTCAAAGCTGACTTTCTTTCGCTGTTTTCTGTTTGACAATTGAGAGTTTTCCAGAGCTGCTTGTCAAACACACTGGTCCACGTTTCTTTCCCCCTTTAAATCCAGTTAATTAATGACATTGACTGTCCATCATGTTGTCAGTTTAGACTGTATTTTCTTCTTTCTTTTCTTATCAAGATGTGGGTGGGCTCAGAAACACACTTAATAATCTTTGAAAATCTAACCTAAGAGTCCTTAGGATTTTCCTGCACATCCTACCAAGACACACATTTGAAAGTCCAACAATGTTTTTTTTTATGTGCAAAAATATTATTCAATCGCTTTCACAGATAATTTTAAATAGCATCTATTTAATCATTTCAGCAGGCAATAGCCAGTAGCAGCAGGATGGACCAGAGGAGTTAAAATCCTTTCTAAACAAAGCACAGACAGCTCATGATATAATCTGTCACAAAATCCTTCATTGTGGGCAAAAATACATAAAGACAGAAAGAAAAATCTGAGCGTTTGGAGCACAAAAGCCTTGAAAACTCAATAGGTTTGCAAGAAAATGCATGAGCAGTAACTTTAAAGACCCAGCCCATACAATTTCTATCCTCAAAGCTTCACTGACAATCCTCCCTAATCAACTCTGACTTGCTTTGAGCTTCAGTTTGTGCAGGGAGTGATGTGCTGTCATAAATATTTGAGGCGACAAACACTTTTCACCTTCAAGTAGACACACCGGAAGACTGCGCTCGTTTCCAGCAGAGGCCATATGTAGCCCTTAGGCCACAGTGTACAGAAGGAAGCGCTGCTCTGTTTGCAGCATCAAGCTTGAATAATTGATACGTGAAGCAGGAGTGTGCTGAATGGACACAGAGAGTGTGACACTAAACAGGAAACACAGTCCATCTGGTGATGTGGCAGATTTTGCACGCATTTATTTTAGAATTTTGCTCAACAATGCCTTCAAAATCACTAAATTTTCTCTCATAGAACAACTGTGAACTGATTCATTTACTGCTTTGCCCCACACAAAAAAGCTATAGAGTGGTTTAAATGATTAAAATGAAACCATCTTCTTTCAAAAAGTGAAAGTTTCCACTAGTATTAAACCTTGAGGATTGAACTCCCAGACTTTAGAGCCGACTTTGGCACTAGGGGGAGCCATACTGTTTGAAATTCAAAGGACACCCTTCTCTCACTGCAATAGTCAAATTCCCAAAGATGTTTTCTTTCTTAATCCATAATTTATAGAGTCAGTGAACGTTGTTGAGCTGTCTTGCTTTTAAACGTTTAATGGGCCAGTGTGCATTGCAAATATTTTTTTTTAAAAAGCTGGTTATCCTCAAGAAAGTGGCGTCTCACTTGTGTGGAGCGATGAAAAAAGCAGCTGTTATTTTAAGCGAAAGGGTTCAGATGAGGCAAAGAAGTGCATGGAAGAAACAGAAAGAAATCACCTGCCAGAAAACCAGTGTAGGAGTAAGGAAAAAAAACAGAGCAGCCCAGTCCAGCCTCACTCAGCATGCCCTGCATGTTGCATCAATGGGCACAAGCTCTGACCAACCTAATGCCACAGGAATACAAATCATCACCAAAGCAACAGACAGCAGGGAGAGAGGGAGAGAGGGAGCTGACAGCAGATAATAGAAAATGTCTGAATATTAATTTCATGTGCAATGCTACTGTTTTTAAATAATTCATACGTGACATGGCCTGGAGCGATGCGGTGAGGCTGCTTGGGTTAAAGCCTGCAGGGGAGGGAGGCGAGTTAGGAAATGATCTCGGGTCCATAACTTGATGGAAACACGACGTCAAAAGCAGGGCAGAGGTGATCTTTCAAAGACTGGCGAGTGGTTTCCTGCACTTTCTTTCTCCCTGTGCAACCACCACAAACAAAAGAAGTTGTGTTGAAGTAGCTCTGACTTGTTCCTGAACATATTAAAGCGAGCAAGTTATTACAAAACCTTTTTTATAGCATTATATGTAGTATGCAGATAGCATTGAAATCTATTAATATTTCCTAAACTGTTCCTCTAATTTGAAGAGATCAGAATTATATATCTGTAAATTCCCCCAATCATACATTTTTTTGGTCTTCAATTCACCTCTTGTGTTGGAAAAAGGGCATTTATGTGTATTTCCAGATATGTATTTATCTGTATTCATTGTGTTACTTTTAGCACCTATTTTATTGTCTAATTGTTTATTTACCATTATTAATAGTATATAATTAATTGTACTATTAACATTTTTTATATTTTTTATTTCAAAATTAATTTGATTGGATTTTACCATTTATTTATTTATCATTTTACTTATTTACTATCCATGTCATTTTTAGCTCTGTGCTTATATTTTGAAAATCTTTTACTATGTTTGAACTGACCAGCCTTCTGTTGTTCATTTCTTTTCCTGAGTATCTTTATTTTTGCCCGGTCTGTAAAGCACTTTGCAAGCAATGTTTTTAAAAGGTGCTATATAAATTAAGGCATTATCATTTATTATTACTCGTGGCTACATTTTCACTTTGCGCTATACTGTACATGTTTATTCCTTTTCATTTTTGATGTTCAATCTCATTGTCGTTGCTATTGTCCAGTACTCATGAGACAACAGTTCAAATTTCACGCAGAAATCATAATATTTAAAATTTTCTACAGCTAGCTTAATGTATCTTAATGTGAAAAACATTTCACAAAGTTTGGACACTAGCTACTATTCTTCAAATTTATAGTAATCATCAAATATCAATACTATAAATTTGCACTTTACACTGTAATGTGTACATTTACTCCTTTTTTTGCATTCATCCTATCTTATTTTCTTTGCTGTTTTCTGATTTTCATACCTCAAGAGTTCAAGTATCATGAAGGAATCATGATATACTACATTTACAGCTACCTTACTGTATTTTATTGTGAAAAACATTCATAGATGATGTGAGATTAATGGAACTTTTGTTAAAAATCACAGTATTATTCATAGTGTTACAGTGTCACTTCATAGTATTTATCAAATCTAAGCATTAGTCCACTATTCTTTCCGCTCCTTGTCTTTGTCAGACAGCTTGCTATGACTGCACGGCTGTAATTACCCCTCTATCATTTGCACACATTTGTCTTCCTGATTCATATTTTTCCGCTTCGGTCTCAATCCATTAACCCTTTTAAGAGGACTCAAGAGAGGTGGAAGGAGACAGGCAGAGGTCTTTGTTCTGTGCCACACCCTCACTAGAATCTCTAGCATGGATTTTAATGGTGCAAAGCAGAAAAGAGATCAAAAAATAACACCTGTATGCACACACTCTGCTATGTCTTTTCATTTTAACGTCAAATCTAATCACACTCCGAGCAGTAAATCTCCTAAAATAGCAATTTGCACCTTTGTTTACTGGTCAGTCATGTAGTGAAACACAGAATGGCAATAAATTAGTCCTGTTTACTCCAGTAAATGCTACTAAAGGTTAGTTTTATCATGTAGCTTGTGCTCAAAAGGTGGTATTATCAGTTTGCTGTTTTATCTGAATACGAAGCTACACAGAAAGCATTTTGCACTCCACATATGGCTTCTTATCTGAGGCCTGGGGGGAAATCCATAATGGTGCGCAGGAACATGCACTTGCAAACACACACACAAACACACGAAACTGATAAGATAATGTCATTGTCATCTGGCTGTTTGATTAAGTAGATTAAAAGCACATTTGGTTGTGGCTCTGATGGCTTTACGCAGGGGGTAAATGGCACCTTCACACTCTTTGGTCATTACCTGCTTTCTTCCCTGGAAGTAGTGGCCATTTTCCACAAGCAGCTGCCGTACACTAGTTCTTTTGTTTGCTGTAAACACCAGCGAACCGATAAGCCAGATGAGGCATTTTACTCTAAGTCCGATATTCAGGCATATTTTCACCCTGTTACTTCAATAACTGTGATCAATTTCTTGTTTGGCCAAGTTGTGGAGACAAAACTGAGTAGCCACTTGGATCTGAGATCTATTTTCCACAATCAGATAGAAGCAAAAGCCCTGAGCGCTGAATCAATGGGACGGACTGAGCCGCTAGACAGCTTGTTCAATTCCATTTCCTCAGAAAAGCCCCTTTTCCTATTATGGGAATTTCCTCTATTTTCTCCCTTCCTCCTCGGCGGGAGAGATTATGGAAAAGGTTGGGAGGGAAATAAATTCAGACGTCCTTTATAAAGGTTCAGCACAGCCATGCAAAGGAGCTAAGTGACCTGGTCATTGGAAGTTTGAAGACTGTTCAGAGATGAGCTGGAAACAATTAGACATCATCTAAAAATAAAACTCTTCTTCTTCCTGTCTGGATGTCTGCTCTCGCTTAAATTGTGGCTGTCAGCAGTTCAGTAGGGAAGAAAAGGGATAAAATTCAGTTAATAAAATAAGATATTCTTCATTCATAAGGTTAGGGAAACCATGGATGCTGCTGTATTCTGTGTGTCTGTGAATGCAGCAGCCTTCCAGACAGTGGAATTCCATCTAAATGGGACAATATGCCCAGAGGCTATTAAAACAAGCAGACGATCTGTTGGGGAATTTCTTGCGTTTTGGTTTCCCACAGTGGATGATTACACCTCATTGTTTTATTTCCTTCTTTATCTCTCTGTCTTTGTTGCATTCTTTCTTTTCATTCTCACATTCACACAGAAAAATCTGCCCAAACCGTCTGTCTACTCACTTCCCTTCTTCTATTTCTGTTGAACACAATTAAGGGATCTTATTCGCTTAACTTACTAGCATGCATGTTTCTGAAAAAAACAAATTCACAGATTTTGATCAACTTTTAAGTTGCTGACGATATTGGCAAATGCACCAATTTCATATTGTACGTAATTTTAACTCTAATTTCTACGTCCACCAGTTTGAAACTAAATTGAAGTTGGAGTAACGTCAAGATAGTTTAATTTTTCTTCACTACAAGTTCAAATTTCACCCACCTAAAATGCCTGAACGACATCAGACAGTTAATAATATATTAGAGGACCTGCAGGCTGATCAAATAGAATAAAAACAACATAAACAAAGCAAATAATATGAGAATATTCTCAGTTATACTATTAACATGAAGCCTTGAATCTATTTTTTTTTTTTTTTTTAAACTTGACAGTTGCACCTCAAACTACAATTCTAATTGGAGCTGCTTAATTTTTTCACAGAATTTCACCTTTAAAACTTGACTTCAGAACTAGAGCGAATAAGCATATGATACTTAATACCATCAATTTAAAGTATGTGGAAAGTCTAGGTAAAACAACTTAATTTTTAGAACTTAAAAAACAACTTAAAATTTAAGAAACTAATTAATAAATGGTCAATAAGAAGGCTAATTCCCTTAACTCAATATCATTTGTTGGTTGAACATAATTTGTTTAGAGGTTGTCACAACTCAAAAAGACTAATGGAAACTAGATAGATAGATAGATAGATGGATGGATGGATGGACGGACGGACGGACGGACGGACGGACAGACAGAGACAGACAGACAGACAGACAGACAGACAGATAGACAGATAGACAGATAGATAGATAGATAGATAGATAGATAGATAGATAGATAGATAGATAGATAGACACATTGTCTTATCTGCATCCTTGGAGCTGGAAAATATCAAACCACTCATCAGACTATTTTTTATTTTGGGCAAAAAATGGTACAAGAACGTATGAAGTTTAACATTTGTAATCAGTCAGATGTCCTTTCTGCAAGATATACTAAAAAAAAAAAAAAAAAAAACTCAAAAAAGCATTCAGTGGGCTTGCTTTTTTAGATAAAATATTAATTTGCTGTATTTTGGCCTTTATACATCACCTTGCATGTGACCTTCCTGCTCATTCAGATGTTTCAAAAGAGGACGGGCTTTGTTGTGTGAATCCACACAGAGTAGTAAATCAGTTTTCAAGCCCCAAATAATCTATTTTAAAAGTGAATGGATTGTTCATTGCCACACCTGTATAACCCAAAGACATCAGGGCAGCAGAGAGCTGAATAAAAACCAGAAAACACACTGAGCTGCAGTGGTAGTGATGGTTAGAGTAGAAATGGACACACAACACATAGAATGATAGAAGGCTCAGCTGATATGTGGGAAATTGTTGATTTTTGTCCATATATTAGTGCATCCATGCAGTTTATGGGTCTCTGTGTGTGGTGCCTTGAGTTAGATCAATAAAATCTTTTTTTTTTTTTTTTGTTTTTTTTGTTTTTAAACGATATCACATTAATAGATTAAAACGGCACTCTCAGTAAGTCAATTTACACATAAAAATGTTTTATATCCACTTTGATGTATGTAAGTGTCACCTGAATAAAGATTTTTTAAAAATGAAGTTACAAAAACCAACACTAAATTAAAGCTGCAAGCAGCGTTGGATGGGTCCTCGCATCCGTGCCGGTCGGCGAATCCACGCACGTCCGCCAGGTGGCGCTACGACCGAGAGTGCATGTCAGCCTATGGATGCGATGAGGGCCGGACTCTGATCACACACGTAAAATTTCAGGCAGATTGGAGCATGTTCAGGCTACTTCTAGAGCTTTTACTGTCCATCCACCAGGTGGCGCTATAACTCTGACTGTATGTCAGCATATGGATGTGATCAGGGCAAGACTCTGATCATACATGTAAAGTTTGAAGCAGATTGGAGCATGTTTAAGGTAGTTACACAGCAGTTGATGTTTCATGGCAAAGCATCAAAGTTCAGGAGGCCGCCATGGCCACGCCCTCCGACTTTTGCGGAGCATTTTGATAACTTTTGATCACCCATGCCTGGAGTACATCCTGGCCGAATTTCAGCTCTCTCGGTGTTACCCTGTTTGAGTTTATAGCTTTTGAAAATGTCTAAAAATGACCCAAAATCGTCAAAACATATGACATATAATTCAAAATGGCAGACTTCCTGTTGGATTTTGGGCATGGGTGTCAATTACATTTTTGTGTGTCTTGACGAGTTACATATGTGTATCAAATTTCATAATTCTAGATGACACGTACTTGCTGTAGTAACTGTTTGAAATTTTCCAGGTGGCGCTATGGAGCCATTTTGCAACACACATGTGCAGTTTCCCTAAAATATGAAATGGGTTGCCGTTCCAGATATGTGTGGTAAT
The DNA here is from genome assembly GCF_022539595.1 of Amphiprion ocellaris. NCBI lineage: Eukaryota > Metazoa > Chordata > Actinopteri > Pomacentridae > Amphiprion > Amphiprion ocellaris. Next base: position 8,580,153 of record NC_072786.1, read on the forward strand.
TTTGGCGAGCATTTGAGCATTTTTAACCTGTCAAAAAGTACTTTGTTTATTACGGCAACGATGCGTTGCCACGGCAACAGCGTTTTATGAATCGTCAAAATCTTCACACTGTGGCATCGTCAAGGTGTGACCACTCACCTGACCAATTTTCAGAATGATATGACAAAGTTTCTGGCAATGGCATGTGCAAATGTAATGACAATTTCTTCCTGTTGCCAATAGGTGGCGCTATGAGATTTTCTAAATTTATGAATGTGGATGTGTTCAGAACCTGACTGGGGTCCATCACATCAAGTTTGGTCCGGATTGCATCATTTCCAGCTGAGATATTAATAATTCAATTTTCATGGTGAGAAATCGAATTTCGCCGCGCCGTCACAGACACGCCCCTTGACGACGAGTCACCATTTTCTCTGGGAATCATCATCAATGTGTTCTGGCATATGTCACCACATTTGAGGTGAATCTGATCAACGTGCTAAGAATAGTACATCAAAGTGTAAAAAATGTCAATTTCCTGCTACCACAAGGTGGCGCTATGACTGTCAATGTACATGACCACATGGATGTCGTCAGGGCTGGACCCAGATCACACATGTAAAATTTCAGGCAGATTGGAGCATGTACAGCTGAGTTAGACACCACTTCCTGTTTCATGGCGAAGGATCAATATTTCTGGGGGTCGCCATGGCCACGCCCTTTGACTTTTGCAGAGCATTTTGATAACTTTTCATCAGGAGGCAGTCTTGCATATGCTGGCCCAATTTGACGTCTCTCGGACTTACCCCCGCTGAGTTATTAATCTCATCAAACTTCACAGCTAATTCAAGATGGCCGACTTCCTGTTGGGTTTAGGGCGTGGTCATGATTGACTTTTTCGTGGGTCCTGATGTGCTGCATATGCATACACATTTTTGTAGCTGTGGATGAAACACGCTGCCAGTTGGCCTAATGACAACTTTTTGCAACTTTGTAGGGGGCGCTATGGAGCGATTTTGCCAGACACGTGCAACTCCCACAAAAAATCAAATTTTTCGCCGGTCCTAATGTGCATCTCAAGTCTCACGTGTTTTGGGGTATGATAAAGCCGCCAAAAATGCAATTCAAAAGTTCGCCAAAGAATAATAATAAACTAGAGAGGCGACACATTCACATAGAAAATCCAACAATTCCTTCTGTTTTTACAGTTTGTGACTCTGGTAAATGGTGTCATTTTTCAAAGCTGGTGGGTTTTGGGCTTCACAGATTGAACCTAAATGCTTTTCTTAAACAAACTGCTGAGCTGCTGCACAGTGAAATGTTTGAGTGGAGCTCAGGATGAAAGCATCAGAGCTGTTTTACATGTTTTTATGTTCAGCTAATATCATTTCCTCTGGACAATGTTTGTGGTGTTAGAAGTGGACGTTTGTAGGGAGTTTTCAGTTGTGATACTTTAATGCATAAATATTTGCAGTGGTGGTTTCACTGCAAGCATCTACTGATGTCACCAGTGAAGTAAATAAAAACAGCATTTGTTGAACTTTACGCCTCTCAGTGTCTGCAGTTAGTTTAGCTGAATCAATGCAAAGATATTTCTATTTTTCTACATGACAGGAATGTCAGTGAAATCCAAATGCTAAGAATAAACAAGTGATCTGCCTGGTCACAGATCCCACTTTAATCCAAAATAAAGACTTTGCAAGGAAATGAACTTGAAATATGAGCCACCAGTAAAAGTTGTGATCAGACAGAAGGGCCTGTATTTTATCTTTGGAGAAGTTTAACATGTAAGTTTGTGCAGCTGATCAGCGGTGAGGCCTGTGGATGACTGGAGATGTGTGTGGACACTTAGACGAAGCAGCAAATGTGTTGAAAATGAGTTGTCTTCTCAGAGTCTTGAAGATGTTTTGTCAGAGCTAAGAAAGAAGTAAGAGATCCTGCAGGTGATTGTTGAGTGGTGTTGAGGAATTTGAATGTAGAGGAATAGCAAAGAGATTTTGAAGATATTTAAGCCATAAGTTGTATTTTATTTGTTTGCTGTTCTCTCCCATTTGTAGTGAAGAGAAGTGATTTGACATGAAGAATGTGATTTGTGTGGCTTTGAAATTGTGTTAAAATGTAAAAATGAGTGATGAGGAGAAGAGTGTGACTTTTTAGTATTGTGTTTTTTAGCGTGTTCTTTAAAAGTTGTAGGTAGATTATGTTCTTTTTTTGATTTTGTGGATTGTTTTTTTTTCTTTCAGTGTTGATGTCATCGCCTTGACGAATAGAAGAAAAGCCTGTATTTGGGTATGTAGGACCGGTAGTCCAGAGGTAGTGATGGTGGTTTGGAACCTGGAGAGTGCAGGTTCAATCCCCCACTCTGCTCAAGCTTTTTTTTCACATTTGGGCAAAATTTGCCAAAAATATTCTTTACGCTCTTTACGCTCTTTACGCTCTTTACGCTCTTTACGCTCTTTACGCTCTTTACGCTCTTTACCTCCAATCCACTGACACTCCACACCACAGACCACAACCTTTCCACTCCACTATCATCCTCCACAACGTTCCCAGTGGGGATTCGAACCGTGACCCTCCACATGACAGACACACAACCTCTGTGTGAGCTATCTTTCACACAAGGTCCTTCATGGACTTTGTTGTAATGATGGTTGAAAGACGTTGTCATACAGCCAAAGTATGTATATATTGTAAATAAAGCTGCTGTAACAATGTAAATTTCCCCTGGAGTGGGGAGAAATAAAGAACTTTATCTTATCTTTATCTTATCTTAAAAAGTGTCAAAAGAGCCCTGGGCTGGATTCGAACCAAAAACCTCCTGGATGAGAGGCAGATAACTTACCACTGCGCTATCCTTCCTACTGGGTGTAACTGTTAGTTTTCGTAAATGATGGTAAACAAAACTATTAAGGAGGTGAAGATAATAAAGGTACTAAGGTTGATTTCAACCGGGCACCTTCAACATGCCAGGCAAAAAACTTACCTCTACACCACCTGTCCTACAAGATGCTGCTCTAACTTTGCTTAAATGATGCTAGCAATTAGTACTGGAGCATCCAAAGGACACATAAAAAGTGTGAGTGGGGATTTGAACCATGGATCTTCAACATGTGAGGCACAGAACTTACCTCTGCACCACATTTCCTACAAGGTGTTGTTGTAAATTGGCTTAAATGATGGCATCAATCAGTACTGGAGCAATCAAAGGACAAATAAAAGGTGTGAGTGGAGATTTGAATCATTTGAGGTACAGAACTTACATTGTAGGTTTGTTTCTGAGACTGAATACACCCAATCTCCTCTGATCTGCAAAGCTAAGCAGGGTTGGGCCTGGTTAGTATTTGGATGGGAGACTACCTGGGAATACCAGCTGCTGTAAGCTTTTTACTTCTCCTCACAACCTGAACAAGACACTGCTGGTCATTCACTAGAGACAGCTTTCAACTAAAACCTCTTGGTTTCTTTATTATACACTCTATGAGGTGGATAAGCTGCAGCTCATGCTGATTTATTGCTGGTTCTGGTTGGAGCCAAAGAACAAAGGCGTCACCTGTTGGAGCAGCTGATGTCCTGCAGCCTCTTCACCACAGAAAGCCTCTGACAGCTTCAATTCTTTACACTCTGACTGCAAGACACCAATCACATAGGAACATATACATGTGTGGAACAAAGAGCTGAGCTGACACTCAACATGTGTTTGACCATTTATTGATAAAGACATTCAAACATGTCTAGAGATAGAACACCAACGCACGGTGTAAGAAAGGTCAGAACAGACTTCACCTGCTCAGGAAACTGAGGTCCTTCGGGGTGCAGGGAGCAATTCTGAGAACCTTTTATGGTTGTGTGGTGGTATCAGCCATCCTGTATGGACTGGTCTGCTGGAGCAGCAGCATCACGGCTGCAGACAGGAAGAGACTAAAGAAACTGGTTAAGAAAGCAAGCTCTGTCCTGGGCTGGTGGTAGACAGGAGGATGATAACAAAGCTGTTGTCTATCATGGAGGACATCTCCCACCCCCTGCAGGAAACAGGACCATCACCGGCAGCTCCTTCAGGGACAGACTGCTTCACCCACGATGTTTGAAGGAGGTCCTTCCTTCCTGCAGCAGTCAGACTGTGTTCAATCAAGCCTGCTCCCAGTAGTTCAGATCACCCATGAAGTAACTGCAATAAAATGTAAATAAGTTTTTTTTACAAGCATTTCTATTTCTTCTCTAAGGAGAAAACATCTATTTATATCTGTGCACTGAGTGCTGCTTTTCTTTTTACTTTTTTTCCTATCTGCTACTGCCACACTGAAAATTTCCCCACTGCAGAATCTACCTATCCATCCATCTATCTATGGTCCATCTACCTCCCTACCTATCTATCCATCCATCCATCCATCCATCCATCCATCTCTCTCACGGGTGTGGGGGTTGATTCACCTGTTCTCAATCACCTTAATCCACGAAGGCCCGGTTCTTCATTCTTCCGCTCTCTGCCAGACCAGAGACTTTGAAACCAGAACCTTTCTCCTACAATTAGTCTGGTTTCCCCTTTTTGTTTTCACCTTGGTTTAGTTATCCTTTCTGTGTTGGTTTTAGTTTCATTCGTTAAATAAACTCCTTGTAATCTTTGACCTGTGTCTGCAGATGTCCTGTGACACCAATGATCCCATCTGATATTTAGCATGTTTTCAATTATTGGTCCCATTTCTTAAAAAAAAAAAAAAAAAAAAGCCCCCTGAAATCTGATCAGATAAATGAATGTGAAACTACTTTGGGTCTGCTGCAGCTGCCTCCCTCTGATCTTCTTCCTGCCCACAGCACAATCTGATCAGTGAAACACTGAAGGACAACTTCAGCATGTAAAACATAAATAAGCAAAGGCTGCAACTCGTGATTATTTTAATTTTAACTTAACTTTATGTGCTGTTCAAAAACTTTATTTTTTCTGCAAATGTGTAGCGATTCCAAATCTTGGTTATTGATCTCCTTGATTACAAAAAAAATCTGTATCGACCCGGAAAAAAAACAAACATGTCAGGCACCCTATGATGTTAACTGTTTGCCTGAATGTTTTTATTTAAAATCCTCAGTAATAACCTTTGACTGGTTGCTTTTAACCCTGTAAAACTCACTGCTGCAAAAATACAACATCAGCTTATTTTTTAATTACTATTTTCTATTATATATATATCTGAAATAAACCCTAATCTGGGGTCTGACAGCAGCATGAGGTCAAAGAAGCTGCCATCAGCTGCTGCACTTCTGTCCGTCCAGCAGATGGAGCCATGGAGCTGCAGTGAAGTGAAGAGCAGCACAAAGCAACCACCACTTCCATCCACTGACGCATTCAATTTGACTGACGCTAATGTTTTATTGACTTCCAACCACTAAACCAATAAAAGCTGCAAGCAGCGTTGGACGGGTCCTCACATCCAAGCAGCCCAACTGGCCCACGCATATCCACCAGGAGGCGCTGCAACTGAGAGAGTAAAGTTTCAGGCAGATTGGAGCATGTACAGGCTACTTACACAGCACTTCCTGTTTCATGGCGAGAAATCCAAAATGGCCGCCAAGTGGCACAAAGATGTGATTAGAGCTGGACTCTGATCATACATGTAAAATTTCAGGCAGATTGGAGCATGTACAAGCTGGTTACACAGCACTTCCTGTTTCATGGCAAGAAATCCAAAATGGCCGCCAAGTGGCGCAAAGATGTGATTAGGGCCGGACTCTGATCATACATGTAAAATTTCAGGCAGATTGGAGCATGTACAGGCTGGTTACACAGCACTTCCTGTTTCATGGCGAGAAATCCAAAATGGCCGCCAAGTGGCACAAAGATGTGATTAGGGCTGGACTCTGATCATACATGTAAAATTTCAGGCAGATTGGAGCACGTACAAGCTGGTTACACAGCACTTCCTGTTTCATGGCGAGAAATCCAAAATTGCCGCCAAGTGGCACAAAGATGTGAATAGGGCCGGACTCTGATCATACATGTAAAATTTCAGGCAGATTGAAACATGTACAGGCTGGTTACACAGCACTTCCTGTTTCATGGCAAGAAATCCAAAATGGCCGCCAAGTGGCACAAAGATGTGATTAGGGCCAGACTCTGATCATACATGTAAAATTTCAGGCAGATTGGAGCATGCACTGGCTAATTAGACAGCACTTCCTGTTTAATGGCGAGACATTCAAAATGGCCGCCAGGTGGCGCTCTGACTGTGAGTGTATATTGACCTATGGATGTGATTAGAGTCAGACCCTGATCACACATGTAAAGTTTGGGGCAGATTGATGCATGTCCAGGCTAGTTAGACAGCACTTCCTGTTTCATGGCGAGACATCCAAAATGGCCGAATTCTGGTGGTCACCATGGCCACGCCCTCAGACTGTTGTGGAGCATTTTGATAACTTTTGATCACCCATGACTGGAGTACATCCTGGCCAAATTTCAGCTCTGTTGGGGTTACGCTGTTTGAGTTTATAGCTTTTCAAAATGTCTAAAAATGACCCAAAATTTAAGGTTGGTGTTAAATTCTAGAAAGAAGAAGATTAAAGAAAGAAAAGACATAAAAAAGAAGCAATTAAATAAATGGGACAAAGTAAAGACAATTAAACTTTAATAAAGTGTGGGGGAAAAAAGATGTAAGAAATGTAAGAATTGTATGTAATAAATAAACAGGAATTTTGTAAATAAGTGTTGTAGTCTTTTGCATTTAATTGACGGATAGAGGTAGTGAGAGACAGCCAGACAATGGGGTAGAAATAAAAATGAGAACAACTAATATAGCACAGGATTGCAAGCAGGAATCGAACCAGGGCCTCAACGTTGAGGACCTACTACATGCGTCAGTGGTTTAACCCGCAGCGCTATATGATCACACGTGTTGGCTGTCAGCAAAGGTGCAGCAATGTAATAGAAAGTCTAGAGGTAGGGTTTCGAGTTGGAGAGGAAGGTCCTGACAGTAGCAATGTACGAAAAGAATTTATTAAAAAAAATAAAATTTTTTCATAATTCAATAATAAGTCAGACTAACCCAAAAAATTCCAAAAATAAAGTTGTTGTTTTTCCGTCCGCATCGTGGTTGAAAAAGAGTACCTTTAGGGTAGCTATATCGACGATGCGGACGGAAAAACCGCGAATTAATTTCTCAGAATATTCGACTGCTTAGTATTAAAATTAAAAATATTTATGTGTCATATTAAATTTCCCGATTTTTCATTCCATCTGTAAGGACCTTGCTCATTAGCCCTAACCCTACCCCTTGAGTTTCTATTGGATTTATACACGTTTTCAAGGCAAGAACATGTGTGCTCATGTAGCTCTACGGGTTATGCCTCTAACGTATGTACTAGGTCCCCGCCGCTGAGGCCCGGGTTCGACTCCCACTTGTACACCCCATGCTGTATGAGCTGGCCTACCTCTTATGTCTAACCCCGTTGTCTGGCTGTCTCTCACTATGCCTATCCAAACAAAAAGTGAAAGAAACTACTACACTTATTTAAATAGTTAAATGTTTATTTACAAAATAACATCTTAAAGACAATAACACTTTCACTAGGAATTAAACACAATTTCCTATGAAAACCTTAAATATACAATTACACATTACAATCTACTACAAGTTCTTCACATTACAAACTACAAGACTTTAAACATTTACTACTGAAAATAATATTTTAACTCATCACATGCAATAATACTTTTCACTCAACAATTACACATTCAAAAGACAAAACAGTTGGACATCTAATCTAATATTATAAAATCATAAAGAATGACAAAAGACCAAGACTAAACTTTTAAGATGAATCTAAATACAGACAAACAATTTGAAAAACACCAGTGACACTTTTGAATATCTAATTACACAGAAGACACAATAACAAAATCCAAAAAAAAAAATAAATTTACATATCTTAAAACGTTTTCTATTCTGAAACAAAAACATCTGGTTGTTTCTTCAAACACTTCCTCTTTCAATGTTCTGGGTTGCACTATGAATTGATTTACTAATAACTCTTTTCTCAAAACTGCTTCCCTCATAAAGTCTACTAATACTTGAAATCATTGATCAAACTCATGTTACCTTCTGATCACCACTAACTATACTTTTCAGTGAATACAATCAAAGTTTCTTCACCATTTCTAAATTGCACACAGGTGAACGTCTCACCAAAACTCAAATGGATACTCTAAATGTGAAATCAAGACTCATGTTCACAACTTTTAAGGCTTCGATTAAACAGAAATATCTAACTAGCACAGAAGTACTAAGACACTTTGCACATTTCAGTCCTCAGACTATCTGACATTTGAAACTAACAGACAACTACACATGGACATAGAAGACACAAGTCCTTGGACTATCTGAAGGTTCTACTTTACAGACAACTACTGTGAAATTTCGAAAATTTCAGCCCTCAGACTGTGTTAAAGCTCATCTCCTCAGGACTCAAGAGGTCTGTACACTTTGAAAATCTTGGAAATCAGGGTTCAACCCTCCAGCACAAAGCCTAAAGTCCAACCTCCTCACAAAAACTGTCGAGTCCAAACTGAAGTTAAAAATTAAAGCTGCAAGCAGCATTGGACGGGTCATCGCATCCTTGCTGGTCGGCGAATCCACGCACGTCCACCAGGTGACGCTGCGACCAAGACTTTAATGTCGGCCTATGGATGTGATCAGGAATGGACTCTGATCACACATGTAAAGTTTGAGGCAGATTGGAGCATGTTTAGGGCAGTTACACAGCAGTTGATGTTTCATGGCGAAGCATCAAAATTCAGGAGGCCGCCATGGCCACGCCCTCAGACTTTTGCGGAGCATTTTGATAACTTTTGATCACCCATGCCTGGAGTACATCCTGGCCGAATTTCAGCTCTCTCGGTGTTACCCTATTTGAGTTTATAGCTTTTAAAAATGTACAAAAATGACCCCAAATCGTCAAAACATATGACATATAATTCAAAATGGCCGACTTCCTGTTGGGTTTTGGGCATGGGTGTCAATTACATTTTTGTGTGTCTTGACGAGTTACATATGCCTACCAAGCTTCATAATTCTAGGTGACACTTACTGGCCGTAGTAACTGTTTGAAATTTTCCAGGTGGCGCTATGGAGCAATTTTGCCACACACATGTGCAGTTTCCCTAAAATATCACATGGGTTGCCGGTCCAGATATGTGTGGCAATTTTGGCGAGCATTTGAGCTTTTTTAACCTGTCAAAAAGTACTTTGTTTATTACGGCAACGATACGTTGCCACGGCAACAGCGTTTTATGAATCATCAAAATCTTCACACTGTGGCATCGTCAAGGTGTGACCACTCACCTGACCAATTTTCAGAATGATATGACAAAGTTTCAGGCAATGGCACGTGCAAATGTAATGACAATTTCTTCCTGTTGCCAATAGGTGGCACTATGAGTATTTCTACATTTATGAGTGTGGATGTGTTCAGAACCGGACGGGTGTCCGTCACATGAAGTTTGGTCCAGATTGGACCCTTTCCAGCTGAGATATAATAAATTCAATTTTCATGGCGAGAAATCGAAATTCGCCGTGCTGCCACAGACACGCCCCTTGACGACGAGTCACCATTTTCTCTGGGAATCATCATCAACATGTTCAGTCTTATGTCACAACATTTGAGGTGAATCTGATCAAGGTGCTAAGAATAGTACATCAAAGTGTAAAAAAATGTCTATTTCCTGCTACCACAAGGTGGCGCTATGCCTGTCAATGTATACAAATACATGGATGTCGTCAGGGCAGTACACTGATCATACATGTAAAATTTCAGGCAGATTGGATTATGTACAAGAGATTTAGACCCCACTTCCTGTTTCATGGCAAAGGATCAGTATTTTTGGGAGTCGACATGGCCACGCCCTTTGACTTTTGCAGAGCATTTTGATAACGTTTTATCAGGTTGGGCTGTTGCATATACTGGCCAAATTTGGCATCTCTCGGACTCACCCCCGCTGAGTTATTAATCTCAAAAAATTTACAGCTAATTCAAGATGGCCGACTTCCTGTTGGGTTTAGGGCGTGGCCATGATTGACTTTTTTGGGTTTCCTGATGTGCTGAATATGCATAAAAAATTTTGTAGCTGTAGATGAAACACTTTGCCAGTTGGCCTAATGACCACTTTTTGCAACTTTGTAGGGGGCGCTATGGAGCCTTTTTGCCACACACATGCGCACCTCCCCTAAAATATCAAATTTTTCGCCAGTCCTGATGAGCATGCCAAGTTTGACGCGTTTTGGGGTATGATAAAGCCGCCAAAAGTGCAATTCATTGTCCCGGAGAAAAAATAAAAATAATAAGAAACCCGACCAATTCCAATAGGGTCTTCGCACCATTCGGTGCTCGGACCCTAATGATCTTAATAAAAGCCATGAGCAACAAAATAACAGCACAAACCAACCACACTGGTCAAACAAACTCTTGAAAGACCTGACAAACACTGAGCAACAGGAGATATTTATATACTGGCTCATCAGACAATAGGGGAAACGTAAAATTATACTACACCTAAACTAACAACAAAAAGCGCAAAACAATACAATTGGTCTACTTATTTAAAAGAATAATAACAGATAAACCTAAAATATGTCTAATAACCCAAGACAAATCAAATAACAGCCTAATATTTAAATCAAATAAACCTGGTTCACCCCTTGAAGTGGCTGCACTTGGTATGGCCCGATTGGCAGCTCTGGTTTAAAACTTGGTTTTTGGATGCCGTCTTTTGCTGATACACCAGCACCGGTAAGTCAAAGAAAAGATTAGTACAACTTAATATAAACAATGCTGAACATACAGAAGGTAGCTTCATGATCGAGCCTTCAACAAAGGCTAAATAACTGTTGTTTGAAATTGTAAATTCTGTGTTATTTATGTGTTTTTGTTTTTGCAGTATGTGTTTAACTCAAAGTGGTTACTTGTGTTACCGACATTCATGGTCGGGATGGCTGCAAGTGTGGCCCTCACATGATAATAACCGGAGTTCTGCACCGTGCAGCAAGATTAGTGGTTCAGCAGGTATGTTGAGCTTAAAGTCAGAGTTTTCGGTGTCACAAAGGTGGCTCTCTTTTCACCTGCTACATCTCCATAGTAACAAACACTGTGAAGTTAACCCAGATACACAGATTCTCAGCTGAAGGAATATGTTGAATCTGTAAACCTGCTGAGCTGTGAGTTACAAATATCACTGAATGACGCCATGCAGTTACAGTATGGCACACTGTGTCCATCTCGTTGCCATGGGAACCCGACATGTATTTAGTCGGTGAGGCAGAAATTGCATAAATGTGTATTTATGTTTGGTCCTGATTTGCTGTCAAGTCTGTTTACATGCTGAGAGTTTAGAAAACAGGTAATTCTATTGGTATTTATTCCAGTGATTATCAAGTGAAAAACATTAATTTTATCTTGATTTGGCCAAAAATGTAAGTGATATCCTGCATTATGGGTCAGTGTCACATCAAAATGCACTAAAGAATGATATCATGTTTAAATGCATTGATCGGGTAAATAAAAATATTGCGTACCCTCAACAGTTTTCCTGTCTTGCATCATTTTTCTTAGCAGCACTTTTTACCATCATAACTTTTTATATTCCTCATAGTTCTCCGTGAAAACAACCTGTTGACTGAAGCAGCTGCACACAATCGTTTCATTTTGAGCAGAAGAAGAGTCAAATAATGCTACTTTTGTGTGAACACGCATCGAGTTTGAAGCAGAGTTGACAAAGAAGGCTGATAACCTCCACTGTGATACCTGTTAATCTGACTGAGGCTTTAGTTTTTGTCGAGCCTGGACGTGTCAAACTGGCTTCGTGATACAGTCCTCTGGGAGCATGGAGCTTGAATGATGTGGTCATTTACAGGGCTGAAAGGCTGTGATGAAAAAATTGCATTACGGGAAATGAAGGATTGAGTGTTATTAGGAGAAGAACCCTATAAATCCCATAATAGAGGACTTATAGTGTTGCTCTTGCTTACTTATCCATACCTTTAGTCCAGTAATAGGGACTAAAAGTCAGCACATATTGCCTTTTGCTGCTTTGATTTTTCTATAGTAGGTTGCAAGAGAATCTAACTCCAACTGTAATCCATTAATTTCAGTGTGAGTGCTTTTTGATCATGGTGATTCTGATTCACAGCACTTTGACATTCATCAGGAAATATCTATATTTGTTGAAGTCACGTCTGCATGACTAAAAGTGTCCAGACAATGCATGGGAACTTAAAGCTTCTAGCAAATTCTGCACATTCAACAAGATGACGTTGCGTAATGTTTCGGTCTGTTTTATCTTTTTCCTCTTCTGGTCTCACCCATTTTCTAATCCCAAACAATGCCAGGTTGAAGGAACTGAATGAGAAGCAATGGAGATCAAACCCTGACTTCAACTTGTTGGCATGCAAAGAAATGCTGGCAAAGAAAAGGACATATGGCTGCAAAGTGAGACTTCAAAGAGGACACAAACTGAGATATGGGTCCAAGTTCCTTTAGCAGTCCTGTGTCCAGGAAGTTAGTTGGGAAACTCCACGCTGTCATCTGGTGTCCGGCAAAGTTTCTGTTCTCATTTCAGACTTCCCGTATTTGGCATCATCATTCGCTCAAAGTAAACACAGATAACCGAGCCGAGCTGCCTCGTTTACCTCTGAAGTGTGAGTGACAGGAGAACAGGTGATTAAAAGGATCGACGTTGTGCGACTGTGAATGTGAGCCACAAAAAGGTTGCAGGGATGCAGGCAGTTGGATGTTCTTGGAGTTGCTTGGCAACCCTGTAGCCATAAAGAGGGGGAAGTGTGGTGTTGGTTATGACGCCTTATGTAACCGCACTGATGAGTTCGAGGAGAGAGAATGAAATATTCTGTTCCCACAAGTTCTCTTTATAGAGTCCTGGATTGCAATTGAAGGAACGATTGTGTCTTCAAATGGTATTAAGCCTCTTTTACAAGCCTGGAACCAACATCATTGCCTCAAATGTCGGATAGATGCTACCTTATATAAAGTCCCATTCTGCAAATAGTTCTATAGATCCATAATCCTATGCATATCCCTCATCCGTGGAGATGTTTTCTATTCTGTAGGTCAGCTCCAGCTGTGCGCTGCAGGACGGCTCGCTGTGAAGCCATGAGAACCTCCGGTGGACCTGCGGTGGGAGATTCTTCTTCTCTCCCAACCCGCCTGCATGAAGAGTCTGAAACCTGAGATAAACCGAGCCCCTGGGTGCCCTGAGCTAGATCTGCCTGCAGCTGTGTGGAAGATTATAACACCGGAGTAGAAAGGGAAGAACGGAAAGGAGGTGGGGAAATGAGGATGGAAAGAGAGAGAGAGCAGGGATTCAGGATGAAACAAATGGGGAGAGATGTTGGGCAGCAGCTGGAGATGATTATAACTCCTCCCTGGTTTCATCCCTCACCGATGCTCCGATTCCATCACTCACTGCTTGGTAACCTGTGCACGTGGACACCTGTGATGTACTGGGAGCCACACTTGTCTTTCTATTAAAACTAAAACACAGGTTTATGAATCAGGAGTGAGTGAGGCAGCTATTTATAATATATGTTGCACTCTGGGGCCGTTTTGTCCTGTGATGCTGCAATGTATTTTTCTTTTTGCACAGAAAAGCAATACAGCCTAAAACATGAATGACTTTTGGGTTGTCCCTGCGCAGTCATAGAACAAAGTAATAGTTTCTAGCCTACAGCCAAATTCACCAGTCAAAAAATACACCATAAAGAAGAAATGCATACCAATTTTATTCTTTTGAGAACTACCTGAGTGTAACATGGCTGTAATACAATATTCTGCATACTCTAGTTGAATATGTTTTATATGTGTATGTGCTAAACTTTGATTGTTTAAACAAGTTGAGGCAGTTTTTTTGGCCAATAGTGAACTCGGGAAAACTTAAAGATGAATAAATCAAAAAATCCCAGCACTAGCTGGTGAATGTAGAACTCAAGAGCTGAAGATGCTTTCTTCAGGTGTTGGTAGAGACCAAAATAGAGCTAAAACGGGAATGATTATGGATGTGGATTCATGGTAAATTTGTGTAATCTGTAATACTGTAGAGTATTAACGTGAATGCTTAAATTAGGTAAATTTGTAAAATGTGTGATATTTCAAGGTCTTAATGGTAATATTTAAATGAGTCTGGTAAATTTGTATAATAGATAATTTAGTATGGTCTTAACTTTGATATTCAAACTTATTAGGTAAATTTTTAATATTCTAACATACTAATAGGCACTGCTTTCTAACATGTCTGCCATAATTTAAAAGGACAATAGCGCCTGTATGGTGCTCAGAACTTGTTCAGTTGCTTCTATGTGACCAAAATAGTCAGATATTCTGACACTGTAAAAAAAAAAATGTTACATTTCTTCACTAATTTACAGTTATTTTACAGATGTTCCCTGTTTTGTTAAATTACAGATAATAACCGGTATAATCAGAGAAAAAAGTATTCATTTATATTTTAACTGTAACAAAAAATAAGGCCCATGTATAAATAAGGTCATTATTTTTGCAAATGGTCATATGTCTTTTACAACACCTGATGATAAAATTTCACAGTTTTACTGTATTTAAACCTGCTACAAAATATAATTTTACAGATATTTAGTGTTATATGTAACAAAAATATGTATATTAAAGACTGAACTAACTGAATAACTATTTTCCAGATTGTAATTCGATTGAATTTAGGTAATGTATGTACAGTTTTTGAAAGCTTTAGTATTCCACTGTGAGCATTTTTTCAGGCACCTTGTTGCCAGATTATCAGTTTTATTTTTTTATTCTTATTATTTTTTTTTACAGCATATTACTTTATTCTGATGAAGTAAAATAATAAAGTACATCCTCATGAAATTATTCCAGAAATGTGTTAAACCACTGTTCCTTTAGCATTCCAACATATACAATATGCATACTAACGAAGCATTTTGAATCTGTTGTTTTGTTTCATTTGGCTAAAATAATACGCAGCTGGAATACATACATGAAGACTACTGGATGGAATCTGTGTGGAAAATTGAAATGTCATTCTACTGTAATGAATAGCATGAAAACAGCAGGGCCCTATAGGGTGCAGAGAAGGACTGCAAAGCATGCAAAAGATGCCAGTCTGCACATGTATTAAACATGTCACTCTGTACTTGTTCATTCAGTATTCAGCATATCCAAGAATCTTGATGGCGTAGCTGCTAATTTACATCGACAGAACCTTCGCCGTGCTCTCTGTCTGAACTCTAACTTTACTGCCATGGGCCACAAACAAAGATAAGCAAATCAGAGCTCCCTGGCATCCTGGTAAGTCACCCCCGAGCTCCGAGGATCGGGCGAGGAGATAAATAAAAGAGTTTGAGAGCTGAAATGAAATCGATGATCGAATAATTACGAGGGGGATGAAGGAGTGATGCGGTGAATACACAAATGGGACAAAAAAAAAGTAGAAACGATCATGAGAGGAAGGATTGGGAGGTCAAGTGAGTAAAACAGGGCAAAAGGTAGGGATAATGATAGAGACAGAGAAATACAGTAATGGCTGTGGGCAGTATTTAAATGAGTCTGTGGCGGTCCAGTGCACAGATTGACTGTGAATTATTACCACTGTGTGTTCAGTGGAGCTGTGAGGCCAGTGGGCTCTGTGTAATTCAGAGAGGCAGAAACAAAGGAAAGAGTGGCAGAGAAGTAGAAAACCCTGAAAGGTAGGAGTAGAACATGTTCAATTACATATGAGCTGTTTTCTTAAAGGTAATGAATTACGTCGTACCTCATTTGGTGGACAGCTGTAGTGAGTTCAAGTCACATTTAGTAGCAAAGAAGGTGCAAATGTGGAAATTGCCAAACAAAACAGTGAAAATATCCAAACATATTGTTCTCCCTGGTACAGTTTTTGCAGCATTGCTTTGCACCTTCTCTCTCCTTGTCTTGCTATTTTCTCTCTGTGCTCTCTGTGTGGTTTTCTAACCCGCCGAGAGAGGTATATAGTCTGTTATTCCGATGCATGTGTGTGGTTGTGAGTGTGGAGGAACAGAGTTTAGATCAGTAGCTGAGCACATCAGTGAGGCCGTGGGCAGAAGCAGGGCACTGGGGCCCCCGAGTCCCAAAACCATCACAAATACTGCAACCCTCAGCTGCAAACACACAGCAAACACACTCTGGGAGCTCAGACAGCAAGTGTGCATGTTTTTCACACAATTACCTCTTATGTATAGATATATATATATATATATATTATATATATATATATATATATATATATATATATATATATATATATATATATATATATATATATATATATATAATATATATATATATATATATATATATAAAAAACACAGGTTAATTGGCGCCATTGCAGTCTGGCAGAAACCTTGTAACTACTGTTTCCCTTTTCTCCATCTGAGGAAATTTTGTAAATAATAGCCTGTATTTTAATTACCAGCTTTATAACAGTGGAACCAGGAAACATTGTGCTCATTGCGGTGTTGTGAAAATGCGCGCACACGTTTTTGCAAAGTCATCAGACTTTTAAAGCACCTTTTGCCATATTTGATTGGTGATTCTAAACGCATATTGCCATTTTTATGTCCTAGTGACCATTGGAATTTGCAGTTATGTCTCCCTCTGCATCCATTCAGAAAGGGGCCTGGTCTCGTTAGCCCAAAATAACTGTCCGGAGGCGTCACCAAGACAGCTGCAGAGTGGCCAGACTTGCAAAAAGACTTTGTTTCCGGTTCACGGACTGGATTTCTTTCTCAAGGTCATTTCAGTGGAGCAGAAACCTGAACCCAGCTCTAGTTGGTTTGGTAATGGTGTAGTAATGTCATCTAACAACTGCATCAACCAACACTTGAGGAGCATATAGTATGCAGTGTGTAATGCATTGTACATACTACATCCTAAAGAGGTATGCAGTGTGGAAATAAGAGTTAAATCATCTTATTTTGTGGTAGAGAGCTGAAGTAAAGCATAGCACGGATTATGGGTAGTATCCCACTATGCATTAAAAATCCAGGAGGGTTAAAACCGTGGATTTAATCATTTTCCCAAAGATTTGCTTGAGTGATGCTGGTCTGAAGACTGGAATTCACTGGTATTTTGACACATAGCTTGAGTTTAACCCTCCCGTTGTCTTCATTTACGGGCACCAAAAAATATTGTTTCCTTGTCTGAAAAAAAATCCAAAAATTCAGCAAAAAAATTCCCAAATTTCTGAATATTTGCAAAACCTTCAGGAAGAAAATTCCCAACAATTCCTTAAAAGATTCTCTTAAAAATTTTATTGAAAAAAGTTTTTAAAAATCCCTCAAATTTGGCAAGAAAATTCTTGTAAATATTTTTCAAAAATCAGTAAAAATCATCCAAAGAAATCCTAAAAATATCTAAAGTGATTACACATATATCAGTAAAATTTCTAATATTTTCTTTAAGAAAAAAGCATTTTTTTTACATTTCTTTTTTTTCCACCAAAAAATGTTCAAAAATTTCAGAAAAATGTTGAAAATGTGGAAATGTTTACTGTGAAAATATGTTTTTTTCCCACATTTTCAAACTTTAAAATGGGTCAGTTTGATCCGCAGGACGACACGAGGGTTAAACTTGTTGTCCTGGTATTTCTGTTGCTATAGAAACCTAACTTTATCTTTGGTTCAATCCAACTGGGCACCTTTTCAAACAAACATGCTGACTGATTGTATTTTTTTTTTATTGTTTTGTTTTAATTTGCAAGCTTGTTTGGTCATATTATGAACAATTTTTCCTGTTCATCACCTACATAACTTCAATAAAATAAGTCAAAAATAACTTCATGTCTTCTGTGTCATTTCATTACTGGAATTAGGTAGGTTGCAGTGATATGCTTAGCCATGAAAGGAAAGTGTAATTAAGATAACTTAAAATTATTCTCTATGCACAGAGATGTTGCTGTTCTCAATTTCCACTGTTGCTGTTGACATTCTAATGCATTGCATTGTGGGATACAGGCGAAGTAGACTGGACCTATCCATACTGGATCCTTTTATTGTTTTTGTGCTGCTCAGATTACTTTCAGATTTACTTTGTTTAGTGCTCTTTTTCATGCAATCATCTCCTTGTCATCTTGTGCCTTTTAAAATGTGCCTTTGGTTTCTAATTTTGTCTTCTTAATTTGCATTTTAACTTCCTTTTTTAATCACCATGCAATAAAACTGCACTCAAAGTTAAAATACTGTAGCCAGACTTGGTTAAATAAATGATGCTTAATGTGAAAACAGTGTTCAGTCATGCTCCTTTATCCATCTTGTCTCGCTTCCAAGTCAGGATCTTGTTAGACGATAAAAAAATCCAAGCTCATGCTCGTTTTGTTTGGTCTACAGGCTCCTACTGTACATGTCGGGTTTTTAGGCTGAATAACAGAAGCTTTTTGTTGGGGAGTAAACAGCTGGCTGAGGAAGCTTTTGTCTGTTCCCACCTGGATACTTTGTTGGCTGTCTGGCTGCTATCAGCTCAAGGAAACTCCATAAAACCGAGCTGGCACCGAGTCAGCGTGACTCCCCTGCAAAAGAGCTCAGTTATGTGTACGTCAGATTATTTCGGGTCTATTTCTGCCTTTTATCTGTTTGCTTAAATCTATAGCGTTGCCTGTCTGTTTTCGTCTTACAGTGTCTGTTTCTCCTCCGTGTGTTTCCCTTCCTCCAGTCACTGTATTGATTCTGATTTCTGCACTAACAGGGAGTGTTACTTCCTGCTGTGGCAGCCGGGTGTTTGTTTGCCTGCATGTGTTTTACCTTATATATGTGTGTGTGTGGACCCCCCTATGTTCCTACTTAGGCAGCAGTGTGAGCCGTCTTCTCACACAAAACTAGTGTGAGCTCAGAAACAAGCCTGGAAAATCAGCTTTTCATAAGATTATGTGTCACACCGTGTCTATTTCTGCACTTACAAACCATTTTATGACAAAATAGCACCGAGATTCGACTGGAATTACTGCTATGTAAATGTTAACATTTTGTTTCCAATGTAAAAATATATAATTTGCTGAAGAAATACGATGAATCCAACCCACCCCCCGATCCTGCCTCATGTATAAAAAAAAAGCCTTAACGCTCTCCAGAGAATTGGTGGAGAATTCATAATTTTCCAGCTTTCTCCTCCTCCAAGGTGCTGTTACCACCGTTCCACCCCGGTAATGTATGCAGCCAGCGCTGAGATCAAAGATACATAGATCATATTTTGGTGTGTGTGCATTCGTACACGTATGTGCGCTGCTAACAGGCATGTATCTTCAAAAAGCGCCGTGACTGGGCCCCAGGCGAGAGGGCAAGGAATACAGGTCTTGATGTGAGATGCCTCCACAGCGTGTGCCGCCTTCATACGCAGTCACATTATACGGCTGCAGCATGAAGGTGAATCACCGAGTGTGATGCCTCGCAGCTCTGGCAGCTTGTGACTGCTGACCTTAAGTAAATACAACTCTGCATGGTTTAGTACAAGTCCTGCTAACACGCTACTACAGGCCTCAGGGCTAAAATTAGGTAGAATATACGGTTTTATTACCTACAGTGTGTGTAAGTGAACGTGTTTTGGATGAACTGTTGTTATTGGGGGCACTCAGAATATCAATATGTGTCTTAAAGTTGGCAGTCATTCTTTGCATACACTGTAAAAAAAAAACTACATGGTAAAAAAAGCTGTCAAAAAACAACAGTGACTGTAAATGATTCTAATTCACAAAAGTGCAAAAACAATGCATTTACAGACATTTTCATTGTATGTTTTGTGGATAAACTCTGTGCTTTTACATATTTTTCCTAAAAATTAATTAAAGCACCTTGAATAAACTCATAGACAAAAACATTAAAACTGTTTGTTTTTGTTTTTTACAGATTTGGCCTAAATTATTACAATACAGCACCCTCAATAAACTGATAAATGTAAAAGTTCTGTAATTTTTTTTTTTTTTTTTTTTTTTTTTTTTTTTTTTTTTTTTTTTTTGTCTGCATTTGTTCTCATTGTTTAACTCCACAAAAGGGGAGTCAACATTATATGAGATTGATGCATATTTTAGTCTTGCAACCAAATATTTTAATATTTAGTGCATGTGTGTGACCATCACCAGCCCTCCCTGAAAGCTAAGCAGACCTTTTTTATTAGAATTCCCTATTATAAGCCAGGGAGGGCAGTGCTACACCTCAGTGATGTGTGGGGGAAACAAAGACTGGACAGGACGAACAGGACGAACAGGATGAACAGGGATAGAAAATAACAGGCGTTGCTATTGCAATTAAAGATTGTAAGGTGGTGTGTTATGCCCAACTACTAACTGTCCATCAATAGAAAAAAAAGAATAAAAATTTGAAAAAAGAAAAGAAAACCAAACCAACACAAAAGAAAAAGAGATTCAATAATAAATGAACAAACGGTACTGAGCACCATAATTGTGGATGTCTTGATAGTATAGAATAGAATAGAATAGGCCAGAAGAGGATGCTAGTGCGAGAGAGAATGAGTTTAGGGTAGAGACTGGAGAGATTCTCAGCACATTCTGGCGGGACCCATCATTTGCTGAAATGGGACTCGGCAGTAGCTGGCGAGACCTGATCAAACATGCAAGTGTGAAGAACCCCGAAGCCCAGAACAGCAATCACGGCAAGGCAGGGCCAAGCCAACAGGGCACCCCTCCCCCCAGGCAGTAGGAGCCACAGGGCGGCACCCCCAGAGAGCCACCGGGGCCACCGTGAACGACGAGGACCCAGAGAACAAGAGGGAGCAGCTACCGACACCCCCAGCGCGCCCAGACCGACCCAGGCGGCCCGGGGCACGAGGACCCACCCGCCACCCAAACCCCAACCCCGCCCACCCCAGCCCCCACCGAACCCCCCACCCCACCACCCGACCCGCCCACCCCCATCCCCTCTCCCTCCCCCGAGGGGGGCCAACGGCCCCCACACAGCCAGGAAGCCAGACACAGGGGCCGAGCGGCCCACCGAAGGGGCGGCAACCAGCCCATCACAAGGCAGGCCACCACCGGGAGCCGGCCAGAGGAAATCGGAGCCGGGACCCGATGCGAGTCCAGAGAGTAAAAATGGACAGTGTGGTGGGGCCCGGCGACGCCGACAGGGAGGCACCCCGCATACCCCCCGCACCAGGCCCCAGGCGAGCGCAGTACACCCAGGGCCCCCACCCCCCGCAATGCGCCCTGACAACCCACCGGGACAGAGCCACCACATGCCACCAGCCCGCAGTACAGCCACAGCGCCCACCAAGACGGCCAATCCAGCCCCCGCAGCCCACCAAGAGCCATCGCACCTGCCCGGACCCGTCGGGCACGCAGGAGAACCCCCCCCCGACCACAGCCCCCAGGTCCCGGGGACCCCCCAGCCACAGCAACACGGATGATGGTCCACCCCCGCCACCCCATAGCCATAAGGGGGCCGGGTCCCACCAGCGAGGCCATATTAGTGAAATCCCCCCATTACTCCCTATTAATATGTCTCCCGATCCCAGACTGGAGACATTATCCCTGCACCGTGATAGTGTAACCCTGAGTGTCATGTGGTGCATTAAAAGTGGGGAGGCTGGGCGAGGCGTCCAGGGGGCAGGCCAGAGGACCACAGAGGATGGCTACTCTGCAGCCTACCCTGGCCCAAGTTCCCCGAGCCGTCCCAGACCTACCCCCAAGGTGTGAGTGTATGTGGTGCATTAAAAAGAAATTAGAGAGCAGGGGAGGCAAGCAAGAGGGTGATGGGGAAGAGACAAGGCCGTAGAGCCCTGCCATCCGCCCCACCACAGAGCCCATCGTTCCTGCCCCCACCTGCTCTCGGGGCCCTAACTGTCATGTCCCTATATGTGCCTAAGAGTAACTATATACAGTGATGTGTGAAGTATGTGAAGTGCACAGTAAGAGGCAGTCTGGTGTGGATCCGGCCCATGAGGAGAGAGCAGCGGGGGAGACAGGTAGTAAGACCACCGGTACTGATGCAGAGGGCCCCCAGAGCCCGGAGGCAAGAGGCCGAGGTGGGCCCACCCGAACCCGACCGGCCCGGCCAGCACCGAAACCCCCAGAAGTCGCAGCGCTAGACCAGCGCCCCGGCAGACGCCGTAGCCCCACCACGGGCCAGCCGCATGCAGCACCCTGCCCCGGAGGGAGGACCAGGCCGCACCACTAGGAAGCAAGGGCCATGAGCCCCCACGCCCGCCCCGGAGCCGGCACGTCCAGGATGCAGGGCACCCACCCCGCAGCACCACCGAGACCCCATCCACCCCACCACACCCAAGGACAGCACCGGGCCCGGACAGAAGCCCCCAGTTCTGTAATGAACAAGTTTTATTTCACAGATTTCATCTAAATTGTTAGAGTCAAACACCCTCAAAGTGTGAACACATGCTCAAGGCATTTTAAAATAATAGTATTTTATTTTGGAAGACAAATAACTTATACTCTCCATCTGATTTCACAACACTTTTGTTAAATTTATGAAAGTTAATATGAAACTTTATATTTACTGTGAATGAAATGAAAAAACTTGATTAAAAAAAATTTAATTTGTTTTCAGAATTGCCAAGTTTGGTCGTAAAAGCTTTCATCAATATACAAAATATATGATTTCCCTAAAGTTGTTATGAATAAAATCAAAATTAATTTCATGTAAAGAGTTACATATTTATTTCAGAATAATATTATCATGTAACATAAATTTACATGCTATGTAAGAAAATACAGGGAAAATACAGTATAAATATTATAGTAGATGCTCTGTAAAAAAAAAACAAAACACAAAAAGAACAGAAAATTAAAAAAATCTGAGAAAAAAACATAATCACAAATTGGCATTATTGGCATGCGAGATATAACTGTCAGATTTTTAATTTACAGATAATGTAACTTGGATTTTTTTTTAATTTTAAACAGAAAATTACTTTCTTTCAAGAATATGTTTCCAGAAAATATTTAATTTAATTTAATTTAATTTAATTTAATTTAATTTAATTTAATTTAATTTAATTTAATTTAATTTAATTTAATTTAATTTAATTTTTATTTTTACAGTAGGTAGGTATTGCATAAGGACATACACATTAAACCTGCTGGTGCTCTCTATGTGCAGCATCATACTATTATTTAATATACAACATAATGGACTTTTACCAAAGCAACCCCTGTAATCTTTAGTGTTACGTACAGTGAAGTACTCACTGGCTACACAGAAATGCATGTGTGGATTTTCTTTGATTGCCTGAATCAAACTCTCATCACTGCTGATAGTTTAATAACCACAGTGATATGAAGGTGCTCTGTACCGAGCTGCACTCTCCTTATTGATTCGGTCTTCATTCAGAGTGCTATGTGTCATGTTTGGTTAATCATAGGTTCGGCCGAGCACTCGATGACAAATTGTCGCAATCATGTAACAGTGCTGCTCAGAAATAGAGGAGAATGATGTGGGGCTTCTTTAAAGGTTATGCCATGGTTTGTGACAGTAGTAGGAGAAAAGAATATCCGCCGGGACTCGACTGTCTGTCAGGCCGGAAGATGAGAGAGGGAGATAGAGGGAGGCAGAGAAATAGAGGCAATTGTGTTGAAGTATGAAGCTCTAATAAAGGCAATATTTGCAAGAAGAAAAGAGCTTGAATTGCTGCTTTTTTATCTCCTGGATTAAAGGTTGAACTGTCATCTGCATCTGCGAGGTTGAAGCGTATTTAAGTGGAGAGGAGGATGCAGCAACAATGTCGTTTTTGAAAATATACACTGCACACAAGTGCAGAAATAACACTGTGATCCAACATGTTGGACACACTCTATTTCCTCCTCCCTCTGAGCAGTGTGCAGTGATGGAAACAGAGGCATGATTGGGTGTCTGGATTAAACACACACTTCTGGATGTGATACATTACAATCACAGCTGCTGTATATTCCTTCATGTTCCTCACCTAATATCAGAGCCATCAATGATCCACCAGAGGACTGGTTATCTCCCCTGTTGCCCAGTGGCTGCGGCATATTGAAAATATGAAGCATAAAAGCCTGCAGTGCGTGCTCTGGTTGCAGAAGACGCCTCACAGTCAAGGTTTGAGGACAGCAAAATGAAAACCACGAGGGCACCCCCTGATATCCAGCTGCCCTGACATTTGGAAGAGAAGGCTTTTTGATGTGGGAGGCAGAATGAAGCTGTGTTTGTTTTTCTGTCTTTGCAGCAGATCTGTCCAAAGCTGTCTCTCTCTCTCCCTCCTGCCGCCTCTCACTGCACGTCGGTTTCATAATCTCGGCCTCTGTTTTCCTTCTTCTTGTTTTACCTACCTGCCCCCTCTTCCTTCCATCCTGTGTTTACATATCTTTGTGTTTTTGCTGTACGCCTGAAATAGTTGCCTCGCTCTGTGTGTGTGTGTTGCGTTCGCTGTCGTGTGGATATCTCAGAGCTGCACCGGTGAGCGGAGCAGCAGTTCACAGACCCCCCTCACCTTCACTGTCAGACTGTTATCAGAGTAAAGCCTGGTGTGTCTCCCACTGAGCCAGGAGGCACAGACCTTCCCTCCGCCGGCTTTCATCTGCGCCTTAATGCAACTACACACACACACACACACACACACACACACACACAGTGAAAACACTCACACGTTGTTATTTTCCAGGGTTTTCAGCTGTGTCACATTAATTTAAACCCTCCTTTTCTCCTACTTTTGACCTCAATGTTTCAAGAGCATTTGATGTTGGAAATGTTGAACACGCATGCGCAGCAAATCTGGTGCTGTTAATGAATGTTGACTTTTCTGTGACCATTATATGTTATTGACAAGTAGTGACTTGTGCGCCGTTTGTTCACCGGTGGAGTCGATGCAGCTTCCAGTTGAGTGTTACTAAAAGACTCTTGACTCTGATGGTGCAGAATATACATTGTTTGTCAACAGTCTGAACCCGAAAACCGGCTAGTAGCTTTGAAAAAATGGGCAAGGCAAGTTTATTTGTATAGCACCCTTCATGTCCAAGACAATTCAAAGTGCTTTACATGAAACATTAAGAGCATTACAGTGAGGTGCAGTAGTTAAAAGATATCATGCAGATTTCATGCATAGGCGCTTGAGAAAAGAAATGGTTTTTAGGAACTCTAAAGACAGAAAAAAATGTCAGATTCTCATCTTTCTATCGGTTATTAAACTACTCCTCTGTGATGTCCTGAATTTACATGATTAGTTAACCATCTGACCCCCAAAACAAGCTGGTAGGTTTGAAAAAACAGCCAAAATTTTGCAATTTATCAGAGCTAGAAACTGTAAAAAACAAAAATTTGTCAAATTTTCAGCTTTTAAAGAGTCATTGAACCACTCATCTGTCGCATGCAGTTCTATCCGGAAAAGTAACTAAATTAACTAAATCAAAATCAAATTTAAATCATCATATTTCATCAAAATGACTTCTACATGTCTTATTTAAAATATAACTATTTGTACCAGATTCTGTTAAAAAAAAAAAAAACAACTAAAAATTCTGCACTCCTTTGTGCAGCTGAAAAAGTATGACTGAAGTCAGCTGTGATCAACAGTCACATTGAAAAAATTCAGAAATGACTCAGCTGAACGGCAGGCAGTGTATACATTATACAGATAAGAGACAAGTATAGAAACAAATTAAAACTGTAAGTAGTAAAATATTGTTTTCGTGTTGGTAGCACTTGTGAACACTTACGCTTACATAAAAAATGTTATGCATGTAGATATTTTCAATTTTTGTAAAATAAATATTGTAAAAATGCAACATTCATTATTTATTTCTTTGATTTTTTATGATTTATTGCATTATAACTCTTTGTTATACTGCACTGCTGTTTCCATTGACGTGCAGGACTATATATTGAAGTGAAAAATGAGCCCATGGTGAATGAAAATGTGACAGGAGCAAAAACAAACCGCCCCGAAGCTGCTTGGGGTTAGGGTTAAATTAGAACTACATATTTCTCTTTTTAACATGTCAACATAAGGTTGTGAGATTGTACCAAACACTAGAGAGCAAAGTGTAAAATTGTGTTTTTTTCATCTAAACATCCTGCATGAAAAACACTAAAACAAGCACAACATATGCCTCATCATCTCCATTTATGCTGCTCTATTGTTTAGGCAGCACAAAGGCCTGTGAATGATACATCTATGCAGCATGTGAGACAGTTTGTCTGATAGCGCTTCCCCAAGCTGTAAATCTTTGCTGCTTCATATCCTGCTGTGATTTGTAATTCTGTTCACTTATCTTTCCTGATCAGTCTTCCTGCTTCTGGTTTTGCTGACAAGCCAAAGCCACTCTATATTACTCAACCAACACACATAACAAGAGCTACAATCACTTTTGTTTTTCCTTTTAAGACAATTTGACGCTTGGATTGTAACAAAAACAAATGCAAGTGGAAATTATCTGTTGTATTTAGTGTGTTTTTTATTTTCCTTGCTAGCATATGAGCTCATCAAAATAAGAAAACGATAATCGCATAATGACGGAAACCCCAGATCTTGATGGCGGCCTAAATTTAATTAACTGATCCGCTGACCTCAGTTTATCTCTCCACCTAATTTCAGTTAAATAAAATCAAGAGCAGCAATGTGAGGTTATTATATCGAAAAAAAACGTGAAACGAAAAAGATAATTAAGGCCAGCTGATCACACATCCTTCTAAATTCACACATCAACACATGTTCCAACACCACATTCTGTACATATTCACTGTGATCTCATACGGAATAATAATCTCCATAATGTAAGCAGAGTGAAATCCATTTTTAAAAAAATTCTGCTCTTATTCATTTATGGATACCAACTCACACTTTTCCTGCAGCAAGGTTTTTCCCGGAGATAACTGCTTACTTTCACCTCCATCTGAGCATTAGCAGCTACAGCATGTTATTCCAGCTCATCAGGTTGATAGCGACGTACGGCGTCGCAGGTGTCAGAGGCTGCAGTTAAACGTGTCAGCATGCTTTTATGTTATTAGTCCGCGTCAACACACAGCCGTGGTAATCACACCTCTCCTGACTTTTTTTTTTTTTTAAAAATGCACCAAGGACCAAATGCATCAGAAAAGCAGAAATTATCAGCTCACCCTTCACTCTGGTGAATTTTTATACGCCACTTCTGTTTTTTTGTTTTTTGTGTGTGTGTGTGTGTGTGTGTGTGTGTGTGTGTGTGTGGATTAGAGGATGTAGGTGTAGCATTTACACTCAGTACAGCACAGACTGCTCCTCACACCAACACCCACAGACCAACCGGCTGTTAGAACAGCTTAACACCAACCAGAAAAAGAGCAAACAGCACTTAGCCCAGAGCTGCTTGTGCGATTGCCAGCCTGTGGTTCTGTAGAAATGAGTAAGACAGATGACGAAGCAGAGAGAACAAAAGATTGCATGTTTGCGCAGAGCCAAACCTGGACTTTTAACATGTTATTTAATACGGCGATGAATAATTGCAAATGGCGAAACAAGTGAAAACAGTTTCACGTTAGTGTTACGCTTATAGAATCGGTATCTTGATACACATTTGCACCTACTGCCTTGCGTACCTTGTATTTTTTTACTGAAATGATACATGTTTGCATGCAACCAAACCTTGTATAGAATTTTTGCACGACTTTAAGTCATACTTTTCCATACATGTGCAACATCAGTCACACTGCTGTATTTATAGCTCTTAAGACAACAAATAAGGAATCTTTACACTAAAGATGCTTGTAAATCCATCTCCTGCTGTACTTTAAATGTTGTTTGATTCTGTGAATGCACTGACAGGATTGCATTGACAATAAATACTTCTATTCTTACTTGCTTTAATTACGCTGCATATAAACTTTTGCTTCTATATGGTGTTTGTGGCTTTAGCTTGAAATGTCTAACATTGCACTTTTAGCACCTAAACTATTGTCTCTTCTTGCATATTAGTAGTTTTTCCACAGGAAAATGGGTGCAATTTGCTGAAATAACAAACATTAATGCTTTTATGAATCATGTGTCACCCCTGGTTTAACTGTTTGCTTAGTTACTATCACTAAAGCTTGGACAGCACACAACTGGTTTAAAGGATACCAGCGCCAGATTCACCACTTGACCTGCATGAAACAGTGGGTGCTTGATTTTACTTTTAATGTTACAAGAGAAAAAGTTTGCAGGATGAGGAGTAACTAATACTAGAACTAATACTGTGTTCGCTGAGGAGTTGAGCTTTGGTTGTTGGGACATAAACTTCTACAAATCTATTAAACAGCAGGGCAGAGCTGCTCTCTAGCCTCCACCAAGGGTTCTTAAACTTAATACTTAAAGGTCCACATCTGATTTTGTTCAAGATTAGAAGTCTAAAACAATTGTAGAATAGAAGATGCATAGTTTGCGTCTCGGCCTGGGCCTGTTATCTTTCTGCATGGAGTTTGCATGTTCTCACTAAGCATGCGTGGCCTTTCACCGGGTACTCCAGTGTCCAAAATCATGCTGAATGAACTGGTGATTCAAAATTGCCTCTATGTATAGCCCTGTGATAGACTGGTGACTATCTGCCCTAAGTCAACTGGGATAGACTCCAGCCTCCCCATGACCCTAATGAAGATTAAGCCATGTATAGATAATGGATGGATGAAAATGACATTCAATAACCAACCCTCCCTGTTGTCCTCATTTACGGGCACCAAAAAATATTGTTTCCTTGGCTGAAAAAAATCCAAAAATTCAGCAAAGAAATTCTCCAAATTTCAGAAAATTTGCAGAACCTTCAGGAAGAAAATTCCAATAATTCCTTAAAAGTTTCCCTTGATAGTTTTTTTTTTAAAATTCTTGTAAATATTTTCAAAAAATGAGTAAAAATCTTCCAAAAAAATCCTAAAAATGTCTAAAATGAATACATATATATCAGTAAAACTTCAAATATTTTCTTTAAGAATGTTGTGAATGTTCTTAAGAAACATTTTTAACATTTCGTTTTTTTCCACCAAAAAATGTTAAAAGATTTCCCAAAAATACTGAAAATGTGGACATCAGAAGTTTCACTGTGAAAATATATATTTTTTTCACCTTTTCAAACTTTAAAACAGGTCAATTTTTAAAGGCATGAGGGTTAAGAAGCATTCATTGAACTTTGAGACGGTCAAAACTGTGAAAATACATTTGAGTGTAGTTTTGCCTGCGCTCAGTAGCTTTCAGCTGATTACACCACAGACGTCACATGTCTTTGTAACTGGGGCAGTACAAAACCACAACACACACAGTTGGTTCGTATTTATTTGAGACTTGGACATAGTCAGACAGTTTTAGAAATTGCGCACCACAAAAATGAGGAACACTGTATATATACGATTCAGAAGCTAATAGCAAATTCTCTATAAAGTTATTGAGCTCGGCAGCTGTAACGCCCAACACTCTTTCTTGGAGTTAATGTCACCATGACAACAATGTCAAAAATGGGGATATAAGTCACATTAAAACCACGTTATTCATCTGGGGACAAGTTTGCTGTGAAAAATCCCTTACAATTAACTGATCAATAAAAACTTTATTTCAGAGCATACAATGAACTTTTTAACATATTGTATTCATAACACAAGCTGTGGATTAGATCTGATTGACCACATATTCTGTCCTGATGCACACTAAGAATTAGGACGAAATTCCACAAAATTAAAAAACAGCACAAGTGCTATTGTAAAGGTGTTTTTAAATGCATCCTGAAACCTTACAAAACACAATACTCCTTGGTCTAGCTTACCTTTGTACTTGGTAATTGATGGAGCTAATTGGATGGAAGTTAGCTGATTCTTTCAGATGAGATAAACACACTCTTTAAAGCATTTCTTGTGCTGTTGCTCTTGTGTTCTTTTGGTTCCTGAAAGCCTAAAAAACAGATTTAACAGCTCATTAAGATGCAGAGAAACGTAAATAGACCTGCTATTCCTCGTTACAGCTGCTCTGCTGAGATCTGACGATTGCTTTCAGGGGAATAGTGCTGCTTAATGAATGGTCAACTGGTGTTAATACTTTCAGTGTCGGCTTTATACACTTCAGTACCATTCTCTCGCTTGTTTGTCTCCTTTCGTGCACTCTTCTAGTGCTGCATTAAATCTCAAAGCCGGATTCATCAGTAAAAAGGACTTTTTTCCAGTCTTCCGCTGAGAAATGCTGCTCTGTCTTTGCCCACCTCAAGCTCTGGGCCTTGTCTTCCCTCCTGAGAGCTGCCTTAGAGACACTACTCGTCTTCTGAGATGACTACTAGACAACTTTCTTCTGACAGGACTTTTGCTGTTTTTTATTTGGCAAATTCTGTATCTTTGAAGAACTTGCTTTTATATCTCTGCAGGAGCAAAGCTTGATGTATTGATCTTTGGATGGTGTGGTGTGATGCACAAAGTGTTTTAGGATGCCAAGCACTGTCCGCTCAGCAACCTTCAGTGTGGCGAAGATTTGATACTGAGAAAGCCCCTGTTTTTACAATAACAATTTCATATATAACCTAACTCTAATGCCATGTTTCTCCACCAACACACTGCAGCTTACAACGTTCTGCTGGAAACTTGAGACATAGCTATAAGAGGTGGATAGTCGCTGCAAATTGATTTGCTTGAATAAGGCATTTTGGCTTTTTTGTACGACTGAGTTAACATGGCCAATGCCACAAAATTGCTTGCATTTGAATGCTGACCAAGAAAAAGACCCGAATCTGAAATATTTCTTAGCATTTTACATTTCAGAACTTTTAAAAATGTTCTTGAATCCTCTAATTTTCTGAATTCTGATATAATGGTTTTCACTGTGGGCTCAGGCTTTCAGTTCTCATCGTATTGTGTGTGTGAGTGTGTGTGACTGTGCTGTCAGCCGATGAGATGAAATGTGATGTATGATGTATGTGGGTCGGTGGGTGTGGGAAGGGGACGCATTGCCAAGGATTGCTTTCAACTTGCTAACAGATACAGCCATTTATGACAGCCATCTGTCCAGCATGAACGTGTGTGTGTGTGTGTGTGTGTGTGTGTGTGTGTGTGTGTGTGTGTGTGTGTGTGTGTGTGTGTGTGTGTACTCCCAGGCACGATTATGTTTTTGCTGGTGGGTGTGTTGGGGTCCAGGTGGCTGTATACTGTAATATTGCACCCACAGCGTGCAACAGCATGGGGGATGTGGGAGCCCAGCAGAGCATGTTAGTCATAAAAACACAAGCATCGATGCCCTGCTGTTACCACGAAACAAAAACTGTAACTTGAGGAAATGTGGCACTTTGACTTTTCGGGGAACAACTTATCTTTGTCTCAACAATCAAAAGAAGTTTCCACGTCCGATATATCTGATAGTCATAGTCGTGAAAACTTGTAACCTGTGCTGTAGATCGGTTGTAAATCTGTGAAACAAACGTTGGTAATAATAACTGTCCAATCTACAACCAACTCTTTTCCATTGAATATGGGTCATTTTTGACCCATGTTGTGCATCAAAGGGTTAAAACAACAGTGAGAATCAGTTAAAAAAGATTTGGAAAATTAAACATCTAGAGTTCCTTGATCACAATAAAGATGTGCCAATGAAGACCATGTTATATGATTATGATTGCTGTGATATGAATGAATTATTTCTGAGAATAGAATAGAATAGAATAGAATAGAATAGAATAGAATAGAATAGAATAGAATAGAATAGAATAGAATAGAATACAATAGAATACAATAGAAATACTTTATTGAATCCTCAAGGGGAAATTCTGTCATTCCAGTTGCAAGCAGAAAGAGTAAAGTGACTATCACAATAGAGAAATATAAAACATAATAGAATATATAAATATATAGAAAAATATACAAAATTGAAAAATTCATCATTAGGTGTCTAATGCTAACAGGAACAATATTCAGTGAATGAGGACATCAAAGTCCTGTAAATAGCAGTGCAACATGTACAATATTGTAATGATGACATGATGGCTCTCCAGCTCTTCTTGGAGAATCTCAAATCATTCCCAGGCCAGATGGGATATTTAATCTCTCCCAGTTGGGAAAACCCAGGAAACCTCCAGATGAAATACCCCAGGAGGCTTACTAATCAGATGGCCGAACCACCTCAGCTCGCTCCTTTTGATGTGAAAGAGCAGGAACTTTACTCTGAGCTTCCTCCAAATGTCCAAACTCTTCACATGATCTCTAATCCTGAACTCAGCCACTGTATGGAGGAAGCCAATTTCGGCTGCTTGTAATCCTGCTTTCATTTTTTAATCACTACCCAGAACTCATAGATTCGAGTTAGAATATAGATTGGTGAATAAAGATCCAACCCAACATCATAATTGGTATAAACTAACCACTTCGGGCCACTGACCTTTATGTCCGTGGACTTTAATTTAACAGATTAACTCTGTGATGAAAGGGTGCTATCCTCAACTGATATCAACCCTCTCTCTCACTGACATTAAGACTGTTACCATCTCATCAATCTCCTCAAGGCTGGGTTATTGCAACTCAGTGCACCTGGGTATCGACCAGTTCTCATTGTCTCATATGCAGCTGCTGCAAGACCCCCAACAGGTAAAAAAAAAATTGGAAAGGCATTACTGCGGCACTAGCATTCCTGCACTGGATTCATTTTAAGATTCTTTTATTTGCACCTGGGTATATTTCAGAACTTCTCTGCCCCTACTCAACCTTCACACCTATTAGATCTTCTGAAGAAACAGTTGTGAGTGTTTCACTATCAGAGATAATGGGTGCCTTAGTGGTTTTAGCTCCAGAACTTCGGAGTAGCCTTTTTCTCAGTCAAATGTAAATCTGTTCATAATTAAAGGAAACCCATCCAGTGGGACGTCCACTGATGCAGTATCAGAATGGTCATAGATTAGAGGATCTCTCATAATCACACAGTGGAACAAGCTTCTCAAATAAAGTGTCTTGATTGTTGTCATTGTGACAAATGATCACATATTAAATTTTAAGAGAGGAGAAGAGCTTCTTTATTCAGATGTATCCTCAAGCAAAGTGGATAAAAAGGCCGTAATAGGTTAAAGATGATAACAGATTTGTAAGGACGACTGAGCTGCTCCTTTTAACTCCACTTGTAGCTTTCTTGAAACAAGATTGGATCCTTCGCGCATCAAAGATCTTTCTGCTTTGAGAATACATTGAAGAGACTGAGGTGAAAAGCAGCTGGAAACAAGCATTTACGGAATATGTAAAAATAAAAAATCGTATCTTGCTCGTCTGTAAGGCCTCATGAGCTTTTTTTTGATAGTAAACGTTTTGGGTGTATCAGAGACGCAGTTAAACTCGATAAGAGAGAACATGCGGGGAAACACGGTACTTTTCAGTCTTTTGATTCCCACGGTGAACACTTGCAGGTGACAGGATCCATTCCTGTACAGCGGATCATGTTTCATCGCCTGTGAGCGTGGTTTTGCATATCAAACCTATGAAAAATCATCCACGTTGCATTCCGTATTGATGCTAAGGAGAAAGACGGAGGAGGTCTATTTTTACATCCAGCCAAAACACGGTTTGAAGTGGAGGCCCAGCAGAGAGGAGGGAGGGAAAAAAAGTCGAGCTGATGTGCTGCTCTCATCCAAAGTCATTGGGATCTGCAGATACTGCTGTATCACTCATGTTGTTCAGGAGGACACTATCAAGAATAATGCCAGATATCTGACGATACAATAGCTTTTTATTGGATTTGAAGGATTTTCAGCAGCAGCCGTGTGGCTCAAAGGATAGAAATGTTGGTCGGTCAGTTCAACATTTTGGTTTAGACTGAAATATCCCGACAACAAGTGGATAGATTGATATGAAATCTTTTTCAGTCTTGTAGCAGGGACCTCATTGACTTTAGTGATTTGTGATTTACTCACTTTCATTCTAGTGTCACTCTGAGTCTGAGACAGGTGTGGGATTTATTTGTGGAAGCAATGCATTAATTATGGGGTGTGGAGGTCCCGCTCCAAAAAATTTTTTCACTTCAAACACTTAGTTTGATGCATTTTTATGCACAAATTGGTGCCTTTTCTGAATGCACCTGCATTCTTGCATCTATGTCTATAATTATAGCCATTTATCCCCTGCATTCCCACTGAAATTTACATGTAAATCTGAGATATTTATGGTTTTAGGTGACATGCCTCAACAAGTATTAGAGGAAATACCACAAAATTTAGTACACAAATTCACATTCCCCTTAGGATGATGATCATTTTTTTAATGTCTTAACTTTCCATCTGTCCCTTATGTTAAAACATAGATTTGTTCAATTATTTAATGACCAAAAACAGACATTCTTGTTATTGATAGTTATATTTCCTGCAAATTAGCAAATGTTTGCATGTCAACACACTATGTAAGTAAGGTGATATATAGTATGAACTCTAAATTTCAACATGTTAGCGTTGTTAGCATGCTAGCATTGTTGTCGTGAATTTTAAAGTTGCTAGCATGACTCAAGACTCTTAGGCCCAATCTCAACTTCCACCCTAAAAGCACTAAACCATCACAAACTTCACACATGCTACCTGGAAAGTGATCAAATCATCTTGCAAGCAGCCGCTTGAGTTTGAAATGGTATAAATAGGAACAGGTCAGCGACATATTAAGCTATCTTACTGACACCACAATGGCTTTCATACTGTCATGGGTTTGGGAATTTTTTATTTCACTTTTCTCTCGGACAAAGCATTTCAGATAAAGCTTATTTGGTATTCATCGTCGTACAACCACACAACAGCACAGTTCTGGTCATATGGTAACTTGCTTCCTCCATGCTTGTTTGTTTACCTCTTTTCAGACTTTCAGGCTTCTCCTTGTTGCCACGTCACAATGCTATGAACTGTGGGTGATCCCTTCAGGCAACAGCTTTAGAAATGCAGACTTATGGAAAGTGTGCATAAAGAGATCAAAATGCCTGCAAAAGAGCCCTCATGCATTTACTGATTTGACAGAGGGGCAGCCCTAAGCCCTCGTGGTATTAGCTGGGAAGCCTGTGAGTGTGGCCACCGGGATTTCGCTTTAGTCTCGTTCTGTTGTCCTCAGTTGAAGGCTTAAGATTGGGATTCATTTTATTTATTCTCACATGTTTAACTGACTGATCTATGAATGGAAATGTAATAATATAGTATACACCACCTTCCCCATATTACACCTTTAATTTATGTTATTGTATCACATAGGCCCCAAGAATAAAAGGGTCTTTCTTTCAACAATACATGTCTGTGTTTGTACATTCATGTGTAGCCTATGCATTCACATATTTATGTGAATATAAATGGGCTTTTACAGGTAGATTATACCCTAAGAAGTTATTACACGTATAAGAGGAGCAAATGACTAATCCCTTTCTAAGCTACAGTAAACGTGCCAATACTGTAAATGTGGGAAAAGCAATGTAATTAAGGCCGTTTCTATGTGAAGATCCTTCATCAGAGGTGTTGAGGTGTGAAATTCAGTCTTCGTGTGGTAAAATATACAATGAGGGGTGTTTTTCTTCTATCTCGCACAGCCTATTTTCATGGCTATATTTAGAGGCCTGTTTCTCCTGGAGGTGGATATTGCCTGCTGTGTGTGAGCTAAGGGAGGCATATGTTTTCCCCCCATCTGACCTACACTTCCTGGTGTGAATTAAATCAAAGCTCAGAAGTGCTGAGAAGAGCTGATAGGCAGTGGCCTCTTGAGATAAGCTGGTGTCATTTTTGCTTCAACCATCCAGAAAAGTAAATCAGCTCTTGTGTAGTCACATTTTTTGACATTATAAACCAGTCATGTGGTGGTTAAAAGGGAAAAATAAGAGGAGATCAACAGGGGTGTCGACAAATGAAACCTGAAAACTCTACTACGGCTTTAAAACGCATCAATGACCATGTCGTCTTTAATTTCTTTTGTTTGCCACTACTTGTTTGGGTTCCAAAGCCAGTGAAGTCTCGGCTGATTCCAGAGGCTCTCCCCTCTTCTTCGCTGTAACCATTTTGATTTATGCAGCACAGATGTTACGTTTAAATGTGGCTATGGGCCAGAGATGAAAAGAGACTGGTGGTTGAGTGGTGGAAATGCTGAGCAATCTTCAGAGCCCATCTGGGCTTTAGCGGAACTGTCTGCGGCAATGGCCGACACCATCTTCCCCTCCGTGATTGATTCTCAACAACGATGCCCGGCAGGGAACATATGGGTCTCCCTGATGAAACTCGGAGCAAACATGAAGAAGAGTAAAGACACTGGGAATGTGGACAGAGAAGAATGGATGAAGAGGTGAGGAGAAGGTGAAAGAGAAAACACGAGCACCTGGGCTGAATGCTGGATGACTCAACCTGTGCTCAGTCCACCATAATCCGATCACAGTGTGGTCAGTGGACAGATATGTCACCTCTGATCTCTCTCCCCGTTTTTCCATCTTCAGCCCCTCAGCTGTCACTTCATCATTCTTTGTCAGTCTGTGGACTTACAGCTTGGCATTGGAGAGACTAAAGGGACAGTAAATTTCTCTTTCAACATATGTAGGATTAGCCTTTATGGTGAAAGGCTGCATGGGACTTTTGTTCCTCCCTTTTGGTGGTGAAAATAATCACATAAATGCTGTGGACACATGCTTGTAACATACTGTATGTCATCATAGTCATTTGCTTTCTTTTTTTAGACTGTGATCCTTTCTCTGACCTTTGAGTTTCTTTGTAATCTGGAAAATCAGAAGCGTCTTGAATGCTTCCCAGGTTTTCCAATATATTGCCAGTTTCTGTAGTGTAGTTTGTCTCCATTGCTACAGTTGCTGTCCAATCATTGCTGGTGGATATAAAATGCACTGCCACTTGCTCGGGAATCCTACAAAACAAGTCACATTTAAAACTCCAGTATACTGCTAGGTACATAGAAATTTACCTGACACTTTTAGACTTAATCAGCGTCAACATCTCCTGACCCACAATGCGCATCAAAGGGTTAAGATACGTAGATGTTTGCCTGTGCGATTACTAAAGCTTGCTGTTGGCTGCGAGAGTGAACACAAGTGTCTTTATGCACTCCCAGCATCTGAGGAAGAACAAAAAGAAAATCTTTAATGTTCGTGAGCTGTATGACAAATGAAGCTAATGTTAGCGTTAGCGTCAATCATATGCCCACAGATAAAGCTTTGGGTGTTCTGTTGTGAATGTTGGAGACATTCAGAGAGTGTAGTTATAATTTAAAAGCTGATTTGAGACTAAGAAACAAGGACCGGGTGGGTTGTTGAATTTTGAAGTTGCACGTTGTGCTCCACAGTAAACTAAGCTTGGCTAGTGTTTTCTGCTCTCTGTGGTCACATATACTGTAATTTAATACAGCTGCATACCCAATAAAGCCGTTCTCATTTATTTTTCTGTTGTCAGGTAATAGAAGTATGGAATGCTGTCAATCGCAGATGCATAGAGTCTTCTTCCTGAAGGGGGCGGGGACTACAGTAGATCAGCTGCAGCCCATTTAGAACAGGACCAAAACCAAGTGTTACACAATCAACCATCTTTATAGCATTTTTTAGCTGAAATTTTGAAAGACACTTGAGAATTGACTTAAAAGGAGCATAGTATGGGTGGAACTTATTTTAACATTTGTATCATGTTTTAGTATTCTCATTTTTGACAGTGCATTTATTCTATAAAATGACTGTATGTTTGCATGTCAAATCTGAATGTGTTACTTTAGCTACCAAGACTGGAAATATTAAATAGCATGAGATAGAAATACTTCAAGTAAGTATAGGACAGATGTGTGACAATGGACTGAGGAACAATCCTTAGTATAATCCCCATCGGATATGCAAATGACAAAATTTTTAATTTTGTTGAGTACAGAAATGTGATGAAAATACACGTAGAGTGTTATATAGTGTTGTGTAAATCACATTGCCGGGATAAAGGACTGACACTAAAACACTGCACTCTTTCAGTCAGGTCAGGTTTAGCTGTTGGCAGTCAACCTCTCTGTCTGTCTTATCTGTCCAATACTCATTTTTCTTGTTTGCCTCGCCACATTTTTCACCTTTATCGCAACATAAAACTTGAAGGCAGCAGAAGTTTGAGCATTGATTAATTGATGTAGAACACAGTCTACTTTCCACTTTATTAAAAAAAAGAAAGAAAAAAAATGTACACCGACTCCCATCTCCTGTCCTCTCAGGGATGAATCCATGGGGTTTCTGTCTTACTTTACTCCCTGGCTTATGATTTATTCATATGTAGAGTAGAGCATTCCCACAACCCCCAACCTCTCCAATCAGAAATATCGAAGGATCGGGATAAAGCAGCGCAACGTGGAAACCCACTGTAAAATTAATCCAGCTCTAACTGCTAGTCGGCTTTTTTTTTTAATTTAATGTATGCCATGGCATTTATGCTGCTTACTGTATGTATGTACAGTGAGAGAAACAAGGCAGATAAGGGAAAAAAGGGGGGGTGACACTCGGCCTGTGATGCCATGTGAGTGCTCAGTACGCACTTTAACCTACAAAGCCTGCCTGGGGTTGCTTGCTTTTTTTTCATGGCACATCCATTCATAATTCACCGTATAAACTACAAAGGTGGATGGGTAAGTGGACATGTGAACTGCTGATGAGACACACAGAAAAGAGAGGCACATTTGACACTTCAAAGCATTTTAATGCACCATTTGCAGCATGAGAAATGAACATATCTCTTTTCTTGTCGTTGCAAAAATCTCTTTGTGCTCAAACACAGCACCGACTACACCCAGGCAAATACTGATGATGAGGAGAAAGAAAGGAGAAAAACAGTGTGCGAGTTGTATGGGTGTATTAGATCATAAAAAATGTGTCATTTCTGGGTGCACGTGCACTCACCCACATACAGACACGCTCAGCTCACTTTTTCTTTTTCTCCGAGTGTTGAACTCTTTCATTTTGGCTCTGGAACTCCCTCCAGTTTTCTGCTTCATCCTCATAGAGACTCATGTATTTTTCATGATCAGTTTTCCCAGCAGAAAGCTTTCATGTCCAAGAGGACTCTCCACTCTTACAAGGTCATGTTCTACACCACTATCCTAATATTATTTCTCTGTAAGGTGCATCTCCTTGGCTGAATGTACAGTAAATCAGAGCTTACATTTCTGTGTTAAACTGAGATTTATTTACTCCAGAATACCTCAGAGATCCTTAAAAACAAAACAAGCATATTCCAGCCTTGTGTTCACCAGAAAAGCCAAAAACAGAACAATACCCTAATGTGACGAAGATGCTGT
Source organism: Amphiprion ocellaris (assembly GCF_022539595.1). Taxonomy (NCBI): domain Eukaryota; kingdom Metazoa; phylum Chordata; class Actinopteri; family Pomacentridae; genus Amphiprion; species Amphiprion ocellaris. The sequence continues at coordinate 8,619,317 of NC_072786.1, forward strand.
TGATACAGAGACCGTCATTGACGTCAGTGGCTGCTACTACAAGTCCCAGAATGCCTTGCTGTAGCTTCTCGCTGCGCTGGCTATGCTGCTGCTTTCAAGTGCTCCTCGGAAACTTCTCAGTTGTACATTTAAATCTAAGCTGCCGCCTCAACAGGTCATGACGTTAGGGAATAAAACACAGGTTGAATGTCTTGGCGAAGCCTTAATTTACAGCAAGTGAATTTCCACTCAAAACTCCATGTTTGGAGGTTTCTTTCCAAGCTAGACTCGCAATTATGTCTAATGTAGGATAATAGACTTTCAAATAGATAGTGGAGCGTTTTCTTTGATCTTATAGCTTAGTAGCACAACTCATTCCATCAAAAATAGGCTAATGTTGCTGTTACTAGCTTTTGTGCTATTGCTATTGAGCATCAGGCTGTAGCAGATTTGAACTGACTCTTGTTTTGACTATTTGATTGTTAATTCACTTATAACCACACGGTTTTTGGATATTTCCTAATTACTGACATAGCTGATATGCCAAATATTCAGGACAAAATGAGAAGCTAACATGTTTAAACTGGAAAAAAATATATTTAATGTAGGATAATAGTCCTTAAAATAGATAGTGAGCCATTTTTTATAGGCTCAGAACTTACTAGCTCATCGTATTATATTGAAAATATGCTAATGCAGCTGCTAATAGCTATTTGTGCTAATGGTATTTGGCATTAGCTGTTAGCAGATTCTGAGTTTTATTTTTTGTCTCAACTTTTCTACTTTTATTTATTTATTTATTTATTTAGTTTACTGTGAAGCAAAATTATATCAATAACATACAACAGTGTTGCAAATGCTGTTTCTGCAGGTACTGGGAATACCAAAACACAGGACTGTAATGCTAATGCTACAGAGATATTAGCTAAGACAAGTACAGTAAGTGTGGACATTTACAGCTCAACGTTTAAGTACGATTTTGGACTACAACTGCTGAGAATTAAGATATAAACTACCAAAAAAAGTGTTAGATATAAGCTAATAGCAATTAAAGTAGACAATGGGCTTGTTTGTATAAGCTTATAACCTACTAGCTCATCTTATTGTATTGAAAATAGGCTAATGTAGCTGCTACTAGCTTTTCTTACGAATGGTATTTAGTAGTAGCAGATTTTCGTGTTTTTTGTTTTAACATTTTGTTTTTTTTCTGTTTTTTTACTATAAAGCAAACATAATGTCAGTAAAATGTCACATGTGACATTTGTTCTTATTTCTGCTGCTGGCAGACATAGAAAGCACAAAATTGTAATGCTAATCCTACATGCTAAATGTCAGCAAAAACAAGAGTGGCCATTCACAGATCAATTTTGAAGTAGGATATTGGACTACAGCTGTTGAGAATTAGGATTTACAATGCAGACACATCACATTTGGTGGTAAAGCTTTCATTCACTCTGCCTCCTAATGTCACAAATTTACAAAATAATGTAAACAAGCTAGCATGTTTAAACTGTAAGAAGTTGTATTTAAAGTAGGCTAATAGTCCTTCAAACAGACAGTGGTGTTTTATTTTAGCTTACAACTTGCTAGCTCATTTTATTCTATCGAAAATAGGCTAACGTTGCTGCTACTAGCTTTTCGTGCTAGTTGTATTTAGCATTAGCTAGTAGCAGATTAAAATTTTTTACATGTATTTATTGATTTATTTTTAAACTGTGAAGCAAAAACGATATCAGTATCAGGTAACGATGTCACATATGCCCAGCCGTAATTTTCTGCTGTTGGCGGAAATAGCAAATCATAAATAATTTAATGCTAATGCCACATGCTAAATGACAGCACAAGAAGTGTGGACTTTTACTGCTCAACTCTTAAAGAGGAATTTTGACTATAACTATTGAGAATTGGGATTCACAATGCAAAAACATCACATTTGGTGGTAAAGCTTGTATTCATTCTGCCTCCAAATACCACAAATGTGTTAAATGATGAAAAATCTCCATATACAGAAGCTCTCCGAGTGCACTGAAGTGATAGTCGTCCTATTTCCCACAGATCATGAAGGCAGCACGGCTCCGTACCACTACGAGCAGCAGCAGCAGCAGCAGCAGAAGCAGCGGCGGCGGCGGCGCTTTCTCCTTCTGTAACCTAAACAATGACTCCTACTACAGACCGGAGGAAAGCACACCAATAGAATGCGTTACCCAGACCCCAAACCCTGCCTTTCGCTGCTATTCCGACCGATCACTTAAATGCGCCGACCGTAAACATGTGGATACCTACGGAGCATGAAAAATACGGCGTCGGTAAGTTTATTTCCCTTTATGTTTTTCAGAAAAAAAGAAAACTGCTGTCTTCTCGCGTTCAGTTGTGCAGTGCATGTGTTAACGTGCGGATGGAGGTGAAGTGGCCAAAAGAAGGATGGTTTCCAGGACTGTTACAGTGACTGATTGTTTTTGCATAAGGCAGCATCAGCTCAGTCTTTCCAAACAGCCCGTGATGGGAGCTTCATCTGACTGCCACATTGCAAAGCACAGGGTTGTCGCTCTGACCCCCCTGGGTTTGCAAAATGATATGCCTCATTTTTGATTTTCCTTTGCCCTATTTCCCCCTTATGCATTGTCAGGGTATAATTTCCACACTCTCCAGTGCTTGTGTGTGTGTTTGAATGGGGGAGTAAAAATCTGTCGCTGTGTGCATTTGTACCCAACATCTGCAAATTCTTCGAAAGAAATTGAAAATCTCATGTGGAAGTAAAGAAGAGGTGTGCTTTTTCATAACACTGAGATTTGCTCTGGCCCTTGAGAGGTCCTGGAAAATGTGTGTGTGCATCCTACAGTGCATTGTTCCAGACTGTCGGTGGGGGCTCTGGATCAAACACTGAAGTGAGACAAACAAGCGACAACAACGCAACCGAAGCCAAATGTGGCGAGAAAAAATACAAAAACAACCTACACAGGCTTTTGTCCTGTTTGTGTGGTAGGAATTTCTAGTTTGCCTGTCCTAACAAGCAAAAAAAAAAAAAAAAAAAAAAAAGGAGCTCATTGAGATGCAGCCACTGAGAGGCGGCTTAAATGTCTCATAATAATATTCCCTGGAGATGTTGGTCTGCTCTGTGTGTGATGCTCTGGTCCCTACATGATCCAACAGTGTCCATGAATATGAGCCAGTGATCATTTTGTAATGTCTGCAGGGATGCCAGGAAAACGTGGCTTCACTTAAAACTAACAAAACTGTGATTTCATGCAATCAGTTAAACAATTTTTGCCATTATCACTTCCTCTTTCTTGCATGCAAGTGTTGCTTAATGTCCAAAAATTCATGATTCTCCCATCATGACCTGGAATCAGTGAAGCACAGTGAACCAGAAAACTAGCCTTTGGCCTCTCCCCGTCACACTCTGTGGTCTGGTCACTTGACTGCTCGACTAAATTTTCCCATACTATAGGCTGGTTTCCTTTCCACTACCACGAGAGAGCTAAATATCACACCTTAGTCACTTTGCAGTTATTATTTTTAATCCTGTGCAGGGCAGAGTCCTCAAGAGCCCATAGCTTCCATGTTTTGATAGGACTGAATAGATTTATTCCATTTAGCTACTTAAAGCCATTCCCTGCTGTCAAAGTTCATTTGGCTGGATGAAAAGACCACATTTATTTTGAAAGCTAAATACTCACCATTGTCCTCGAACTGCTAGAGGGCGCCCTGTTAATTGGATTAAAGTTCTTTATCCCCCCCTTTTCCCTCAATAACTGCAATAAGACTCCTTTAATTGGTTGTGATTTATTTTTTAAGACATGTTTTGGCAGCGGCGCACTTCTTTGCGGCCTAATCCGCTTCCTTTTGAGAAAGGATGTTTTCCTGTTGTGAAATTCATGTCAGTCAGGTTACGCATACATACACGCACAATGGCTGTTTGGTGGAGCAGGTTAGTTTTGGTTATTGATAATGGCAACTGTAATGTGTCAAGTGTTTGGAGTCAGAGGCTGAGACAAGTTCATGTGCTTTACTGTCTCTTTTAGTCTGGAGAGGATATTATTTATTCTTTGTAAGTGAATGAATGGAGACTTGTGTGCTTTAAAGAGAATTGTGAAGGCCAGAGTTGTGATACAGTGGCAGAATTTTGTACAAAGTGTTCTCTGAATGGAATGCAAAAGCGTTAATATTTGTTCTGAATGATCACATTTAGAGGTGGGACGAAATGCTGGCCTTCAAAGGAAATGATAACTCTGTTACTGGATTTTTGCACCAATATTGATATATAGGCTAATAGTTTTTATATCCATGTATGTATTTACATGTTAGAGCAATAATGAAGACCAAAAATGGTGGCATCATTTTTGATGCATTTCACAAACTGGTATAAAATAAATAAATAAATAAACTTGGAAACTTTTGGTGAAGACGCTGCTCGCTTGGCACCACTGACTGCTCAGCTGTTGCTCTGCTACATGTGCTGCATAATAATAAAAGTACTGTAATGAGTGGTTCTCTGGAGGGCTAAGTGTTTGTAGGGAAAAAAAGAATGCTTTAGCATAAGTGAATTGCTATATATGTAACAGTTGTGATAAGTGATATATCTTTTGGACGCCAAAAATGAATGTAGAAGAACCTGAGATAGAAATTCTAACCTTCCTCACTTGTAAACCTGTCAGACTGGATATGAATGTTGGACTGTCAGTTTAGGAAAATTGGATGGACAAATGGGGTTTCCAAAGCTTTTTGAGTCTGTTGCAAGCTGATGAGATGTATTGGCACCTTAAATTTTACCACAAAACATTTCATGACTTCAGTAATTTTAGTTCTTCACTTTGCTGTTGCGAAATGTTTAAGGCTTATCGCAGTCATTGCAATGGCATTCCAAATGGCAACATATCAATTCAGCTAGTCTCCAAATTGTTTACTTGTTTTGCAGGGCAAAAGGTTAACCAACTGTTCATCCTTGTGGCAAAAATAAGCTCACACCAGCAGTGATCACTGAGCCCCACCTGGACTCTCATTCTAAATTATTCATGTCTAGAGGATGAGCTGGTGCCTTTTCTACAAGCCTCCACAATTTATAGCAAAACACTACCTGAAATGGTATTGCGCAAAATATCATTCATCCACATCTGCTTTTACTTACCATTGCAGACTTGGTTGGATCTTTCATGAATAGATGCTCTGGAATGGCTGTGATATCTAAATATTGGTTCAAGTAATTCCCTACGTTAGCCATTTTAAATGCGATCTCCTCCAGGTGCTTTCAGCGAACATTTTATCCCACTTTGACAGGGAGGCAGGCCGACTAAAAGGGCTTAGAATTCCTCGGATCCTTGCAGGAACATTTGATCTCTGGCCAAATCGAGATGAGATCAGAACGTCTTGCTGTCTAATTGGAAGTTTGCAGCGTTTGATGTCGATTCGCCTTACTAGCAGAGCGGGGCCCGGGGACGACGGGGGCCACTGCCATTCATGAAATATGAATGGACTCTCGGTGAGTTGATGTTAAGGCGCCTATTAGCCCACCAGTGGAGTGATTAGTGGTTTTTAACCTGAAGCAAGAAGGCCAGAAGATTGATGAGATGATGTTATTCCTAAATGGATGTGCTGGGATATGGAGACATTACATTGAACCAAGAGAGAGAATCTTTTATACGTCAAAGCCATGCATCTCAGTGCAGAGATAGTTCAGGTTGCCAGTAAATAGGATGAGATTACGGTTGAAATGGATAAGAGGATGCATGAAGTTATGATGTTGATTTGAGATAACAGAATCTCCCATGACAGACGTGCAGAAGGATGTCTGTCCGATGCTTCATAAGTTGATGAGGAGCAATCTCACAAACGTTACTGAAGACAAATACACTTTGACTGAGTCACTGACTGCAGAAAACACTTGAGGCTGCATTGTGTGACGTTCAGAAGGAGCAGACGTCAAGTTAATGCTCAGACAGACAGTGAGGCCTTTCTCCTCATTAAGGCCCTTTGATACAACCAATCAAGCATGTCATTGCTCATCATAATTTAGACACATAATTAAACCTTTTTAACGAGCTGCTTCGGCTCTGTTTGCGTGCAAGTTGAATTCTCCACCAGCGTTTGACTGGAAAAGCTTGATGTAGTCTGCTGCCTTTCTTTGAGTGCTGTGCCATGTCAGATAAAGAGAGAGAATGGAGCAGTGGTCTTAGTGAATGTTCCTGCTTGAGGCCTGGCTGAGATGGAGAGCTGCCATCGGGGCTGGGGCTTTCCTGCTCTCCCATGGTTGACATGGCTGGTTCCTCCCCTGGGAGGATGTCGTTGTGGTCGATGGGGGGGTTGGGGTGGGGTTGATGGGTGTTGGAGGGTGCTGGCGCGTGTCAGGGGTGGACTCATTGTCGGGGCGGCCGTCCTGCCCTGTTACCCCCAAATTCACCCCCCCCGACCACTCCACAGGGGATTAGCAGGTTGTTTTGGAGGAGGCCCCCAGGCCCATTCCACCATTATACCCATGATTTCTTAATGCAGCGAGCCCCTCGGCAACGTATAGGAAATGGTGGGGGGAGGGGGCGTGGCGAGGGGAAGCCCACCAGCTTGTAACTGCTTGCTCGCCTGCTGCCTCATCTGCAGAGACAGAACCCCTTCCCCTCTATGTGTGCTCACGGACTAGTCCGAGACAATCATTCGACATGGAAAGAGGCTGGAGGAGGCACCCCAGTGTATAAAACAGATGCACAAATTCTAGAAAAAAAGATAGCAGGAGAGTTAACCATTCAGCCCACGACAATACACAAGCCGTTCCTTGGTGGGTGTGCATCTTGTGATGGCTAAATAAATCTACATAGACATGTGACATATGACGAGATCAGTGAGTGTTTTGCTCATCACTGATTCACTCTGACAATAATAGCCACTGTAGCACAAACATGAGGAAGAAATGCCACCGCTGGTTTGTTTGTGTCATTCAATTAAATCATGCTCTATTTATTATGGAGCCCTCATTTGTGAAGGGAAACACCCGAATTGCAAAAAACACATTGTCTGTCTGTTTTTTTCCAGTAACAAAAGATACAGGATCTGGACACAGTTGTGTGATCTCAGTTATACGCTGTGGAAATGAAAATATTTTACCTCCTTCCAGCTTTTCTTTGCAACATGCACACACTGGAGGTTACCCTTGTGAATCCTATTGGAGTGGGTGACGTAAACAAACGAATATGCTGTAATTGTCTGTCCACGTCCATGTATAATGTTGAGATGGGCAGCCGGGGGTGGGGGGAGTTTTCCTGCATTTCCACTCGAGTGGCGGTCTATCTGGCTTTCTGTAGGGAGATGATGCTTCTGCTCAGAGATGGCCGAGTGATTTCCAGTTTACCAGAACGCGTATGGTAATTACAATAGCCATTAATTCACACTGGATTGACATGAGTTATTGGTTTAATTTGCTTGTCTGGCTGCTAACTGCTAGTATTCCTTCTTACAGGCTTGCACTATTGATTTTAGGGCTCAAATAACCAATTATTTTAAATATATATTAACCTGTGGTTTAATTTCTCGATTGATTGATTGCAAAGTCTATAAAATGTTAAAAAATGATGACCCAACAAAAAGATTCAGTTTAAATGCTTATAACAGTGATCAAACCAGCAGTTACATGTGTTTTTTCCTTGAAAAATAATCCGAAACATAGATTAATTGTAGATTAATTGTCATTTAATCATTTAAACAGCTGCAGCTCTTATTGGATGTAAATGAAACAGACTTGTCTTTGACGAGTGACACTGAAGTTATGATGTTTCAACTGCAAAAGTAAAATGGTAGTTTTCAGATATGACATTTTCTCTGTTTTAGAAATAAAATGAACAAAATATGTGGCTTTTGAAGATAAAAAAAAACCTTTTTTGCCCTTTGGCTAGTCTCACTGTTAGGAAACCCTCTTTGCTTTTGTAGCAGGCCTGATGTGGAGCATGGTTGTAGTTTCCCTTCTTCGATATCAATCCATGATCCCTGCAGGAGAGGGGTTAATGGGATATGTCCTATTAGGAATTCAGCAGCTTAACTGATCAGTAGTGCTCCTGTAGTGGAGGCAACAGAGGAGTGTGTGTGTGTGTGTGTGTGTGTGTGTGTGTGTGTGTGTGTGTGTGTGTGTGTGTGTGTGTGTGTGTGTGTGTGTGTGTGTGTGTGTGTGTGTGTGTGTGTGTGTGTGTGTGTGTGTGTGTGTGTGTGTGTGTGTGTGTGTGTGTGTGTGTGTGTCATCTGTGTGGGCTGCTGGAAAAATGACTGACATGCTATTTTCATAAATGAAGGGCGTCTGCCGGTGACAGTCACTGTGATTGGCAGGTGAGAAGGGCTGTTTATGCATCAAGAGACACTTGTTTTTTTGTGCTCATTTGTGGCAGAATAAATGATCGCCCAGAGTGGACCGGCATCAGCTATGTGTTTCGTGCGGCCTGCACTTATTGACTATAAAGGAAGTGTACATTGATTTGTGCGAGCGTTTGTGTGGGTGACCCAGTGCATCGTAATGACCTTCCATTTTCCCATAAACCACCCTTTAGCTATCTCTGCTCACCCTCAAGTTACTAAACGTGGCGTGTTCACTTCATTATTAACATGCTCATAAAAAGGGATAGTTACGGTCTCTGTTCCGGTTAAATCTTATATCATTAATGCATTATTGATGGCTAATAAAGTGTCGAGGCTTTCTTTAAAGGACATATGCATTATTCAAGATTGCGAGCAGTCGTGGTTGTCTCTGTATTCAATTACTGTGCTAATTTTTGAGTTTAGAACTTCCCCTTATTCACACAGTGGGGAATGTGGAACCAGAGGTGACTCCTACAGATTGCTTTGGTCCAGTCTTTAGTTTTGTTCTGCAGTTTACTGTGTTTCTTTGCGGAATGACTGACCCTCCCTAGGCACAATCTGCACTGAGGCAGATTTTCCTTCGAGCATCCTTTCTCTTCAGTCTTTATTTGCTTGCCTGTCATGACACTAACTACTAGATTAATACACTGCTACTGCAGATACATCTGGAAAATGTGTATGTCCACAGACATAATGATCAAATCTGCTTTGCAAACTACAAACCGGTGCATGAGAAACAAATCCTAATAGGTGACTGAATGTATTTGATGCTGTACGTAGCTCAATCTTGTGCCTATTGTATGTATATGAACAGGCACAGATGCTGTAACTGGAATATTTAACTACCATTTTACCACCAGAGATGTAATTTGGCATTTTTGGACTGCTTATTCTTGTTATCCACTGTGCAGTGTTTTGCACTGATACTCATATATCTGCCATAAGCAATTCTGTTGAGTTTTGGCAGGCAAAAGTGTTTCAAAAGTACCAAAAGTTTCCATCAGATTTCGCTAGGTCTTGGTTTCATTGAGCATATATTTCAAGTATTGCCATATAACTGTGTCAGTTTTATGCTTTTTATGTTTTTGTTTGCTTTAGCAAAGTGACTGCTCTTGTCTGAGAGGATTGAAAACTACAAACGGAGGCCACAGTTGAAGGAGGCTGCCATGGTGGAAAGTGCTTACATGAGATGCTAAAAGTGACAAAAGCAGCATGTAGGCGTTTACCATTTTAGTTTAGTACAATAACACTACACAAAAGCACAGCTGAGACCGATGGGGACGTTGTGTTTTGCCATAAGCCAGAGTATTGAAAAATTACATTGTGACCTGATGAGTGTCCCACATCTAAGGACACATGATTATAGCATTGCATCTGATAGATTTCAAGATATTTCACTCAAAATTGTACATTGGTGTCACAAAAGAAAAACATCTAAGGATCATCAAAGCCAGTAGGACTCAGTGCCATGAATGTTTACAAAATTTAAAGGCAATGACTGTTAAGGTAGATCAGTCTAAACCATAGCAAACTGTGTCTCTACATAAACAACTATTAGGATAGCTAAAACATGCTTATGTTCTTAAAACCATATTTAGAGCTTTTTGTGGAGATTTTTTCTCTTGCGAAGACAACTCTTTATTCATAGCACAGATGTAAAGCTTAGTGTGGATGGATAGCCGCAAAGACTAATGATGCATTTGCGGACATGGCCTAAATTCGTCCATGTGCCAAAGCAGTTTTTAAAAGATAGTGTCCACAATGGCGCTCAGTTCCTCCTAAAAGCCTCACTGTCCTGTTCAGGTCACTGAGGACATTGTTAGGAGTTTATCAGTGGAGCGGCCGTCAGGATTAGTGTCAGAGACAGAGGAAGGGAGGTGAAAGGTCTTCAGACTGAAAGCTGGTGAGCACCATGGCTCGACCTTGACTGGGCGTTCACTCACAGCACTGTCTGCACCTTTATCTGTCCCCTCTCGCCCCTGCTTTTGTCTTTCAGTGCTCTAATTAAATGGAAATGCTTCTGTGTTGCTGCTGTATTGAATCGGTGTCCCTTCTGTTTTCCCTCTTTGTGTCTCTGCCTCTCTGCTCATCCACTCTTGTGCTTATTGCAGTTGAATGAGCTGTTTCCAGAGACAGCAGGCCACACTGTGATGACCCTTATCTCATTTTCTGCCTCTTTTTTATATCATCTATTGCTCACTCATTCCTTTTCTGGCTGGCTTATTTTCCCCGATTTCTTTCTCTCAGTAGCCCACTGCCCTCTATCTGTGCTGCAGTCTGTTTCACCTTTATCTCTCTTTCACATGCATCTCTTTTTTCCCCCTGAATCCATACTCACTCGTCCCAGATATCCCCAGATACTATGTGTGTGTTGTTGTCTGTTCAAGGATACGTTCATATTTGTGGTTCTGCTTTCCTGTGTGCATCTAACAGTTCAGATATGAATTTGTGCTCCAGTGTGCATGTTTGTATATTGTATTTTGGGGTGTGTGTTTGCAGCAGCCTCAGCGGACTAGAAGTCTGAAGATGATAAAGCACTACAGATGCCCCACAGGCTTTGGAGTACAGTTGTAGCTACAGTCGATGTTATACATCTTTTTGTTGTGATACATGCACGGTTTCCCGACAGATTCTGCTAAACATGCTTCCTAGTTATTCTAAGATGAGATCTGAAGCCACTTTGCTAATGCAAAATGTGAAATCGCAGATGCAGCACATAAGACCCGTGATGCTTGCTTTTAAAGATATCTAAGGATTTTTCGCTGTATTTCATCCCTGTTGGTTACCAGCCAGGCCATTTGCTTGGATTGCTATGATAAGACGATACACAGCAGAGGAGGTGCATGTCAGAGTCAGCACAAAAAACACAAAAGGGAACATTTTAACATTGGATGCTTGTAAATTTCAGAAATGGATAAAGCAATCACCAGTTAATTTGGGCCACATATTCTATTTCAGTTTATTATTGCTTTGTCTGAACAGCTGTTCAATGACTTATGCAACATAAACCTGGCAATACTTTAGTTTGATTGACATTTCCTGTGCTCAAATGCGCCTCATGGCAACAGGGTTGCTACCCAGTTTTACTAGAGCTCAATCTATGCAAATGGAAACTGGCTGAAAGTCATTAACCATTACAGTAGTCTTTATCATAGTGGCCCTTTACTGAACACTTACAATACTCTCAGTTGAAGAGATCTACTGGGTAAAAGGTGTCATTTCAACTGATAAAATTCATGCTAACCAGCTACAAATGGGAAGCCTTCTTTAGCATGTGACTGTGCGAAATGGAACACCCAGTTTAGAATAGAATTTTGGGTGTTTATTCTCCCTCTGTATCATTGCAAACCGCAGATGTGTCCTCCAACAACCGAAAGCTTGACGGTTATAGCAACAGAGAGGCCAAAGATTAACAACACGTGAAAGATGCAGGAATGTTCTTCTCCTAAAATTTGTCTTCTGCTTAAAATTGCATTTACAGTTGCAGGTAGACAGATGGTATATTCACTTTTAACTGGGCTTGTTTTCTGTCCCATCAAGTCTGTTCTCATTACGTCCTTGGAACCTGTTTTATCTGTGTTTCCTTAATGGAGGATGAAGCAGTTTTATGCTGACACCAGAATGATGCTGCATCCTTGTCGTTTATGCGCCGCTGTCGATTACTTCAATCTCCATCAAAGGACATGAGGTGAATTTTGTTGTGTTCTTTTGGCTCGCTATCCATTCATTATCCAGGGTACCTATAATTTAATTTTAGAGCATGTTTTAGTTACAGTACTGACCATGAAAATCTCCATGGCAAATAGAGTTACTTGCAAGCTCACAGCACAGGTATGTCATATTAGGAGTGTATATTGACTGTGGACTCAGGAGGTGTGGGGGTGACATTGATCGGTGTAGATCCCTCTCAGTCTTCTCTGAGATTGAACTGTTTTCCCATCTCCATCACTCTCTCTGTCTGTGTAAAGATCACACTGGGAGGATCAGCTGCTGCCTGGCTGATTTCTGGGCAGAGGCCTCTCCGACCTTGGCTGCTGTTAGCTGTCTTATTACCTCCTCGATGTGTGTCTCTGTGTGAGTGCGCATACACCTCCTCTGCGGTTGAGTCGGTGTACGTACGGACTCTACATTTGCTCTTTGTCCCCTTTGAGGTTGTGCGCGAGCGAGCTATCGGTTTCCTGCTCACGTTGTGCCGTCGAGGTGATGGTCTGGCTCTCCTCTGCATGTCAACCTGCTGCATGCGACATGTTGGCTCGCTGCCTGTCCTCCTCACCTCTCCTCTGTCAGCTCCCCTCACTTCCTCTCTCTACCCACACACAGAAAAGCCAGTTTTAATGTCAGGTTAACTTTCTAAAGGGGCTTTTGATTGCAAGCCTATAGCCGCTCGCTTGCTCGATTATGCCACGGCTGCTTTTTTTCAGTCGGTTAGAAGAGACTCAACTGTTCAGCTTGATTGCAATTGATTTTTGTTTGAATGCAGGAGTGCTTAGCTGATTGAAATAGCTTTGTTCTATAGAAAGCGAAGGCATAGGATGTATGGTATTGCGCCTTTTGCTAGGGGTGATTTTTCTGAATTTAGATCTATATTGCAAAAGAAAAGAGGAGCTACAACTTTGAAATGAGATTAACTCCAATTTCGTTGACAAAGCTTCACAATACTTCGAAACTGACTGGTTCTCCCCGAGCTGAGCAATTCTTCTGAATTCCTAAATTAATTGTGTGGGTGTTGTAGAGTGTTATTGCCTCAGAGAGTCTGTTTAATTCATCAGGTTGACTGAAACCTCCGACTGCGACCCAGTTCACTTTCTTATGTCTCCTCTTTTCAACCCTCTTCGGGGACTGTTACTATTTGGAATGTTTACCCAGTTAAGAGGAAAGCCTTCAAACCACACTGAGACAGAAACAGATTTCAAGTTAAATGCCCGTCTTAAATTAATAAGCCCCCCAAACATCTAAGCCGCTGGATCATTTGAAGTTGTGTTTGTCTGAGGGGAGAAGACCAAGACTCTTCCTTCTCCATGCCTCTCATCGTTGATTGAATGAGGCCTTTTCAGTATTCTTCCAGCAACACCAAAGGTTGGCACTGCGGTGCATTGTAGGATTGGTTTGTTTTGTTTGTGTTCCTTTTTTCTGGAAGTTGCACAGAGGATTTCTTCTGTTGATTCAGGAGGCAGGGCTTTTTCTTCTCCTGCCATTTAAAAGAGAACGCAAAGAGATGGAGTGGGTATTTTGTGTGTTTTCCTGGAGAAGTAATAGTTTGACATTTTGGAGAATACGTTTGCTCCTTTCTTGCTGAGTGCTTAGAAAATTATCTAATGTTGAGATATCTGTACCCACATAAAGGAAGAGTGTGACATTTGGGGAAATACACCTAATTCATGTTCTTGGTGCGAGTTAGATGAGGAGATTGATACCACTCCAATGTCGGTGCACTAAATAAGATGCCAGCAGCTGAGTGGCATAGCTTGGCATAAAGAGTGGAAACAGGGAGCGTTAACTAACCTGGCTTCATCTAAAGGTGCAAAAATCAGCCAACCAGCACATCTAAAGCTCACTAATTACCAGGTAATACTGTATCTTGTCTGCATGTTGCTGGTTTGCTTCCAGTCATTAGCAGTTTGTTTATTAGTGAAAAGGTTCAGCCAAAGAAGTGTTCCTATTAATTTTCTCAGCAAAAGATATAAAGCATTTTTTTTTTTTTAATCTCAGGATTTTATTTCCAGGAGGCAAGAATTATTCTTTATAAGGGTGTTTTCCATGAGTTCTTAAATGTCTCTTATGTGGTTTTATAAAGTTTGACATTGCCCCTTAGATGTGTTTCTTCTATTTATGAACCAAATATGGTGTCAGCCATGTTCATTACTATGCACATCCCTTGTCTGGGAATATAATTAGTCTGAATCTACTTTACATATATATATTAGGAATAGACTGATTATCGGCCTGACTGATTATTGTGGCCGATATTAGACATTTTTCCAATAATTTCAGTTATTTTTATTGACCGATTATTGCTAAATTGAATGTGCTACTACATGCCTGGTAGGTCTGAGACTGTAAAAACCGAACAAGCAACATGGACCAAACCAGGAAATGAACTACTCTCACAGTGGCTAAAGCAATGCTAACAGCTAGTGGCTAGTGGTTGGAAGGCACAAATTACCCTAAAACAGTCTGGAACACTCTAATTAATAATGCTTTAACATATGGACTTTAATGGTGATAAAAGTGATAGAACAGTGAAAAATTAAGAAAACAGAGAAGAACAGCAGACTGCAGAAGCTGATCAATTGATTCCACATCAACAGAGGAGAGCATCCTAATTCAATCAGTTCTATTTCTATTCTATTTTACATATTCAGTTATAGTCACTCTAATTAATGAAGAAGCCTAGTTATGAATGAGAGGTTCTTTGCTATCATGTGTTATTTTTAACATAACATCTAATGTGTATCGGCTAAAAATATCGGTTGTCTTCCTTTCTTGATCATAAAGAATCGACATCGGTATTGGCCCTGGAAAATCCATATCAGTCGATGCCCAATCTATCAATATATTCAGGTGAGGCTGAAATACATGTGTAGGTATATCCCAGGTTGCTTTTTATATTTTACTTCCAGGTAAATCTTTCAGTCTTCACTCTATTTAAATGTTCTTTGTTGCGTGTTTTATGATTGACCTTATGAAGTTCACAAGCCAAAATGTGCTGGTCTACACAGCACTAAACCAGAAATCAGAGTCGCTCCAGGCAGTGGTATCAGTTTCAATATCTCCCTCTAGCCTTAACCAAAAAAAGACATGCAATGATGGTGGGATATGTTTGAAGTACCCCTATTTGCCACAAGCCTAACCTCTCTCCCAGCATCCACCTGGTGTCTTTATTTTCCTCCTTCCACCAGTTGCGCCCTCGGGGCAGGGAGTCTGGAAAACTAAAAGCGGAAAGTGGTGCTGCTAAAAGCGGTTGAAATAGATCCCCTTTGTGTGGGTGCGAGTGAGTAAATGCGAAGGAAAACCCCCCGCTGTGGGAGCCTTTGTGCGGGAGAGTGTGAGCACTTGGACTGGGTGATGACGGCGGATGGACACGGCGGGCAGCTGGTTTGAGTACAGCAGAGGGGATGACAGGAGGGACGAGTTGCTGTTTGTACACATACTGGCAGTGTACACAACGTGAACACAAACCGTGATCCTGGAGCAGCTTCCCTCCCAGCGGATGGTTCTCATACCTTGCGAGGCCCCTGGCTATTCTTGCTAACGAGCAGTTTGTGTTGAGAGCTGGCCTCAGACAAAATATACAGATGCTGGCAGGGAAATAATACAGAAACTTGGGTGCCAGTTAGAAAAGGGCCATGTTTACTGGTATATACAAAAGATCCTCTTTAAATACAGATGGTTTTGTCGGTGAAGTGATTGCACCGAGGCTGTGGTGGTTTCTGTTTCATCTACAAGGGAATGTGAATTTAAAAACAACATCACAGCACAACAAGAGGAATTTTCCCATGGAGTAATCTCTGCCGTTAATGGATCAATAATGGAAATCTCTCTTTGGAAATGTATCCCCCTCCCCTTACCTATTTATCTGCAGTCTAATGACCTGTCATTGGTTCCATTTTGACCTTGATGGTCATTACACAGCCGAGTCTCATGTTCCAGTCTTCAAGCACTTTGAGCTGCTTGAAGAGAGCTCCTTTCAAGTTTTTTTTCATTCGTTTAACTTGAAAGAGTAGTGAGAAGGATATTTTAACACCAGCGAGTTATGTCTCTTGTCTTTGAAACATGAATCCTATCCTCTCGAGTTTGTTTACGCAGCACCTCAGGAGCTTGCCGGTGCACAGCCACAGCGGAGAAATGAGGCGTATTTGTTTTCCATCATCCTCAAAAATAAAATTAATTAGAGCGGCGAAGAACAAAACACATTTCTCACTGCCAGTATACATATGAGGGGCTCTCATGCCGGAGCAGATGCCCGAGTTTATGCAGAACTGAGCATTGTCTTCCTTCCTGTTGCTTTCTCACTTCACTCAGGCCGGCCCGAGCCTTCTGCTGTGCCGTGCTGACATAATGAGTATGGGATGCTAAAAATACCGATGCACAAATGGAGCATGTTGCAGTGCGCACGTTTATGACATATGTTGTGGCATGGCTGCTGATGCCGCCGTTGTCTCCAGAAGCAGAAAAGAAGAATGTCTTGGCTTGTGATTCCAGTAAAATGTGCGCCTGTTTCCTTTTGCCGAGGCTTTGATGTGTGGACAGCAACCTCAGCGATGCTTATTTATAATTCGCAAAATTCAAAATTCAACTCAGATCCAGTGTCTTGCATGACAGTATCTGCAAGTACAGGGATGCGCCCAGTTTTGTGACATACTACGACTCCTCTGGCTTGTATTGAGTGCAAATGTTAGTGAGCTTTGGACCAGGCCATTGATTTGTAGGGCAATATTTCCAGGCATCATCAGTGGTGATGCGTCACCCATAAGCTGCCCCCCTCCCCGGACCCTCATCTGGACTGCTGCCATAATCCTCTTTGCACAGGCTGTCCTAATGCACCAGTAACCTTAACAGCAACACCACCACCTAGGAATCCAGCGTGGGTAGCAGTAGCTGGCTGTGACTGCGCTTGTTTGGCATATAGCTTTGACAGTCGACACAATTACACATATAACATGCAAGCATACTTGCATGAAGGATATGTATGCAAATTCTAGGGATATTTGTCATAGTTTTAAGCTCACATATTTAAATGAAACTTGCTATATATTGTTTTTCCAAAGTTTCTAGGCTTCAAAATCACCTACAATTTATTTTGTGATAGTGGTCCGTGTGATTCTTCGTAGACTGCAAATACAAATGAAAAAACAAAACTGTGTCCCATTTTGATCCTCAGAGGATATACACAAATCCATCCTCCCAGGATTTACATTACTTAACCTCCAAACCTCAGTCTTAATCATCTGTAAATCAAACCTCAACAAAATCAGTTGCGTTGGGAGCTTTTTTTGGGATGGGACAAAGCTTAGAAATAAGTCTTGGCTGACAGACAAAAGCTGTTGTCAGGGGTTGTAGACAATCTTATATTTAGTCTTGGAGCTAGACAATAGTTCAGTATTATTGTGTATGGAGCTTTAGAGGAACTGATGACTGTGCTACTTGGATCTGACAGTTGGGAGTAACACAAAGCAGGTGCTTGAGTAGAGAAACTCTGAGTACAGGAAACAGACTTTTTTGATTTTGAGCAAGACTGCGTGGCAGGTGACATGTGTTTGTCTTGATTTTGATCATTTCAGTACTTGCTCAAAAGAAAAGAAATCCCAAGAAAACTTTGGATTTGTTGAATTTTGCTCTATAGTTCCGTGAAGTCTTCATGTCACTATGTGAAGTGTCTTGAGAAGACACAAGTTATGATTTGTTGCTATATAAACACTATAAATTGAATTAAATTGAACAGAATCTATTCCTTTGAATGTGGATATTGTTGATTTCTAGAAGCTTTATTATGTAAATCTTATTAATACTACAAAATTAGCTATTATGAATTCTCTTCAGTTCTGTTGCATATATGTGGTGCTTCAAAGCCAAGCTAATGTCTTCAAATGCCTTCTTTTGTCCGAACAACAAAAGCAAAGTTATTGTCTAAAAAGTTTCCTATCAGCTGACTCATTGATTTATAGTCTCGATTCTACTTACATGTGGAATATTGGACAATACAGGACATCTCTTTTAGAGAAATACTAGATGTAGATGATCATAAGTTGGCGTATGATCTGCTTTTTAGATGAAAGCTCAGTCACTGCTAACTAGCTAGCTCCAGCCCATCCTGTCTCATGTTTCCCTACCTGCAGGCCAGTTTAGTCACTGTTGTGGTGGTCCGAGATGTCTTTCAGCTGCTCCTCCAGTTAATCCCTTGTCCCGCGGACAGATCCCAAATCCACTTTCCCAGATTGCAGCTGGCGACAGTAGTGCTGCTCTCCAGGGGATCTGGTGTGAACTGAAGGGCCTCTACTACCAGAACCTGCAGGAGTTGAAGAACTGGTCCATGTGGTACCATGCTGAGCACCACAAGACTGCAAAACAGAACAGGAACACCACAGAATCTGCTCATGAAGAGACAGGCGGTACTATTGCCACCTGCAGTCCAAGAAAGTGTAGTTTCAGCTTACGTGGGATGAAGCAGAATGACATCAATGACTGCCACAGCAGCAACCTCACAACTTTTTCTGTAAACAGAAAACTTGTATCCACGCAGCCATATGTGCAGCTAATCATGTGATCACATGAGGTCAGCTGAATCTGGGGGTGCACTGAGATTCACTTCGTTAATTGTAATCCCACCTCAGAAGATCATAATATGATCTTTTGGCCACATCTCCTGGCACAAACTTTTATTCGACTGACATGTCCACAGTTTTGACCAGTATAGTGGTTTTTGATCTGGACCTGTTACGATGAGAAACGACGATGAAATTTTTGCATTATTTATGTAGTTAAAAACACTGTAATCTCACTTATTTTGGCATAACTAGCTTGAACGTCGTTCTTCATATACATTGCTGGGGCAGATAAAATGATAGGTGCTGTTGTAGAAAGCCCAAATTCTGACATAGTGAACAATTTCAAATCATATAATCTCCAGTAGTGACAGTTTAACTGGTTGGTGCATTCACTAAACTGTATTTGCCGCAAGCATGATCTGCCGGGGTTTACTGAGCACCAAGCAAGAAATCTATAAAGGGGAGAGAAATGAAAAGGGAAAAGAGTAGGGCATATATGTGAGCTGGAGATAGTGAGGCAGAGAGAATCAGACAGATACACAGAATGTGATGGTTGATGGGCTGTCAATTGCCGGGTCCACATGGAGTTCCTCCTCAGAGCTGAGCTGCCAAGGCTGGCAGAGCACCGTCCCAGTGTGTCTCTATCTGCCCCTTTGTGTTTCAGGAACTCTCTCTGTAGCTCATTAGAATCTTTATACTTTGCTTCCCCCCAGGGATCACCAGGCATTGAACGGGCACGCAAATGAGGCTACCTTTCTACTTTGTATAATGGTGTTCGCCCGCAACTGTGGGAGGAGAAAAACAAAGATGAAATTAATCACTGTAGCCCCCGTCCCTCCCCATTCTCTCATCCCTCTTCTCCCTTCAAGTTCAGAGCTCCTGCTGACTTTTTAACTAGTTTTATTTAATTACAGTCAGCTTTAGACGGTGCACACGACTGCTGTTGGCCTAAATCAGGAAACTGGGACATTTTTTTTCCCCCGTCGCCCCCTCCAACTTTCTTACTCTACCCTATTGATTTCGTCTGCGTGGACACGAGCATGAGCAAATTAGCTGGGCATCGGTTTGACACCCGTTACTCTCTGTGTCCGTCTCTCGGCTTCCCTCTCTTTTACTGCTGCGTCTGAATTAGCCTGCATCTAGCTTCATGTCCGCACTTCCTTCTGCTCCCAATTTATCCCAGAGAAACGTGAAGGGGAATTGGGAATCTCATCCATTTGGGGGTCCCTGACAGGACGAGAGCCATTGTGAAACAAATTGGAGAGCAGGCTCTTTGTTCGCACTGATGTAGTCGCAGTAATGGACAAGATTAAGGCAAAGTGTGAAGCAGCTCCTCGAGTTAAAGCGAATTTCAAAGCAGGCACAAGGGATTTGCTTGTGTGACGGTTGAGTATTGGTTAATTATTTTTACGGCGCGAGATGGCTTGAGTGGTGATTCTCTCTCTAACTCGCTCCCTTAGTGTCTCTCAATCAGTGTAGCTCTTGGCTGTGTGATTTCCTACGTGGTTTGCGTTGACAAACACAGCGCTGCCCGGTGGACCCTTTTTTTTGCCAGAGTTTGATTCCTTAGAGAAACGTTTTCCAAACCACAGTAGTTCTGTCCCTTTCTCTCTCTTATTTTTTTCCTCTCTCCTCCATCTATCCAAGCCCAAAGTTCTCCGACCCCAGGAATAATCCTCCCAGATCTACCAATGGCATGCAGGAAAACAGTCCTGACGACAGCTGAAGCCCTTAGCCCTGCAGGAATGTTTGACCATGTGCACTGGCCATGCATTCACACACAGAGCGGCTCATTCTAAAAAAATCAGTTGCAACCAGCCGTCCGCTCTTATGAACAATTTTTCCTCTTGTTTATGTCGACTCTGGATGAACATGAAAGCAAATTTGGGGAACCGCTTAGGTTTTTTTTTCTTTTTTCATGAGGCCTACATTTCCTGAAAGTAAGCACAACGTGGGGCGACTAAAGCAAGTAGAAGGAAGGAAACCCATTTCCTTCAATGCAACACAACTGATTTTCTCCTATGTAGTTCTGTTTGCATGAGAGACAGTATGGATGTCCAGTTTAACAGACTGTGTCGCACTTGTGCTATCACGCTGGTCCATACCTTTTTGTCAGTGCGACATCCAGTATTGATTTGCCTAAGTTATAGCAGATGTCAGAGGGACCAGCATGCCAACAAGCCACGGAATCCAACCCTCATTTTTCAGTTTTCAATGCGAGCCTCACTTCGTAGGAAAGAATGAGAATCAGTGCCAATATAGCAACGGACACACTCAGTCATTCATTCTGCATATCTTGTGGCTCATGGAAAGCAGAATGCGTATCACGTGAAAACATTTTATTTTTATTCAGTTTAGTTCAGCTCCATTGTAGCCTCCAACTTAAACGGCCACCTCCGCTCTTTCTACCCTGCCGAGCTCGGAAAGGTCTTGTGGCGGAGCTTCCCAACTTTTCCTGTTACTAAGAGGTGCCTGATACCCAGAGGTGCACACTGTACTTACTAATGCCGCGGCTGAATGCCTCTTTGTTTGGAGGACTTCAGGATTGCAAACTCTGCTGGTAACAGCTTTAGAGATTGAAGTTCAAATCAAACTGTAAGCTGTGGACTTGAAGAATGATACACCACAATATTGGCAACAAAATACTTCAGATTGTTTGGTTACATGAACAATTATGACTTCCATGTTCTCCCTTTGTATTGAATTTGTGGCATAATTTGTAATATATACAGGAACATCAACAAAACTAAGGCATCATTCTGTATAAAGCAAGACCGTGTTTATTTTGCTGCACGGGAGTCATTTTTTGGCTGCTTATTTTGACTGTAATGTTCATATAAACATTTCATTGTTCAGTTTATATGAATATAAATGTGAAATTAACAGCTTGTGAATTGAAATCTTAAAGTAAATCAATAGCACCACATAGTAAGAATATATTTTCAAAAGACTTAAAGTTACCATGAGTTTATTTTGAAGCCTTTCTTCATGCTCTTCTTCTATTTTCTTGTTTGAAGCCTGGGCTGAGCCATGCTGTCAACACATATATACAATACACCATGATG
Organism: Amphiprion ocellaris; assembly: GCF_022539595.1. Lineage (NCBI taxonomy): Eukaryota > Metazoa > Chordata > Actinopteri > Pomacentridae > Amphiprion > Amphiprion ocellaris. The sequence continues at coordinate 8,640,951 of NC_072786.1, forward strand.
GGTCCTCTCTGCACAAGTTTATTGATTGTAAAACACTCTGATGTAGCACATTTCTCACACACGCATACTTATTTGCACTATAGTCATCATTTTTTCATCAATAAATGTCAAAAATGCCCATCAGAGGTCTCAACAACCCTAGGTGGAGTTTCCAAAATGTTTGTTTTGTCCTTGTAAGAGTCCAAAACCCAAAGATTTTCAATCTTTCATGACATAAAATGGAGAAAAACTAGCCACAAACACCTGTGGAATGTTCAGTCTTTCCAGCAAACATCTTACTAGCATGTACTAGGCTTCCATGGGATATGATGAGAACCTACAATCTGCAAAAAGAATGTTTAATATTGCAATATGAACTGCGATAAATCCAAAAATATTGAAGTGTATTAGCTATATCTTGTAGCTATAATGAGCACGCTGCTAAAATATACCCCAAACATTAATTAGTCCATGCACACTGATTAAATGGAATATATAATCATGCTTTTGTTGAACCAATTGGGAATGAACCCACAACCAATCAAGCATAATATTAATTTAAATAGGTTACTATAACTATAAGAAATTAAAGTTTAATTTTCCTACTGTTCCTTTCAAAAATATTTTCTTCTAATCTCAACAGGAGCATCTCTTGACATTTTCCTTGCTCTCCTCTCCTTCATCAACCTTGCAGTCGACACCAAACTGAAAACTAATTAATGCGAGGGCAGCTGATGACTAGCTGGGGCTTCAGCTGATTGGCCAAATGTTTAAGTGCGAATGCATAAATAAAACGATTTTACTTATTCATTGCATTTCAGGCAGTTATTTTAATGTGTTTTTCGTGCATGGTCATATTGCAACATGATTTATCGGTCAGCACTAGACTATACACACACACACACCGTCTCCCTCTGATTAAAACATCCTCCGCTTACATGTCCCTCCAGTTACTGACCTGTGTTCCCTTCATTTTACTCGTCTCCGTGTGATTTGCTGGATGTCCTGCTTCATGGGATTTCCATTCCTGTGTGAGCTTAGCTGTTCTTTTCCCCCACATTGAGGGAGGCTGACACACTCTGAGCTGCAGAATGGCTCTTATTGAGAAGCAGTGACTAGATGGCTGGCTGGCTGGCTTAGGCTGATAATAAGGTATGCTCCAGTGGTCTGTATTTGTGTAGCACCTGCCATCTGTGTGTCCTTGAGTGGAGCCACTAATGTGCGCGAGTTATTCCACGCCGCCACTTCCTGTGAACTGTCTTCAATTGCCCTGGCTGTGCTCTGAAGCTATGACCGTCTGTCAGCGTGTGTGTGTGTGTGTGTGTGTGTGTGTGTGTGTGTGTGTGTGTGTGTGCACTTTCTAGCGCCGTATTCCCGCATTGCACGCCGCAGTTCATGTGTCTCGGCGGCACGCAGCGAATCTGAGCTCACATCTAATATCCGAACCTGCACCCAGCGGCCCCTTTGAGTTCGGCGCAAATGACCGACACTGTGGTCTTTTCATTCACTGTGGTGCTTTTCATACACTCCCCGCTGACTGGAATCACTCACTGATGCTTCAGCCCCCTCTCTTCTCTTATACTGTCTCTCTGTCTCCACTTGTCACTGAGCCCTTTGTTTTATCTTCTCGGGAGGAGAGCTGAGTGAAAGCTACTGGGCCAGGATGTGAAGCAAATGTATAGAATCATGACTACACGGCACTTTGGATGCTAGCACAGTGTTCTTTCTGTGCCTCATCCGTTCACTGTCCTGCTTTTACTTTGGGTTTTACCGTGTTTTTAACAAACTAGGCTAAATAAGACTGCGGGTAGACGTGGAAACAAGTAATATAATTGCTTTAATTGTTTCCAACTCTATACTTAGCCTTAGCCCTATCATCAGCATTGTCATCTTTCCCTCCTTCTCTCTTTATTTGTCTCTTTGCACTCCTCTTAGGGCATCCTTCTGGGAGACTTAGCATTTAGCGCTAGCAGCATGGGGTCTTTACTGTGGGAGTCACTGCTTCAGAAGGATGTATGGTCAAGCCTCATCACTAATGGAAGACGTATGATTGGTGTGGTAATGAGATGAAAGTGGCTGCAGAGGTCGAAGTCAATATTAACCCCACGGTCCACTGCTGACATTTATCTTCAGTGTCTCTTCTGTTGATCCCACTCTCAATCTAACTCATCTTTTAAAGCAAAGTGTGTGTGTGTGTGTGTGTGTGTGTGTGTGTGTGTGTAGGCCTTCAGCTGAGAGTTGCTAATCAGATGAAGCAGAAACCTTCCTGCCTGTAGGGACAATGTTAACACAACCTATTGTTTAGGCTTGTTTTGATACTGTTGGCATGACATGCACTTTAACACACAGGCACATATGTAGATGTCGTATTAAGATGCCAGGCAGATACCAAGGTGTGTGTGTTTAGCTGCGCAGCCTGTGGTTTTTCACAGAAATGAGGCAGTAAAATCTGTTTTCATTTCTTCGCTGCCCTCGGCACCACAGCTCCGGCTCATCGAGAGCTCGAGAGCATCGTTGCCCTTTTATGACCGCACTTTTATTATAGAATTATCCTTTAAGTACTGTCTGCTGTATGTGTTTATGCGCTGCAGTTTCGCCCCTGTATGGAAAGGTTTCATTCTGCAATGAGGAATGCTGAACAATCGTTTTAATTTTAGCTCCGAGGAGGTGTTTGCTGCTGGAAGTTCATTTGTTGTCTGCGAGCTTCTGTGTCATGGCTCATACCCTACAATTTAGAGTGCTGGTGGTGATGTTGTGGCGGCATGTTGCCTTAACAACAAATCAGTGTACAAAACAGGCTGCATCTGCATGTAATAAAAAGCGTGACTAGTTCCCCGGCTACTGTCGTGGAACAATCCAGTGGGCTTAACTAATAAGAAAACCTCCATATGGTTGTTCATGGCTCGGTGCTGACTCCGAGACCCCGGGCTAACCCTGCTCACCATGCGGACAACACGCACGTGGGCGTGTTTGTGTATGTTACTGCGCGTCTCTCCTCGGCTCCGTCTCCGTAATGTCCTGCATGTGTGCATGCTGAGATACTGTATGTACGCAGAACAACATGCTTTGCATCTGAGTGGGGAGCGGAAATATTTTCTAATGAGGTGATAAGCACCAGCTGTCCACTATGACACTGTGGAATCAAATGGTATGATACTAGCACATTAACACTCTAATGCACGCTGAGCGTACAAATGAGAGCCATCATTTAAACTGAGCTACACACATCATCCATATCCCCAGGCTTTGAAAGTTTTACTTCAAGAATCAAGGACCAGTTTATTCATTTAAAATCTCATGAAAATTTCCTGCACCGCTGTGTATGATATGCACAAAAAAGATGAATTCTAAAAGATAAATACAAGAAAAATAAAACCAAAAAATCATACAGGAAAGTGGATCCTACATAGATACGTACAGATATCTTGCTATACAACATTTATTTCCTGTTTTAATGAGGGAGAATAAATATTTCTGCTCCACGCTTCCTAGTAATCTTCAGAATTTATAACAACTTCTTAATCATTAACTTCATGAAAAAGTCGGTGCACTTTAGTATGCAGAGATAATTTAATTCCATAAGCTGGTAATTCAGCAACAAGGTCTACCTCCAGGAGAATAATAAGATCTTATTTATCTCTTCTATTGTATCCACGGCTACACTGGTCCAATATTTCCAAATGTTGAGATTACAATTCTTATCATATTCCCCCATAACATTTTGGATGACTGGCCGTAGCCTGATGATCCCCTTTCTTTACATCTTAAGATGGATTTTAAACAAACACAGAAAGAGGGATGTGCTCTGTTTGTTTAAAGAGCAATTCAACTTTCAGATGTCTTATTAAGTAACTGGACCACTACAAGCTTTCTATGGCATATCTAGAACCCTGCTGGAAGGACCAACATCACTGTTCTAAATATATTTATTTATATATTGGCTCATTTGATGTTTTGATTATGTTTAAATAGTGTTCAGTAACATGCCAGTCTAAGTATGTACATGTATCACACAGCTTTTATTCTTAAAAACCCATTCTGTATCATCTGAATGACTGCATTTGTTACAGTTCCTTCAGACAATCACTCATCTGTACTAGTATGTGTTAGCAGTTCTGCAGTTCTTGGTTTTGTGATGTTAACGGTGTAGCTTAACTTGTCTCTTTGGTATTTTCTGAGCAATTCCTGTGCTTTTATGCCCTTCTTTGCCAGTTTTTAACTTTGTATTAAGCTATTAAATGTACCTGAAAGTGTCACCACAATAAAACACCAGTGTGTGGCTAAATAGGTTACAATAACTAGGGGATTACTTTAATTTCATTGCATGTCTATACACGCAGTAAGTTGATGCACATTAACATCATAATAAGGTTTATACTGGCAGGAATACGAGTTATGAAGTATTTTCCCTATCTCATTCTTTTCAAACTTCCTTTATTGAATTTCTCCATAAAATGAGAGGATAATAATGCAAACAATAAACAACTGTAAACAGAACTTCCTCTACCTTCCCCATAGCTCATATCTCACGTCTCTGTCTGTATTGCGCAGTCTTGTCTCCTTCTCTTCCTTCTCCATGACTGCTTTGACCTTGCTTTAGTCCCCATGTCTTCACTCTGGCCCTGCGGTCGCTGTGTACATATTTGAGAGCCGACAGGGAGCGTCTCTTTTCCCCTCTGGTTGACACACAGCACACGGCTAAACAACGTGAAGTGAGACACACAAAAGCTGACAGCTACTTATCTCCTCTGCCTTTTGATGCACTCTCCCTCACTCTTTCTGTTTCTCCCTCTCGTCCAGTCTCTCCTCGCCATTGTCTCTTTCGGTCGCTTTCGTTTGCCAGTCTCGCTGTTCTGCCGTCTTGATCTGTCCTTCACCTCCTCTCACCTGTCTCTCTTTTTACCCAGACTGCCTCTTTCTTTGCTCCCCAGTCAGCACAGAACCCACCAGTATCTGCACACCATCGGGCTTGAGGCTGTGGCTGTGAGCTGCACTGCTCTGTCTCTCTCATTTTTAAATCTCTTGACAGACACAAAACACAAATAAAAAAATCCAAACTAAGTCGATGCTGTGGTTGCACCAGCTCTATCTTATAAAATCCAGTTGATATGGATTCACCTTGGGGCGGCACTTCCCCATTTTTTTTTATTTTTTATTTTTTATAACTGCCACACCTTCTGTTTTTGATTTTTGCCCTACCAACACTGCAAGATATAACCACAGATGCTGTTTTTGGTGGGTTTTGTTTCATCATTTTTTCATCATAGTTTCATCATCCTCAGCGTAGACCTGACTGCTTTTGGGTTATTATAGCCTGGGGCTATAAAAACGAGGGAGTGTGTATATTTTTTCCCCTCTAATAGTGGGTGAGGGTCTTTTGCTGATGTCACGGTGATGAGAAATAGTCTCAGATACTGTTTTATGGTGCAGCTGACAGCGAAACACACAACCTGCCACATATTCATCTGTGTTTTATGGATTCATAAAGGTCACGCACTGTTTTCTGCTCTGTTGAGGCCTCACTCTTGCATATTCACAAGTTGATTTCCTCTCAGCATTGTGTTTCAATGTGCATAATCTGGGTCAGGAGAGGCTGAAATGCAGATAGAGGTCAGTCACACCTCCTCTTCCTTGAAAGACATCGGTGAATGAATGATAGAGGTACATATAAAGGAAGTGGAGAGGTTGCAGCTGAGTCAGAAGCAGAGAGAGGCAGATTGATGCAGTAAGTTTCAACTGACACTCCCATTTTTAACGGTTATACCTGCAGGAAGAAAAGCAGATGTTTTGTCAGTTTGTGGCGGCTGCGGCAGACTCTTCACTTGTTCGCTCAGTCTCCGCAAATCTTCCTCCTCTATCACTTTCTCAGCAGCCACACCCACAGCCTTAATTTCTCGGCTCACTCTCAGCATGTTTCAGCCTTTCTTCCTCCACTCTCCAGTCCTTTCTCTCTGCAGGGTGGGAGGATGTGTGGGCGCTGGTGTCGGTGTGACTTCACCTGCTGCCGAAAATCAACACTCAATAAAGCTGCAGAGAAAAAGAGAGATAATACCAGGTTTTATTTGCGGTTATTGTGTCACAGGGCATGGTGCAAGGATAGCCAAAGACAAAATCAAAGCAAGTGGTGAGATTTTCTACTTCTTTTGTTGGTAACAATCACAGTTTGCAGACCGATTTTCTCATTAAACTATGACCTGTCACCTCAGTTGAGCACCCGCTATTTTCCGGTGTAGATGCTGATATTCTGGGTGTGCTTGCTTTCAGTTTTACCTCAGATAATGTGGTTTAGATAGCCATGCTTAACTGTTGGTTTGCTATCTTAACTGACAAAAGTAAGACCCAAGTTGCAATACACTGGAATTATTCTTTAACCTTCTGAACCCGAGTGGTTTCTGGGCATTTTTGTTCCTGTCACATTTCTCTTCACTTATTTTTCACTGCAATATAAAGTCCTGCACCTCTATGGAAGCTGCACAGCCATTGCTAGGAGAAGAGAAACTCAAAAATAGTCTATTTTGCAGTCTAACTAAGGTTTAATCCTGGAAGTCATGAAAAATGGAAAGCAAAAGTTGAATTTTTTTGATTATTCGTTTCACTTGGAATTGACATTTTTCAACATTATTCCAAGACATACCATAGTCATATTTCTTTATATATAACATACATACATACATTTATTTCCATACATGTCTCCTCTCTGCCCTGTGTAAACACTGCCTGCAGTTCAGCCCATTACCGTTGAATTGTCCGAGAATTTTTGCGACTTGATCATTGATCACAACCGAGTTAATAATAGCTTCATTGTTTGGCTGACCAATGAGGATTTTTTTGTTTTGTTAAAGAATCTGCAAATGGCCATGGAGTAGAATGAATCGATTTTGATGAAATCTCCATTTAAATGCTGCATTTGCTGTTTTTCTCGATGATACTGAATGTCTCCCATAATTAGTCCAAGAACGGTCACAAAGTTGAAAATCCAATGATTCTTTCTGTTTTTATGGTTTCTTGCTATGATAGATTTGTAATTTTGCCAATTTTTAAAAAGCAAAAAAGCAAAAACATGCCTTTCTAATCTGCCAGAGGGTTTTTTGGGTTCAGATGGTTAAAGATGCACTCATCAGTAATTTATTTTATAAGCAATGGAAAAACTTGCTATGAATAATGTTAGAATTGTTGCTTGCATAGATAGTACCACAGAGAATTACCACTTGACTCTCCAGTTCCTCTGAGCTTTAGGAAGAATCTTAGCAGCTTGCAGTTCATGGTTTTGCTTTTTACAAACCTGTAGCTTTAATGTTGTGGTTCACTGCTAACCTCAACATCGCTTCAAAATTAGTCAAACTACTAGAAATTGACATTGCTACAACTAAAGTAGATATTACATTCATGAGGTGGGCAGAAATATTGCTCCAAATTAATTCTAATGTTGCTTCATGTTGGTTGGATGTGTAAATAAGCAACTGTTTGCAGCCACTTCATCTTAATCAACGAATGATATGTCAACACTGTGTTTACAGCTTGTTGCGCTTCCCCCAAGTGGCCCTAAAATATCAGCTTTGACTATGCAGCGTACCTGATGAAGATGATGAATTTGCTTTCACACTTGACTTGCCTGCTGCCCTCTGGAGTGTTTAGTTACAGAGCTGAAAAACCCCGGAGCTGAAATCTGGTGGCAGCTCGACAAGAGTCCAATCGTCCTCCGGGGTGAGCTGGCATCGGGTTGCTTCCCACAGAAATCCGGCCTGGTTTGTTTTTTTGGCACGAACGCCATTAAACCCAGTCACAGGAAGTATCCCTTATGTTATTATTGTGTACCTCTTCGGCTGCGACTGGCAACTCCCAGGTACAAAAGAAAAGAGCTACAGGAAAGTGTGATGTGATCGTGAATGGGTAAAAATGAACAGTTGATCAAGAAGTATACAAATCCCTTCCAAATACTTGATTATTTAGACATCAGAGTGATTAAAAGCACCACTAATGATGTCATAATCCAATGATAAATATTACAGAACGAGTAGGAAAAATTACAAATTTATGCAGGTGAGATAAAACCTCCCAAGAGGATTATAATAATCATCTCATCTCAACTTTGGCATCAGTGGGCTATCTAATGCATGCACTTAGCTAGCTTTGAAGCCACACACGTGCACACACACACACACACACACACACACACACATACACACTCACTGAGTCAGATTAATGCCTGGGAATGGGGTGAGGTTTTACTGCAATGACCTATATTTCTATTTAATCTGAGTCATTTATGATTTTTTTTCCTGCTCAGGCCAGTTGGACAGACTGAATGTCACTTTAGTTACTCTTTTCCCCCACTTCACGAGCTGCTGCTGCTGCTGCCTTCGCTGGTGATATAGTCACATAACCGTCTAATGAAAAGTCTTGCCAAAAAAGTTTTCCTCGTTAAAAGCCTCTTTAAAACACATGAACTGACAAACTGTGAGTCTCTGCGAGGATGTGTTTACAGGTAATCATGCTAGAGGGTAAAGCAGCAAGAGTTGATCCAAGTTTGCAGACATATTCTCTTTTTAATAGAGGGCTGTGAGTTTCACCTTCGCAGCTTGTATTTATCTTTCGAGTTCTTTCATGCGTTCGATACTTCTGGTGTAAGGATTTTTACATTCCTGACACAGAGGTAAGGCTGAAATGTTATTGAGCCCTGAGCTGCACTTTTTTTGTAATACCATTCCTCTGCTTTGAAAGCTTGTGCTCCGGCAGCGTGATTTGAGAGAAGGGTTATTGTTGCTAGTGAGCAGTTTTGTGATGGTGGTTGGGGCGCTATCTCGGCGCACACAAAGGCGGTGTAAGGAAACTGGCGGCCGGCAATGAAGAAGGCTAAATGAAAGCCGTTCCTCCTGGGTGATTCTACTGCCCTGGTTTTTGTCTGCACTGCCTATCAGACCTCTACGTCTGTGCACGTGTGTGTGTGTGTGTGTGTGAGGTTTTTTTTGTGTGTTTCTGCGTGCACAACTGCCAAGTTGAGTCCCGTTCAAGGCCTCCCCGGTGCTGCTACTTCCAGACATCTGCCCGCTCCCTTCTCCTCCAGCCGACCCCTGTTGATTGGACCTCCTTTAAAATGCATGATGCCACTTCCCAGCATTCCTAGCTCGGTCGGAGAAATCACTGTTTCACAGAGGCACGCACGCTGGCACTCGAGCTGTCAGGTAGCTCTCCTGCTCTGTGGCACCGATGCAAACTCGTGTGCGTTTGTGAGCTGTGTATGCATGAAAAAACGTCTTTGCTGTTTGGATTTTCCTACTGCAAGATCTCTGAGTAAGTCTTTGTGTGTTGTTAACCACACTCGCCCCCTCGCTGCCTTTAATCCACGAGGCAGTGGACATGTACAGTATTTTGGCAAGAAACGGAGCCATTTGTAGCTCCTTTTTTACTGACCACATAGAAAGATAAATGCTTGAAGCCTTTGAGCAGAAACACAGTGTGCGTGGATTTGGCCACGACAAAACATAGCTGAGCTGGTTTTGGTCTGAGTAGGAATGTTTTAGTCACATTGCTGGAATAAGGAGCACTTTTGGTTTGGCAAATACATTTCTGACTGTGCTATGCTTTTGGACAGTGGACGTGCAGAATGTGCAGCATGAGGAAGTAAAGAGTTTTTTATTGGGGCCAGAGGATGCAGAACGCAGTGTGCAGCTTGAGGAAATAAAGTGGTTTATTAGTGAGTTTAACTTTCAGTTCTGTGTATTAAACGCTTCACCTTGTAAATGTGTAGGAAAACGGAATGAAAACAAGCATTTGCTTCCCCTTGTGGGGAATTGCTTCTCCTCCTTACTTCAGAATCAACCCATTAACCTGATTCTGATTCTTACAAATATGTGTTTTGCATGCATGTCTGCGCATGGTTCATAACACTCACATGTATGTTCCCACACACATATTAAATATTCATGATCCCTACATTTGGCAGCGATAGAGGCCAGTGGAGTGCCACCAGTTTCTATGTTGTCAAATTAGCATATTAATGATATAAATGCTGTATAATTAACATGTGGGAGTGGATTATACGTGCGAATCGTTGTCAGATCAGTCAGAGAGAAGAAAGGGTCAGGCTAATTAGGTTAAAAAGCACATTAAGGAGCGCTTTGAATAAAATTCACCATGTGATTTGGTGGTAAAAGCTTTCGGATCTTGACACAAAAAATACTTCCTTCGTTTTGCTTATTTATTTATTTCACTTTAATGGTGAAATCTCCCATTAGTGATGGTATCCCTTTCATAATGTTGTTGCTTTTCTTGTCATTTTGAAGGAGATTTCTAATGTTTTCCTCAGTCAGGGCCAGTGGCGGTATTTGTTCTTCTAAGGAGCTTAGAAGCAGCAACAGACAAACCAAATGTAACATGGTTTGACAGGCCTTGACTCCAAGTGGCAGCCTAAAACACATGTAAGCCTAATCCGAGCCAGTAGGCTTTCCAGGGATCTCGACTTATTCAGCAGAATGCACTTGCAAACTAGCAAACAGATACACTGTATGGATTAAGGCGGGGTGAAAGCGCATTAAAGAGATCGAAATGCAACCTCTGACTCCACAATCCCATATATCACCGTCTCAGTCAGTTAATGAACAGATTTTTTTGCTTTCGGTGCAACTTTGTCTGGTGTAATATCTGAGTTAGGGCTGCGACTAATGACTGCTTCCATTATTGATGAGGCTATCAGTGTTTTTTAATTATTAATTATCAAATGATTATTCACTCTATAAATGTGGCTCTCCAGCTCGTTGTTTCTACAAACTTTAATCTGTGTGAGTCCTTGTGTAAAAGTTGGAGATGACTTTTATGGAAGGTTACATGAGGCCACGTGAGATTGTTGAAGCGCTAAAAACATGAAGAATAATAGCAGATATGCGGAATTTTGTCATAACTCTGATCGTGAAACTGTTCGTACTGTTACAGAAAGGCAGGAAATTCTCATATTTGAGTGCACTGTGATGAGTAAAACAAACCACTCAAAGCTGATAGAGTCCACTTGGATCCACTTGAGTAGTGGACATATTTACATACAAATTTGAGGAAATGTGGAGTACAAGGAGACCTATTTAGACTGAGTTGGACTGAATATAATATGAAATACTTCTGCTCAGTGGCAAACAAGTGAACCCACAAAGACCTTTACTCTCTATGCTTGGATTAGTGATACATTGATATATATTACTCTTACATGCATAGATTCACACTTATAACAGGCTAAAATGAACTACTTGCTATACTAAGCAGAAGTATATCATTAGAGATGTGGCATAATTGTCATTTTTAAAAAAAAATTATTAGATTTTTTTAAGATAATGATATTTATTGACTTAGAATAATTGATTTTTCCACATATGGGGTTACAGCTTTGTTAAAATTCAGCTAAATTATCTATTGTTAATGTTTTCAGGGAGTCTGTTGCTCCACGTTGGTTTTAGTATTAGCAATCTTTGACTTTTTCACATTGCTTCCATGTTTTGTCCAAAGTTGCTTCATATTTACCTCACAGTTTGTTGTATTTACTCCCCACCATTTGTTTGTCGTTTTATCCACCGTTTTCTGCCATCAAAACTTGACAGTGAGAAGAAAAAGAGTTGCATTGGCAGCATATTTAATTGCTCTCTGCTTACTACCTCGAAATGCATTGCTCCGTGTTTAATAGCTGCGAGAAGTACCCATGTGTGACTCAGAAGTAGGAAGGCACAGTTGGTGTATTATTAATCTCAATCACGATTTTGGCTTTTAAACGAACATGATCAGCTGCAATATTGACACACAACATGTTTGCTCTGCTCTGCGAATCAAATCAAGTGCTTCCTAAACTAACAGCCAGCCAACAGAGAGCAATGGAGATGTTTTGGCTCCACTTTTGGGGAGCTGTCATGCCACTGCGTTTGCACCCCTGCAGCGGCAGCCTGTGCAGAAATGTTCTGGATGTTGTGGCTGCGGTCCAGAGTTGAAGAGTAATTTTCAACAGAGAGCAGGTGGGCAAAATGGAAATGAAATGGCAAAAACTACTGCAGAAGGTGAAGAGCTTGGCCCTGGAAACAGATCATCATCTGCTGTTGGAAAGTATTTTAGATTTAGGGCAAGTGATGGTTATCAAAAAAAAAATATATATGAAAAAGAGTGCATGAGAGTCATGTCTGTGCTGCAAAGCAACACAACTAACTTCCTTTAACCACCTGAGAAAACACAACAAACTGTATGTAGAATATATGAAGGTCAAGAAGAATAACGACACAAAATCATTGAATCCCTATACTTGTCCAGTTTAATGTCAAATATTCTCTACAGTGCATCACTATGTTGTGCGGAGTGAAAGTGAAAGTTGATTTAATTTGAGGTAAAAGGTTTTGGTACAATTTCTAAAATAGTTTTTGTCTTCTACTCTTTGCAGTGTGACAAAGAACCAATCTTATTTTAATGCAAAGAGTTGCACATTCACAGAAATATAACACAGCATGCAAGTAATAACAGTGCTTTGTTTGAACGTAAAAACGCACTAAAAATACTTTGTAATGAATGTAAAATGATGACTTTTGTGCACGCTTTTTATGTAACTTTTGAGTTAATTATGTAGAATGAGTTTGTGAGTGAATGAGGGAGTGTTTTGGTCACAGCTTGACTTCATAAGTTCTTTTACTGTAGTATTACCTCGACATTAGCTAAGACATCTACAGTGATATTCTTATGTGCTGTGATGGAGATAAGTGCTGCTGTGCTTCTCCCATTAAGACCCAATGACACACTGCATCAGTGTCACACCACCAGCCCTCTATTAGACATATTATTCTGTTCTCTTTATCCTTTTCTGTCTGTCCTGATTTCCTCGTGTCTTTTGTTTCCTCTTGAGAAAACCGACAGTATGTTTCTGTTTGTCTATGCATGTGATGCGTAGTTTGCTCTTTCCGACTTCCGTCTTTGTGGAATCTTTAGGGTTGATGGTCTGGTCAAGAATAGCAGCGTCCTGGCTTTGACCCAGTGGACCAGTGTCACATACAATCAGACTGAGTGTGCTTGTGTGTGTCAGAAAGCATCAGAGTTTGCCTTTTGTTGGCTGAAATACTGGTCAGCGTAGGCCATGTAGAAACTGGATCTAATATGTTCAATAGGCAGATAATTTGTGTGTGTTCATGTCATATCTTTTGCCGGTCTGTTTATGTTGACTTTGCGCAATGAGATATTCATGCACCAGTTGCATTCATGTTTGTGCATGTGGCGTGTGTGTACATTGGTTCATTTATAGGCATTTCCCCCCGCTATGCCTGTTTTTGTACTCTGCGGCAGCTGTGCGGTCGAACAGCCATGAATGGCATCTTTCTCCCCCATTTGTACTCACTGTTCTTTCTCTCTGGCGCAACAGGACACAACCCGCAATCCCGGTAAACGGGACAAAACAACAACAAATCAGTTCCCTCAAGAGCGTACACCTTTTCCCGTCTCCTCCATGCATCATTTATTGGTTAGCCGGGACGGACGGTTGACAGACAGACTGATGACAGGCAGTTAGAGGCAGACGGTCAGACAGCAGCTGGCTTGTGGATCGACAGGCGGGAAGCTTTCATTTCACAGCAGAAAAAAAAAAAAAAAAAGCGGTGGCTTGAAACTGAATAATTTAGCTCAATGCAGCTGGGAAAGTAACTTGGATAATTCATGCATTGGGCACACTTTGTGAGTGAAAGTGTGCTTGCTGTGATTGGTCTCCGTGTGCAAGTGTGAGCGATTGGGCTTTGAATGAATTACAAAAAAGTCGGCAAGTGTCGGGCGTCTTGTGCGTGTTTGTGTTTGTGTGCATGCGGTGGCTCTTTGAATGAATTACAAAGTCAGATGTGCACTTGTGACAAATCCCTTGTAAGGATGGTGGTGCTGCAGCTCGAGGGATAACAAGGAGCTGGCGAAGCTTCAACATGAAATGCAAAGGACACCGACGAACACACTCATGCAGAGTTACAGACAGCACAGAGGGTTGTTTCATCAGCAGACTTGATCTCGGTGTCGACATGAGACAGGGGGTGGATGAGTAATTCTGCTGAATCCTCTCTTGGAGTGGTGGGCTATTCTGCTAGAGAAAAAAAGATTCCCCCTTAAATAAACAAAATGCCTCCAGCAGTTGCAGATATTGTTATAGTTCACTGTTTTTAGTTTGCCGAATTTCATCAAAAAATAGCCTCACACCTACAAGGAATAGCAAGTTTAAATAGATTTTTGCACTCAGGTATAAGAATCATATGATAAATTTACTGCTTTCAGTGGGTATTTTGCTGCTAATTAGTTTCGATTTTTGCAAACTTTGACCTTTTTTCAGGCTGTGTCCAAAATTACACCCTATTTATGATATAGTTTGTTGTATTTACACTTCGCCATTTGTTTAAACGTATAATTAAACCCACTATATTGTGCCAACAAAACTCAACAGTGAAATGAAATAAGTTTAATTGAGCGCATGTTCAGTTCGTCTCTGCTAACTATCTTGCAATTCAATACGTTTGGTAGATGTGACCAGTTAAGATTCTGTTAAAGTAATGCTTTATGTAACTAGAATTGTGGAATCTAACTTCATGAGATCTTTGTGAATTCCTAGTCACTTAATTGCAATTGAATTTGTCCCTTTGTAGGCAACAGTTACTGAAACATGACCACTGCTTTTTTTGTGTTTGTTTGTTTGTACTTTAGCCATCTAGGTAGAAGTCCCTGTTTCTTTAAACTGTCCAGGATTAAATATAATCCCTTTGCCGGAGAGGAAATTCTCTCAGTGCAGTTTGGATGGTGCGTTCAGGTACAGTGGATGAGCCCTGCAGGCAGAAGACATGAAATTCTCCCTAAACACTTTAGCTGTAGCAGGGATCCCATCTGCATGGCGGGGACTCTTATGTATTTCCAGTCCAAATCCCAGTTCAATTGCATGTGTGTGTCCATGTGTGAATGGGTATCTGTGTGTGTCCATGTGTGTCCTGCATACATTGCTGTTTTTGAATAGGCTGCTTGTGTGAGTTTGCTGCCTGTGTAGCAGCAGCAGCAGTAGGAACATTTGTAGACATTTCTACAGTTTCTGCGTTGATGGATCAGCCGGTGTTTACGTTTCTGTGCTTGTATGAACATCAGTGTTCAGTGGTTGATGTATCTGTTTGTACATGCAGGATTAGGAGCACGGCTCAATTCATCTTGTGTATGTATGTGTGTGGCAGGTTGCAGTGAGCAAGTCAGCGGGAAACTGTGCTATTTTAAAGCGTTACATGTCGATCTGTCAGCTGACACTCCCTGCTGATGGCTGGTACGCTCTCAAAGAACAAAGTACTGCTAAGTGTGAAGTAGGGATGCAAATTATAACAATTTTCTTGAGCTAAAGTCAGCCACATTGACAAATATCAATGTATTAATCTTAAAATAGCAATACATATGCCAATAAAACCATTACGGCATCAACTACTGATATTTAATGTTCAGAAAGTGGCATTAGGGATTTGAAAAACAGATAAAGTAAACACCAGATTACCTAAGTATTAAACAAAGACAACAAGCTGCAGTTTTCCACAGTAAATATGCCATAGCAGTTTAAATCTCTTCACAGCAAACTTGAGTCATAATGGTTCTTTATAACAAAACAATTCTCATACCTGATGATGGAGTTACTTATTCACTGTAGTTAATGTTGGTCCAGCTGCTGAAAACAGCTGCTTAGCCAGTACAGATGTGCATCATTACTATAGCAGCAATTTATCAGTCCAGTATATCTGCCACAATTTACTGCCACCTCTAAAATGTATTTATACTCGTCGAACAGTGTTGCCGATACACTTTATAGCTTCAGACTGAATGTTATTGGAGGTATGTAATCAGCGTCCTGCTGCTCCTAAACATTGGCAGCAGACCTCAACTGATATATCAGTGGGCCGATATTATTGGCTGATCACAGATAAATCGATGTCAGCGTGTATGTCGTCCGATATGTGCAGATACGTAGACATTTTTTTACAGTCTATACTATAAAAGAACATGCCTTAAAAATGGCGTCATCAAACAATTTGACCATCAGAACAGGTCATTGTTCATAATCCTCTCAGTACTGTCTGCAGCACATGTAGCAGAGTATAGACCACAGTTTAGCAGAGGGCGGTGTGGAGTCAAGTGGTGTCTTTATCATAAGCTGATAACTAGTTTGCGAAAAACATTGCGGGAAAGTTATTAAATAATACCCTTATCATTTTACCCTTTCAGTATAACTCTAACAGGTGTGTATATATATAAAGTTTATATATAGTGTTTTGGCCGATATGTTGATACCAGAACCCATAGCATCTGAATCGGCCCCAAAATCCAATATCGGTCGGGCTCTAGTTATCAGGGTTGCTTTCAACAGCTGGTCAGTCTTAGCTTGCGATCTTTGTTAGCATTACAAAATCCTAGTTTAGTGTTATCTAGCTACACCAGACAGCTGTCATCTTTTTCACAGCTTTTTTTTGCAGAATTCATGAACATCTTATTGGAAGTCAGCGAACACGTGTAACTTCAGTCTAACACTATCCACTCCAAACTGTCTATGTTTTTCTTTTTTGATATTATTTTTACACAATGTCATCTCTTTTTTTTGTCTTCTTATCTTTCCTTAAAGAGGCAAACCATACAGCCAACACTCACCATAATGCATTTTTTAAAATTAGTTTTCACATCCACTGTTGACAACACAGACTTCCTGTTTCAATCAGTTCACAGAGTGAGATCTGTTCCTCATGTTTAAAATCAGTGGTATGTCCCTTTAAACTGCTACTCACGCTCTTCGTGTATATTCTTCATAGACATTGAAACGTCTAAAAACTTGATATTTTTGTATCATATTTGATTGTGAGTTTTTATTGTGTCCACTTTCCAAGCTTTCAGCATATGAACGCGGCCTCAATAAGAGGTTGTGTGAGTCTATAGAAAGTGTTAGAGATATTATTAACACCTGTGCTGGATGTGTCCACTGGCTAGTCATCTCTCAGTGGGCAATGAATCACTGCAGTAAACAGCTCGTATTGAATCAAATACAGGCTGCTCCTGCTATCGCTGCATCATGCAAAATGATTTATGACCCCGCAGTGTTCAGGATTAAATGGCCGGTGTTGTATCTCTGCTAAAGGCTCTGCATCATTATGGCTATAACTGTCAATTCTTCTGCCTCTGGTTACATTGTGTGAAAGGTTTTGCCTTAAAATTAGAAAATCAAAATTCCGTGTTGCTCATAATGTATTTATGTAAGTTTGTTTTGTGTGTTGGTGCAGAAATACAGAGACATTTTCTAAGCTTTGATTTTATTTCACCTACTCAGATTATTGATTGCACCTCCTCTCTCTCTCTTCGTGATTTATTTATTTCTATCCAGATTTTTTAGAAGTGTTTTGTTTTCTGTCACTCTGCTCGTGTCCTAGGACCTCTCTCCAAGTCTGTGTAATCGAGCTGAAACATTAAAAAATACTCATGTGGGTGTTTGTACTCTTTCTGTTGCAGTGCTGGCCAGTTTCCGAGGGACTGTCCAGCATGGCCTCCCGCTGGAAATTGGAGACACGGTGCAGATCCTGGAGAAATGTGAAGGTACAGTGCTCACGCTGCAGTTCTTCTGTATGCATTACCCTAGCAATTAGCTACTTTCTATGAGGGAAAAAAAATAGAATTAAAACAGAACATTGCATGCAAGGAAACCAAATGCTTTGCTTGAGCAGTGAGGTGAAGACTTGTAAAGCTATTTCCAACACTTCTGCTTTAGACGGTAGACAGACTAAACGAATCAGTGCCATAGCTGTCATATTTATGAACTTCTTTTATTAAATCTGTACTGCACACACAGTTATGCATGTTAATACACTCACATTTATCCACTGATTTATGAATACAACAGGGCCAGATGCAGATATATTACTTGGCGCTGACTTGCACAAACAAACTCGAGCAAGAATGTAGGTTTCTTGTACTGAAAGTTCACCAGGTGGACTTCACAGACAAACATTTCTCACATATACCGAGCTTCTCTGATATTTTCTTGAGGGACATCCAGATGCAGTGCGCATACAAAATGAGCTATGTCTTGTCTGTGATGAAGGCCTGTGGAAATTCATGTTTTGCTGCTGTTTCCTGCACCACAAACTGGCTGCTTCTCCCGCCATCCTGCCCACACTTGGTCTGTTTTTCTCCTTTAGTTGCTTTTTCTTACACTCTCTCTCCTCTGCTGTCTGTCTCTGCCCGTGTATGTTAATATGTTTTTTTAATATCTCCTTCTTTCTAGCTTTCTTTTTGCTGTTCTGTCGTAGGCCTGCTTTAATTTCTACAACAATGTGGAAACATTTCACACTCTGTTATGCACACCTAAACACAAATACGCAACCATGCGTATGCAACCGATGCATACACACCTCCCTCTTCCGGTGCTCTTGACACACTCACTTCCTGCTGGGAGACAGAAACGCACAAACCGAGAGACCGGCAGCCAGTCAGTCGTGCAGCTAGCCAGCCAGAGGGATGTGATATTGTGGTAAAGGGCCCAAAGGAAGGAGACAATAGCACAGCCAGCGGAATGCTTGGCCCAGAAGGGTGGAACTAAATCAAAATCCTGCCAGCAGCGAAGAGGCTGAGAGACAGGCTGCTGACAGTATAGGAGACAGACTAATGGCTCTGCCTCATGTTGATACTGTTGACACTTCAAAACACAGGAGCTTATAGAGCGAGCGTGTCTGTACTGACATGTGGCTCCTGTCTGTAAACGCACCGCCTCGGTAATTGATTTTTGACTCGGCCCCTTCAGTGGCTCTTTCTTGAACTTTTGTTAAGTTTCTGACAGCAGCGAATACATTAGGCTGACTGCGCCGTATATAAACTGAGATTTAAAATGCCGCTTCCTCAACCTGCTCCGTCTTGTCTTCCCCTACAGCCGGTCTGTGGAAGTATAGCATGGCAAAGAGCTGTCACAACGTTTGACCTGAAAAAAAAAAGTGACTCATCTAGGAAACACTGAGCATGTGCTCCACAACCCAGACGAATTACTCAGTACTATCCTGACCATGCATGAATGAAACAAATCTGGAAGAAAACACTACCTAAGTCACAGATGTTCTGGCAGCGGTGATTTGAATAATCTATTCCATTTACATTTCAGTTATTTAGCTAATGCTCTTATCTGGAGGGACTTACAATGGATGCAACAGTGGAATGAACTTAAATTGTCAGGTTGGAAAAGAGCATCAGCTGAAAAGCCTCTGTAAATGTAAATTGTATTAGATTGTTTCTGTCAGTGTTGGGATTTGCAAAAAACACATCAAGCACGTACTGATTTGGCCTCAACCCAGACTGGTAATGGTGTGAGAAGAGTACGAGTGAATGCAAACCACAGTTATTTTA
The DNA here is from genome assembly GCF_022539595.1 of Amphiprion ocellaris. NCBI lineage: Eukaryota > Metazoa > Chordata > Actinopteri > Pomacentridae > Amphiprion > Amphiprion ocellaris. Next base: position 8,660,301 of record NC_072786.1, read on the forward strand.
GCTTTCTTTCTGTGTTTGCATTTGTTAACATCTGCGAAAACGAGTCGTAGTCATATTTATAGGGTTCTCGGTGGAGGTGTTACAAGTTTCTTTCCTTCACTTGCTCGTGGTCACTGCAAGCATATGTTTCGAGTGCTGCTTTGTCACATTACATGTAATCTAAAATGACATTCTTATTGGCCGTGGAAGTATTCAGCGACAGAAGTTAGCCATCTGGTAGTATTTAAGTCCACTTTTCACGTGACAGCAAGATAGAATACAAATAAATGTTTGTTGGACTTCTTACAAAAATGGGAAGAAAGGGTTCATTTTGATTAAATCACAGTCAAAACACATCTATCTCCTCTCCTATCCTTATTCTGCTCCTATTAAATTTACAGTTTTTCATATTTCTCTGCTTCTTCTGTTCTGCAGGCCATAAAAATCTAAATGTGTAATATTAATAGTGACTAGTAATTATAACAGTGCTTTTTCTCTGCAGGATGGTACCGAGGATTCATCCTGAAGAACCCAAATGTAAAGGTGAGCGAACTTAATTTGCTTTGTCTGTAGTTTGTTTGTACCCTCGTTAAACACAGATGCCCTCCTTATTCTCATCTTCGAACAGTATGTTAGCTGACAGAGCACAGATTTCGAATGGAAAGTCTCCCTCAGGCCTGTCATTGTTAGCCAAAACCAGCAATTTCACCAGCTGAGATGACAACTGTCAGGAGCAGATGTTATCAGTTGTGCCTCTGCTTCTCTGACTATGACAAGTCAAAATACCTGCTAGTTTGGTGAAACCGTGTGATTTTCCTGCAGGGCTCCACCCAACTTGAGCTGAAGTAGAGGTATAATCAGGGAGATCTAATTAGACAAGAGAATACACCTGTGTGCGTCTACAGAACGGTGGAGGAGAGAAGCCTCTTTTAGGATGAGCAGAAAGATACTGTATGTGCAGAATAGAGAAAGGGAGCGACATTATGTAAAGAAGAAGGCTACAGACTTAAAAAGACTTTTAATTGTACCTGGAACATAAAACCTCTCATAAAGTTAATATTTTGTCACACTTATTATGCATTTAATAACAAATTTTCTTATGTCTGTCTTAGATAATTTTGTTAATACCGACACTGCAATAAGCAAATTCCAAATTTACGCTCACATTGTGATTGTTGACATTTGCAAAGGCAGTCTGAGGATAGAACAAAAAGGAAATGTCAGTTTGATGAAGGCACTTACAATTGTGACCAATAGGTCTTTATCTGATTACAGTTTGAGAACAAAAACACTCATCCTTGCTCCAAACCAACCATCCATCCATTATCTGTAGACCACTTAATCCTCATTCGGGTCACGTGGGGGCTGGAGTCTATCCCAGCTGATTTAGGGTGAAGGCAGGGGACACTTTGGACAGGTCACCAGTCTATCACAGGGCTATATATACAGACAAACAAGCTCACATTCACACCTACAGGCAATTTGGAATTATCAGTTAACCTCAGCATATTTTTGGACTGTAAGAGGAAGCCGGAGTACCTGGAGAGAACCCATGCATGCACAGGAAGAACGTGCAAACTCCAATCAGAATAATCCCATGCCCAGGCTGGGACGTGAACCGGGAATCTTCTAGCTGCAAGGCGACGGTGCTAACCATCGAGCCACTGTGCCACTGTGCAGCCCCCCAAACCAACCACCTGAACCAAAATAAATCATTACTGGTAATTATGACATTCCGAAAAAATTGTGTCTTTTTAAAAATTTTCTATAGTTTTTTTCAGAATCAACTTTAATGGCTAAGTACGTACACAACATACAAGCAATTTGTTTTGGCTGCTGGTGTCACCTTAGGAATATGGAAGAGAATAATACAAAATAAAGAAACTATAGAAAGAGGAACAGAAAGGAAAATAAAAATAGCAGTAATAAAATTAAATATAACACAATATATACAAAAATTTACAGCTTGAAAGAAATATATAAACACGGTAGTGCAAATGATAATTGCATGATGCAGTGCAAAAAGTAGAGACTGCTGTTCATGATGCAAAAAAGTAAATACTGTACATGTCCATTGGAATGCTGTCTATCGTACAGGTGTGTACGAATGGCTCATCTGCTTATCAGGGTGATGGCAGCGGGGAAGATTTTTTTAAAAGATTTGTCCCTTTTATAATGCGAAGAGTCACTTTGCATTTCACTGGGACAGATAAAAACTCTTGAATCCCATGCACGAAAGATAAAAATCCCACGAGCTTGTAGAAGAATATGCAATCAACCATGCGAGGAGTTAGGTGTTTGTGTGTTGCACTTAGCCTCAGATGCTTCAGCTTAAGTTCTGCTTTGATCTCTTTAAGTCAGTAGGGAGCAACATCCAGTTTATTAGCATCAAACATTGTGCGCACATCTTTTTTTTTGTCTGCTGAATCCCATTGCTACTTGCTTTTATCTCTGTCTGCTCCCCTCTCTCCCTCCAATCTCCTTCTTTTCGCAGCTCCGTATCGATTACGTGCATCATTGTCACAAATGTTTAATGCTAATTACACTGCAAGCAAATGACTCAGGGAGCATTCTCATTAACCTGTAAATCTTCCACCCAAAGGGGATCTTTCCATCCAGCTACATCCACTTGAAGAATGCCCACGTGAAGAACAAAGGGTAAGTAGTGTCACGTGTTGTTGTTGTTGTTGTCTGCTTCCATGTCTGTGTGCGCAGGTTGTCTGATTCTCATTCATGTGTTTGCAGGCAATTTGAGACCGTCATCCCCGTTGAGGACTCCGTCATCACGGAGATGACGTCAACTCTGAGAGACTGGGGCGCCATGTGGAAACAGCTCTATGTGGTAAGAATTGCTGAACACAACCACACAAACACACTTTTTACATTGATTTAAACATCACAGCTCCTTAAGCGAAGCCGCCTTCTTTTTAGGTTTCTCATGCAGGGAGTTTATTTGGTAATTCCAAAGCCGCAAACAGTCAAACGCTTTTTCATACACATTCATTAGCTGGATTGATTGTGTTTGTGGCCTATTAAGCTATCTGGGGTGCTGATTAAATTGAGCTGATGAATACTTGGAGATCAAAGTGCATAAATTTGCGGCAAAAAGCAGCAGGACACTGAAGCTAATTTGCACAAATCCATTTTAAGCCCCTCTGTCTGCTCCTCTCTCCGGGTCGCCCTCTTCCTCTCAGTGTCGATTTGGTTCTCTAATGTGCGCCGTGTCGCTTTTCGTGTTTTCACTTATGTTTTTTTAGGGAGTCAGTGTTGATGCAACTGTATGTTTTCATCTTCTTATCTGTGCCTTCCCTTCTGCCATCCTCATTCTGTCTTCTCCTTCTTGTCAATTTCCCTTTCATTCATCGCCTTTGACTGAATCTCATTTTTTTCCCTCTTCCCGGAATCCTCCTCTCATTGTTTTCTCCTCCAACAGAAGAACGAAGGGGATTTGTTCCATCGGCTTTGGCACGTGATGAATGAAATCTTGGACCTGAGGAGGCAGGTGCTGGTGGGCCACCTCACTCATGACCGCATGAGGGACGTCAAGCAGCACATCACGGCGAGATTGGACTGGGGCAACGAGTGAGTAGAAGAAGGGCCGAGAGGGAGAGGACCTCTGGTTTCAAATGTCCAGCTTCACAGGGACTTTTTAAACACACATGAACCATATTGATGTTTGTTTTTCATTTGATTAATAATTCATCAAACTTTGCTTCTATGACAGATCCACTTGTGTACTACACATTCTTGGATTGATTTTCTCTCCCTTCATTTTACGCTGCTGTAAAAAACTCAAATTTCAAGGGCTTGAGGCTTGCTTGAGAGCAATCCATCACAAAGAACATTCTGTCAGCTTGTTTTTGTAATGATTAGCAGAAGGAGGTAATATAGTTGTAAACCGGGACCATTTTGAGCATTCACTTTTTGATGATTTGAGAGTTATTTCCATAATTTGCATATTGATGTCTTCCATTGTTCAGTATCACACTTTTTTTAGGAACTGTTATACCTTTATCTGCGGTTATTGGAGGCACAAGAGACTAAGAGAAGGAGATAGTTAGTGAGCAAAATGTAGTTTTTCAAACTGGTTATGGACTCTGGAGGCATGCACTTTGGAGGTGTCAGTCTTGATTTCTGCTCGTGCCTGTTTCTTGAATCTGTTAATTACAACAAGAGTCAACAGTAAATTACAGATGACAACCTGAATCTGTTGTTACAACCTGAACCAATTGTTGCTTTGCAGTGGCTGAAAATTGCAATTACATCAGTTTTTAAGTCATTACTGGTGTTGACATGTGATGGAAAGAGAAGCAAACAAGAGTGTTAAGTTCTTTGGTAGGAATGCACTGACCCAATGCAGTATTCTCTTTTTCCACATTTGGTGAATAGGAGCCAAGGCACTTAATGGAATGTGGAGGGGCTGGGGATCAACACTGGGCAAAACTTGCACTAATCAATACTTTATCTCATCATTGTAACTGAATGAATGCAACTGATAGCAGTGACCCTGAACTGTATGGCATTGACAACTATACATATAAGCTGTATATATATTGATTTCTAACTGTATTTAGAGTGGATCAGTCATGTAATATCTGGCCAATATCTGATCCATTCTATACTATTGTGCTGATTCAGGTCTGGTGTATTAGACTTTCTAGTTCCTGGGAATTCTTAGAATCTGAAACTGTGTGGTTGATTGTATGTGATTTCCCAACAAAATGGAAAAGCTCTTCAATCAACCAACTGACTCTAAGGGGGTGCGTCTACAAAAGCATTTTTTTGCCTGCTGAAAGTGCCAGGCGTTCTTCTTCTTCTAAAAAATGTCCAGCTGGGAACAATTGAAAGTTCTTTGCAGGTGCAGCTGAGCCACTTTAGTTGCTATAATTCGAAATCTCCACATAAGTGATGTATTGCAATTACCGATCAACTGGCTGACTCGAGCTGATTGCCTGATAGGCCCATTGTGAGCAGAATAGTCCTCCAAGCGTTATTTTTCCTATCAATATTGTGATAGTCCAGGGATGTCATTTGGATTAGACATTGCTACTTAGAGACAAGCAGTATTAACTTCTTGTCCATTGTAGTTCAGGTGTTGTTTAATATTTGCACCGGTAGGATGTAATGGTTGGTTGGTGTGGGGTTTGCCTCTCCTCCAGTGTGATTGGATAGATAGACAGATAGATAGATCAATCCATAGATAGATAGATAGATAGATAGACTTTATTCATCTTCTTGGGGAATTTCTCAGTATCCATTAGGTCACACATGTTACATTGAATAAAAATGAAGAAGGAGAAGAAGAAAATGCTTTGCTGGACACTTCCTCCTTAAAATCTTGGATGTCTCAGTTTCGTTGAAACTGTTTGAATTGTTCCCAGTTCCTGCTCACAGTTGCATAACCACATTATAGTATAGCACTATAGCTTCTGCAGAATTAATGAGTAAAATAAATCAAACTTTATGTTCACTGTAAGGGATAACCTGCAGAGAGTTTAAAGTCTAAAAGTATTTTTCACTACACCTGTCAGGAAGGTGGAATAATCGATCTAAAAACTTACCACGCTTTGGGAAATTACCATCAATAATATCAGTCAGATTTGTTCTTAATGAGCCAAAGTAAAACCTATAAATCCACCAATTGGGTCTTAAAACAAATCGGTTCCTCCAACATTTGTGGTTCGGCTCAACTAATATGTGAAGCAAACAAAACTAAAAATAATCACGTCTCATTTCACATTTCTTTCTCAGCTTCTTTTCTTCAGCTTCCTGCAGCTCTCCAACTTGTCTTCACTTCCTCTTCTCTCTCTCCGACTCTTCTTCTCTCCTCTGTCTTTTGTTGTCACCTTCATTCCCTGCAGGCAAACTCATCACTCAAATCAAGAAACTCTCTCCATCCTTTCCTCCCGCTCTCTTCTTTCTTTCCTCTCTCCATGCCGTCGGGGTGAAACGAGAAAAAAAAAAATCCTCAGAACTTCTGTCGCGCTCTCTTTCAGTCTGTCCTCACCCTTCACTCTCCTTCATTTCCCTGCTGTGGGCCCTGCTTGAACACACATCCATACTTAGTGAGGAGGTGGTTGGAGGGTCCCTCGGTGTGGGCTGTTGCATGCCTGACCAGGCTCGTCTCTTTTATTGCTGAGAAGTAGACACACTCTAGTGTGTCGGTTTTGGTCCGCTGAGATGGCTAACCTAGAAGAAAGGTAGGATAGAGGTGTTTGTGGATAAGAATAAGAACAGAGAGGGTTAAAGGATAGAGGGGAAGGATAAAGAGGGCAGCAGGAATAGCAGCTGTAAGGACAGGGTGTTTTCTTTCATATGTTCTTCAATAAAGCAGACAGCCTCTTCAGTTTAGTTTGAAGGCTGACAGGTAATCTGAAATCTCTGGTGTGTGTGAACTTGTCCATCTGTATGGTTTGTTATTTATGCTCAGACCTGCCACAGAAGTCTTATCTGTATGTATCACTTCTTCAATGCGTTTCAGACAACTTGGCTTGGATCTGGTCCCGAGGCGAGAGTTCAGCATGGTGGACCCGGATGAAATCAGCGTCACAGAGCTTTACAGACTGGTAAGCGGACTCAAAGATCTTCACTTTGTGTTCTTAAAACTAACCCCCATTCAGAGGGTTTATTGTCCCTACAGCAGAATAATAGTGTGTGCAACCAGACCATTCTCCAGTGCTGACACAGTGCTATGGAGAAGGGTCTGACTGTGTTTTGAAAATGTATTTCACAGCTACAGATTTGACACTGTGGCTAGCTTCTGCAGCTTTACAGAAGATATGAAACCTATTACAAACAGTGAAAAGATGTTTTACAAGTGAGTACTCAAGACTTGGTCAATTCCAGCTATCCCTGTAACTGGCAGAAAAAGTCACATTGTGCCCTTTCATTCACATAGACCCATCAGACCTTAAACTGTAGAAATAAATAGAAATAATGCAATATGACAATTCATGGTTCAGAAAAATATAACAAATCTTGGATAATGGATACTTTTGTGATCAGGCTCTTGTGAAGGATTTCTATGATGGTGAACAAGGTTCAGACCGTCCTTTCAGCAACCGTTTTTGAGCTTTTCTGTGGTACGACATGATAGTTCACTCTTTACTGGGTTGTTACTGAATTGTAGATGTTCACATTTCCATTTTCTCCAAGAACTTGAATCACGTCTCCGTGTTGGCATAAATATTGTAATTGAAAGTCAGCTCTTGTCCTTGGTAGCAGCAGTTGGCAAAACGATTTGGTGTTATCCACCCAATACACCAGTGATATCAGTGTTTTTCCTCACATGTAGTCGAGTTGAAGGACTACATTCTCCCTCTTCCATCTGCCTCCTTATTTCTTCCCTTCCTTTCCCTACTGTTTGCTCCCTGCTTCCCTTTCCCGCTTTCTCCAAGCCCCAGCCACTGTTACCGTGGCAACCACTTCTCTGCCCTGGTACAGTGTAGGGAGGATTGTAACACACACACACACACACACACACATGCACACCCACAGTGTGTCGGCTTTCCCTTCACAGGGGTAATTGAAGCTCTTAATCCATCTGTTTCTTTTTTTGTTAGTCAAAACAAAAGCAGGCATCGCAGGAAGAAAGCTTAATGCACCTCTATTAAATGGCGTACAAAATGAGCAAATGACTGCAATTCCCCTATACTGGGACAAGATAAAGGGACAGGCATTCAGTGCTGTCATCCGCATACAAAAACACACAAGAGCCGCATGCAAGAAGACACAACACACCGTTTCAACGAGCCCAAATTACATCAATTATTTTTCAGTGAGATCTTGTGTTATGAGAACAGCTCCTTTCTTTCCTGTCTTGTGCTGTGCTGCTGTGGTGTGGCTTAATTAAATTGAGATGGGGATTACCTGATGTGTGTGTGTGTGTGCATATGTATGCATGCCTGTGTGTGTGTGTGTGTGTGTGTGTGTGTGTGTGTGTGTGTGTGTGTATGCATGCCTGTGTGTGTGTTGAAATGGCAGTGGGGTGTTACTGTGGGAAAATGTAGCTGCACTGTATCAAGGAATTATGTGATATCTACCCAGTGAGAATAAAGAGGACATAAGGAAGAATAAAGGGAAGACAGCTGAATAATATATATACATATACACTAATGGTCATTTTTACTATGCATTAATGTATAGAGTTGTTGATTCACAGCTCTTACAATAAAACATCAGGGAATAATTAGAAATTTTGACTTATTGTCGTTGTTAGGAAGAAAGTAAACGCGATTTTGTGTTATAAATAATCCTCACGTGTATGTATGTATGTATGTATGTATATATATATATATGTGTGTGTGTGTGTGTACACACACACACACACACACACACACACACACACACACACACATATATATATATATATATATATATATATATATATATATATATTTATACTTCAGTAATTTTAAACAGGGAAAACGATGAGGTTATTGTTTATTAACTTTTCCAAAATGTATTTTCCAAACTACTTATCAATGTATTATGAACACTAAGCTGGACTCCACACCATTTGCTCAGCTGTGATACGTAGTCTGCTACATGTGCTGCTGATAGTACTATAAACAATGGAGTTGGAGCCACTCTGTTGGGTGAACATTAAAACATTATTTATAATTTCCCCTAAGTGCTTTTTTTGTATTATGTTCTCTAAAAGACAGTTTTCATGTGTGCCCATACTGGACAAGATATGCACTGATAGCAATATATGAGTATGAGTAACTGATATATCAACTGGGCTCTAATATTCAGTATGTAAGTGACGAAAGTTATTTTCTTACGGTGTGCAGCTCTGCATATTATGTCCAGTCCATTGGAGTTATTAAGAAGATCATCTGTGGAGATCAAAGGCCAATTTTTAATTGGACGCATTTGACTTTACTACCAACAACAAACACTTGAAGCATTTGGTTTGGTAACAGCTTTAAAGTAAGAAACTCTCATGCAAAGTCTATTCATTTGGGATAGCTGTCTGTAGAGCAAAGGCAATCAGCTTCAAACTTCCCGTTTTTTCCTCGGAGACTTGAGTTCAGTGCCGAGCGCGAGCCGAGCAGACTAGAGTTTAGATCTCGCAGCGATGAATTCATTAACAGTGGCAGATCAGACGGCGGTGATAGATAGCTCGGGTCTGGCCCTGGACATGTGGTCGTAAAATACCCTCAGCGGCTTCGTTTATCACTAAAGAGAAACACTAATGCTTGAAAGCCTTCACACATCCACAGGTCTTCTTCCCACAAGCTTAAAAAGTGGGATAAAGGAGGCTTAAGTAGTCATGTAGAAGTGAGCGATGGCAGAAGGATTTAGAAGTTTCTCTGCGGCCTCAGTTTGACCCGTCACTCCTTCTTGAAGCTCCTCGTAGTCCCACAGTCGCGCCACTCCTCATGCTGTTTGGGAAAAGATTACTGAGTGAACAATAATAAGACGGTTGGCCAAGCACACACATGGTCACGTCCCCTCTCTGGTCGGCTATCTCCCGGCCTCTGCTTGTTGCCTACAGCATTATGTGTTGCAGGTAGGGCTGCCAGCCTGTCATGTCTACCCTTTGTGTCTAGTCATGCTGAAGCTGTCATATAACCACGCACTGTTCCCGCCGGGCAGCTTAAACGACACGCTGAAAATAACCTCGTAATAAAATCCCACAACATAAATTAGGCCTTCCCAAGACCTAGTCATTCTGCGTCAAAACCCTGCTGTGTATAGAAACACTGATCTGGTTGAGAAAAAACTAAACATTGTGCCTTGTTGTTAGATCATTCTCCGGATTGTTTTCTTCTGGGATCTCAGATACTATAGCGCAGAGGAGTGAGGGCAAAACAAAACATATTCATCACTTTGACAGATATTTCAAATTTAAAATGATTTGTGGTATAATTTTTGAACGTGTTTAAGTGTAATGCCATGTACACACAGTGGTTTTTGCACAGCTTTATATTTATATCGCAGCCTGAGCTTATCATTTGTGTTTGATTTCTTCCCCTCACTGTTTACACAATAGCTCATAAATCAACCTTTAGAGTTTTAAACCATCTCTGAAGCACTGTAGCTTAAGATTTTGTTGCCTTTATGTTTAGTCAAAGCAATATTGTTGTTGCTTGGTGAGGCATTTTTAGATGTGTTCAAGTAAACTGCAAAACCACTGCCTTCATAGTTATGCTTAGGCAGCATAATTGCTGTGAAAAGTAAGAAACAACCTGTTTGAAACCGTATTTAGACAACATCCAGACTAGATTATTGTTTGTCTTCCATGTTTAACTTTGTGACATTATATATTGCCATAAATAATTAATGATCTTGTGATTACAGCAATTATTGTCAATAATCCTTTCAAAAAAATCTGTGTAATTGACATTAAGTCAAAATTATTCCTTCCAATCATAATCACCCAACTTCCTTGTATATGGGTTATTGCCTCTCAGACTGTATTTCCCCCCAGGTGGTTTTCTACAGCAGCAGAAAGTCTTTGTTGAAACCGACAAGCTCCACCAAAGGATCATAGTTTCTTTGTTCTAACTCTGAAAAATTGGGAAATTATTGGCAAATTTTGGGAAAACCACTGCACAGTCAGTAAATTTTGGCCACAGTAATCACAAAATCTTGTTCAGCTTATGTAAGATAGACATCAAATGTAATGATGCAACTTTGAATTACCCCTAACAGACTTGAACATTTTAGGAAATAGATGAGTTACATGAATTAACTGATAGCACCATGTCTGTGCAGCAAAAATGTAGTAGAACCCAGGAGCTCGTTAGCATAGCTTAGCTTAGCATGAAGATTAGAAAAAATTAGTCTAAGCAGGCAACCAATGGAGAAACCACGAAGTTACTGGCTCAACAAACAATCTGAATTGACTTTAGCTCATTAAAGAAGAAATTGTTGTCTAAAAAAACAACAAATGAGATATAACTTGTTGATTAGTAAGCTTTGGAGGAGCTTGTAGAGCTTTTTCCAGTTGTTTTGCTAAGCTAAGCTAACTAGCTGCTGTCTCCAGCTGTATAATATTTGCAATATATGAGCGTGGTTTCTATTTTCTTATACAACTCTTGGTAAAGAAACTAAATCAACATTTTTCCTGTAGTTTTGGATTATTTAAAAATGCCAATAACAAAGTTCCAACACAGTCACTTTTGTAGCTCCAAGCAACAATCTGTGACTTTGACAACAAGATATAGACGAGTATGCTTTAACTAGAATCCTTCTTTTTAACATATTAATTCTCTCTTTAAATGTACTGCTCTAGGTGGGGGGTCCTGTAGCATTTTTACCTTTGTGTCTTCTTGTGTGTGGCTCTTGAGTGTCATTCTTACATTTTAGCATTTTTTGAGCATTTTAGCATAGCATTTTTACATTTTCTTTATCCCCCCTCATTCCTCATCCTCACGGCTCACCATTTTTTTTAATGCTTTACTCCAGAAATGGACGTGAGGCAAAATCTGGCAATGGCTCTGCTGGCCATCTGGTGCCTTGTGTCTATGTGTGTATATGTGTGTGTTTGTGTGTCTTGTATTTGTGGATGTTGACAGCAGATTAGGATGAACCTCTCATAAACAGATGTATAATGTCCATATTGATCTGGATGGCATTTTCAGTGCTACGCCACTGTGTCTGAGTAGGCCTTTTTGATCTTTTTGATACGGATTGACCTAATATAATATCATCATGTAATATCATCCACTGCTAGTGCACTACCAGGCACTGAGATGTGACGTCGTGCTGCAGTATTTTGACTATTTCTTTGCTTGCTTTACATTCGGTGTGAATCTCAGTGTTTGCATTCCTGTTTCGAAGATTAAGCAAAGGGATGCAAATGAAAACACCATTGATTCTCGAGAAAATAATTAGCCTTCTTGAAGATAAGTGGATGAAATGTTTGTTGCTTTTAAACCAGTTTGAAGTGATGTAAGATGTTAAATGTGCTTTCCCAAGTAAAGAGGCAACAATGTGTTTTCTGTGAAAGCCCTTTTACTGCAATATGTACATGCAATGCCCCATTTGCTTTCTCGGCATCACCGCTACCACAAAGAAACAGTCAGACAATACAGCTCGAACTCTCACATTTTAGCCTCTGGTGCTGTCTGCAATATTACACGCCATATTAATATGATCTATATCAACAAACTCTGTATCGGGGCCTATTTTTTCGGTCCTCAAATATATATGCAAATCTGCAGCAGTGATTCCCCCCACAGTGAGATGTCTCAGAGGGATATTACTTATCTTAGAAACTCAAAACTAAATACACCAGCTCTGTACTGTGATTGGCCAGTATTTAAAGAAATGTAACCACATGTTGTTTTTTTTTCCTGGTATTAACTGTATTTGATAAGCTTTGATCCTGCATTTTGAGGATCTTTCAGGATTTAGAGCTTATGGATTTTACTGTTATTTAAACCTTCCCAAATCCACCTCTTGAAATCTGCATTAAAGCAGCATTTGTTTTCACGTGTTTCCCCATTTATTAAAAATTTTGCACTTGCAAAGTTGATATGTAAGGAGTCTCCTTTTCAGAGGATCAATCCGTGCTGATTTTTTTCTCCTCTCCCCCACAGATGGAACATCGGCATCGTAAGAAGGAGACCCCGGCGCCCGCAAGCACCCACCATTTGTTCGTCCATGTGAAGAGTCTGATGAGCGCCAACCTCGGGGAGGAGCTAGAAGTCTTCTTTCACATCTATGATGGACGGGAGAATCGACCACTCAGGTAGAGACTGTAGAGAAAATAATGCACCCTAATTTAAAGAAATATTGATGTAAAATGCATCACTTTTTAACCCTCTGAACCCCAGTATCATAATGTAATACCACCCACTGCTAGTGCACTACCAGGCACTGAGATGTGACATTGTGCTGCGTTGTTTTGACTATTTCTGACTGAGCAGTTTGTGGGTGTTTTTTTTTTTTATTTGCTCCTGTCATATTTTTTCTCACTGTGGACCTGCATCTCTATTGAAACAGCACAACCATGGCTAGAAGTAGAGAGGATTAAAAAATCTCTTTTGCACAATATAATGAAGTTATAATGCCATAAATCATCAAAAAGTACACAGAAAAACTTTATTTACTTGATTATGCATTTTACAAAAAAATTAAATCCAGAAATTGACTTACGAATTACGATTTTCCCGTGGTGGTTCTGCATGCTATAGATGTATAGGTACTTACATTTTGAATTTGTTTCCATACTTGTCTCCTATCTGCTCTGTGGAAACACTGCCTGCAGTTCAACCCAGTTCAGCCCATAAAACCTAAAATTTTTGTCAACTGACTATTGGTCTCAACTGAGTCATTAATAACTTATAACTTATATCATTAATAATGTGTTTAAAACCCACTGGTGGGTTTTCGGGCTCAGAGGGTTAAGCTAATAATAATATTATCCTCATTATGAAATGTTTGTTTTTAAGTGTTCCTCACTGCAACCTGATTTTATGTAGGTCTGTACAGGAGGTTTTTGGACCAAGCAACAGCATTTAAAGGTCACCAGCCTGTGTGTTGTTTGCTTAGACTATATTTAGTTAAAAATCCTCATAAGCTTGCACAGTTATTGCATTTGCTAATGTCCTTTGGGTTTACGAGTTACAGAGATGCAAATGAGATGCACTGGTGATTGCGGGAGGTGTCTCTAATGGTTCCCCGCGTGATGTCAACAAGACTGCTGTAATTGTGTGTTCTGGAAGATTTATTAAATGAAGCAGGTTGTTAAAGTGCACTTGGACACATAAAAGTGGGCAAGGTCATGTCATTTTGTCATATAAAAAAAAAAAAGCCTGTGCCCTCCACATAAAAGAGCCTGTCGCCCTGGGAGTCTGCACACGTTACTTGCATGCATGCTCACACGCACCACACACTCCTGATGGGGTGTTGCCCAAATTGAAGACTGTGTTTAAACTCCCCGGTTTTCAAGGTTCAAAGTGAAGAAATTCTATTTAATGTTGCAAACAAGTGGATTTGTCAGGCGAAGGAAAATGAGTGGGTTGAAAAATGAGCACGGCGACGCTGAAACTTCTTTTGATAAGTCATGCTTGTGTGACGATGCTCTCCGCCCCACAGGGTCACATCAGAGGAATAAAGGTGGCTTTGATGGGAGTCATTGTTGTCTTACTGTTGTGCTGCATACAGTAACCTCACTTCTGTTTGAAATCCACTTTATTATTCATGAACTTTAAAGGTAAGTTTGTCTAAACCTCACATGGAGAATAGCTGCAGTCTCCTCTGCCACTGGGTGAATAATAGCACGCAAGACACCAGGTTCTGTTTTTGCTAGTGTGCTTTTCTGTTTGTTTCTCATGATGCGGTTTATCCAATAGGAAGAAGAACAAAGAGATCTGCATGTGGGCACTTAAGCCACAACTGTGAGTGAATCAGAAGCACTTTTAATGAGAAAGTTGTACTTAAATTTGGTCTCTTGTCTTCTTTTAACTCGTACATCTGAAATTACGATGTAGTTGAAAGGTTTGACAATAATGAAGATGATTTTTTTTCCTGCACTTTGTCTCAAAGCGTGTAATTGGTGACCAGTGCTATCATATTATGTTCCACTTGACGCACTTTGCCTTTCCATTTTACTGTCATTATCCGTCTCCTTTTTTTCTGTCTCTCTCCCTCTCCCTCTTCTTGCTACTTCAAAAGATCAAGTACCTTCTACAGGTATGACTAATTAGACTCCTTCAGCTCCTGTCATACATTTGAAGGGGATTTCCAATATGTTCTTTGAAACACAATGAGGTCTGCTTTAGAAATTCAACATATTTTATAAACTGAATATACAATAATGAACAGACACAAAGGTGTATTTTCCTTATAGCAGCTTATCTTGGTGCCTTGGTGTAAACCCAGTCATTGGCGTTTAACCACTGTGCGTTCATGCGTCTAATTTTCCACGTTTGGATCAGTTGTCTTTTTGAATGATCTCACAGTGGCAGCTCGCCAACCTTGTCTCTCACTGTCTGGTCCCATGCATAAACACAGACACACAAATTTACACAATCTGCCTGGCACTAAGCCATTTCACTCCTTCCCTCTGTATGCTGGTAGTTTATTTGTGTGTGTGTGTGTGTGTGTGTGTGTGTGCACGAGACCAGATGGGGGTCTGACCCGTTGTCTCAGTACCATGCCAACACCAGCAGCCCCCGTGCACCATGGCAGCTTCTTTGTGTTCAATACAGGCTCCTTGTCAGGCTCTCGAGTAGCACAACACAGTGGTATACTGTGCAGCGCTCACACTGATCCTGCTGCTCTTTTTACCCTGTAGGTTTTCAGATTATTCCAGATTGAACACAAGCACATCACACAAGTTTTTACACATTTCCCTCCTCCAAATTCCATTTTTTCTTCTTTCAAGGGCAACCATGGGTCACTTGGCTTGTGAATATGTGTGGTCTGAGTAGGGATTGACCGATATGGGTTTTCCAGGGCCAATACTGATGCCAATTACTGGCCGATAGCCGATATTTGGAGACGGTGAACATTATAAGTAATGTTTTAACAGCATGTCATAGCAGAGAACCTGTCATTCATAACTAGGGTTCTTCATTAATAAGGATGACTGTGACTAAATATATCAAACAGAAATAAGAGTGATTAAATTAGGACACTCTTCTCTGTAATTGTGGGATCGACTGATATTGATCAATTTGTCTCCTGTAGTTGTGTCTGCTGCTCACTAAGATCCATATTAATCATCTTAAATCATTACTCATCATAGTTTTCCAGTTGAGACTGACCGATTATTGGCCTGGCTGGTTATTGTGGCGGATATTTGGCATTTTCCAGGTTATTGTTATCTGTATTTTTCTTGGCCGATTATTAATAAATTAAATGCAATACTTCAGGTCTGATGCAGCCTCCTCTCTCTGTCTGTCGTCACTCTGTGGTCTCAGAAATGTCTGTCAAGCAGAGAGTGAAAAAACCTGAACAAGAAACACAAACCACAAAATCAGCTTCTCTCACTGTAACTACAGCTATGCTAAAGGTTAGTGGCTAAGTTAGAAGGCAGCCACAAATTACCCTAAAACCGAATCTAGAAAGCAATAATTAATAATGCTTTCAGATATAGACCTTAGTTCACATAAAAAATATAAAATGATGAAAGATTAAGAAAATAGAGAAGAACAGCAGATGTATCATCAGGGGACAAACTGATAGATCTTGTTCGATCGCACATATACAGAGGAGAGCGTCCTAATTTATTCACTCCTATTCTATTTTACATATTCAGTTCTAGTCACCCTTATTAATGAAGAAGCCTAGTTATGAACGACAGGTTCTCTGCTATTACATGCAATGTATATCGGCCCCTAACATCGGTTATCGGCCTTTCCTGATCACCAATAATCTGTATCAGCACTGAAAAAATATCAATCGATCCCCATTTTCACACTCTGTAATCTGTGGCAGGCTTCTGACTTAGCCGCTACTGTTAGCATAGCCTTAGCCACCGTGGGAGTAGCTAATTTCCTGGTTTGTGGCAACGTCTTCTTTCTTGTTCAGTTTTTGCAGTTTCTGTTTGAGAGACATTTCTGAGACTGCATTAGACCTGAAGTAACTCATTTAATTATAATAATGATTGGAAAAATGGCATATCTCTGCCATGATAATTGGCCAGGCATCAGTCTATCCTGTTCATTAATGGGACTAAGTGTTCTTTAACTGTCTGTTGCACTGTATTTAGTGTAATGTTGCGCTTTTTAAAAAAAGATTAAGTTTCCTCTGCTGTTTAGTTTTAGTCATCGTTCCACATGGCCTCTCGGGGTGGTTTTTTTAAGTTTAAGAGAGGGGTGTGAGGCAATAGTGGCACTTAATTTATCTGGTATTTTACACGCCAGTTGCTCACTATCCCATCCCTCCCTCCCCCTCCGCCCCCTCATCGGGTGAACGCACAGCTCCTAATGCAATCATCGATATCAGGAGAGGGAATAGCTAGCGCCGTGAGGGCCCAGAGGGGAGGGAAGTCGGCCATTCATGTTATGCTAATGCGAGCGGTGATAGAGGGAGATAAGGTCCCGCTGGGGGACGTCGGTCCCTTTAGCTCAGGCGATCAACACGCTGCAGCTGTGAGGCAGAAGATGTGGTGACAGCGAATGGTGTGTTAAAGAACCAGAGACTTGTGTGTCTGTGTTTGCTGGAGTGGCTGTTAATTGGCAGTTGGGGTTTCAACAATAGAGCACTAATTAGGGTTCGGGGGAGCGTGTGCAAAGTCTCATGTCTAATGCATAGGAATCCGTCTCCATATGGCTGGATAAATGGCCTGGAAAGTTACAGAGAGCAGCTAATGAGGAACAACCTCATCTAAATCAAGTTGGCCTCTCAACTGGTTCATTCCAATACGGGTTGATAAAAAGAAAACTTTACTGAAGGAATACATGTATGAAAAATCATAAGCATTTGTATAATTAATAATCAGGAGCTTAATTAATTCAAACATGGGCACCCACTGCCCTACATATACAAAACAGTGAATTACAGTGCAAGAAGCAGCCTCGTATTTACATCACTGTTGAGAAATTTTGAGCTTGTATTAGGAGCTTTCATTAGCCCAGACTATAATGAAACATCCTAATCCATTGTAGCCGGATACAGCATGAAGTCACGTTATATAGTATCTGCTGGGGTGAATTCTGCTCTCGTGTGAATGGGCCTACTGTAGCTTGCACTGCTAGCCGTGCCAGCGACTTGGCTCGTTGTCAGGCACTGGTGCATTACAAGGTTTTCTCTCTGCTTATCGGTGGACTGTGAAAGTCACCTAACTGGATTAGCCCTCAGCTCGCCAGCCAGGATGAGAGAGGCCCAGCAGGATGCCTCCGCTGCCCCTCTTAGACAGTGTGCTCAAGATAGACAGAGAGGACGAAGTACAAAGAGAATGAAAAGGCGATCAGTGTCTGTCCTTTCTGTTTTTGCATGACATTCACTTCAAAAAGGGAGGCTGGGGGGGCATTTGAGGCCACAGTTGTTATTTCGGGACAGTTCATTGTGGTTTATGAAGCTGCTCTTGGTTTTCACAGCTAAAGTTGCTCTATATGTAATATACAGAATATATACAGAGGATGTGCAAGCAACCCAAAGAATGATTCATTGTTGTTCAGCCAGTCTGTTGCTTTAGGTTTTACTTTGGTGGATTGAAGAGTTGCCATGACAGTTTGTACAGATATTAAAGTGCAGATATAATGCTTTGGGGTTTTTCCCTATAATTTTGTGTGTTATATAGCTACTTTATGCAACTAGAAGGAACTTACAAAGTCCAGACTCCATGCATAGAATTACTATCTCACACAGAAAACACTCTACATTACTTGTGCAGAAACTAGCCCGGCAACGAATGAGTAGCTGCATTATTTCTGTATTTATGATGATATGTAAATTAGAAATTACTTTATGTACACTGGGCCAATCAGAGAGAGAATGGTGTTTTTGGGCAGGCGACCTTAAAGAGAGACCGGCGCTAAAACTGAGTGTTTCAGGTGGATGGTGGAAAAAGGGGCTACAGAAGTGTACAGTATGCAACAAATAATGGTATTTAATCTCTAAAGCATGTAAACCTCATCTGGTGGAACCTGTAAATAAGCCTAATTTGAGCACTTTCATTGTCATCATTGGTTAAAGCTTAAGCATAATGTAAGTATCCTATAACTGTAGTTGGTGTTTGTGAAATGTCTTGACAACTATGAGATGTTTTTCCGTGTAATTGGGGCACGTACATCTGTGGCTGCCAGGATGAATTGTTATAATTTCAGGGATCCTTTAACTTTTCACTTAGCACCATCATCACATCCAAATTTTGTTTAATAATTTGCTTCATGCCCAAATACCCACAAAATTAAAACAAATTTTCCTATCAGCATCAGCTATACCTCGGGTTCAGTGCTGCTAGTTAAATATTTGCATGCTGACACACATAACCAAAACGTGAGCATGATTAGCATCATGCTACTTCAACATGCCAGCATACTGGCATTACTACCTGATTCTACAAAGCTGCTAGCATGATTGTAGACTCTTATGTCTTGTTGATAAAGAGGAAAATAGTGAGTAGGTCAGCATCTATCGGTCGGTCATCTGGCCAGTCGTGTTGAGTTTTAACAGTGTAATTTTGCAGCTTTATTAGCTTGGCTATATACTTTTGTCATGCATTAGCATTAGCATGACAGTTATGCTAACTAGGACCTGGCCAATACTGGATTTTTGGGGCCAGTGGCAATTTTTAGAGTGAAAAAAATTCTGATGTCAATATATAGGCTGATATTCTTTATATGCTTTGTTACAGTTATATTGAAAATGGTCTGTTCAGCTGTGATGTTTACTCTGTTACATGTGCTGCAGACAGTGCTAACAATGGAGTTGATCACCTGGACAAACTGTGTTATCAAAGTTTTCCAAAATAACCAAAACAAGTTTTTTCCTTTTTTTCTTGCATAATGTTTTGTAAAAAGAAAAAAAAATGACCTACGCTACCATTCAAAAGTTTGGGGTCACCCAGACAATATCATGTTTTCCATCAAAACTCACACTTTTCATGCACTAAAATAGTTGCACAAAGGTTTTCTAATCATCAATCAGCCTTTCAACACCATTAGCTAACACAATGTAGCATTAGAACACAGGAGTGATGGTTGCTGGAAATGTTCCTCTGTACCCCTATGGAGATATTCCATTAAAAATCACCTGTTTCCTGCTAGAATAGTCATTTACCACATTAATAATGTCTAGACTGTATTTCTGATTAATTCAGTGTTATCTTCATTGAAAAAAAATGCTTTCCTTTCAAAAATAAAGACATTTCCAAATTACCCCAAACTTTTGAATGATAGTGTAAATGGCAATAATAAGACAAAGCAGCTCATTCGTTGCTATGCTACTCCTGATAATGAACAAAAGCATGCAGCAGCCACCAAGCAGTTGCATGTGGATGAGTCAAACTCAATTGCTATTTATGTCTATTTCATATTATAAATCACATTTCCCAGTATCTTTGACATTCACCAGCTCTCATCAGGTTCATTTCTTTCTTTGTCTGTCCATATTCACCTCGTCAGTCCACGCCTGTCACAGCCAGAAGATTTATGACGACCGGCTCGGCAGTTATATGATTGAGGTTGTTTTATTATAACCCATCTTTATATTGAGGATGATGACAGTCCAATATTGGGGCTAAAGCATGTCAGAGAGAATCTATAATATGCAACAAAGCAATTTTATTGAGCCATGGAGGAGCCGCGTGTGAATGTACTTGTTGTCAGATATTTTGCAGACATTCTGTGTTGGGGATTTGGTTCAGTAATTCAACCTTTGTATATATATTTTTTTCTCCCCGCTCCCTCTCTGCCTGTCTTTTTCTTGCCTCGTATTCTGTTTCAAGGTTTCAGACAGCTTTAGTGTGAAGTTTGAACTTTGAAGTGATTTCTCCAGTGCCCACTGTTCAGCGCTTGACATTTTTGACATTGTTTCTAATCTTTATTCTGTTCCTGTTAGCAGCGACTTGGATGCAGTTGTTTACTGTGACACTCAGCCATCAGTCCTGACCTCATTCATCTCCATGTGTGTTCCCTCTCTCTGTCTCTCCTCTCGTACAGTGAAAGGTTCTTTGTCAGGCTGAATAAGAGCGGGTTGCCCAAGTCGCCAGAGAAGACAGAAAGACAATGCACGCTATTTGTGGTGAGTAGAGAACACGACTGTGTTTTTAGAGACTGACTGGAAGCAATTTAAAGCTATGTAACGTTGACTTAACTCATGTTCCATTGTACTGAATGCTAAAAAGCTTCGTCAGCCCTCCTCAGCTTGTTTGGCTCTGGTGCTAAAGCATGTTTTACTGTGTTGTTTGTCAGGATTTGGGAAGCAGTGATCTACGAAAAGACGTCTACATCGTCGTGCACATCATAAGAATAGGTGGGAGTGATGTTGTTGCCTCTTTATTCTCCTGAGCTCTACGTGTTGTTTTGAAAATCTCCTGGGCATTCGTAATAGAACTGTTCTTACTGTGGATGTGTTTTTTTGTGTGTTTGCAGGGAGGATGGGAGCAGGAGAGAAGAAGAACCTGTGTAGTGTACAATACAGGAGGCCGTTTGGCTGCGCTGTTGTTAGCATTGCTGATCTCCTCACTGCTGACTCCAAGGATGACCACTTGCTCAAGGTCTACGCGTAAGTCACCATGAAGAACTATTTCAATACGGTCATTTCATCTAAAGATTGAACTAGACTCTACTCAAAGGATAGCTCAGCGTTATTACAAATGAACTTATTTACTTTGTACGTGCACCTCTGAAGCTCAAGACTGTTCATGGGGTTCTTTATGCTAAGCTAAACCAATGCTAATGTTCTTTTAATGGTCAGTAGTGTTAAAATTAGCTACAAGTTCCATTTTTCTATCAAATGCCAACCATATTTTGAAAAAGAGATCAGTCCATCATCATAAACTCGAGGCTAGAATTCCCTTTCATGAAGCTACAAAGCAGTCCAGCTCCACTAAATAATACAGAAGTGCTAATGTGGACATTTACAGCAAAAAATACACCTTTTCTGTTGCACTTCAGAGGCTTTGTGGTTTATTCTCTGCCAGCAGCAGTGAAAGTATACTGTGGTCCTGCACAGTCCACACGATGCCCCCAGGGACAGAAAAGGCTACGGCTGACACAGTAGCTTTGACCTAAATTATAGCTGGAGCAGACTGACTGGCCAAATAGACTGAACTCACAAGAAAATACAGCCACTCTCCTTACACCTGAAGCAAACACCAGTGAGGTTTCAGTGGGATTAGCATGAAAGGTCTGAGCTGAATGTTTGCAGAATTAGGTCCAGGCAGGATGTGATTGTAAATAAGGCCAAGTTTTTACCCAGCTTGCCCTAGTTACACTTAGAAATCAGACAATTGGCAGGCCATGCAATAAGATAGAATCATACATGTGATAGATAGGTAGACAGACAGACAGACAGACAGACAGACAGACAGACAGACAGACAGACAGACAGACAGACAGACAGAGATAGATAGACAGATA
The DNA here is from genome assembly GCF_022539595.1 of Amphiprion ocellaris. Taxonomy (NCBI): domain Eukaryota; kingdom Metazoa; phylum Chordata; class Actinopteri; family Pomacentridae; genus Amphiprion; species Amphiprion ocellaris. The sequence goes on from NC_072786.1 coordinate 8,682,272, forward strand.
AAGTAACTATGTTTACTCATGTACACTGTAAAATTTTGAGGTTCTTTACTTATTCACTTCACGTACCTCTGCCACTTTATAGCTCCACTCCACTACATTTCAGAGATAAATATTATACTTTTTATGCCACTACTTTTATTTGGCAACTGTGATTACCGTCAAGGAGAAAAGTTTACCCAATGAATAATGCAACAGTTTGTAAAATGCAACACATTGTTAAAGATTAATCCAGTACTTTCCGACCCTTCTGGCTTAGAAAACAGTTTGTTGTCGGCTCACATTTCAGATGTCTATGAATTGTTGAACAGCTCCATCCAATAGTGATTTCCCCCTTCGAAACGCATATTTTTATTTCAATAAATGTTCAAATAAGCCAGCATATCACCAAAAATCAAAGATTACAGAAAAAGTATATAAAAACTGAAATGACTTCTGTGTATCATAACTTTATTTTTTTATATTTCCTTTCTCGTTAATCATGTAATGATCCCTCAGATTTATCTGCGGACCTTGTGTATAAAACTGGATATAAAATAGTTCAAACTAACTCCACCTGCCACACTGATGCTCTGGTGTTTGTGATTTAATGGTGTCATATATAATAATATGTCTGTCAGAGAGACCAAACCAGTATGTTTATGTTGATACTTTAACTACATGTTGCTGCTATGTACTTGTTACTCGAGTAGAATGTTTTGTACAAGGCTTTTACTTGTTGTATTTGTACTTTTACTTACGTAAAGCATCAGATTACTTCTTTAACCGCTGACAACGACTACAGAAAGAAAGGACATGGTGCTTCAAAGCGGTGGGCATTTGCCAGGCACCGAGAATCTAATGCCAAAGTGCTTTTTGTTATGGAAAATGTAGGATTTATCCAAATATCTCAGCCTCTACTGCTTCAATGTTACCTTTTTTAAAAATCACTTGTCCTTGTGAGTCACTTTATTTATCAAAATGAAACAAAAAAGTGTGCCTGTGATTGTGCAATATGTACAAATGATTTAAGGGTTCTTCTTCTTTTTTGTTTTTCTGTCCCTCAGGTGTAACACTGAGAGTGAATGGTACCAAATCCATGAGAACATCATCAAAAAGGCCAATTCCAGATACAACTTGTCTGGATCCAACACTGGTACGAACCACATCTGTTTTATTCATTTTACTTCCGCACATCTACACACAGTTCTGAATCTGAGACGTTACACAACAGGAGGATTTAGTAATACATGTCGGCCTCCTGAGTTTTAAGCACATTCACTGATTCTCTTTTTGTTGTGTTTCAAAGCTGCTAATTCAACAGTCTCATGAACTCTGGATTCTTTTCTTTCGTAACACCTCCATTGTGCTCTGGTGACAGCTCAGTTGCATCACCGGTGTCTTACCATGCGATAGTCACTTTCCGGTCAGTCTGAGCAGCACTCATGTGGGAGTGAAGTTCCTCTTTAGGGGAGCGGATCATTCTTCACATGCTTGTGTCTGCAGGAAACCCGCCACTGCATATATGCATTCAGATGCTTTTGTATAAATAGCTGCATCCACATCACACTGCGTCAGCAGTTTCCCATAGCAACAGGTTGGTGGAGAGTCTGAACACTCAGTTCTTCAGACGTCCAAGAAAAACCATGTGGCATATGAAAAGATTTGTTATGCAATGAGATCCATATTTCTGTAGAGTACAGGATGATAAAATGCAGGTGTTGGAATAATAAATGCATGTAAACAAGATGATCTTCATTATTATAACTTGGATGCAGATTGTGAAGCGAGAGGACATATTCATAATTTAAACAGTGTTCGCTAGTTTGCAGCTGTTTACATCAAGGGGCAAACGCACAACCAACTGTAAGCAATCAGGAGCAGTTCATCAGAAGTTTGTCTTAAAGCTCATTTCCATTAATGTGTTTGTGAATGTTTCTGCAAACTTGCCGCAGGCTGTTATTCTCCTAATGAAAGTGTTCATTTTGTGCGCTAACCGAGTGCACCGTCTCCTTACACTTGCTTATATGTTCTTGGAGAAACAGCCGAGCCCGCCCTATAGAAAAGGTTGATGATTGTTTGAGGATTATCAGCAGGGAAATGGGAAAAGAGATTCCAAGAATGTCAAGAATCTGCGAGACTGATCTACTGAGTCAGCGCCTCTTTCCTCTGCCCTCAGAACGCCAATAATTACTTGAGGAGAAGTCATACGACTCCGGGATGTTAAATTATCATGAATAATCTCGCACAGGGGTGAAGGGATGCGGTGATTAAACTGAGTGCCACAAAGACATTTAACACAGTCGGCGTTATCTTTTACACCACGTTGGTTTATGACAAAACTGCAGCATCAAGCTAAAATCTTAAACGCATAGAATGAGTGGGGATGCAAAGCGCTTTTGCATTGCTAAGCTTGAATTAATTTCTGATTAAACATACAGAAATGGTGCTAAAACGGCACTATTAAGCAACCATTTACTTATTTTCTTGCTGTTTTCTTATCTCATATTGAACTAAATCTTAATCAGGTTCTTCGTCTACTAGTTAACCAGATTTATTTACTGCTTACTCCTGCTGCCTGCCCATATTATCATAGATAACACACAGCCATGCTCATGTCATCAGATTCAGTAACAGCTAATGCATACAGATGATGCTCTGTATTGTTGCTGTTCAGCCCCCATAACCTTTTTTTCAGATGACACTGCAGATACTGTATGTTGTTGTTGAGGTATGAGCAGCACAGTGTTTGATGTCTGCTGGATATCAGTTGACATTTTCATCCTTAACATTTTGTAATCAGAAACAATTACTCACACTCTTTGGTAAAGACAACATTACTGGCAGGAGACAGCACGATGCTGGAGTTCGCAGTGTTTTCTCAAAATGTATCCTTCGTGTAAGTGTTTGCTTCAGGCTTTTCGACACACCGAGCCAGTGCAAACACACACACACTTAATAAACACATGTAAGTGAATTATTTTCAAGAGTTCACTCCCGTCTTTGGCCGCACTTTATCACTAACACTTGGATGTTAGCTATTGAGTACCTGTCAGCTGAAGACATTGATCCAGCTGAACGCCTGATTTGCTTCAGTGCTTTCTCTGTTCAAAGTGCATTAGAGTCGAGCTGCGGGTCTTTTGTCACAATATGCTCGCATGCATAATTCAAGGGAGTTTGTTCCAAAATCATATTTACACCACTTAAATGAATTTGACATTGATCTTATGAAATGAAAGAAAAAAAATGTCTTTAATCGCAAAGGAGAGGCAATAATTTTAATATTTAAGATAATGGGCTCTGGATATTAGGTTTCACTTATGAGCACAATTCATCTGCCTGGACCAAGTAAATTAATTACAGTTTTATTAGCTTTGACAGTTTTACTTTGCATGCATTGTGCTCTTTTTAAGGTCCATCTTGTTAATTACATGCCTCTCTCTTTCTCACACATACACACACATTTGCTCTTATGCTAATAGCTCTTGTGGCAGTAGCTGCATAGTCTGCAGCAGCCTGATATCATTTCCACACCTACTGTACCAGGCTGTAAACTCACATGTGCAGCAACTAGGATGAAGATAGCCGAAACATTCCAGGAAGCAATCCAAATCCCCTCTGCCTCTAATTTCTTCTCCTTAATCTCCAGATCTTTTCTTGTTCCCTGCTCATTCCGCTTTGAAAACACAAATACACAGCATCACTTGCGGCCCGCTTTTTTTTCTTTCTTTTTTATTATTGGAAAAGTCAATTCCTCCCAAAAGGCAATTATTCTGCAGCGGTGCAACATTACAGAACAGATAACACTTGAGCTGCAACAACAAATGCGAAAACTAAGAGAGAATATTTTATCTTTACCAAGCAGGTCAGTGTCTCCTTTCTAGTTTGTCCCTGTAAAACCGTTCATGCAGGAGTTATGGAACACCACGAATAATTTAAGGGCCACAATTTATTACACTTAATGTCAGGAGGGCAATTAAAACAAGTTTGAAGAGGCGTGAAATAATGTAGTATGTATATGTGTCTGTATATGTGCACAGTATGCTATCTTTGTGCATCCTGGTGTGTGTCGCTGGTTGTCTCGCTGTGTGGTTCTCTTTTTCAACAGACCTGGCAGTGCTCCAGAAGTCTCTTATTAGCAGCCAATTAGCAGGGGAGAGATGAATGCGCTTCCCCTTAAACATACCAGGCTGTTTTTTATGTAATAAAGAGGAGGGGAGACAGTCTATGTGGAGACGGTTATTTTGTTCTCATGTCGTCTAATGACTACCTTGTTTTTTCTTAACCTGCGTTTCATGGTCACGGGTGCTTTTTGGGGTGATGGAAACCGAGAGACTGATGAGAGGATTTTGTTTACCTGCTCCCAGTGAATCCGTAAAAGGGATTTCATAAGAATCTGGCTCTGTGTGTGAGTCAGGTCAGGTAGATAATTCAGCTCCCACCTCCACATGCAAGTGTAGGCAGCGACAGAAGAGGCTGTGACAACGCCACTGTTTTGTTTTGGAGTTTTTTATTTTTCGAGTTTGTGAAGAGGCAGGCCGGGTGGGCCGAGGGCAGTAAAGGTAAAGGGTGTTTTTTTGTCAGCTGCATCTACTGGCCAGAATAGTAATGAAGCTGGCTTTGCCTAATTGTGGCCCTGCATTAGCTTTTAGAGCCTGACTGTGTGTTTGTTTATGTGGGTATATAAATGGAAAATGCCGGATCCACAGAAAGGGGCAAGCAGAGTAAGCTTGGGTAGAAAAAAGAAATCTTTCGTGAACTTAATGGGACTCTCCTTTCAATTTCTACCAAGCCATTGTGCTGCAATGAACACACTGTTAATGGACTGGGCTATTTTTTGAATTCCTTTGTGTCTCTGTCACCCCTGTGCCCCTTGTTTTTGAATTTTTTATTTTGAGATTGTCTTGGAGATGTCATCATGACATCATAGAGACACAGAGCTGTGCTGCCGGTGCACTATGAAGCCATATATTTTGTCAGAAAGAGATAAAGACTTACGTTTTATGATCTGTTTTACCATACAACCTCAGGTATTTACAGTATTATGCTATTAAAATGTAAAATTAGCAAGAAATCCTCTTGTGTTTGTAGTAACTGCACAAACACAACTAAAATCTAACCCCAGTTACTTCACTTGGATACTGTAGTTATTGCATTCTCTTCATCAGTAATTTCAACTGCTTTGGTCTGATAATCAATAAATAAATGACTGTTGCAGGTAAAGCAAGAGCAACATACCTTGGTGAGGAAATCCAAGCGTCCCTAGACAATCAGAAAATTTGCTTTATGGATTTTTCCCCATCTGTAATATAATTTATAATGATGTGGCATAACTGAACACATCGCTAAATTTTGAAGGAAAGCATTTAGCTTTTACATACTGTGTTGTCCTCATGTCGTCTTCAGATTATCTAAAAGCCATAGAGCTCATTTAAAAATGGAGTCTGTGATTACTGAGAAAGGTTGTTGATAGCCAGTTGGCATATTTTGAGAACATTTACATTAGTTAGCATTTAGATAGCAATGGCCAGAGCTACTTTGCTGCCACTGCCCCCTTTCCCTGTCCTGTGCATGAGCACAAACATACACAAGCACAGCACAAACGTGCACGGACCAGACTGGAATAATCAATGTATGGATGGGCCCATCCCAGTTTGTGTCTCATTTACAGAGTTAGGACTGTGTACAAACTATAGGCTGTAAAAAGGGAGGAACAAACTCTCCGTGATGGTGGATTTGAAGCTCAGTGTGAAGGCTTCAGGTGTCGCCATCTTGGCAGTGCCGGACTTTTTCTCACTTCTGGCTAATCAAAAAATGAGGAAAGAGGTGAAGTGTGAGTAGAGCTGAGCGGAGCAATACAAACTTTAAACCTTAATACAATTTGAATGGATGATTAATATAAAGATTCACCCTCTGCACAGTTGTCATGAATGGGAAATTAGCTACAGAGACTAAAACACTTATTGTATCAGGCTATATGCATGTTTTTTTCTGTTGTAAGGTTACGGTTTTTAACATGAGAGTCTATGGGGATCGACTCACTTCAAGCAAGCCTCAAGTGGCCATTTGAGGAACTGCAGTTTTTGACACTATTGCGTTGGCTTCACTTTTCATTCCCGGAGGTTCCTGCTTAGCATTAACAACAGATTTTTTTTCATAGTGGACAGCCAGTGGACCTTGAGGAGATTGCTTTGGATTACAGTTGTTGATTTTACCTCTTAAAATAGGCTCTTTATAAGTACGATGATTGTTTCTTTGGGTAACATTATCTCTGGCATAGGCGCAACATGAAGGCATTACAAACTTCTGTCTGATTTGCAGTTTACTGGACAGCCTGAAATCTTCAAACCCTTTTTTCCTCAACTCTTCTTCTTCTCACTGCTCTGTGCCTTTGTGCAGCAGTGTAGTCTCGCATATCGCTATCAGGTTTGCAAACAAGTCACGTCTCTTTGTTGACTCCCATTGACTGAAGCGTCTCACAGCTAATGAACCATTTCACCACTGCCTCCTGACTTTCCCAAAAAACAACAACCAAAATACTAATTATCATCATCATCTTGTCTCCTGCACATTCCCTTGCTGTTTTAGCTGTTTATGTATCTCTCTCTCCTCACCGTGAACATAGACGGGCACACGCATGCACATCTAGGAGAGGCATTTTAAACTCTAAATACAAACCGGTGCTTTAATTTAGCTTCGCTGACATTTGGAGTTATTGCGTAAGGATATTGATTTGAAACGACGGCATTCATGTAGGATTTCCTCTTAATAAAAAAGAGCTACAGATGACTCACAGGCTGCTTGCATTTTTTTGTTTTTATATATATATGTGTGGGTTTCTGGTTGCTTTCCATCCACATAAGTGTTGTTGTTGGCGAGTACAACTGTCTGGTTTGCAAGTCCATACGGCTGTAATAAAACTTGAGATGTGCCCTTGTGAATACTTTTTTCTTAGCTCACCAGTACAAGATTGTTTACAGTGTTGGGACTAGACTTGCGATATATTTTGAGTGTTTTATTGAGTGGCTTTGGTAAGGGATTAGAGAGGAAAAATCAAGGCCATGTTTTGGCTGTGTACTGGAATATGATATTTAAGGTTTTTTTAATGTGCTCATTATCTCTTTTTTAGGCCTGGCAGTGGCTCTCCAGCTCCTCCACGGGGACATTGAGCAGCTACGACGGGAATACATGGTCCTCTTCACCCGTGGGGTGTCCATCACCAGGAAACTGGGCTTCTCCGATGTCATCATGCCAGGTAGGACACAAACACAACGCACCGTTACTTTGATCCAGCGTTTACAACAACCTGACTTTCGTCTCTGCGTGTTGACTGTCTTTATTTTTGCACACCAGTCTTCTAAGTATAGATTACTATACTAATATTAATTGAAGAAATTGGCTTCTACAAGGCTTCATGTATTTATCTGGATGCTATGAATACAAGATCAAACATATACTACTAATGAAGCTACTTTGATAAGTCAGAGTTTCACAAAATCAATAGAAGACCCTAGTGTTTTATCAAAAATGCATTTCTCCTTAAATGATAACCATTTTTTTAATCCATTTAAGTATCTCATATGGTGAAAATCTGTTGTGTTTTATGTATTTTACAGACTTGGATGGGTATACTACTGCATTTTAATAGAGCCGAATTCCCATTTACATATTTTCTCAGTTTTTGTTGTCAGACAATGGAATGAGTGAGAAATAGACTGAAATGCAGCCCATTAAGACTACATATTAACAATCAGTCACTTCACAGCCATTTCCAAGCTGTGGCTCTGCACCGCTAAAATACGGATTTTATTCTAACGATGATGTCTGATAAAATCACACCACACACATAAATTGTTTGGAAGATCTGGCTGCATTTCCATGTGAAACGATGACAAACAGAGAAAACTAAAAGCGACAGGATGTTCAACTGCTGCTCTGCTCTGTTATTCACCGAACAGAACAGAAACAGAGAGAGTCTTCTTCCTGAAGGGGGCGTGGAGAGCAACAGCTCAGTTGCATTTGAAGCTACAGACACTGAAACAGCCTGATTCAAACAGGATTAAAACTAAGGTTTATACAGTTTTAGTAAAATCTTTGTGGTGTTTTGAGCTAAAAAATTGAACAACGCATTCTGGGGACATTCATTAATTTGCTGAACAGAGGAACAGAATGGAACCTTTCACTTTATACTAAGATCCGAACATATCAGTACATTTAACAAAGTCAATTAATCTTCTGACCATTTTACCACTAACATGAGCCATTTTCAGACACATGATATGCAACATTGCTGGCCTCATCAATCCTCATCAATAATGGCCTTTTGTCATTAGTACCTATGACAGTGATTGAGAGAGTACATGTGTGATGCAGAGATCAACCTGTAAACCAATAACAAATCACTGTGGATATCTTACATTTTGGAATTAATATTGGCAAAGACGTTTGCTACTCGATAGCCATTCTATTTAATTTTAATTGTGGCAGTAATGGTACTGGGAAAGTGTCTTGTGTACCACGTTGAATTTGCATACATATTTGTTAATACAATTGCTTGTATTTAAGACATGTTGAAAGGTATATGTAAATGTTTTAGTGTCTCAGTAAGGTTGAAATCTCAACTTTTACAGAAAAGTCACCAGAGTGCTTATTCAAACAAGTCTGTCTGTTTAGATTAATGGAAAGGAATGCATATCTGAAATAGTCATCTTTTACTTCATTTGCTGACGTACTTGCAGTGGTGTTTTTTGTGATCGCTCAACTATCAGCTGGAGTATTTACTCATGTTTTTCTGTCCTAACTATATTCGCTATGAACCCTAAATAATCATCTCTCTATCCATCCATTCATCTGTTTCTAAACTGCTTATTTTGAGGGTTGCAAGTCCTGTCCAGGTCAAGAGTCTGTTGCAGAGATATTATTAAGAGATGGATAAAGACAAAAACATGCGTCCAATTCATAATTTCTGTGAGAGGAAATAAGATCATGCACAAAGGCAGTTCCTGGCAGAGCAGAAAGGCTGCAGCTGGCTGGTCTAAATGGAGACCCTCTTATTGTCAGGAAACCGCTGAACCACTGCGCTGACCTTAACTGCTCCAACCTGTATTTATTCTCTATAAACTGTTACTACAACTGGAGAAAACACACCAGTTATATGTATCAGATACTGATGAGGACTTTCAGGAAGCAGGTGTGAGAAGTCAGTCATAAAATGAGCATTGATGTCTGCATTTATTAGATAATATTTTAGCCAACACCTTTTGAGGCTTCTTTAAAATATCTACTGTAGTTGTCCCGGCAACACCTGACATCCACCACCTATCCCACAAGTTGACTGATATTTGAATTCCACCTTAGGGTGCCCTTAGAAAGATTAAATATTTAAGTTGTTTCAGGTAGATAGGCATCACTTAGATAGCTGCTTCTCCACAGGACACAAACCCATGCAGAGACCCCTCAGGCTGAGCTGGATGGGGTTTTGTTGCCTTGGTAACAAAAGCACACAACCATTTGAATGTAAGATGAAACAAGAGACATGAGAAGTGAATGTTTATATTTACATATGCAGGAGGGAAAAGTAGTCGAGAAGGAAAGTACCGTCTGAATTAGCTTTCTGACTTTTCATTTTTGAAAGCTTGCCATCAGGGTTTTTTTTTTTTTTTCTTTAATCCAGACGAACACATCTCTTTAATAAGTGAGGTATGTTGTCTGGTCACACAGATAACGAGGAACCGCAGACTCCGGGCCCCTCGGTGCCTCACTAACACAGATTTATGTTCACCGTCTTTTTCTTTGTCTTTGTCTGGCTACAAACCCTTAAGGCTGAGTGCTCTCACCCTGTCTGCTTGTGTAAGTCTGCCCTTGGGCAAAGGAAAATGTCTCTCCTTTTTCCCCCCTCCCCTTTACTCCTATTCTGGATTTGTATCAGACTGTATCTTTCTCCTCATTTTCTTTTCTCTGTCCAGCTGCTCTGCCCCCCCACCCACTTTCCCATTGTACATTTAAAAAAACTGCCCCTGTGTCTCTCAACCCTCCTGCGCTCTTTTTGTGTCCATATGTGTGTGTATAAAAGCAAGTGTACAGTATGGGTGGATGTAGCATGCCTCACGTTGCCATGGTTACTGTCGTTACGAGCAGAAAATCAATTTTGACCCTGGTGATAGAGATATGATGAGCACACGTGCGTTCACACTCTCTGCGGTTGTGCAGGCAACCGGTTTTATAATGTGCCAGACCACAGCTTGGCCTGCACAAGGAACAATTCTTTCCTCTTTCCTACCCAGCATGCTTTGCACCACTTTTTTTTACTTCCCCTACAGAAGGGAATAAATGTACATCTGGCTCAGTCATTGCACATTCAGCTGCAGTTTTAACAAAAAGAAGTAGAGTATTACTTTCTGAGATTATATTTGCTTGAGTGTTTTTGCAGATTGCAGTACAGGAGCAAAGGAAAGATTGTGTTACAGGAGATTTTTTTTTAAGGATCCTGGACAATGAGTTCAGTTGCTCGACTTAAAGCCTTCAAAGCCGAGAATGAAAGTGGAATTAAAATTTTCTTCCTTTAACGGTGCACAGCTGTATTTTAATGGTTCCCCCTGTGTTTATGAAACATTTCTTGTGTAGTCAGAGGTAGGACAGAATGTGGAGGGGGACAAAATATTGACACGGTGATGTGCTCTCTTCAGATAAATGTCTGCTTTTGGTCTTTAAGGAGCGTTTTTTTTCTTCAGTTACATAGATATTAGCATGTATTGCGGATCAACATCTTACAAAATCAATGTATCATGGTACCATCATTATTGTAGGCGACCTGTTGTGACATCTGGTATCATATCTGGAGGTTGAGACCTTCTTAACCGATTACAAAATATGCCTGGAAAGTAGTTAAAATGCGAACAGAGCAGCAATTGTTTTTTAAAAATCCTCTGTCTTGCTTCAGGCTTTTCTTGAATTATTGCTTTTTTCAAGTGATTATTAAATCTAATTAAAAATTTCAGACCTCTAAAAGTTAAAAAAAAAAAAAAAAAATTATTTCTTCTGCAGAACATGTCAGAAAGCAGTACATGTATGTACACAAGTGGATATTTTCATTTGTTTTATAGGATCACAATGCAAAAAGGTTTACATTCAGTGTTTTCTTGCAAGAGTCAGCTCACTAACAACCTCACTGCCGATTTGCTGTGACAGTTTTATAACTCTGACTTTATCCTGTTTATGAAAATTGACCCTTTTGCCCTGAGAAATCTGCTCACATCAGACAAACCGTGAATTTGTTACATTCTGGTGGTCAAGTGTCATAACTCAGGCGCAGATTTCATGTCAGCAGAAAATATATCATTAAAGCCACTAATGTAAACGCTGTCCACCCCTGCCATGAGGAATTACACTAAAAATACGCTGAGAGGTCATTAATAATGCTCGCTCATATGCATAATCAATGTCTTGTTGGCTGCTTTGCTTTCCTGTTCCTGCAGGAGAGATGAGGAATGACCTTTACATCACACTGGAGAAAGGAGAGTTTGAGAAAGGTGGAAAAAGCGTCGCGAGGAACGTGGAAATCACCGTCTATGTGCTGGACATTGATGGACAGGTCCTCAAGGTAAACACACATTTAGTTTTTCTATTCAGCAGACTTGTAGCAGACTGATGTTTGATGGTACTGAGAGAACAGATCATTTACAGACACTAAACACTCTTTAAGGGTAGCAAATTCCTTATTTAAGTCCTTAGTTAACCCTGTTTTTTCTTATTGGTGGGTGTGTTATTTTGGAGCAAAACTCTTCAATTAAACATCGCTGACCCAGATAAGAGCTAAGTGTCTCTCCAGTGTGTTGCCTGTTTCTGGTGCAGCAGTGTGACAGTCTGCCTCTGTGGTTTCCTGCACTGCCTCGGCATCGGATCGAAAATAGAGTCAAATATAACCCTGATGCCACCGCAGGGCACACCACCCTCAAACACACATAAACTCACACGTAAACCTCGTCTTCCTCACTTTATTGCCATTTGTTGGGTGTGGACGGTCTACAATTCATTCATATCTTCTCTGTTTGACATATTAAAGAGCTCCCATTATACTTTTTGGGTGTTTCTCGCTCTATAGTCTGCTATAGCTTTATTGTGTGTGTAAAATGTCTGCAAACTTACAAAGCCCAAAGTCCATACCAAAAGGAGTTAGACTCTGCCAAAGAAAATACTACTCCTTGTATAGCTTTCAGGCTTTTCTTTCGTTACTTATTTACGTCATCATGTAACACTTTCTGCGGTCTAGTTGGCAAATCAGAGCAGACAGGTGTTTTAGGGAGAAGAGCCTTAAAGAGACAGGAACTAAGAAGTGCTGCAGCAATGCAGAGTCTGGAAATAATAATATAAATGTGAATAACATGGGCTCTTTAACCCTTAGAATCTCAAGTTATTTCTGGGTGTTTTCTATTCCTGTCGCATTTTTACTCACTGTGGGCGCATTTTTCAAGTCCTGCACCTCTAAAGGAAATGGCACAACCATGATTTGAAATAAAAATAACTCAAACATGTCTTTTGTGCAGTATGACACAGTTATAATGCCAAGAATCATAAAAAAGAAAGTCATTTTTTTTTATTAATCAAGGAATAATTTAACCAGAAAATGAAGAAATGTGGAAGCAGTAAGTAGATTTTTTTTTTAAGTGGCCATAGGGGTTCATAATACTGGAAAAATGGTGACTGCATGCTATAGATATTTTGCTACTTTCATTTTTGATATGTTTCAATATTTGTCCCCTACCTGTTTTGCATAAGCACAGCCTTCAGTTCAATCCAGTTAAACTATAAAGTATTTTTGCATTTTTTGTCATGTGACTGGTGGTTCCAGTTAAGTCAGTAATAGCTTCTCAGTTTGAGTGCAGATTTTTTTTATTTCTTACAGAATCTAGTTACTGCAAGCAATTATTTTTTGGCAATTTTTTTGAACAAGACATGGTGGATACAAGTAGTCTGGTGAAATATCCAATTCTGAAGCTTAGATATGATTTCCTTTCCACATGAAACTGAAAGTCACACATCGAACTGTTGAAAATCTGATGATCCTCTATGTGTTTACAGATTCTTGCCATGATAAATGGTGTGATTTTTGTGATTTCCTTCTCTATTTTCTGTAAAGAAAACATGCCTTTTCAAGCCCTGGGATGAGGCCTGAGGTTCAAAAGATTAATTTCCCAGTTTGCTTCCAACCTGCCCCTTTCCTCATCCTTTAACCTGGTCTCTCATTTTCTCTGTTTTTTGTTCTTTTTTTCATTTCTCCCCTTTGCCTCTCTCTGCTGTCTTCTTTCTGATCTTCAGAGCCATGTGGCTGCTGGCTCTGGTGAACCAGGTGGGGATGAGTACCACTCCCTGGTCCTGTACCACAACAACAGCCCTCGCTGGGCCGAGCAGATCAAGCTGCCCATCCCCGTCGACATGTTTCGGGGATCGCACGTCCGCTTCGAGTTCCGACATTGCTCTAGTAAGTGAGAATGGGGTTGCGGATAACCTGTGTTTATCTCGGAAAGGTCAAGCGAACACACTTTCCGAAAGCTTTCACACATTTTCACACACCGGCCGCCCGAGGTGCTGCATTCTCCACAGTTGATTGTCCAGGGAAGTCGAAGATAAAGAGCTGTCATCCTGCTGTGATTCCAGCCTGCAGTGTGGCTCCATAAACACCAGTGATAAACCCCGAGAATTACTCTAAATTACCTGGTCACTGTGTCCGTCTGAAAGGAGTCAAAGCATTCACTCTCCCAACTGCTTCAGTCTGCCAGCCCTCCAGCCTGAAGCCCTCAGGCTGCTGCCCCCTTTCCAAACAGGCAGCGTCCAAGTCTATGCTTGTTTTAGCATTTTCATAACGAGACTAGTTTGTCCAACTTCTCGTTTCCTAATGAGACAAAACTTTAATTATGACCAAAATATCTCACTATCTCACTCTTTCTCCCCCTTTCTGGGCTGCGGGGAGACGGCCGAGTCTCTTCTCTCATAACAAGCTGATATTATTATGCCAGGCTGGGAGGCTGGGTGGCTGTGTGCAGTAGATATAGTAGCCTTATTACTGCTGGCAGTGCTGGTATTGCCACCCCAGGGCTGCCTATTGAGATCCCAATTTGGGCCTGTGGTGACACCAAACTGAGGAGGCCATTCTACACATACTGTTAGGGCTCTCCAACTCAGACACAACCTGCATGTAGAAATATGATTAGCAGACACTTTATTTTCAATTAACGCAAAGTTGGAAGCTGCATTTTTTTTTTTCCTCTGACGATGCTTTTAAATGGTCTTGTTATTGAACTCATTACGCAGCAGCTGTTAATTTGTTTGTGGGGAGTTCATTGTTGTTCCTAAATGCTGTTTAATGCGGCTGTCAACATCAGCAGTGCAAAGCTTTATTATAGCTAATTGTTCACTGGTAGATTCTGTGACAATTGAAACAATTTCCAGGAGATGGTGCATGGTATGATTATTACTATCTGAAGGGCTGATTTATTAAAATATGAAGTCTTTTCTCTTAGTACGGTTCAAAATCTTGAAGTTCCCCAAATATTACATTGTGCTATGTTACAGAATAGTGTATGTGGTAGAAAATGTAACATAAATCAATCTGTACCTGGTCTCCTAAGCTTAGCTAAGCCTGCTTTTCACACAGTACCACTTAATCTTTCCTAATCTCCTACCACCTGAGGACTTAAGGATGTGGAAAACTTGTCCCCAAAGCATCCACACACAGTAAAAAAAAAGCAAAAGTGCAGAGTTTTCTAAGCAATAGCTTCCAAAAATGGCAGCAGTGCAGCACCAATTTCTAAGTTTAATACAGTAAAACTTGCCTCTCCTTGGAGAGTGAACACACACGCACGCACGCACGCACGCACGCACGCACGCACGCACACACACACACACACAGAAGCCCACCTAAATGAATCGCTGGTGTTGCAGTGGAAGGAAATAGAAACGCTCCTCGCACGATGCTGTTCACTTCCCGCTGTGCACACATTAGCACTTTACAGCTAAAGCAGCAGATAAATCAGATTACCTGTGTTCATAATGCAAATTATGCCCAGAGCTTTCAGAAAGCTTCCTAAAAACACAGCAGCCCACATTAGTCAGGCCCTCGAAGAGTAACTTAACAGCATCTAAAAATCTTGTTGTTGCTGGCTTTTGCTTCTTTTTTTGTTTTGTTTTTTTTAGTGGGACTCTTTTCGCTTCGCCTCAATATTATTGTGGTGGGTTGCGGCAGACTTTAGACAAGTCTAGATGGGTATTTTTAGACTTATGTACATCCTGTGCAATATTAATGCTTGTCTCAGTGTTATATTCATGAAAGAATAATACCAACGATATGTGCAATACTGTTATTTCTGTAACTAGTGCTTATGTACACTTTGGTTTATTTTTGTTTTTGTACTACATTTTCTAACACTGCAAACTTTCCCACCATTGGATTAATAAAGACATATGCTAACTTGTATTCAACAATAGTGAATCAGTGTTAGTTTCCACATTTTCCATTATGTTTTTTACACTTAAAGATCTTATGTGTGTCACAGGGGCTTCATCAAATATTCAAAATGCTGATGCTGAATATTTCAAACGGGTATTGTTAACATAAGTGTTTACATGGACTAACGGTGGTGTTCTTCCCGGTCTTTTTGCTATTTATTGTGCTCACACTGCTCGCAGAAATGTGCATCTCGGCACAGATTTGCTCTTCTGCAGAGCACAAGATACACAACATTCCACTCCTCAGCACCATAAGTGGTCAAAAACGGCTCACAGTAACTTTAAAACCCAAGAAGAGTCAAGAAGGCTTTTCAGTTTGAAAACGAGCGCAGCTAACTGAAAAGAGTTCCACTTTTTCAACTTATTTATACCGCTTTTAAGTGAAAAGCGGAACTTGTGTTCTATATATATAATTGTTTGTTTTGTTGCAGCCTGTGTTGGTCTATTTTGGATATCAATATCACGTACATGTGTTGTTGTTTGACAGCTAAAGACAAGGGAGAGAAGAAACTGTTTGGCTACTCCTTTGTTCCTCTGATGCAGGAGGATGGCAGGACTCTGCCAGATGGCACCCATGAGCTCATTATCCATAAGGTAAGACCTGCTCACCCTCATTCACTACCGAGAAACACGGAGTCCAATTCAATGTGTCCTTGGCAGGATATTTGTTTTTGGCATATGTACAGTGCTCAGACATTGCACTGCAGGAATAGTCATCTTGGTATGTTATTCAGTCCAAGATTAAGCCTGAAGAAAACTGCCGTTTAAAAAGAATAAATGAAGCAAGCTTTCTCTGAACAGAAAAACAAAGAAGGCTCGCTCTGTTCATTAGTGAATAGTAGATCCTTGACACAGGTGTTGCTGAGGGTACTTTGGATGGGATTACACCTCGTGTATGATTACATGAATCATTCCCCCTAAATGGCAAAATGCACTCATCATCTTATCATAGTGTTTGATGCCACTGGCTCACAAACAGCTCACATCACTCCATTATGGGCCGATGGGCCAATGAGTAATGGCCACTTACGTAACATTGTCGAGTGAGTGTTGGTGTCTTTTTGCTTGTGCATGTGTCACAAACAGTCTGTACTCGGCTTTATTTAGCTCGGCCTTTATGTCCATTTTCTGCACTTTAAGAGACTCACACTCATCTTCTCACACATTTAGGATTGGACACATCAAAAGTCTAAAGCAAATAAAATGACCTTTATCCGCAGTTTAAAGCTACTGCAATGCTGTCTTGGGTGTAATTCAGAATAATTGCAGACTACATGCTTTTCCTCAGCTGCAGGCGAAGGGTGTGTACATAAACCTCCGGCTCTGTGGAAGAGAGAGAAACACCAAGTGCATTTTATTGGCAGTAAGAAAGAACAGTTACCAAAAATCGGATTATTTATTTTGTGGTTGTCTACAGTTTATTTCAGCAATCTATAAAAGCAAAAAAATCCTGTTTTCATTGTCATCTTTTCCTGGCAGGTTGTGAGATTTAGTGTTACCAAACCCCAAACCTGAACCTGCCAGTTTTTTTGTTGTTTTTTTTTTTTTTTGCAGACAGCTTTCTTAGCCTTGTGTGTTCCCAGCGTTCCCACTGATGGGGTAAAGGCCCATTCTAATGCCAGATGGAAGTTGCTGAAAAGCTCAATGAAACTGGCATGGCCTAGTTTCTCCTCAGACCCAAAATAGACACGGAAGAATCAGTCCAGACTGAGTTGTAGCTTTGGAGCTGAACCGGCCTCAGCTGTGCATTAAGGCTGCACATTAAATCCCACAAATAACACAATCTTATTATTGGCTTCTGCATTTTTATCATTCCAACAGGCTGAATGTTTGCCAACAAGGTTTTCAACTTGAGTGTTAATCTCTCTGGCTTGACTAATCAGCGGAATCCACCCAAAATTTATGTCATAGTCCAGAAATGTGCTTTGATACAGTAACTAGAAATCACATCCTTGTTCTTTCTGTTGACAAACTGGCATTTAAAACTGTGAATGCAGCATTATTTCAACATTTTGATGATGTTACTTTGCTCTACACAGCGTCTACAGTGCCAGTTTACAGAAATACTTGCTCTCTTTTCCTTCCAGTGTGAGGAGAACACCAGCTTGGCCGACTGCTCGCGCTACCTGAAGCAGCCGTTCTCCAAGGCCAACCTGCCGTCTAACAATCAGACGCTGAAAGGCACCAAGGAGTCTTTCTGGATCACCAGCTTCCTCTGCTCCACCAAGCTCACACAAAATGGTAAACCAGACTCAGGCGTTGACATCTTTTGGCCTCTCGCCCGCCGAGCTGTTTTGGCTCCTATGCTTGTACACATTTTTAATTGGAGTTAGCATTTGCAGTGCTCCGCTATCTGCTCCGGTGTGCCTTTACAGTTCAGGAAGTAGAGCATAGCACAAACATTTCCAAAGATTGTGATCAGCACTTTAAAAAGGTTGCAGACAGTGCTAAGATGCCATATGTTTGAAGTCTCTTCCCTAAAGCTCATCTTTATGTAACAATATTACATATTCACACATTCTTCTATGACAATAATCCCTTATGTGCCTTAAAATGGTTTTGATGTAACTCTGCACATTTAACTCCTTTAGAGAGGGCAGATCTATGAATATGTAAATTAGCCTCACCTCTATCTCCACCCACTGCCTGCTGTTACCTTAAAACCTCTTTATGCAGCACAACTGGCAGTTATAATAATGGAATAATTTTGCAATATGTGTTCAAGCCAGAGTCTGATACTGATGAACAAATTATGCAGGGTCACCTACACATTAATGCATCAGAATGCTGTATTTTGTGTATTCCACAGTGCAACATTAGAATGTAAAGACTTCGTCTATGCATTACAGGCTCAAGCTGACAGATTGATTCCTTAGGTTTGTTACGTATGAAACCCTTAGTCAGTGTTTTTGAATCTGTCATCACTACACTGCAGTTCCAAGAAAGAAATGCTGCATATTTCATTCATGGTGCATTTTCTGGCAATAAAAAGGCACCACATTGGCATGTTAAAAACTTGATTTACCTCAGATCGGGTCATTAAGGAACAAAATACACAGCGAGAGACGGGTCCAAGTGTATGGACAGCCTCCAATCTGTAGATAAACTAGTAATCTCTCTGAAGTTCATGTGCAGAGTGAGATGTGACGCCTCATTTAAAAACGTATTATCCAATAATGAACATAAATAGAAATATGAGCAGGACTGTCACTTGTGCTTTCAAACTTCACCAGACTCTTATCACTGTTCTGCCAGGCAACAGTATTTTATGAACTTAAAAAAACACTGAATGGATTTTTGCCTCATTAAGCAGATGGTTGAATATATAAACATAAAAGCTACAGGCACAATTTACTTGCAAAAGGCTGCTAATTTCCTGAATAAATTTGATATTGTTGTTGCTGAATTGATTATAGAAATATGGCAGAGCTTTTGTGATGAAAAAAAATATTTGACACATATTCTGAGACAGACATAATAATAAACACACACACACAAATTTAAAAGTTGCAAAAAGACATGGTTCAAATTAAATCCAAATAGACAGCTAAGAGACTTTCTTCCTGAGGCTAATGTTTTATTCATGCATACGTCTGGGGACTCTGGCTCAGGAAAATGACTTTTTATCTTCTTTATCCCGCCGCACTTGAAAATGTCATCATTTGTTTAGATTCTTTGGAGTTTTTAGGCTGTAATTGAAGGGTGCGATGATGCTTTCTGATCCGAGGTACATTGCTCTCCTAATTCTCTGTTTCTTTACAAACAAACAAGCGATGTGTCTTGATCTGTTCTGCTTGTCTCTGCTGTTTTTTTCTAAGTCCCACTGTATCTCTCCGCATCTCCGTCTCTTTGCCTCCTCCCAGGCGATATGCTGGACCTGTTGAAGTGGCGAGCCCACCCCGAGCGCATCAACGACAGCCTCTCCAAGCTGAAGGAGATCGATGGCTCGGAGATTGTCAAAGTAGGCAATCAGATTCTCGGCCTTGAATTGCTTTTCTGGAGTTTATCGAGTGTTTCTGATTTGATTTCAGTCCACGTTTGTGTTAACTTCAAGCTGAAAGAATGTCAAACACTCACAGCTCAGGTTAATTTGATTCTGCAGCTCTGTGCTGAACTCCTCTTACTTCTTTTTCCAGTTTCTTCAGGACACCCTGGATACTCTTTTTGGTATTCTGGATGAAAGCTCCCAGAGATATGGACTCAAGGTGTTTGATTCACTGGTAAGCACATTATCCTAATGGTTCGGTCTTTCCATGGATCTTATTTTTTGTGTGTTTCCTTCACACATCTGATAACGTTCGTGCAGCGAGAGCAGAAAGCCGAACTGCTGGAGGAGGATCTGGTGATGTAACGCTTCAGAGCCTGTTGAACCAATCTCTCTCTGGTCATGCTGCACTGAGCTGATAGTACGAGACCAGAGATCGATCTCTCTCTCTCTCTCTCTCTTTCTATCTCTACTAGTGTGTCTCTCTCCCTCTACATCGGTCTCACACTGACAAATGAACACACTTTCTGCTCTCAGTGTGGTGTTATCAATGATGAAAAGGTCTAGTGAACCGCTGCAAGCCATCAAGTTTGCTTTTTGTGGTTTTTGAGATCAGTCCAGCAAGTTGGACGAGTGGACTTTTGTGGTTTGGACAAATTCAGTTCAGTGTACAACAACCTCCATATAAGAGAGACATGAAGTAAAAGGAAGAAGTAACATGTTAAGCTGGTTTTAGCTGTAAATATCTGTTTTCCTCTTTCTTTAGAGTTTCTTAGAACCTTTTTTTGTATTTTACCACAAGTCAGAAAGAAATTAAACTGATTAAATTAGCAACAAACCAGATCGCTTTCCGCTTTCCTGGCAGTCAAATACAAAACCATTAACACTTCTGAGGAAAGAAGAGAGTCAAAGGAAGCTTCTGATTTGTTTTCTGGCTAATAGCAGTAGCATTAGCAACATGGCAACAGTCCAAAGCAAGAAAAAAGCATCCCAAGAGAATCTCAGTTTGAAATAGGAAACCCTGATCTCAGTGCTGTGATAAAGGAAGAGTAAAACTGTCAGTTGTAATAATAAATATGATGATGTTGAACTAGTAGAAATCGTGCCAACTGAATGTCTGTTTTGAACCCTGTTAAATCCCGCAGCTCTCTCCTTTGAGCGAATGTCCGTCCGAGGATCATTTTTATTTTGACTTGAACTTTACCTTCTTTGCTTCTTCTTGCATTTCCACAGTTATTTCTGTTCTTGTAGCCGTTTTGCAGGGTGATTTCAGACCTGAATGCAGACAAAATTGCACAGTAAAAACAAGGCTTAATATCTAATTGAATCGTTCTATAGCCATTATATTGTGGAGTCAACACTTTAACCCTCTGAACCCTGAGCAGTTTGTGGTTGTTTTTTTTTTTTTTGGCTCCTGTCACATTTTTACTCACTCTGGGCTCATTTTCACCTCAATAAAAAGTCCTGCACCTCTATGAAAATATAATAACCACAGATAAAAGTCAACAGAACTTTTTTTCAAGTGTCCACAAGTGTTACTACTTGAAAAATAGTGACTCTTACTGTAGATATTTTAGTTGGTTTCAATACTTGCCTATGCTCGGTCATAACACTGCCTGCAGTTCAGCCTAAAAGTTTTTAAATTGATGATTGTTAATCACAGCTGTATCACTAATAGCTTCACTGTTGCACTAAGGAGCACAGAATTTTTTTTTTTTTTTTTACAGAATTCTGTGAATGCAGGGAGTTTATTTTTGGCACTTTTTTTTTTACACGAGTTACTTAGACTAAATGATATCTGATTAATGGAACAGCATGTCACAGCTGAGTAGTTCAGGGACCGTTTGTTTTTGTCTTTCAAAGACAACATACCAAATGGTTTTAGATTTTATCAGAAAAGCCCAGTATCTTTGAGAAATGTGTATAAAATCTTGTTGATTTGATGGATTGCTGTAGCCGTAAAAAAGTTTAAATATTGCATTCACTATAAAAATCAATAAAGAACTGGAACAAGCTGATGCAGAATATATATTTAGTGCCACACAGTGTCGAATAAGATGATGTTATTCAACCATAAAGCTCTGAAAGCAGAAAAAAATGTAAACTGTTGTTCAAGGGCAACTGAGTGAGCTTCCTAAAGCTAAAATTATGTCTGTCCTGTTTATTTCTAGGTCCATATCATCAACCTCCTCCAGGACAGTAAATTCCAGCACTTCAAACCCGTCATGGACACCTACATCGAGAGCCACTTTGCTGGAGCTTTGTCCTACAGGTACATGACGTTTCAGCCTTCACTTCTTCTTACGCATGTTGGCTGTTGAAAGCAGCACCTTGAGCACACAATACCGCAGCTTTGCCCACATATTGTATTCTAATAACACCTCACAGGGGCAGGGAGAAGGAACCTACGTCAATGCTGAGAGGCAGCTCTGCTCAGCTTCCAGTTAGTCACAAGAGCGAATAAAATGCCTCTGGTGCCCCCTGGCTGAAGAAAAGTGAATTATAAAACAGTGCCGGCTTTTGCCTCCTAACTTCTCATTTCTGCTTCCGTCCATCACACACATACAGAGACGCTTAGACACACATATTCACAATCTGCTGTTGTCACCGGCTGACTGCTTCACACTCTCTGTACCTGCTAAGACACCAGTGCTGTCTTCTGCTGGCTTCATTTCAGTTGTTGCATGCACATACACACACCGTGCTGCCACATTCATCTGCTTTAAACCCTTTTACCTGAGTGTCACAACTTAATTAACTCACTAAATCAGAGAGTGTGTGATGATTTTTCCTTATTATAGCTATTTTTGGTTCTTAATAGGAAGGTAAGATGTCATGAAGTCCTGATTAAAATGAGAAAATCCTCTCATGTAGTCATTTCTTTTTACTGTATCAGTCATGGATGAAGATGATCTTACTTGAATTTAATATCCAACTTGTAGAATTCAAAATGCAGGAAAAAAAAACAAACTTGTTGCTTGGAATTATTTATTGCATTTGTTGAGTGCAACATTTAGATCAAGTGGATTGAAGAAATAGATGAAATAATGTTATCTGATTTAAACATTTTGCAAAGGATTGTTGCCTTTTTAAACACAGCATTGCCTCATCTTTACTTGCCAAATCCAGTGGGGGAAGCCATGCAGTGAGAGGTAAATGGCAATACTGTGTGTGTGTGTGTGTGTGTGTGTGTGTGTGTGTGTGTGTGTGTGTGTCTTCTCCAGGGACCTGATCAAAGTGCTGAAGTGGTACGTGGACCGCATTGTTGATGCAGAGCATCAGGATCACATACAGCAGGTGCTCAAGGTGAGGCGCACACAACGACAAGCAGAGCCATGTTTTCCGACCGCACATTCCCGCATTCAGCTGTTTTTTATAGATGCGCACTCACCAAAATTTCTAGGGACAATTACACAATCCACACAGATGCATCCAGAAATACAAACAAACAAACTCGCTGCCACTTCTGCTAATTTATCTCCCCATCAGCAGTGAACACATCGTGCCACCGTTCGTTATTCCCCTCCTCTGTCTATTACGCTGCATGCAGTTTTAATCAGCAGAAATGCAGGGCCCGTGGTGCTGGGAATCCACATCACATTCTCCTAATGAGTCATGCAGATACACTGTCAGTGGAGCACATTGCAGCTTCTAAACTGTGGTTTTCCATTTATCATTCACAGAATACATTCTGCACCAGGAGTAAATGCTCGGCTGCCGTGCCGTAAATAATAAATAAGTGATACACCGCAGTCGTGGTTGCAGGGTTTCCATGTAGAAATGATCTATAGAACATTTACAGACAGCTTTAATTGTGTAACAGCCATGCGGCTTTGTGATATTTTTCAGGAATTTTTTTTTTACAGACAGCAGGTTATTGTTAAAGCCCTATAATACAAAACTGAAGCTAAAGACTATTTAAATTATGCTACATTTATTGAATACAGGGATTTTTCTACCTATTTAGTTAATAGACTTGTGTACAAAGGCCGCAAGTAATTACTTTTTCAACTTTAAAGGCTGAGGTGAAGTCTGAGGATGAAACCTGAGCAGCAAAAGCAGCAGATTCTCACAATTGTGCATCTATAAAAATAAACATTCTGCAGTCGTGATTAATAAAGGATGAGTCAGTTTTCAGACTTGTTGTTAGAACTGTCTTTTCATCAGGACTTCGAGTCAAACAACTTTCAATTAAAATACCTCAGTGCAAAGATTAATATTGCCTTTTTCTTTGACTACAGTGGACTTGCTGTGCTTTTTCACTACACAATAAATGCTTAATATCTGTTCTTTCTGTCCTCCAGGCCAGTGAGTACATCTTCAAGTACATTATCCAATCTCGCCGGCTCTTTTCTCTGGCGACGGGAGGCCAGAATGAGGAGGAGTTCAGAGTCTGCATCCACGAGCTCTTCATGTCCCTCCGATTCTTCCTCTCGCAGGAAAACAAAGGCACCAGTCCCGTCGCACAGACACAGGTGTGTAATTATGTTCTGTTTGTGTGCAACATCTGCAACAAGCACGAGCACGTCAAGCGTGCGTTTCTGTGTGCATATATGTGAATGTGTACCTCTAACTCTGTTGGTACTCGTGCACCACATCGTGTTTTCTTTCTCAAGGGCTCCTGGTAGTGCAGCTGTGATAGGTGAGAAATTGGCTGTAATTGAATTTCACGCTGCCGGAGGGTCTGGAGTCGGAATAGGAGTTTGTGCGGCAGCTTTTCCTTTTCCGGTGGGAGGTCTGCACAGCAGGGCAGCCGCCTTCACTGATTTCAAACAAGACCAAAACAAACAAGCTAAAGACGGCAGAGATAATTCCAATTACACAGCAGAAACAGATGCCTGTGTGGTTGTATCTTTGCGCATTTGAAATAACTATATATTTGCCTTTGTGGTACATGTGTGTGCATCTGTGTCCATTTGAACCTTTGACTTCTTTATACATGATAATCCATTTAACTTCTGCTGAACATGTGTTGTCTTGTCATATTTGAACAATTATCACAATTAAATCATTAGACTGACAGAAAGAGTTATCAGAACCAGAAATCCTGTTCTCTTTAGTCACGTTTATTGATTTTGCAATACTTTCTCCTCTCTTTGATGCTGCTAGAATCCTATTTTTAGAGTAGAATTCCAGTTGTGTCCAGTTCATGCAGTCTGAAAAGCTCTGTTTCATCCCTCCACTGACTTCTGATCTGGTTTAATCTGTATTCTCAACACAACAATAGCTGTGGGAGGATGCAGGTCAGGCTAATGCTAATCCCCGTTAATCTGTCACATGTGGCGCACACACTGGCCAAGAGACACAATTACACACACACAAGCACATTAACAGCAAAATCATATACAAACAAGCATAATTAAGTAGGAATTCCTGCATAGATGGACTTTGGCTTGAGGAACAGGTGATTTATACCGGATTTCTCAGCCTTTTTATGTTCCAACTATGTACAAAGCAGTTAGAGAGTCACAAGTTGGCAAGTGAATACCATTTTGGTGAAAATTTTCCCCATTTTTATCTTTTAAAATCTATTTGATGTTATAACAAAGTTAAAATGCGGTAATCATGAAGAAAATCTTTATTTATTTTTCAAAAAATTTAAATAAATAAAATGGAAACAAAGTACCCACAGGTGTTACCAATACTGGGGAAAAATGGTGACTCTACATACTGTAGATATTTTACTACGTAACTTTTTAATTAATTTCCATATTTGTCTCCTCTTCTGCTTTGTGAAGACACAGCCTGCAGTTCAACCCAGTCCCCGAATTTTTGTAACGTCCTTGTTGTTTGTAGCTCAGTCATTAATGACATCATGGACTTCCAAATTCTTAGTTCTTTTTATAGAATTTGATTATTACAAACTGTTTATTTTTAGCAAATAACATATGTAGACTAAAGGGATTTTAAAGAAAAGTCCCAATTTTAAGCTTAGATTTGGATAATTTCGCAGCACATTACAAAAGAGTAGCTCAAGGACTGTTGGGAATTTTAAAAATTAGATTTTTTTTTTTTTTTAACAGCTTCCTGCTTAATAGTAAAATTTTGGCAATTCTTATTTAAAGGTAATATGTCTTTTAAGACTTTAGATGGTTCATTTATCATTCTGACTGTCCAACAAAAAAACTCTTAGTTACTACCAGAGAGCTGATGTAATTTTCAGCTCGATCTGGTCCCTTGTCGCTCCATCTAAACAGGTAATTTCTCAAAAAGCACGTCTTTGACAGTGAAACAAGGTGTTGCCGAAAAACAGCTTCTATCTTCTGCCGGGCTTTCTTGGAAAAGAAAAATGAAGGTGTAGAGAGAAAAAGAGACACAGTGACACACTGCTCGAGAGTTTTGTAATCTTCATCTTTCAACTATGAAATGAGAATCTGACAGAACTCGACAGGAAGAAAGATCCTCCGACAGCGAGCCGTGAACAGGTGACGGACAGCAATCCCAGCGGTCCTTCACTTTAATCCACATAATCCCCGTCTGCCAGAGTTCCAACCAAATCCAGTCCAGGGCAGTGCTTCAGGGCAGAATCCTAAATATTTACTTTGGTTTTTCAGAAATCTATAATCACAGAAGGATAAATGAGGTTATGGTTGCTTATTCTTACAGGATTTGTGTCATGAACTCTCTAAAGCTCCCATTTGTCACTGCTGAGCTTTACCCTTTGAGCTTCACAGCACCTTCATATCACAATGAGAATGGAAGCTCCTCATCAGATTAAACGTTGCACTCCTGTTAGAAAGATTCATGGAAACAAAGCCAGAACGGTGTTTATCACGGAGTGAGTCATTTCAGACTAGATTTTGTCATTAAATAAATAAACTGTGTAAATTTGGACAAGTTTGGAGTCAGTTTCAAAGAAGTTTTTTTTAATTGTATGAAAATTTTAGTAATTTTGAACACAATTCTGACTTATTTTGCATAGACTGTCATTTTAGACAAGTAATTTAGGACCGGTGTTTGTCATCTTAAACAAATTTTGACTCACTTTGGATATTTGTTTTGCCATTTTACATAAGTTATGTGACACATTTTGTGTGCTGATTTAGAGAAAGATGTAGATAAAATGCAGATAAAATTATAAAGCATATTCACATCCTAAAATGCCCTCTGCAGTATAATTTGACTGGTTTTGGCTGCTCAGTAAGGTGTTTCCTTCGGGAGAGAATTTATTTGGATGATAAACGATGGTGCCTGTTTTGATTTCGCCTCCATATGATCCTTTCTTTCTGCCCAGGCGGTGTTCCTGCGAACGTTCCCGGCAATTTACGGCGAGCTGCTGAAGATCTTCACCGTGCGGGAGGTGGCCGGGTTCGTCAGGGAGACACTGGGCAGCCTGCCGACCGCCGTCCACGCCGACTGCCCCCTGGAGGCCATCAAACTGCAGTGCATCGCCAAAACTGTGGAGAGCCAGCTTTACATTAACCCAGGTGAAGATACACTCACACAAACACATGCACTAGTTTGAAATGTGTCCCTAATTATCACTTGAAGACATGCTGAAAACCCGGGGCAGGAGGATTTGTGAGAATACACAAAAAAGGCATTAGGAGCACAGGGCACACAGGAAAACAAACAGGTTTGAAGAGGCAGATTCGTGCACAAAATACAGAAAATGATCAATAATACTTTGTCTTGCGGTTTGTACAAACAGGCTATTAGTCTTTGTTTGCTTGTGTACTCCTACGATGCAGTCATCTGAGAACACACCTTAATTAATAGTTAACCTACAGTGAGCCCAACTCCATGTCGTTCAATAGTTCTTAATAAAGGCTTTGCGCTGAAGAAAATGACTGTGTCAGTGTTTTATTTCCAGCATGCTCCCAACAGGGAGCAAGAAACACATCCCTCATCCAAATCACATTAATGCTTCGCGAGGAATTACATTAGGTACACTTAATAATATTTAAGAAGCAACGTGTGAGCATGAAAGCAAAGCAGAAAGCCGTGGCCCCGTGAAATAAAAATGAAAATTGTTCCTGTTTTCTTTTACCTCTTAGTGTTTTCCTTTCATGTGGCATTATGCGTTTGATGTGTGACAGCCGTTTGTGTTGCAGAATCACGATGCATCCTGCTGCCGGTGGTGCTGCGAGTCCTCCAGGCCCACATGCAGGAGCAGAGAGACCTGGTCATGTGCGCTCGCATCCTCACCAGTATGCTTTCTCTGATCAAGAAGGAGGAAAACGGCAGCGCGGTGAGCAATGCACGGAAAACTGAGCACCGTTATGCAAATCCTCTGAACCCCAAAGACCACCAGCAGGTTTCAAAACACATGCTGTCTGTAAAAAAAAAAAAAAAAAAGCCAAAATCACAATTTTTCCGAGCCAGTAGCTGTAAAAATAGAAAGACTTGAATGTTTAGCTGTCTGATGGTTTGCAAAAACCACAATCTGTAAAAAACAAATAATTCTGCACTCCTTTGCACAACTGTGAGGCCATTACTGACTCAGCTGCGACCAACACTTCGGTGCCCAAAATTCTGAGACTTTTTGGATAAACTGCAGGATGTGTTTACACAAAGCAGATAGGAGACAAATATGGAAACACATTAAAAACAAGTCATGAAATATCTATAGTATGTACAGTCACAGTACAGTACAGCATACAGCTATACAACTACAGTGCACAAAAGATATTTTTTAGTTCTCTTTCCTTCTTGTTATGGTTGTGCTGTTTCCATATGGCTACAGGACTTTATATTACAGAAGAAAAATTAACCCACACTGAATAAAACTGTCACAGGAGCAATATTTCCTAGAAACTACTTGGGGTCCAGAGGGGTGAAGAAGTAGTTCAGCATTTTGGGAAATATACTGCCTGGCTGATATAGCTGTATAGTAGATATGAAGCTGTAAGGGTGTAGCTACTTACCTGAGATTATCAGAATTTAGCAAAGTTAATCTAAAAGCATTTGTAAAGCTCTCAAATAAGTACACTGTATCCTGATTGTATAAAGAGCTTGTATTATGCTTTTAAAGTTTTTATCCCCTTTCCCTCAGTGCATTATTTAAGTGCTTTTTTGTGCAACTCTGCAAACTTGCAAAGTCCACACCTAAGGGAGTTTTCACCTCCACAGAAAACTCTTTTCTGCTACTTACCTGCCTCAAGCACTTTATTTAAAGTCCAGGCTTTTCTTCCATTACTTATTTACTTCACCATATAGCACATTTTCGTACCTCACCTCTGTTGATCCGGCTGACCGATCAGAGCTTTTCAGGATACAGAAGCTCCGGCAGAAAGCAAGAAGAGGTGCAACAGCAAGATTATTATTTTTTTAAAAAACATTAAAGCATATAGGTAAAGTGTAACTGAATCCAAAAATACAAATACAGTCCTGTAAATAAGGATAATGTGGGTTTATTACCCTGTTCAAAAGAGAAAAATACATAATTGACAAGCTGAAGAACAGCCGTGGTCTTTCTCAAACTTTTCGTGACTTTTATTTCACATAAGAAGGGAAAGAAAAAAAGAACAAATTTGAGAATTGTAATTTTATAGGAGGTTAGTACTGGCCTGTTCCCTGACCACTTTAGTATTAGAGGTACTGTTTGGTAACATTCTATTAATTTAAGCTTTATTTAACCAGGGAAATAGTGAACCTCTTTTACAAGACGGGTCAGTCATACATACATATAATAATTCAAAAAAGATTTACACAAATATTAGATGATTCTAGTCTTTTTACTAAGCTAAGCCAACTGGCTGCAGCTTTATATATCACACATATCGAATGCACTAAGCTAATTTATGACACGACTTAATACTTTAACTGTCTCTTGTGCAGTTACGATGAATTCCCCCTTCTCTTTTACAAGACTGTGCTCGAGAATTACAGCCATTGTAGCTGGAAAATAACTTTAAAGCAAGTCAAAGCTGCAGGAATTAGTCATACAGCAGTTTCCTTGCCAACACATTGCAATAGCAGATTGCTTTGTCATGTGTATATGGTCAATTAGTCTTGGTAACAGGGACTTTGGCAGCTGTGCACTTCAGTAATGAGACCCATCAATTTAGCAATGGGCATTGTCGGAGTGGCAGTCACTTTGAGCTGATTTGTGTGTGTGTGTGTGTGTGTGTGTGTGTGTGTGTGTGTGTGTGTGTGTGTAGCAGCTCAGGTTGCCTTGGCTCGCACTGTTCGCTGCCAGAGGGGCAGCTAGTGGTAAAGGCGCCCAGTAGGACACACACTCACACACAAACTGGCACCATATCTAAAGGGAAGTGACAGCAGTGGCAGCAAATGCGGCAGTGAGGCTCCTTCTCATTATCACTCTGTCCAAGACCTGTCTGTCTAGTCAGGAGGAAAGACTGGAGGGAGATGCAACCACACACACACACACACACACACACACACACATGTTTATCCGCCACTCTCTTTGAGTTGCTTTTAATCTTTAACTGTCTCTTTCTCCTTTGTATTCTACCTCCTTTTATTCCTCACCATTCTCTGCTTTCAGTTTGAACTTTTCTAGTTTCAAAACATTCCCCGTAACCCTGAAACTTCTTATTAGTCCCCCGTACCGGTCCAAGACTCATTAAAAACTGTGATGAAAATAAAATTACAGAACAGGGCGTGCAGAGGCAGAATGACGTCGATTATGGTTCAAGGTTGTGCTGGCAGAACAACACAAAAAATATGCAAATTATGCAGGCAAACTTAATTCGTGTAACTTTAGTCGAGGGATGTAATAAGTATTCAAATCTCAAGGATAACCCTGACATTTTAGATGCAGGTTTTAACTTTAAAAAAAAAGGGACTCTTTTGCTTGTATTCTCTGAATACAAAGTGTCACCTGTGATTTATTTTTTGAGCTTTCTCTGTCATGCAGGAGCCTGTGGTGTCTGAGGAAGTGGAGCTAATTGTGGAAAGTCTGCTGGGAGTTTTACTGAGGACCATTCTGGAAATTAGCAACCGGCCTCAGCCTGCTGGACCTGCCATGAGACTCCAGTTCCAGGATGTCACTGTATGTGTGTTTGTATTGTACACTATGTGCCAGAATATGTGAGTGTGTGCGCTTAATACTGTAAATTGTTTTGGGACTTAACAAAACGTACAAGAGTAATTAGAGATTTTAAATTGAGTTGCTTCCGTGGCGACTATAATTCCATGAACATTATTAATATTAATGGCAATAATTAAGATTTATAATGCAACACAGCGCAGAAGGGGAATAGCGAGGTGGAAAATAATGAAATCATCGTCGTCTCTGTGTGATGATGGAAACTCATGGAGGGGTGGAAGGTTTTTACCGGTTCCCATTAGAGGTTAATACAGGACGTGATGTAGATTTGACAGAACGGCAAAGGAAGCTCCATAAAGCGGCATAATTCAGAAGCTTCTGATTTTTTTTCTCAGCATGATTAGGAAACGATAAATCCCAAATTTTGTCAAGAATTACAAATTAAAGACATATTTGAACTGCTCAGATTCACACCAGCTTATGTTGTCATGCCTCCTGCTTGCTACATATGTTTCAAACCTCAGCAATACAATTAACGTAGTCATTTAAGGTGCCTCTAAACTCTCGCAGGTTCTCTCTCACTCTCTTTCTCCTTTCATGTTGTCCTGTCAGGGGGAGTTTGTGGCATGTTTGTTGGCGCTCCTGCGACAGATGAGTGACAGACATTACCAGCAGCTGCTGCAGGCGTTCAGCAGCAAAGACGACCTGAGGGTAAGACTGCCATATCCGTCTCCCTCCCTCCCCCTCTGTCTGCATGTCTGTTTGGATGAGGCAAGACTTCTGTTACACTCTGCCCTCGATTTTGTCTGAAGGTGATCCTTTAAGTGAAACAGAAATTCCAATAAATAGCAGAGGATGGATATTTCACACCCACCTGTACCATTAAAGCTGATCGTAAGCGCATTGAAATATTATCATTTTACAGCGGAATACCAAAGCTGCTGTTTTGTTTGTGCAGTGTAACCCTCTGAATGCCATTTTTCGCATTTGCATTTTTTGCTCCTGTGACATTTTTACTCATTGTAGGCTAATTTTTCAATGCAAAATGAAGTTTTAGACCTCTATGGAAACAGTAAAAGAGGGGAGAACTTAAAATGTCTTCTATGTCGTTCAACATCATAGTTTATACCATAATTTATAATGCTGTTAATCACAAAACAAACAAAAAAAATTGTATTACATAGACATTCAGATCAAAACTTTATTTATAGACATTTATAGACATTCTACCACTTTCTGTGTAAACACTGCTACAGTTCACTAGGCATCCCTTAAAACATTACAGCTGTTTATTTTATAACCTGTATATTTTCCATGTTTCCACTCTTGTACATCAATTTAAATGCTTTTTAAATGCCTATATACCCAGTGTGAGTGGAAACACAGAAGAAGAGAAAAGCTAATGAGGTCAAAAGTTCACTTGAGTGCAAAGTAAAACCAGTTGGATGAATGTCAGAAACAGTGAAAAGGTTAGAGACAGTCTTTCTAGCTTTAAAGTAGTTGTTTCATAACGAACCATAGTTCTTATGCTTTCATCACAGGTGTCTTGAACTAACTTAACACTGACTCTGGGCTTGGAAAAAAGAATGTTCATGGAGTCATAGATACTCATAGATACTCATTGTAATGTAGAATTCAAACTTTTTGGAGTAGAAGAAGGTCTGGAGGTGAGCTGCAAGTCACAGCAGCTCCTTTAGTCTCCCAAAAGGCTTTCATTTGTCTTTTAAGTAGAAGTTTTAGTAGGTTGTTTTCTCAGAGTGACCCAAAAGTTGTCCCACACTTAAAGCTGAGAGAAAAAGTCCTTAGATTTTGTGTGGTCTGGGATCATTAACCTGTTTTCCTGCTTGCTGCACTGTTCATAATGAACTGATTTTCAGACAGAGCTTGAGTTCGACTGTTTCAGCACCACGGAGAGAGACACAAGAGACGTTGCTGTGCTCTAATCTCACGCTGCATACTAACTAAAGCAGATTTTCACCATCCTCACACTGTGAAAGGGACAAAATTAAGTATAATCAAGAGTAACAGTGCATGCAGAAGGGAGATGGAAGAGAGAAAAACTATTAAACTCACCAAGGATGTTGTTGAAATGGCCACAGGAGCACCTCAGAAAGTTTTGTGGAAATGTTTCAGCACAAGTTACTGCACAGATTGTTAGTTTTACCTTGCAAATTGTGGGTATTATAGCCGGAAAATAACTTTAAAGCAAGTGAAAGCTACAGTAATTAGTCATACAGCAGTGTCCTTGGGTGTATATGGTCTCTGTGTTGTTTAACTGACATTAGTATGTACACTGTGTTTCTGAGTTCCCACTGATAACATGTCTATTGTTTTGTGTGTGTTTGCATTCCAGGACTTCCTTCTTCATATCTTTACAGTCTTCAGAATCCTGATCCGACCAGAAATGTTCCCTAAAGACTGGACTGTCATGCGATTGGTCACAAACAAGTAAGAATGCAGAGTGCATAGAAAACAGTAAAAGGACTCAAATAATGACAAATGAGAAAGTGACAGAGGCCTTTTCAGATACATCCACTTTATTTATTTATCCTTTATTTTACCAGGCAAGTTAGTTAAGAACTAGTTCTCATTTTTGATATTCATTTTCATTTTCAATGACAATAGTTCTATCTTTTAACAGTCTATTTTAAAGGTCCCGTACTATATCTGTTTTTAAGAAGTTAATGAAAGTCTCATATCCCTAGAATGTGTATTTTTTAAGTTTCAGCTCAAAATATGGAATTTAACTTAACGAATAATGCCTCTGATTTTCCAAATGGGCTGTTTTAATCTGTAACTTGCAATCCAGGGTGCAAAATGGTATAAAAAAAAAGAGGAATTGGAAACACTAATGTGACAGCACGTGTTTATTTCAGACCTGCATTAAATAAAACATTACTTGCACTTGTGTTTCATTCTTACTTTGATTGGCTGCACAGTTGATCACTTCCTGCTCGTGACTTTCAATATTCATACATTTTAACAAAATGCCAAAAGTCAGGATGTCTGTGAACATATGTAAATATTATGGCTCATACAGACAAAATTTCTGATCTATGGAGAAAGTACAGAAATGTCTTTTCTCATATTTTGAGCATGTCTAGACGAGACGTATGCAGAAACGTTGAACAAACTGTATTTTGCATAATATGTTCCCTTGAAATGCACATTAATGACCAACATCCAAAATAATAATCATAAAGTTACTGTTTTTCAGAAAAGTAGAAGGATTTTGATGCAGTGCTCTTGTTAAAAATGAGAGTGAACCCAAGGCTAATGCACTCTATCTCTCTGGAGGATGCCATAAAATGACAGAAGATGTAACACAGAAAGGTCAATGAAATGCTTTAATCCACACAGTCATGAAGGTCTCTGTATTTAAAATGGACTAGAGGTTGTTGATAAAAACATGAATTCTCTCTTTTTTCCAATTTAGTGAAGTGTAACTTAAAAACTTGAGGTTGTAACGAGATGAGAAGTCCCACTTTGCTCTTTTTGTGGTTTTGTTTTTTTTTCCTTTGATGCTCTTATTTGTCCTTCACCAGCATGCAATGTTTCATGGAGTTATTTCACATTACCCTTTGACTGTATTACTCCACAAAAAGGCCCATTTAAATGGAGTGTGAGATGTTCATGGTGATGTATTTTCCTCCAAGGTGACACAGTAACCCTTCCCTCACCTCCTGCTTTTTATTTCTCCCTTGTTCTTTCAGTGTCATCATCACAACTGTCCTCTACCTTTCTGATGCTCTGAGGAAAAACTTCCTCAGTGACAAGTTTGACTACAAGGTAAAGAAATGTGTCAGTATGCAGATGTGTGTGTGTGTGTGTGTGTGTGTGTGTGTGTGTGTGTGTGTGTGTGTGTGTGTGTGTGTGTGTGTGTGTGTGTGTGTGTGTGTGTGTGTGTGTGTGTGTGTGTGTGTGTGGCTTCAAAACTGTCTGAAAATCAAAACAGCCTCTGTTCTAAAAAGGCTGCAGTGTTGGTTTACCTCTGACACACATTTATAATTAAAGCTATGAATTAATTTATTTTTGTACATCACACTTTTTCAAACCAAAGCTGGAAATGACGCAGACATAAAACAGAGCTAATAGGAAGAATATAAAATTAGCCGAAAGCTGAAGAATAGAAACAGACTGAGGTCAAAATGACACAGAAGGAAGAACAGAGATTAGTTAATTAATTTTCTTCTTCCTCAAACACTTTAATGCACATTTCCTATTCTCACATCACATTACTGCATATGTAGGTTGCAGAAATGTGACTTAAATTAACAATAACGACTTCTTTATGTTCCAAAGTAGCATTAAAGCTTAAATATTAATCTGTGCATGCCGGTGGCAAACTGTGCACGTTTTTGTCTACATTTCTACATTAGTTATAGGAGGTTGTTTTTGCATGAAATTGCTATTTTTATTTATTATTTTTTTCGTTTTCAGGTGTGGGACTCGTACTTCTATCTGTCTGTAATATTCATCAACCAGCCCTGTCTTCAGCTGGAGTCCTTCTCTCCCTCTAAGAGGAAGAAGATACTGGAAAAGTAAGTGTACACACACACACATTTGGTATTCTTGGCTGCATGTGTTGCTGAAGTGAGTCACATACTTTACAAAAACAAGCCATTCTGTCCTGCTGCTGCTCTCCAAACACCAAGACACACACTGCATACATACACTCAGTACAATGGCTGCTTGACGTGCTGCTCCATACAGATTCTAACTGTGAATTTTTGTCATGCAGATACGGAGACATGAGGGTCATGATGGGCTGTGAGATCTTCAGCATGTGGCAGAATTTAGGTGAACAAAATCTCAATTTTCGCTGTTAAAATGGGCTGTTTTATTCCTGAATATGGCTCTGACCCATGATAGAGGAGAATCAATCATATCTAACTTATTGCAGTAGCTCAGCAAACACTAACAGTATCTGTTTTCTATTCCAGCAATAGGCTTTTCTTACAGTCCTATCACAACGTATCCAAAAATTCATTCTTTATTTATGCACATTTAGTGATTTTCTGATGCAAAAGTAAAGTTCTTGAAATCTGTGTGATGCACTAACATTACAAAAAAAAAGGAAAATAAACTGTTTCTTTGTAATCGAGCTGCTGGGATCTAAAAAAATCTTTATGCCAAAGACTATTTGTCACCACGGCAACCAGCTGGATGCCCAGCCTTGCTTTATGTGAGTGTTTTTGTTCTGAGTCTGTGATGGATCTGTGCAATTTAGTTTTTTCTAACAATTTCTGCTGCAGTTGTGTGTATTCAAGTGTGCACGGTTTGAAGTGTGCTTTGAAGTCACTTTATTTTTGTTGTATTTGATGTTAATATGTATATGAAGACTGTCTGGATTATAATATATGCACTGTGAGTATTTCATTTATGAAAATGCTGCACTTCAGTCGCATTAAAGAAATCTGTGCGACTTCCCAGAGTGGCTTTCATCGAGGCTGAAGTTTTGGAAGAACAGTTGGCTGCTTTTCAGAGTTGGCCAGATTGCTTTTGTCATACACAGAGCTAAAGTGAAAGCCTGATCTCTGTGTTGACCTCGGTCTCTCCTCCAGGGGAACACAAGTTGAACTTCATCCCGGCGATGATTGGGCCGTTCCTGGAGGTGACGCTGGTGCCTCAACCTGATCTGAGGAATGTCATGATCCCCATCTTCCATGACATGATGGACTGGGAGCAGAGACGCAGTGGCAATTTCAAACAGGTGTGATGCTGTTGGAAATGTAAAAATAGATATTTAATCAAATGAACCGTATTAGTATCAGCCATTTTTCTTAGCACTAATTCATGCTATGTTGATGATTTTGCTTGTTTAATTTTAAGTATTAAATACTTTCAGTATACCTTGCAATGTTTACCATCTGAACTACTAAACTTCTGGAATTAATCCACAGCTAAAGTAATGTTATCTTGCTACAAAGTGTGTTAATTTGATCATAGTATCAGAAGTATATTCATCTGAATTTGAGCTTTTTTGAAGCCCAGAACGCATTAAATGTAAAGTTGTGTTACTGTATAAAGTACTGTAGGTGATTGGTGTTGTATAATCACTACTATTCCTCAACAGATAGTGTGTTTACCTCACAAATGTAAAGAGCCCTGTGAATTTCCAAAGTAAATGTAGAAGGAAACCATAAAACGGACTTTTGCAGAATGCGTTGTGAAGTAGGACACTACCTGTACATTTTTAGAAGAAGAAACAGTTCTGAGAAACAACAGTACAAGCCCCAGTTACATTATCAAAGAGAGGGGCAATGGTGTAGTATCATGTTTTTATGTCACTTGGCTGAAGTGTGGAAATAGTCAGCGACAGTCAGAAACTAGAATAAGATGTACATATGATCCTGTTTCCTTCAGATTACACCAGCTAGCATAATCCTGTTTCACAAAACTGGGCAAATGGTCTTATGAATTCAGATTGTCACAGAAAACTGCCTTTTTTGCCCCTTTTGACTGACAGACCTCTTAAGGTTTAAGCCTTCAGGTTTAAATATTGCTGTTCCTCCCTGCAATTTTATCAATACTGTTTGCTTCTTTGAGTTCTAAGTGCTTTTTCTGCACAGGTGGAGGCCAAGCTGATTGACAAGCTGGACAGCCTGATGTCTGAGGGCAAAGGAGACGAGACGTACAGGGAGCTCTTCAACAGCATGTGAGTTAGTGAAAGAATCAGAGGGCACAAAGACGAGGAGCGTCCACAGATGTACAATACGATGCTTTATTACTACACATACAGCCGCCTCTGTGGCAAATCGCAACCCTAAATAACACATATTGCACATTACATTACACAAGCAGTGGGAAAATAGTGATAAGAACACTATAAAGCCACTGCACAGCCCACACAGCCTCTATTTACTGACATTCACCTGCAAGATTTTCCAAGAAAAATGGATTCGGTCACCGGCAGGTTAGACGACCAAACTAATAAAGCCACTTAAAGTAAACAGTCAGATCACAACAGAGGCCTTCGTGGACCGAGGTCAGCTCAGGACACTTCCAGCGAAAGACAAAATAGCTGTTTATCGAGTCTAATGACCTAAATGATGCGACTCGCACGAGGCTCCATCGGGTAAATGTCTGTGTGGGCTGCAATTTGCAGGTCGTTTGTCTCAGTCCATGGCGGTTTTATCTGCGAGCGGATGTGTTTAAGTATTCTGCGTTTGAAAATTAGCTTTTAACCCTGAAAACCACCGAGCACAGATAACGGCGTTATGATTCAGATAAAGCCTGCTTCCCGTCTATAAAACACCCGGTAAACTCACCGGGTTGCTGTCAGAGCGAGACGCTAATAAGAAAAGTGGGTTTTGGAAATTGAAAGTTTCACCTCCGCTTTCAGTTTCACAAACTTATGAATAGAAATAGGAGCTTTCTAGGTTTGTATATGAAATAGTTTTTATCAAATGGGTTGATAGAATGATTTAAAAAAAAAGGTAAGTGAGTGTTAAGTCATCTTCATCTTCACTCACACCTCCTCTATGGCCGGTTCATTTTGTCCTTGTGTTTTTGCATGTTTCCTGTTTGCACATGTGTGTGTGTTCCTGCTTCTTTTGTGCTTGTTTTTGTCGCCCTCCACTATAGTCTACTAATATTTGAACTTTAAAAAAAACACCTATCTGCTACATTTCAACTTGCAGTCCAAGAGCATTATTGCATTAAAAAATTCACATGCACACTTTGTGTCTTTTCTACTCTCACATAAATCAAACTGTTATCTTGATAAGTATTAAAAGAATATGCATCTGCTCTAATTGTCCCCTCTGTCTTTCATAGTGGATCATTCTTTCCCACCATATTTTTATGTGAAACATTACAGAATACAGCGTAATATCGCTTCATACTATTATTATCTGCAGTATATTGTGCAATATAATGTAATTATGCATTAGAAATCTAGACTATATGATATTTTTTCTGTTTAAACTGCAATTTAATTTGTTTATGATTTCAGCTGACTTTAATTTTCTTCCTTAATTTATTGTTCTGTTTTGCCTCCTTCTAACTCCACTAACCCCTTAAACTAACCCGTATGCGTGTGTGCTGATATTAATCATATTAATATTAATTTATTCCGCCTATGCTTCCCGCCTGGAGTAGAATTCCTCTGTTTGGTCCGTACCCTAGGTAAGATGCTCTCCTCTTTGTTCTCTCAGTGTCGTCTGTGTGAGGGGAACGGGGATTATATCAGCCAAAAAAACTTTTAAAAAATGGCTACCGTTTGTGTTTGTCCTCTTTACCATCCAGCTGAGATAAACAATCGATCCTATAAAACTATTAAGGTGGCCAAACAGTGAATCGGTTATTGTGTTTTTTTTTTATTTTTTTGAAGCCACCTTTACTTGAAGTCCCGCAGGCAGGCCAACAAGCATAGGTGACACTGGTGTGACTGATTTCCTCTTTGCTTTGCCTCCTTTCTTTTCTTAGTAATTTCCTCCATCGCAGTTCCTTTTCCCATTTACTCTCTTTTCCCTCTTGTCTCCTTTGGTCTTTACATCTCTCTGTCTTGTTCTGTCTCTCTTCATTTGTTCCTTCAGTCTGCTGAAGAAGATTGAGAGGGAGACCTGGAGGGAGAGCGGCATCTCTCTGATTGCTACCGTCACTCGACTAATGGAGAGGCTGCTGGACTATAGGTGAGAGTTCACACATATTTGCTCTTAAAAACACTCATGCACGACCTTTTTCTTTAAATTTTCTTTTAGTCATGTCATATTTTTGTGCCAGTTTTATGCTTTTGTGTTTCTACTACAGGGATTGCATGAAGTTGGGAGAAGTGGACGGCAAAAAGATTGGATGTACTGTCAGTTTACTGGTGAGTAGCAGTTACATCCTGTGTTTGGTTTGGACTTCTTTGAGTGTCAAAGCTTTGGATTGGTTTGAAAGATTTCACAAAGCATACTGTTAAACAGAATAATTGACTTAATCCATTCTGTTGACCAGGTGAGAGTGCTTTCAACTTTTTAACTGTTTTTTGCAATTTTTCTGTCCAAATTTCAGCTGAAATATAAAAATGAAATTCAGTTTTGGCTGCTGTTTGCCTTGGATAGGATGATCGAATCACTTCTCATATCTGTCATGTTAATTATAAATTAAAACCAGGAGGCAGTTAGCTTAGCATGAAGGCTAGAAATAGAATAAGTTCTAACCTGGCCTTGTCCAAAACTAAAAGAAAATAAAAATTGCCTCAATTTTTGACAATTAATACATTATATGTATTGAACATTTGAAATCTTTATGCTAAGCTAGGCTAACTTAATATATAGATAGCATATAGATATGACAGTGGTAGAAATCTTCTTTAACTTCTTCTGTTCTGTAACTTTTAAGCGACAAAAAGAAATAAGTGTGTTGCCCAAAAAGTTAAACCATTAATTTAATATTTACATTAAGTTAAAGACTTTTTACTGTCTGTCAAAGTCAAAACATTACATTCTGTCAGATATTTTTGCCATCTTCATTTGTGCTATAACAGCTATTCTGTACCTCGCACTTAGAAGACAGAATAGGATGTATATTATGATTATATTGCTGTTAACCTTTCAGAATCTATTCTTAACAGTTACAAACACATAAAAATGTGTTGTAATATATGAAATCATCGTAGTCCAGTTTTAATCATTAATATTTTTCCCATTTAAACTGATACCGAAAGACGTGTGCACTCTTTAGACAAAAAAAAAACCATTTTAAAAACAGCGCCTTGAATCATTTTTGGCGTCTATTTAAAGGTAAATAGTTTGAGGAACATTTCGAGGGCTGACATAGATGTTTTCATTTTCATTACGCTGCTATTACTTTACCCTGTAAAGTTTAATTTATAAAGAATATAGAAAGAAAGATAGTGATTATCTTCTTTTCAGGATATTTTTATCTATTTTCTACCTATTGCTTGATATGTTTGTGTATTTTGTAGGAATTAGAATTCTTCTCCCTGATCAGCAGAATGCATCTATAAGGATTCTTTATGTAACTGCAGCCATCTGCAGGAGCACCTGGATGTGTAGGCAGATGGATCAAGAAGTCCCTGCAAATCAGCATCTGAAATACACTGTTGCACTTTTAGTCCAGAACAGTCTGTCACTTTCACATGTTCTGCTCATTTACACCTCGAAACTCACTCTCACCCCTGTTGGCCTTGTCTCTCTTGTATGTTTTTTAAATTAATTTATTTGTCCTCAAACTTCACCAAACCACCAAACTGCCCACTCCTCCTGCCAGAACTTCTACAAAACCGAGCTGAACAAAGAGGAAATGTACATCCGCTACATCCACAAACTGTACGACCTGCACTTGAAAGCTCAAAACTACACAGGTACGCCTTAAAGATTGACCTTAACAGCACGGTATGAGTGTTTACACGTGTGGGCGATGCATTTTTCTCATCTCACTGCATGCATGTTTGTGCTGTGTACATGCATTCTGAATGTATTGTGTTCTGAGCTGCTCCAGTGACTCATATTTACTTTCTGAGAGACTTTGTGTTGTTCCCAAACTGCTGCTTTTAGCTGACTTTGCTCTCCTGTGTGGGTTTGTGTGTGTCACAGAGGCGTCCTACACCCTGCTGCTGTATGATGAGCTACTGGAATGGTCGGACAGGCCGCTCAGAGAGTTCCTCAACTACCCCATGCAAAGCGAATGGCAGAGAAAGGAGTATTTGCATCTCACTATTGTCCAGAACTTCGACAGGGGGAAGGTGAGCTTTAACACGGTGCTGTTTTTCCTCACAACCTCCCTTCCTTCCACTATTTTTGCATTTTATTGTTGTTAAACAGAAGCAAAAATATTCCTCTTTTCTGCACTGGGCCAAAATAAATCAAATAAGCTCTCTTTTTAGTGAGAGAAACTGTTCATATGAGCCCAGAGTGGCTTCTTAGCACTGAATGTACTGTACCAGTGAGAAGGAACAGTGTGTTCAGTTTTATTGAGAATATTTCTTTCTGCCAAACACCCAGCAGCATGTCAGCTACTAATACATATTCTATTTCATACCTGGCAGCGAGAAAGAAGCATAATATTAACAGCTCATTTAGAGTAAATACATGTTAAAGAGATCAGCTGAAATGCAGATGGACCAAGATGGAAGGTGGGAGAACTGGCTGATTGTTGACATCATTCTCATGAAATGAAACCCTTCTTCAGAGGAAGGCTAGAAGCTGTACAAAGTTAATTTCTACCCGTCATGAACTGTGACAGCAGCTCGAGGCATCAGCACCTCCTCGGTTTAATCAGACGGATTGCCGGTGGCTGTAATTACAGCAGGATCCATATTGTCCCACAGTATTCTACACCATTCCTCTAACAAATATTGCAGGAGATGATGACACCAAGACTGACAGGTGAAGCGTGACGTGAATTGATGCTGTTTCTTTTCAGCTGGAGAGTCGGCAGTGAGACCTGCAGCTTAAACAGCTGATTCAGGATGCAGCATCATTTAAGAGAAAAAAAGTTAGTTTTTCATGAATTCCGCTCCATTTTCCTCCCACTCCTCTTCTATCTCTTTATCCTAACTGCCTTTGCCATTGTTCTACACTCTCAGGAGAAAGTGGCATTATGGAAAAACCTACAAAATTGCACTCACCCCTCCCAAAAAAGGAGCTTTACCATTCCTTGATGAAATAACATAGCTCTGTGGAATCGTTAAAACTGCTCCCCTCGTTACTCATAGTCCAATTTTCCTTCTCTTTCACGAGCTATGCCATCTGCCAGTGCTGCCGCGCTGGGAGGAGAAGGCAGCAGGAAAGGAAAGCTTTTCATTTAATTAGCAAGATGGTTGGGTGTTGCATGTACCTACGTGAAGAGGCTGGATTCCACTCCTGAGATTGCTGACTCGCCAGTGCCATCCAGTGGAGTTTAGTGGTTTAGCAGCGCCACTGCAGAGCGAGTGGCCCAGTTTAATGGAGTTTCTGCTCAGACAGTTCCTGATAATGGTGTTTTGAGACAGGGCACGGTGAACTTGGAGGTGAATAAGAATGTGTTTTTGTGTGTCCTCAGTGTTGGGAGAATGGCATCATCCTTTGCAGGGAACTCGCTGACCAGTATGAATCGTACTACGACTACAGGAACTTGAGCAAAATGAGGGTAAGTTGCGCACATAATAGTAGCATTATGAAGTAGGACTGTTAGTTTAAGTGTTGCTTTTACCACCAACTCATTCAGGAAAGAAGCTAAAGAAGCCATTTTATTCTATTGTGGTTTAAAGTAGCTGTGCTATTGTCGAAGCACAATAAACCTCACTGGTTTGTATTCACCGCTGTCCTTCATTTTCATTGCCAGATGATGGAAGCTTCTCTCTATGACAAGATCATGGACCAGCAAAGACTAGAACCGGAGTTCTTCAGAGTTGGTTTCTACGGGAAGAAGTTTCCTTTCTTCTTACGGGTAAAGAAATCTCCACATTCTTTATGCGTCTTGAATAGCGAATTGAAAAGAGTAGTGCTTTTACCCTCTTCAACAAGGAGAGAGACCTGCAGGAAGAATTAACTTTTCTTATGTAAGACTCCTCCAGTGTAAGGTGACATTCAGCAAACTCTTGTTCGCTGCCATTTAATGATGTAACAGGCCCTGTCCTTGGTGGAGTTTTGCGGATCGAGCTGCAGTCGCGCTGGACGACCACTAGATGTCAAGCTAACCCCACGCTCTCTTGATATTCCCACCACTGCAGAATAAGGAGTTTGTGTGCCGCGGCCATGACTACGAGAGGCTGGAGGCTTTCCAGCAGCGGATGCTCAACGAGTTCCCCCACGCCATCGCCATGCAGCACGTCAACCAGCCCGACCAGACCATCTACCAGGCAGACGCGCAGTGTATCCTTGGCTCTAGAGAGGAGGCGCATGCAAAATTCATTCACACAAGCCCGGACACACGTACATCCATGCTGAGCAGAGACAGCGAAATGCGTGGAAATGCATACAGACTGAAAGCACAGCAGGCGTGCGTATGTACACATATGCACAGAGACTCAGGCACACAGCATGCTTTGTGTATTCATACACCGTAATGAGGCTATCACACACTGTGCCTCGCTCTTTCTCTTGCAGTCTTTCTGTTTTCATATCAAAGGCCCATCCGGCAAATTGTCCGCGGCATACAGAAAGTCATACAAACCGCAATCAAACGCGCTATGGTTGTTGCATGTGTTTAAAAACAACGCCGAAGGGCCGATGTCTCGCTGGGCGCAATTAGTTTGCAACATTCCAGGTGCGCTACCTTCTGATTTGTGCTGAGGTTTGGAACAATATGCAGTCTGACAGGAAAACAGCAGACGCTACCTGGGAATACTCATTTACAGTTACTGCTCATATTCTCCCAATTAAGACGCTCGAATTGAACATCACTCAAAGATGCGGTCTTTGAAGTGAATAATTATTTTATTATAATAAATATGATGTTAAGCGAGGTTGCTCCGTAAACCCTCTTAACCCCAAGAGCTGCCAGCGGGTTTGAAAGGCATGCTGCCTTTAAAAATTACTAAAATTGCACCATTTATAAGAGATAGAACTTGTAAAAACTAAAAACATTGCTGGATTTTTGTCTTTTGACGATCCTTGTAATACTTACCTGTGATGTACTCTTCAAATGGGAAAAGTAACCAAATCTAATGATATTTTATAAACATCTTTTGACTGTAATTGACTCATTTATAATTAGACCAAAAATGCTTTAGTTAGATTCTGTTAAAAATAAAAATTCTGGGCCCCTTGCTGCAACCATGAAGCCACTGGTGACTATTTTTTTGTCGAACTGGGTTGAACTGCAGGCAGTGTTTACACAAAGCTGATAGGAGACATATATAGAAAGTAGTAAAATAGTTATAGTATGTAAAGTCACCATTTTTTTCCCACT
Organism: Amphiprion ocellaris; assembly: GCF_022539595.1. NCBI lineage: Eukaryota > Metazoa > Chordata > Actinopteri > Pomacentridae > Amphiprion > Amphiprion ocellaris. The sequence goes on from NC_072786.1 coordinate 8,726,533, forward strand.
AGGAAAAAAACTATAAATAAATATATTTACATATAAGTAGTCGAAGAAATTCAACATTTGAATTAATTTTTTAAATCATTTTTTTCATTTTAATTTTGTTATACAGCACAAAATAGATTTTTGAGCTCTCTCTACTTAACACTATGATTTTGCTGTTTCTGTATAAATGCAGAACTTCATATTGCAGTGACAAATGAGCCCATAATGAGTAAAAATGTGACGGAAATTTGGGTTTCAGTAGATTAATAATACCATCATTTACGAAACCTTTCTCATTTTTTTTTGTGACTGTACTAAAAAAACTGAATCATTCATTGTTAAATACAAACTCACTGAGCAGCAAATGACTATATGGACCACTTATTGTGAGATATTAAAGGGATATGCAGCTGTAAAATGACTTCTGTGCCTACCTGAGCTGCCACGACTCTATTATTTTTTGCATTCTGAAAACAAAGCTTCACTTTACATAAATAAATCACTGGCTTTCCTCATTTCCATGCAGGGTTCAGACTCATCCGTACAATATGGTCCTTTTTAATTATTCAAATCAATGTATGGAACAACTGTTGTCCCACATAGCAGAGGAAGGAAAAACGGCAGTGACTGAATGACGCAGGTTCGGGGGATAGAAAGACACGTTTAAGTTGTTCTTTTCACCGTTTTTCATGTTCATGTGATTATGCCTGCACACGTAAAACGACACTGATCATCTGTGTGAGTTAACGCACTGCTGTGTCATTCTCACATCATGCCAATCAATAGAGTCTCTCTCAGAATGCTCAGCCATCTGTATATCCTTGTCACAAACACTCATGCATATGAATCCATGTGTGTGTTTGCTGTTCTCTTGGCGATAAAGTTGCTCGTCACTGCAGGGTTTCTTATAATGAAGGTGAGTATATGCAAAGAGACGTTGAATCTTCTTCTGCTGCTCGTGCTGACAAGTCTTTTCTTTATCTTTTTTTTGTTTTTTTTCTCCACATACTAGCTTAAAGTTTTTGTCGTAGTTCCTCTGTGTCTTCTTTTGGGCTCTGAGTGCAGTGATGTGTATAGAGGCACTGTCAAACTCTTTGGAAGACAGTTTTCTCTTAGTTAGGCTGATTTGTCACCTTTTCTGTCCTTGATGTGTAGTTTTGTGCGGTATTTGTGGCTTCGGTCCAGGTATTGCTTTTTTTCTTTTTTTTTTTTTTTTTTAAAAGAAGATCAGATAAGATAACCCTTTATTAATCCCACAGTGGGGAAATGTGCAGTTTTACAGCAGCAAAGATAGTGCAAACATTTAAGAAATGTGATATAAAAATAAAATTCAACCAAAATATATAGTACTATTTCTAAAAATACCTTTATTGCACATATCAGTAGTATTGCATGGATGTTTTGATGAATAGAAACACTGCTAGAGTGCTATTATTGCACAGATTGTACATAAGTAGAGCACTTAGGGCAACAGTTTGTTTCTAGTGTATGTAGAAAAAAGATAATGCACAGGGTTTTGAAAGTGCCAAATGAAACACAAGTGACATTGGAGATGTGTGCTTTTCTTAAAGTGCACGCACACTTGACCGTGTAAACCGGTTGCTTGTGTCCTTGTTGTCTGCGTGCGACAACATCTTCACATTCCCGTATTCTTTCGGGTCAGTGAGAAACTGTTACCTGTTTCCGCCTACAGTGCTTTTCCCTGTCGCTCCCTCGCACTTTCCTTAACTTCCGGTGCTTTCAGACCTGCAGATCTATGCCGTCACCCCCATCCCGGAGAGTCAGGATGTGCTGCAGAGAGACGGAGTGCCCGACAACATCAAAAGCTTTTACAAGTTTAATCACATCTGGAGGTTCAGATACGACCGGCCTTTTCACAAGGGCACCAAAGACAAGGAGAACGAGTTCAAGGTGCAGAAAAGAAAACACATTGACGACACAGGAAGCGCCGCATGCTGCCATATGCACACACTAATATGTCACTTTGACTTATGAAAATAAGAAATTAACCATATCGCTCATGACTCTGTGTGGATTAACTGCAAGATGTCATGTGCTATGACAGTTTTTTTTTATGAATATTTCAAAAGTTAAAATCATACATTCATGAACATTAACATTATTCAGTGATGTGAAACGGCTTCATTTACTTCCTTCTCTGGCTCGTTCATCCATCATGCTGTGTAGATACTGATAGTTCGACCCAGGTGTTGGTCTGTGTAAAGTGCATGTTTTATTCATTACGACTCAGTAATTATCCACAGAAAGTCAGATGCGAGTCCGAGTTTGGCTCAGATGAAGTCTTTACAGCCTGATTTAGTTGCACACATCCACACCCAACCACCGTGCAGACGCTGATATTATTCTCATAAATATTCAGTTTTAATACACACACGCGCGCGTCATGCCGTCTTCTCATCTCGGTTCCATCAAGGCTATTTGGCCAAATTTAATCATGATATTGCATTTCCATCAGTGCTGCATATCTGTGGCCCTCAGGTGGGGAATAATATGTGTGATAAACTTTTGCTTGGTGACAAGAGAGACCCAGCAGCCAGAGTATGATCGGCACTAATAAACTGGTAAAGAGATATGTTGGCAAAATTCAACAAAGTTTCTACCTGCGGGAACAAAAATAGTTAGCAGAAAGGTCAAGACTTCTCTTTATGTCAGATTTTGCTTTCAACTTCTTGTTCTTAAAGTGTAATACATGTTTGTTTTTTTATTTATTTTTGAAATGGTGCTGAGGTGGGCTTCTTGGCCTTAAAAAGCATGAAATCAATAAAGGGCAGCTGGATTGTGTAGTGAGTCGGAAGTCCCTTCTTCAGCCTGAGAGCACTGGATCGATACTGCACGAGCACGGCACTGGGTTCTAAACTAAACTTAAAATAAATTAAACTGTACTCTATGAGCACCTTGAAAAACCCTTGAAAATCAAAACAGAGAAAAGCCTCAGATAGATGGGTTTGTAAGATAGTTAGCATTTTCCAATACTTTGGTGACACTGCAAATAACATTCCCATAATTGTTAGCTGTGATTTGTTTAGTCCTCATTAGCCCACTGACACATTAACCCAACAACACATTCATCTCCACTATATTTTAGTTATTTATGTGTTCTTGCCTTCATTGTAAAGTGACGTTGAGTGTTTTAAAAGCACTATATAAGTATTATTAACCTTCTGAATCCTAAAATACGCTGACAGGTTTGACAGGTATGCTATCATTTTAACACAGTTATATCTGAGGTAATAAATGCAGTTTCTGAGTGACAGAATTTGTAAAAAGAAAAACAGATTTTCAACTCTCCGACGGTCCTTGATCTACTTATCTTTGATGTGTCATTCTGTTGGAAAACAAATCTAAATATTTCTCTAAAATCACTTCATTATACATGTCCTATTTAATAACTGGCCAAAAATAAACAGTTTGTTCAAATCAGATTCTGTAAAAACCAAAAAAAAATTGGCACTACTGGTCAACTGTGGAGTCCTTCGTAATGCTGTTGCGACCAACAGTCGTGCCAAACATAAATTCGCTTTCAGCTGAACTGCAGGCAGTGTTTACACAGAGCAGGTTGGAGACAAAAAAAACCCAACTTTTTTTGTAATTGGAGTCTATAAAAAACTAAAACTCGGCACTCCTTGAAGCCGTTAGTGGCTCAGCTGTGACCATGTTTCAAAATATCCGAGAATTTTTGGTCAAACTGGGTTGAACGGCAGGTTGTGTTTTCACAAAAGTCATGTGTAATATATAGAGCCGCCATTTTTTCCAGTATCTATAACACCATGGGGCACTTAATATTATATAATATTGTATGTATTGATTTCAGGCTTTGTCAATCTTTTGGAAAACAAATAATCAAAGAAATTTCTTTTTTCTTTTATTATTTATGTCATTATGAATTTATCATACTCCACAAAAGACAGTTTATGAGTGCCCTGCACTACTAGCCATAACTGTGCTGTTTCCATAGAGATGCAGGACTTTATATTGCAGCTAAAAAAAAGATGTGACAGAAAAGAAAAATGGGCTTAGGGGGTTAAGCTAGCAGGTAAAACTAGCTGCTAAGCATCATTGTGTTAGTGTTGTCATTGTGAGTAGGCTAGGATGCCGTTATTAGCGTTTAACTTTAAATCACTTCCCACTGTCTTCTTTGTTTGTTTGTGTTGTAAACATCCCTTGGGTGTTACTCAGTTAATTTGATAACAAATAATTTTAAAGTACAATGAGATGCAGGCCTTTTAATGTTTATTTATCTCATCTGATAAATATTACTGTTTGTTTATTAACCGGCCTCTGGCCTCCTGTTGTTTTTGCAAAAGTGGCCCCCAGGCAAAACAAATTGAGTATCCATGCTGCAGACTTGGGAAACAACAGTTGACAATTAAAGATAACAGATCTAGGAAGAATCGATGGAGCCGTTAATCTGTGAAATGACAAGAATATGTGAAAAGTATTGACAAGTTTGTTGCATGTTTAGTTGGGCAATGGAAGCAGAGAAAGTTGGAGTTATTTTCTGTCAAGAGTAAACATGCAGAACACAAAAACATGTATTTACAAGCTTTCCATTGTTTGGCTTCTTGACATATTTATCACTTAGTTTGAACAATGTTGTTGGTGCTCTTGCTATAGTGCGACTCTATTATGCTAATAGCCTGCAGTGAATGTTAGAGTTTCCATAGTTTACGTGCTGTCAACAGTGACCTTGTGGGATGTTGGCATATTGACAAGCATGCTGGCTGACAGCGTAAGTGGTGGAACATGAATGATGATATGAAATATAAGCCGTGACATCTGACCTACGCCTAAAAGTGGGTGTTTGGCTGTAGGTGCGCGTATGTTTTGCTCAAACTAGTGATTAAATTGCGTTGCGTTTGCCAGAGATTGAGAGCGCATACGTGCATCAGGCACAAGTAGTTATGGATTTTTTTTGTTGTTGAGTAAAACATATAACAATCAGCTAATTCTCATCATTTCCCTTCTGTGTGTTAATGCAGAGCTTGTGGGTGGAGAGGACGACTCTGACTCTGGTCCAGAGCCTACCAGGCATCTCCCGCTGGTTCGAAGTGGAGAAGAGAGAACTGGTGAGTGCGACCATCTGATGAAACAAACATGACAACATAAATACAACACACATTCATCTCTCACGAGCGACGCCGTAATACACTTTTGTTTTGCAGGTTGCAATTTAGAGCACCGCCAGCCAATACCTGAGTATTGATCCGAGTCATTACGCTGAACAACAATAATGACCGAGGTCATAGGTTTGAGGCTGTTGGACCTTTAATTTCCTCCACTGGATAGATTGGATGTCGTGCTAAAAATCTGATTGCTTCACTTTGATTGCAAACATGTCCAATTTTTAGAATGGATTTCTCTATTGGGAATTCATTTCTTTTTTGGCCCGGAATCACATATCATATTTGATACACTGTGTATCACGTAAATCCTCTCAAAAAGGTTTTTCTTTGTCTTGGATCTTTTCATTCAGGTCTCTAAGAAGTGGGTGGATTTTGAATGCTGTTTTGTCCAGCGTATGCAAAACATAACACAGTGTCTGTCTCTGATGGTCTAAGCGCTTATTTTTCAGTTCACAGCAGCTGAGTGTGGTGTGAAATTGTGGATTGTAAAGCCAGTGTTACTCCATGATGGTTATGCTGTGCAGTAGCATATAAAATACAGAGCTGGCAAAAGCTCTATTAGCAAAAGGATTAAGCTTTGTGTGGGACAGAAACAGAGAGAAAAAGAAATGCAGGATGAAGAGAAGAGCGTTTGCTGTGCATGTGTGAGGATGTGCAAAACTGACCTGATACTAATTATATAGGAAACATTACAGCCGTAGTTTCCTGACAGGATGCTGCAGTTGTTTTCATATTAATGGTTGATCAGTTGTGATGAATCCAAAGATAATTATCGCCCCCATCACTATGGAGCATTTTAGCGTCAGTCTGTTAATTATTTCGATTTTTACGGCTCACAGCTTCACTGCTTTAGTTCACTGTCGCTGCAAAGACAAAGAAGACAGCAGTTTGCAGTGAAAAGCCTCTAAAATCCTCCTCTCTGGCATCAAACAGCACATCAGCACTCTTGCTGGTGAACATAGTGGAACATTTAGCTGCTAAACAGGCTGATATTTCCCTCGGGAATTGCGAGGGACCAAAAACAGTAAATATTGGATGTCAAGTAGACAGAAACTCAATTCCAGATGAATGCTAATATTGCTCAAAGTCTGCTGGATGTGTGAATAAGCTGCAGCTAAAAAGTTCACCATATAAGCTTAACAGGTGATTGATATCATGGCAGATTTAGTGTTTATAGCTTTTTCTTCTCCCACTAGCTTCATTTTGAACTCAAAAAATCAAGTAATTCGAATACAGAACATTTTCCTCCATAATAACATATCCACCTATTGAAATATTTAGCGATTTTTTTTTATTCAGGCCTCGAGGTGGAAGTGTGTAAATGTTACTGCATTTTCCAGAAATCTAGACAGATGAAAATTTATTAAAATGAAAACATGTGCCCTTTTGAAGTACCATTTCCTTGCAAGATTCATTTGTGTGTTTCCGGTAGGAAAACATTCAGAATCGATCAGGTTTTGGAGTAAAAGTTGGCAATTTAGCAATGCACTTTTGAGAAATCTGTTGGAGATACATTGAAAAAAATAGTGAAAATGAAAGCATCGCAGGCAGGAATCCAAGATTTGTAGAACTTAATATGGTCTAAGCTGCTGGATCCTTCAGTGTAATTCAGTTCAGTAGCATTTCTTTATTGCACTAGCTTGTTAAATTGCCACCATTTCTTTTCTATAAATGTGTAATCTCCAACCCCAAACTGAGATAACCTGCTGTAGCTTTCTGACGCCAGAGAGCTCCCTTTAGAGCTAAATAAGAAAAGCTATAAAAAGTGTTTCTGCAACCTCTCCGTTCGCAGGTGGAGGTGAGCCCGCTGGAGAACGCCATCGAGGTGATCGAGAACAAGAACCTACAGTTACGCACGTTGATCACCCAGTGTCAGAACCGGCAGATGCAGAACATCAACCCCCTCACCATGTGCCTCAACGGGGTCATCGACGCCGCTGTCAACGGGGGGCTGGCCCGCTACCAAGAGGTATGGATGGGCCGGCGGGGCATAGGGTTGGAGGGTTTTAGAGACCGAGGCAGGAGCGACAGGCAGTGACGTATGGATTGCCTAATGATGCATGAAGGTGGGTTTAAGCGGAGGAGATGTATGGACGAGGGAGCGTTTTGCGGAGGGAGGAGCGCATGAACAGATGGATGGATGGACGCAAGAATGGCTGGGTGAAGGTTTGACCGAGTGGATAGACAAGCGGAGGCTGGAAGCGAGAAAATGAGATGGATGGGGTGATGCAGGAACGAGCTGAATGGATGGCGAGTTTCACTCAATGGGTGGAAGGATGGATGTGGGGAGAAAGAGAGGTAGGGTCAGATAGAGGAAGGAGGTATGGAGAGATGGATGGCTAATAACAGCTAAATGAATGAGATGGGAGTGTTTATGCAGCTGCTCTGTTATAAACTCAAGTGGTAACAGGCAGATGTACAGATGGGTAGAGAACATTTTCACCTTCTGCTGCTTCTCCTGGAGAGGAGATGATCACAGGATGACAGTACAGTCCTATTTGGTAATTGAAAAAGACTAAAAATCTACACAAGAAAATGTTGTTTTTAGTTACCCTCAACAAAACTGAGTGGACTCCATGACTTGCTCTGTGTTGCATAGCAACCACAGCCAGCATGCATGTGGGGGCACTTGCATGTTGGTGTGTAATTTGGGGACATGTACTGCATGTATGTGAGCGGAGAGCATGTCTCTGTGCACAAGTAGCCTATTAAGGTTTGTAGAGGCTGATAAAGCCACAGAGATGAGCGTCAGTGAAACTTCCCCCCCTCCTGCCTTCATTTTGTTAGAAGAATGAAAGCTTCGAAAATACTTACAGAGCTTTGATGCACTGTTTGCAGCATCATGTACATATTTCCATGCATATAAATGACATCCCCGCTGGTATAAATTGACCACCTACTGCTCTGAATCATTTGTAATTTGTATTTTCAACATCATACACAACAGAAAGTGACACATATTTCGATAATTTTGCCTGAGCTGGACACAGACGGGGCTTTCTTTTTTTTTTTTTTTTTTTTCCTCTGCAAAAACATCGCCACTGCTAACAACTCTCATTTTTCACTGCAGAATATATCACACTCGGTACCCCACGGACTGCGCCTATAAATCTATTAATTTGCCCACGTAATGCCGATTGACAGCTGTGGAGGTTTGCTGAGCTACAAATGAAGGAGAAATTGTCATTATTAATATTCAGATTTATTGCTTTGGTTTGAGCTGAAACCCTTGAGGGGGAATGCTGTCTGATTTATTTTCCCCCTCCCCTTAGCGTTCCATCTCTAATTGGACTTTTCTAATGATTGACTGAGCCACTCCATGGCGAGGTCTCTCTCCCCGCAGCCCGATGAGGAATTTCCATCATTTGAGGAAGATTATTGATTATTTTTGCCGCGTTTTTCCACTAGGTTCTTGGATGGAAGTTCCTGCTGAATCATAGTAGTCCTCTTTTTAGAAATTTCGACCATAAAACCAGTGCATGTTTGGCTGTAAAGATTATAATAATGTTTATGCGATGCCATATTTAAAATTGTCCATCTGTGCTGCACAGTTTAACACAAGAGGATTGTATAAATGCTGTGTTGACAAAGATTGCTGTCTCAATATGTTTGTCTGACTTTATTGAGGATTTATAGCCTGCATGCTTTCCTTGATGGGGATCTATGATTGTGAGCAAACATATCTGAAGCAGCCTTGAGCATCTTTTCTCGTTTACTGTCTCTTTGGTGATCGACAGCTGTGTCCTTGAGAGGGGAATCATGCTGATCTTTTTTTGTATGCTCCCTTTTTAGTTTTTTTTAAATCTACGTGTGTGTGTTTCCTTCTGAACCAGATTTGAAAGCAGATTGCGAGCCGGGTCACTCATAGGTTCATCCTCTCCCCTCTTTGTGTGCCCTGATGCAGATTGAAAAGGATTTACCATAATCTGTTGACACATCACAAGTGTTGATGGCATTGTAAGGAGCGGGGGGACCTGGCATTTAATGTATGGCTGTGACAGAAACAGTTATCGTCATTCAAAGCAGATCGGGGGCATTTTTCATCTTATCTGTTTCTCCTTTGAGTCTCCATTTTTGAACGAAATGTCTGGGAAAGTGAATAGAAAGCACAGTCTGTAAGAAGTGTGGTGTTTCTAAAGAGACATGATCTGTAACAGGAAGCAGTGACATGAATGAAAGAGATCTGAAGAGCGCCTTTTTAAGATCCGCAACCAAATTGACTCCTATATCAAAGTAAAATCAGCCCTTTGATTCCGTTAACATCTATTTGGTGCAGTGTTTTTCTATTTTTAGCCAGTATGTTTTTTTAACTTGATATTAATATCACTACACAAAACCCAGACAGGAGTATTACACCCCATTTGAGTGGGATGTTAGTTCACTCTGTTTGTCTATTTGCTCAGTTTTCCTGCATATTTTTTTAAAGGATTTAGCAAATAAATGTGTGGACAGTAATTCACTGTGTCAGGCCAGCTGGGATTCAGGTAATGCTGCAGTGCAGGAAGCCTACTGCCTCAGCTCCCAGTGTATGCATAACAGATGTTCTGTATTTTTGTCTCCATGCAGGCCTTTTTCGTGAAGGACTACATTATGAATCACCCAGAGGATGGCGAGAAGATCGGGCGACTGAGAGAGCTCATGTTTGAACAGGTTAGAAGCGAGAGGTGCTTTAAATGCAACGGCGCAAATTTTAACTCTCGAGCTCTAAACCACGAGAAGTTTCTGGGTGTTTTTTTTCTTTGCTCCCGTCATATTTTTACTCACTGTGTGCTCATTTTTACTGTAATACAAAGTCCTGTGCCTCTATGGAAATAGTACAGCAATGTGAGCTTGTCATACCATACATAGTTACTACTTCCATTTTTAGTATGTTTGTCTGCTATGTGCTGTGTGTAAACACTGCCTGTAGTTCAGCCAAGTTCAACCAAAAATCCCTTGTAATTTTGCCATGTCACATTTTTTAGTCACATTTTTTGATTTTAAAATAGAAGAGAAATACTTTATTAATCCCCAAGGGCAAATTTTGTGTTATTTTACAGAATCTGGAGAGTTATTTTTGGAAGATTTTCAAATGAGACATTCAGAATGAACGGATTTTAAATAAATACCATGATTTAAGAGTTCCAATGCCACACAAGATTAGCTTAAGAGCCACCTGAAAGGTAATAATTGGGCAATTTCATCTTTTTACACTTTGTGGCTCTGATAAATGGAGTCATTTTGGCATTTCTTTTTAAATAGCATGCCTTTCAAACCTGCCAGTGGGTTTTAAGGATTTAGAGGATAGATTATTACCTGTAGGGGGAATTTGTTTTCCCTTATCATCAACTGATACTAGTATATCAAAGATATACTAATATTGGCCAGTTTATCAGCCCAGACAATTTATCATTCTGGCTTTAGTTCTCGTATCAGGTGACATGGACTTAATATTGCTGATATGACTCATAATTTCTGTCTAATTTATCATGGTGCACTTGCAAGTAGTTAAAATATATTGTAAAACATAGCTGAAGGACTGCAATAATAAATGGTATCACAGTTCAATCAAGAGAGATAATTTGGAAGCAAAGAGCAGCATTTATTGCAGAAACATGCAAAACAGGAGTATTTTAGTGGTGGAGTCCCAGTTGAAGATCCCGTGTCAGTGCTGAAGAATGGTCTGCCTGCACTTTATTACAATTCTGTTATAGGGGGGAAAAAATCACTTCTTTCTATTTCTTTAGACCCGTCACAATAATCTGACTAAGCCCAGGATGCAGCCAGTGTCCCTGCAAAAATCATGACACAGGAAAGGCTCATTAAAAGGGCTACTGCATCAAAACAAAGCAAAAAAACAACAACAAGCAGACCTACTTTTTTGCGTGATCCAAATTTTCTTCAAAACTTTTCAGTGTGTAGGTTGCCAGTTTAGAGGTTATTGTAACACAGATCACAGAAGAGGAGGCCAAAGCTTTAAGAAATCAGTAACAGAAAAGGCAAACTTATACCCAAATTCTGCATCTGGTGAGTCAGAGGAAGACTCCCTGGACAGCTCGGATGAGGTGGACATGAAGAGGAGGGTTGCATAATACATGGTCTGAAAGGCAGAGGGGCGGAATTAGAATCAATTTTTTTAAAATGTGGACTCGATAGCCTCAGAACCTGGGCAGTGGACAAGAGTAGTGATGTTGAAGCACACATTTTACAATTTACACCGATAAAATAGGAATTAAAAACTCTTCTGTGTGGATTTTTGTCATGCAGGCACACATACTGGAGTATGGCCTCGCTGTGCACGAGAAGTTCGTTCCTCAAGACATGAGACCTCTACACAAGAAGTTAGTGGACCAGTTTCATCTCATGAAATCCAGTCTGGGCATACAGGTACGTAGCAATTCCTGTTTGTGACGTCTCGGTACATCTTCGAGAAAGCATTCGTAAACCAGTGGTGGATTTAAATATCATGTTAAACAGACATTAATTTAGTTACTGCAGGTGTTGCATCGTTTTCACTCGAGTCTTTCTAGAAGCACACGCTGTATGTGACAACAGAAACCGCCTGCTGTGTTTAGGCTTCCGAGTAAATGACCCCTTCAGTCCTCAGAGGGGGAGAAGCCACCCCTCATTAAACAAACTTCCATCATCTGCATACTGTGTATTTTATTTACATATCTCACGCTGGCACCAAGAAGCATCTAATGATGTGCGCGTCCTCTTCTCCCACTTTCAAAACCACAGGAGTTTCCAGCTTATGTGCGTGCAAGCCCAGTGCACTTCACCAACGGCAGCCCACGTACCTGCAGGAACTCCGTGCCCAGCATCATTAGCCCAGACGGTGGCAGGGGGGTCACCAGGCGGAGGTGATGATGATTTCTCACTGATTTTACTTAGCCTCTTTGCTTAAATTCCTTTTTATGTGCATGTTTAGCTTTCAAATGGTCTTGCATCTGTATTTTATTCTGTTAAGGATCCAAAAAAATCACCTAAAAAGCTTAACCCCTCCTGTTGTCCTTATTTACGGGCACCAAAAAATATTGCTTCCTTGTCTGAAAAAAATCCAGAAATTCAGCAAAAAAATTCCCCAGTTTTCTGAAAATTTGCAAAACCTTCAGGAAGAATAATTCCAATAATTCCTTAAAAGTTTCCCTTAAAAGTTTTATTTTTTAAAAAAATCCCCCAATGTTGGCAAGAAAATTCTTGTAAATATTTTCAAAAAAATGAGCAAAAATCTTCCAAAAAAATCCTAAAAATATCTAAAGTGATTCCATATATATCAGTAAAACTTCTAATATTTTCTTCAAGAACATTCACATAAAAATCAACCAAAATCCAGCGAAATTCGCTGGATTTTGGTTGATTTTTTTGTGAATGTTCTTGAAGAAACATTTTTAACATTCCTTTTTTTCACCAAAAAATGTTCAGAGATTTCCCAAAATTGTTGAAAATGTGGACATCAGAAGTTTCACTGTGAAAATATATTTCATTTCCACATTTTCAAACTTTAAAACGGGTCGACACAAGGGTTAAATCTAGGGAATATTTAAAATTTCCTCGTCACATTGTGTCACCTTCCTTTACTTCCTCTTGATGTGACGCCCTTCTCTGCAGACCTTTGTCCTCGTCTTGCCTTCTTTTTTTTTGCTTTTACTTTCCGTGTCTCCACTTCACCTCGCCACGCTCTGTGCCTTTTTCTCTTCTTCTTCCTTCAGTTCTTTAGCGGCGTGGCACGACGTGGGCACACAATAGGTGGAGACGGCCGGCTCGCACCCACAGGGATATTTCTGTGTGGCTGCTGTCGGGCCAGCAGGCAGAGTGTGTGCACAACAGTGTGTGTGTGTGTGTGTGTGTGTGTGTGTGTGTGTGTGTGTGTGTGTGTGTGTGTGTGTGTGTGTGTGTTTTGATGTGTTCAGTGACCCTGCCACTCTGTCTACCTGCGACATTCAGCCTCCACAGTCTGATCCCGCGGGACACGGCAGCCACACAGAAAGATGGAGACGCACACATCACCTCAGTCTCCCACTGACATTTCACGTTTTTGCGTGTTGAGTTTTGATTTCTTTCTTCTTCTTTTTTTTCTTTGTACTCTGTTTCGCAATACAAAAACTAGGTCCCATCTATTTTTTTTAACACTTTTGCCTCTTGGCAGCTCGGTGAAACGCTCAGATTGGTGCACAAGTTATCTGCTTCTCATCTGACATTTTCTGTCTCTGTGTTTGTCTTTGTTCCCCGCCTGTCTGCCTTTTTATTGGCCTTGCTGCTGCTCGCGCTGGATTTTCGGTGAGTGAGACCTCTCGGAGCTAATGAAACATAAAAACTCAATCCCTTTATTGAAAACCACAATAACCATCTCTCTGGCACCTTCAGCCTCCTCAGCTACCCTGCCGTGAACCGTTACTCCTCATCCTCTTTGTCATCGCAAGCCTCCAACGAAGTCAGTAACATCACAGGGCAATCGGAGAGCTCGGATGAAGTCTTCAACATGCAGGTAGTCTCTCTGTAATACACACATACATGCGCCCTCTTATGCCTTCCCACACACTCATGCAAAAGCTTTTAAGGCAGTGGATTGAGTCCACCTCCCAACATTTGCCCTCCTGCTCCCCGAGGATTTCACTTGCAATACTTTTTAATCCACTCTCGCTCTGTTCGACCCTCATTTCTCGTCTCCTCTGACCCTTTCCTCCCTATCTCCCTCTCTTGCTTGTTTGGAGCGTCGCCCAGCCAAGCAAATTGTCATGATTATATCAAATGAGGACACAGTGCTTTGTGTGGTCCGTCCAGGGAGCCCGCTGGAGTCTAATCTAAACTAGATTTGGCCAATTCAGAAAGCTGCCGACAACTCCTGGCAAGCTGTCTGCCGCACCTGGCAGGTCTGGAGTAACAGGGAGAAGAGAAAAAAATGAGAGGAAAAAAAGCTGTCGTCAGGGATCTGACTGAGCCCATTACAGAATTAGCTTTGAACATCATACGTTTTTTTTTTTTTTTTTAAAGATCAAGCACAATTTACTGAAAGATGACTGTGACGATGAATGTTATTATGTATAATTTACAAAATGTATTAAAATGCAGATACATATGAGGTAATACCCAAAATCAAAACCATCTATTCTCCATTACATCGAAGCAGTCTGCGATGCAGGGCTGTGGACATTTCTGCAGCACTTGTAATGCCCCCTGAAAGTTACACTATGTAAATATACAGTATCAGACACCATATACAAAGAGCGCTGAATATCCTAAACTGTGTCAAAACTGTGATACTTTAACTCAAATTCCATTACTGGGAAGAAGAAGGAGCCAAATCTGCCAAGTAGGTCGGGTGACTAGCGACATTTGTGATGCTGTGGCTTGAGATAACGATTAATCAATTAATTACATTTAACAACAATAATGTATTAATGGATAACAGAGAAGATAAAGGGCAGAAAATGTATTGTTACATTGGATGTTTTTCTATTCAGTGTCATTGTGAAGACTACAGTTTCACTTAAACTACAGACAAGGAAGCATAGAGAATTGTAAGGGTTTAGCTACAAACTGGCCACCATGACAGAGACTTATGTGGTGATTAATGGATCCTGGCCTCGTATTCAAAACAGGTCAGAGTCTGCAACTACAATGATCCTTTAACTATATGGCTAACATAACAAAGCTGGCTTTGTGGTGATTGTTATGTCTCCTAAGTGAAAAACAGCTGTATTTGCATATGTAGTAATGTCCACTTTAGTTAATTCCTTTTAGCAGTCAATCAACTAGTTAGTAGGAACCACCTATCAGTCTAGAAAATTGTTTGAAATTTGCCTCCCTGGTTGTGGCCTTACATGTAATCACCCACACTCCATACACCACAGTCCAGGTCATTAATGTGAATGTTCCCTCAGGACATTTCAGTAGAACTCTGCCTTGACAGTCTCATGCAGGGGGACTAATTCCTGCAGCACAACCATGTAAATGTGGACAAAAACAGCAAGCATGTTCCTTGTGCGCTCTCGATATGATGCACCTTATCCATTGTGAGAAACTCTGGGCTTTTCCTCTGTAAAAAATGCTGTTTCTTCTCTCAGTCATAGCTGCAGGCCTACACAGGATGATTCTTGACATATAGGTTGGCTCATCCTAGCTACTAACACAGAACGTGATGTTTTCTTCTCGGCTCCAGTTTTCGCAAATGTCTCACAGTCTTAGAACTTTTTGATCGCATCGTGTATTTCCATATTTAAACGTTCTGCTGTATCTTGCAGTACATTGTGCTGGAGCTATTTTTAGAATCTCCTTTTGTTTTTTAAGTGTCCACAGTTTTTACAAATTGCCAACACACATAGTCAACACATAGTCTGCTGGTATTTTGCATAGAACTAGTAGTTGTCCAGCTTTGCATAACTGCACTGAGCAAACTAACATGCAGTATCAGCAGTCTCTAGTATGCAGACTGTATAAATGAATGTTTTTGATATTCTGGTGATGATGCTGTTATTGATGCTGTCTTGTCCGTCTGCAGCCCAGTCCGTCTACCTCGAGCCTCAGCTCCAACCATTCTGCCTCGCCCAACGTCACCAGCTCAGCCCCCTCCAGCGCCAGAGGTGAGACCGGCACTTATGCTACGCATCATACTTTACAAATCTACACTCTGCAGGCTTTTAGCTGATATTTCAGTCCGGAGTGACTCAGACAGAGGAAGCAGACTGAAGTCCAGCTGGACAGGTTGAACCTTTGACCTTTTCGGTGACACGATGTTCTCTCAAGCCACCGCGGCATCCTGTCTGGCGAGGTAAGCGAGGTTAGGTGACAGCTGAGGATACACAGGGAGGAGGTAGATGGAGACAAAAGAAAGAAAAGAAAAACTAAAAAGAGAAGGAGAGAGAATTGAATGGATAGTGAGGGATTGAAAAATAGAGAGAATACAAAATGAGGCCAGATGAAAAATGAAATGGGCCGAGGGAAATGCTGTTGAAAGAAACATGGAGCCAATGAAAATGCAAGACAGAGCCAGAGAGAGTGAGAGATGATTACAGCTGTGCAGAGTATCCCACTCGGACCTCAACGCAATCTCCCGTCCGTGCCGGCCTCGGCTGTCCGAGCCTCCTCTACAGTGCAGCGTGAATGTCTAATGCCTCCTCATGCTTTGCCCTCTTATCTGGGTGTGCTCAGAAGTGTTTGTGCCTGATCCCCATCATAAAAAGTAAGAATATATGAAGACGTTTATGGAAGCGTATACACTCCCCTTTGGCAAGCTGCTGACAGCGGGCGGCGCCCTTATAAAAGCGCCCTCTGTCTACCCATAAAGCGTGCTGAGAATTATTGCTGCCGTGGTTATCTGAACGAGAGCCACCGATGGGTATCTCATTCTCATATGATAGCCTTCCAAGTGCTTCTGCTAATGGATCAATATCGATACAATGGCTGCAGCAGATGAGGGCGAGCGCTGTGAAAATTCAAGCATTTGCATGTTTTGTTTTTGTGCGTGCGTGTGTGTGTGTGTGTGTGTGGGCTTTATCTCTGCTGGCTGCGTTACATAATGTTACCGTGTCAAGTTGTAGCACACGTCTCTGTTGTCCGGTGTAGCAGAGGAGGTGAGGCAGGGAGGGAGGGAGGGAGGGAGGGGGAGTGTAAGAGGGGCCGGGCCATTTATCATGTCGTGGAGCTAGTGAGGCTGAAAGAATGGCGGAGAGGCTTGGAGGGAGAAAGAGAGATTGGCCTTTCCTGATTGCCAGTATTTGCGGGTAATAGCCTAACACCTTGCTGCCGCTTCGGTCCCTTATGTGCCTCGCGCATGCTCCTGTGGGGGTATGTGTGCAGCCGCCACCGCCACCGCTATAACGTCTCATGCTATCCGTTGCAGGTTCGCCTCAAATGGCAGAGAAACACAAGCATTCCAGAGAAAACGCCTGCCTGTCTCCACGAGAGAGGCCGGTCAGCGCCATCTTCCCCAACCCCCTCGACCCTGCACAGGTCAGCACACACGAGCACATTCATCTGCATTTAAGGACACGCAACATGACCTGTGCAAAGGACACGGTAGTGGTAGGAGTAGAGCATACTTCATTGTTCCAGTGTAGAGTGCTTTGAAATTGTTCTGTTAAATATGCAGCATTAAACCAAATACATACTCACATTATAACACCACTGTGGCCACTGTTTTGTCTTTTCCTATATGCTAGCTACAGCATTTTTCTTTTAAAGTTGTAATAGATGCTGTTTTGGTGATTAGCAGTGTCTTTCTTGGTATATTTTTCTTTGTCCTCTCACGTTTCTCTTTTTCCTGGCTTTGTTGAGTGATAACTTAGTTTGGATTGTCTCTTTTTTTAGACTTTACATCTACAACTTTTGCACAAAATAATGGTGACTCCAAAGAATTTCAGCCACCTATTGAGAATTTTTGACTATTTTTTATATTTTTTCAATATTTCAACAATAATATATGCTTTGAATTATTATAATACAAATTTTTATGTCTTTTACAAGCTAAATATGTGTATATATTATCAGTGCCAAAGGTTTGTTGTGTAAATGTTGCAAAGAAAACAACAGTTGGTCTCCTAATTATATCCAAAGCTGTATACAAACTGACAAACTGGGCTGCAGGTAAAACAAGACACACAAATGAGTCTTTGACCTTTTAGTGACAGAAGCAAAACCGAACAATCAGGAAGCATCTCCGAGGAAAGTTCAACAACGGTCGTATTTCTGTGAAGTATTTTTAGTCTCGTTTTGAATTATCACATGAGAAAAGGTTAATGGTTAATGGTGAAATTCAGAAAAAGCATTTTTGGAAGAGTTAATGCGCTTCGTGGGAGATATAAATACCTTTACTGAAAAAGTACTGATCAGTTATTTCTGCTTGTAGTGACTCTGCACAGTTGGAAACACTGGAAATACCAGCTGACATGAATGAATTATAACTTGCCTAAATGGAAGAAAAAAATTCTAAAACCCTTTTGCATTTTTCCGTCATTTGCAGCTGGTTTAGTTTGTTTCTTCTTCTTTGAGGGATTTTGGCTCTTTGGAAACAACTAGTTTTGTTTTCCATTCGCAACCTCTACTTCTTCTACTCTGTTAATTTGTGATTTTTTTTTTAGAAACATTTTGTAACATTTCAAAAGTTCTCATATAATTTGCTTGACAGTTGTATGGAAACATGGCTCCTTATGTAGTTCTTGCATATGTAGTTTTACACGTGGTTTAACAGAAAAAAACAGCAATAGCAGCGCAATAGGTTACATAAACTATTTTCTAAAATGAGCTGCTGGAAAAAGAAATCAGATTTTCTTTTTAATATTAAAAAAACAATAATTTCCTGTTCATTTCCTGTGTGGTGTCATTCTGGCCTTTGGCATATTGCCACACTTGAAGGGGAATTATACGGTTCTAGCTGATCTGGTAATAAAAGTCACATTCATTTTGTCTGGAGAAAAAGTGAGGTGACTCAAAGTTCAACCCTGCCTCCTAAAAATTATGTTCCAATACAGCCTAACTGCAAAATCAATTGCATTTTGATGGAAGCATAGTTTCTTCCGCTTGTTTGTGACGTATCAGAAATACGTTTCGAATCAACATATTGTTGGCATTTATTTTATTGTTTTGCTGTTGCTCCTTTCCAACCAACCAATCAGATTGTAGCTGTGGTGGTGGGTTTTTATCCCCCTATTCACCCAGAAAATGGGGGAAAAGGGTTGTATTTTAACCCAAACCGTGATTTTTTCCTCAACCTTACCGAGTAATTTTGGTACCTGAACTTGCCTAAACAATGTCAAAGATGCATTATTCTTTGATAAAAAGTTAAAGATACAAGACTATATAGACATGATGACTTAAGTTGAGAACTTTACTACATTGCAAACGGTGGATTTCTGCAAGAGACATCCAGCCACCAAGCTTGAAATCCTGCTTCATGCACCGCTAACGGTGAGCCAAAGCTTAAGATTACAGTGTTGAGAAAATCGATAACATAATCTGCAGTTGAAATCACTTCACTTTTTTAATTCTGGGTCAATTTTTGGATGAACTCGGGCGGCTGTAGTGTTCTGTTTTTGTCCTGAGGTTAAAGTGTTGACCATAAGATCGGCTTGTGGGGTTATTCTATTGTCTGGAGTTTCCACGTTTAGTAATATTGAGGATTTGAAGTAGAGCGAGGGAAGACGTTCACAGAACCAGCAATAACTCTGTTCACTGCAAACAGGTGGATTTCTCTCACCTGCTGTTTTTCTGAGGAGGGAAATGGAAGAAGAACAGTCATTTTTCTCTCATTTGCAGATGCTTGAGTTACCTTTCCTCGATCTCACTGCTCCACCTGTCGTCCAGCCGTGTGTGTTAATGTGATTCGAACGTAACAACAAAATAAGAATCGTGTCTATATTTGTCCGGCACTGCAGCCGCCTATAAGATACACACTGGAGCAGCAAACAAGGTCACCTCTGTAATGTATAATATATCTCAATGGGTGACTTCTGTCTAAAAGAGGGGGTAAAAATAAACAAAAATCAGCTCCTGGACGAGGGCACATGCCGTAAGGCCTTTTGTAGCTGAGAAATGCAGTTTTTCAAGAGCAGCTGATGTTACTGATGTTTTATTAACGTCAGACAGTCCAGCTCTGCCTCATTCCAGCAGGAAGGAAAGAAAAAATACAAACATTCCTGCACAGGAAGCTAATGTTACCTCAATAACAAGGGCCGACAAGAACAACATGATATTGCAGTTCCTTTTCGGGCTGAAGGACAGTATGTAACACAATCACACACTCCATCCGCAGTGACAAAGCGACGGCTACAGAAAAATAATGCCTTTGCTTTTCCAGGCCATTCGTCTCTGGCGGTCAGTGCAGGCGCTTTTTGGCACAGTTCACCAGCTTTTCTTCCCCTGTTTGTGTTAGAATCCTTTAAAGTCGACTGAGGAATTGATGTTCAGAGGATCTAACAATGAAATACTCGATATTAGCTCCTAATGAAGTATTGATTATCAGAGATATTGATCATTTACTGTAATTAGAGACTTGTACTTTCTTTCTCTGTCTGGGTCTTTCAGTCTATTCTGTTGAATTTGTTGACTTTACAAGGCTTTACACTGTATTTATTTTTACCTACAGCTGTTTGTATTTGACAGTATTTTCTTCTTTGTGCAGAGAGCTCCTGCTCATCAGATAGGCGATACCACTTTACCTAGGAGTGACCCCAACCTCTCAGCGCCAGATAAAGGTAAAACACTATGTTCAGCATCTATATGTTTTCTATACCCTTCACCTACATGCAGTGAGGAGCGCCCACTCAGCACTCTCACAAACACTCCAAACACACCCTCCAGGGAATCCCCTCCTTTAAAATAATAACGCCGGCATATGGAGACACTCTTATCAAGTCTACTCGAAGCATGTAACATTTCTATTCGTTGTTTTCAGAGGTCCTTGCTGTCAGTGAAAAGACCGTTTGCCGTTATAAATCCTCAGCATGTGTCCATTAACTGTAATTCCTGTGAAGAAGGAGCACAGAGCTGTTATAACATGGAGGAGGCAGCCTGCTCCAGGGTCTTCAGAGAAATATTCGAGTGCAAATTCGGTGACTTCTGGCACATTTTAATGCCATTTTCCTAATTATTACACATTATAATGAGTTTGTGTACGTGATTTGTGAAGGACAGTTGGTCTCCTTGTGTGTTTTTCTTGCCCACACAGCCTGTAAATATTGCATTATATTAATACTTAAGAAATATTAGACCCATTTTATTGTGTTTTATTTATTTATCGACACCTTGACTGTAGATTTATCAAGACATGCTACAAAAAGAAACACAAATGCACTCTTTTTCAGTTAAAATAAACAAAGTTCCATTTAGGGGGAACATGTACTGGTCTTAACAGTAATTATTTAAAAATTAAACCTGTATCAAATATAATTGCAGTAACAAAACGTGAATCATTTGAGTCAAATCATGTGAATAAACAAAATAACCTCAGCAGCACGAAATAAGTAAAGATAATTCACTAATTTGCTCTTTCAGTAAACACATAAATGCCGCATTTTTAGTGGACTTTTTAATACTTACTGTGCACTTGTCAAGTTGCTGCAACCCGACTTTTTCTCCAAAGTAGTGTCGCGTGTTTGTGCAATCAATGCACTTCCTAATGTGTTTTGTCATCAGCTATTTTGCTAATATTTGTCAAACACCGAAGACTCTGTAGTCAGCAGGACACAGCCTCACAGCCGAGCGCTCACACATTTATAGAAGTGTACAATCTATAAGCATTCTAGAAAAAGTACAACCTAAGATGGCAAACATCCCACCTGCGGATCTATAACTGCACAAGCCAAAAAAACAAGAGCCTGTAATAAATCAGCTCAAATAAAAGAAATGTTGAAATCATGAATTTATGAAGGAAAATTACAGAGAGACATTTTTAAATTCCAAATCAGATGAAACGGCTTTAACTGATCAATAATCGTACAAAGCTAATATACACAAATAAATATCACACTGGATTGAGTTGGATAATAGCCCCAAAAATGTCAGAAGCAAGTGTTTTTAAAACATACACACATAGCAGATGTCAACCCAGTAATCAAATCTTCTTATTGAATCAAAAGTAATATTAAATAAAGTAGTTTTTGGCTCTTTCACCGGCAGCCTGAGTGCAGCAATACAGCTCTGTTACACCAGTATCAAGCTGCTTCTCTCTTATTTCAGCTCAGTTTTATTTAGATAGCACCAAGTCACAACTCGAGTCATCTCAGGACGCCTCACACAGCAAGTTCACGACCTGATGATGTTATATTACCGAGAGAAACCCAACAAATCTAGTGATTCCCTCTGAGCGATCGCTTGGCGACAGTTACTGTGGTGAGTTATTACTCACTGATGCTGACTCCACTGTACACGGTGGTGGTGGTGGTGGTGGTGGTCATCTGCCCAGACATGCAGCATGTGTGACAGTTTGACCACACAATGACTGGAGGCATCTGTTTTCACACAGCAGCTCCTCAAGATACACAGACACGCAAAAACGCATCAACACACTGTGGTGATGAAAGCTTTTCGAGGCTTTTCGAGGCTTTTTCTTAACCTTCCTGTTGTCCACATTTACGTGAAGCAAAAAATATTGTTTCCTTGTCTGAAAAAAATCCAAAAATTCAGCAAAAAAATTCCACAATTTTCTGAAAATTTGCAAAATTCCAGTAATTCCTTAAAAGTTTCCCTTAAAAGTTTTATTTTTTTTAAAAATCCCCCAAATTTGGCAAGAAAATGCTTGTAAATATTTTCAAAAACTAAGTAAAAATCTTCCGAAAAAATCCTAAAAATATCTGTAATATAAAAATATATGTGATTCCATATATATCCGTAAAACTCCTAATATTCTCTTAAGAACATTCACTTAAAAATCAACCAAAATCCAGCGAAATTCGCTGGATTTTGGTTGATTTTTTTTTGTGAATGTTCTTAAGAAACATTTTTAACATTCCTTTTTTCCACCAAAAAATGTTCAAAGATTTCCCAAAAGTGTTGAAAATATGGACATCAGAAGTTTCACTGTGAAAATATATTTTTTTCCCACATTTTCAAACTTTAAAACGGGTCAATTTTGACCCGCAGGACGACACGAGGGTTGAAGAGGAACAGAAGCGCAGCGATGATGGACATGCTTACCCCAACACACCCAAATCGTCATTATAAAAGACAGTTTTATTGTTTTTCTGTGTACTATTAAGACAGAAAAAAAACAACAAATGCTATTCTTTCGCACAAAAACGACAGCTTTCAAACTGTAAAATAAACACGGAGGCTTTGCAGACGCGACACCTTTAAAATAAGGAGTGAAGATGCGGATGCGAAAGCTTCCTTGTGACTTTCCACATGATCCGAGTGTGATCCGTAAAATAATGCAGCGCAAGATAGATAAACCGCCACAATATGGTGGCACGACACCTTTCTGCACATAACAATGATAAAAGGTGCAAGAATTTACACCAAACCTGTGATTGTGTCACATGTCACATCATATGCCTCGAAGCCTTTATTTATAACTCCACATAGTATTGTTAAAATATACCACTGGCTGTAAAACATAATGAAAAACTGTCTGGGTTTTATATCTGAGTTGCAGTTTTATTCCTTTGTTTTACTGAAGATTTACAATCAGGAAAAATCATTACCCTGCTGTCACACAAAAAACTCTTGGATTCACTGAAACTAAATTGCTTGCTTTAGATCTGTAAAAAGCATCAAATATATAATCTTTTCAGGAACTTGTTTAGCTGCTTGACTTGTTAAACTCACAGGTAACATCTTGCATTAAAATAAAAATCTCTCTGCCAGTTATGTCAACTTATATTGTCTATTTTAAAGAAGAAAAAAGTCACACAATTGCAGATTATCCTCGACAGGACCTCTGAAAATAAGGATGAGAAGCTGGAATGCATCAATTAGATTTGAATTTATTTTTATTTCATTTGAACAATACAGTTTAATACAGTTGCAGTAATAAAGAGCATGAACCTGATGTGCTGCTCAAAGAATAGATAGATATAGATAGATATGGATATAGATATGAACTGTTTATATTTCTAAAGCAATTTCCCCTCGAGGATCAACCATTGTTCTGAATACAGCATCTTTATGTTTAATTTTGGAATATTTAAAAAAATTCATCCTAATCAGTAGTCTTTGAAGTTGCTTTGATCGAATTTGATTTAAAGTCAGTAGACAACCAAGTAAATACCATCAGTTTCTAACAACTGATGCCATATCATTTCAATTCAGTTCAAATTTTGGCAGCAGAACGCTAATAAAAATGGAAATACAGATATATGTCATGTGTAATAACTGTTGTAAGTCAGACACAACTGAAACGCCTCATGTTGCATGTCATCACTCATCATACGCTAAATTAAGTTTCTAGAGTATTTCATTTGCTGTGAGGCTAGTTTTCAGTTTAATAAGTGACAATCCAATGCTCACAATTCATATGTTTGTCATCATATCATCCATTTAAGTTGTTCCACTGTGTTTTCTGTGTTCTCATGTTGTCCTGTTTGAATCCACGACCTGACATGTGCCTTGTGATGTTTTGTGCTGTAAAGTGAGACCCACCCCCAGTAGTTGGAGCCTAGACAGTGTCAAAGAGGGCGCTCCATCCTTCTCTGACTCTGTGGGCAAATTGCTGTGCCCTCCTGTCCCTCCTAGGCCACCGTACTCAGGTAAACAGGCCGATCACAGCAGATCCTCCAGCGAACAGTCGTACTAATTTTCCAGTCTGGCTTTTGACACCTGGTGCTCTTTCCTTCCTACTAAAACATTTCTGTCTCCTGGCTTTCAGCTCTTAATATCATCCACATGCAAGACGACTGCAGCATTATCTGAACTAACCGCTGATATTTCCTGCTATGAGATTCAGCAAGTTTTGGAAATCTCTGTGGAATTTGAAGTTATTCCCAATTGAAATTCTAGTCAATTCCATGATTCTTTTTTCCCCTTTTTTTTCCCCTTGAGACATGCATGTTATTACATTTCAACAACAGTTTTCTCCACCATCAACTCTAACCGTGTTTTTAGTTATTTACTTCTTTACAGATGCAACAGACTTGACTTATTCCCTAGTGTTTCCTGATGTATTGCGCTGCCCAGTAGCATAATAAGCAGATGGAGTGTTTTCTTTTTCTGCCCTCGTTGCACAGAGCAGTAACAGCTGTTGGATGTAGAAGCAGCTTAAGGCGGTCTGAAGGACCAGCAGAACATCAACGCTTATTTGATTCATTGATGCTTTAAGCCACTGGCCCCTCTCAGCTCCATGTGTGTAGGTTTGCATGACTCATGCCGTGTCATCCTGGCGAACGGAAGAAAACACTCCCCTAATTTGAATTTGTCCTCTTTTTCCTTCCTCTTTTCCTGTCAGCAGGCTCCTCGGCTAAAAACATGAGGTCGCAGTCTCCTGTCCCCACGTCCAGATCACCACAAAAGGTTGGTCCTCTTTCTGCCACTGACTTCCTCTGTTTTGTCCAAGTTTTTCCCTTTTCTGTGAAAGTTTTTCTTTTTCTCCCTGAGACAGCCTGACCTTGCTTAGCGACAGCCTCGGGACCTTTATCCTGCTAACGTCTTACTTGCCAGTTCGGGGTTTTTTTTTTTATCCGGCTCCGTGTCAACCATAAGACCGGATAGCTTTGCATTACTGTTCAATGAAGCTGTTAACGGCTCCGGAGCTGCTGATTTTGTAGTTTTTATATCACAGCTGTCCCAAAGAGGGCCCAAAAGCGGGGCTGGCTGGAGGGCATTCGTCGTATTAGCTAAATGTACACCTGGTAGATGCCAACCGTCATCCACTGAATGTGAACTGAGAATGTAGCTCGGCCTGCTTTCTGGATTTATTCAGCTTGTATTTGGGAATGAATTTAAACTTCAAACCTCCAACCCTGTTTGTTGGGATTTTTCCTTTCCATGCTGCACCGAATATTCCCTTCACATCCTTCAACTGCGATGTGTTGAAAGAAATTTTTTAATATTTCTGACCTCAAAGAGTCTTTTCTCTATTTATCTACACATAAACTGATTAGTCCTGCTTTGCCTCCGAGCTGAGATTTGCTGTTAATGAGCCTCTTAGTAGTTAATACCAGTCTGCAGTAGGAGAGGAGGTCCAGGAAAGGTTAGCTAAGCACTGAGCGAGCTTTTAATGAGGCTAAAAAGTTGTTTGGAAACACTGGCGCACTGAGGCTTGTCTTCCACCAACACCTATCTTCTTTTGTAAGCTTGTCACCAGCAACAGTGCTAAGCTCCCAGCTTTGTTGCAGGTGCGATGTCTTCTTACATGTGACAACTGCCGAGAATGTGGCTGTTTGTGTGTGTTTGTGTGTGGTCCGCTTGTGTGTGTGAAATGGAAAGAGTGAGAGGAAACAACTCCGGATAGCAAAGTGTGAGTGACAGCTTGGCACTCAGCATGCTCTGTCAATCAGATTGGTGTGTGGCGAAGTGTGTGCGCGCGACGCCACGATTGTGTGCGGCTGGCGCACGCAGCGTGGCAATAGAAGAGGCCTGGAGCGAAGTACCAGGCTGCCCATCACAGCACAGCCAGAGACGGATCCTCTGCGGACCTCCAGCAGGCCCCATTATCGAGTACATGAACGCACACATCAGTCTGTGCAGCCAGGGGCCCATTACCAGACCACCAAACCCCAGGACAGGAGTGAACCCACGGAAAACACACGGTGCCAGTCTGACAGGGCTGCACTTGCTCATCTCCAGAGGTAGAAATGATATTTGGTGGAAGCGTCTCTCTGGAAAACTGGGTCAGGAGTTTAAACCGCTCGTCAGCACTGTATTAAGTTTTACAGACTTTCATCACGCTCGGCCTGAATGTGAAAAGGTTCGCCCTCTTTGTAGCCCTTACTGATCAACTGTATACTCCACTACGTCCAATTAAGTGTCAGCAGATATAACGGCAGCGTGGTGTAATTGCTTAGAAAAACATTTTGATGAGCGATCGGATTTTTCGTCGCGGGGGGAAGTGCAGCATATTGTGTTTTTTCGTCTCGGTGCTCAGGGCCGGTTGATGGAGTGGAAAACCTGGCCCTCTCAATCTGTTCACTGACTCCACTTCCTTAAAAGTTATTTATCACGGCCGTACGGCTGCATCAGCGCGTGTTTTGGACAGCAGCATGCAATGCGGTCACACGCTTATCGTGACCGCCGCAAGATATTTTAGAAACAATATGCAAAAGTAATGCTGGTCTCCAGTTGCAGGTTTGTTATCATGAGAGAAGAAACATTGCACAATGTTAAAGTTGGGAGATGGATATAATATTAACTCTTTAAGTTTGTTTTTAAAGAGTCTTATGCTGTTTTTCTGTGCTTTTTTGCTCTGAATTTGTAAATGTAGCCAAATGTAGAGGAGATGTTGTAGGAAACTAAATATTTTTCTCGCTTTGTACTAAGACTAGTTGCTAATATTTTATTTTTACTGTTTTTGGAAAAGACTTTTATTTCCAGCCTGAGGATAGAAACACCACAAACTATCCCAGTATAGCTCCTTCCATCCTGGACATCTCTGCACCTGAACCGTGGCATATTTATCTTTTTACAAGGTTGCCAAAGACTTATTGTTTTATTTCTGTTCAAATTCAGTGGAGTTGGAGTTGAAAATTTTCTGAACAGGTTTGATAACCTCAGTGTCACTGACTCATTGTTATACGACTGTTTACCTCCAGTTTAAAGTTTTGATAAAGCAGAAGTAAAAATGTCTACTGTCACTGGAGTTGTTTTTTAGATCCAACACTGGCCTGATGATGAGAATCAGAGCTTCTTCTCTTCATAGAGCCCAAGGTTGTTCGTTTTGGCTTTACAGTTTTGCAGCTGTTGACTACATTTAGTTTTTCAAGTGCAAATTTCAAAAAACAGCCTCGACCTTAAGGGTTTAAAATGGGAAAAAAAATCTATCGAATGAATTTTTAGGGCTGGGGGGGGGAAGTCAAGCAGAACCAGGCTCAGGGAAGGCGACTATCTGCCTCAACCGGTTGGGGTGAGAGTGCAGATGAGAGGGGATAACAGAGGGAGAACAAGCAATACATACAAAACAGTGAACAGTACTGTAAACATAAATGAAAAGTGAGCTTTCTTGTCCCTTCTTCTCTCTCCTTAGACCACTGTGCCACCTTTCACCCCGTCACCCACCGAGTGCCAGTCTGCCAGCCTGGTCTCCAACTCCCCCGTCCTGTCTGGCAGCTACAGCAGCGGCATCTCCTCCCTCAGCCGCTGCAGCGTGTCCGAAGCTTCGGGCACCGAGCTGCCCACCGGCGACCACCCGCCCCACACGCTGCCTCCGCCCACCACCCTGCCCAACTCCATCTCCAGCAGCTCGGACGAGCCGATCCGCCGGGAGAACAAGACGCCGCCTCCGTACAGCGTCTACGAGAGGAACAACCCCCGCAGGCCTGTGCCGCTGCCCCACAGCCTCTCCATCCCCCCGCAGACGGACCCCCCGGCCCTGCCGCCCAAACCCCACCAGCTCCGCACAGGCAGCATGAAGCTGGACGGAACCGCCGACCCTCGGGTCCCCAGACCGAGGCCCCTGCCCAGGAAGGTGTCCCAGCTATAGGTGCTGGCTACTTGTGGAAGGAGGTGGAGAGGAAAAAAACACACACACACTGGCGTATTTTGCACTTTTCTACTCGGCACTCACTTTTTTTGTGATCATCAGTTCGGCATTCCTGACCCGATAAAAGACACAAGCCTATAGACTTAACAGGCAGTCAAAACAAAACTGAAAAGATAAGACGAGTTTCTTTTTGTATTTACTAGAGGACATTGCATTGACTTTGGTCATTCCGCACTTTTAGCTCTAGTACGTACAATAGGTCACCACAGTCAGTCGTAACATATGTTTACCAGAATACTCTAGAAAAACACAGTTTTGATAGATGTAATAATCTCAAATATATGTATATTGGTATATATGAGAATTGTTTTTGCCTTAAGTATTGGAAACAGAGTCTTTTATCTGTGAGTCTTGCACGTTTTTGTTTTTTTTTTTTTTTTTTAAACAATTCAGTTTATTTGTATACTGTATGGCTAAAAAAGGTGCTAGAGGCCTCGAGTATGCATTTCAGTGAAGTGTAGTAGACAAGGGTGTGTTCCCATAGTCTTGTGCACACAAGCAATGGTACAAAAAAGTCAAAACTTGACCTCAAACTAACTAAAAAGTATGAAATTTAAAACTAAAAGTTGCTCTAATGCCTGCATTTTTAGCCTGATTTTAAAATTCTGATCATATTTGGTCATTTTTATGCAGTGATATAAAAAATTTGGTCAACTTTGGCACAGTAATAACAGCAATTTTGAGGCCAGTTTAACTCCACATGTAAATTTGACAGCTGGAGAGCTTTTCAGTGGGAAATTACCATCTTCACAAACCACTCAAATGCCCTTCTTTCTCTAAAATCAGCCACTTATTTATGAAATCATGAGTCTGGACCAAAACACAGGCAAAGGGAGGTGGAATTTGACATTAGCCATTGCCGTTTTATGCGAACACACCCTATTCCTCCTGCATGATGTACATGACAACAGATTTTTGGGGTGGGTTAGCAAGTATTGTGCCAAAGGAAACTGAACAGTGTCCTGTAAAGTTTTTTTTTTTATTATTTCATTTTTCCTTTAAACTGGGACTCGGAATCAAGAAACGTGGAAATGCTCAGTTGAAAAGACATGTTTAGGAAAGTTTTTAAAGTGACTTTACCCCAAAAAAATCCACATTAATCTCTAATCTACTGATCAGACAAGCACAAACACGAGTTTCTCATCTGCATTATGACCAGTACTGTTATGAGCTCTTTATTTGACAAAACAGTAATTGGAACAGAGTTTTCACTGTCAGCAGTGACCTTAAAACGCACGAGGACTTATATTCTGTGGGAGAAATATTTACAAACTAATCATTGTCAAATATTTGTACAGTTGAGATTTACTTTCCGTTTGATTAAAAAGATGGACGTGAGTTGACTGCACTATAAATAGTTGCTCGGTTGAACCATGTCTTATTGCATTGCCCAGTGAAGTAAATGTTCTGTAGCGGGCAGATTTCACACTGTTTTGTAAAATAGAGCAATTTTTTTCTGGCATAAAAATATCCATTAATTAAATTCTGTGCAACACTTTTTTGGTGGGAAGGTGGGGGTGGGTAGCTTTAGTATTGTTTGTATGTTTCATTTTTTGTATGGTTAATTTACTTTTTGATTTGTTGTGAATTTTTGAGATTAAATATTCACATTAATCAGTACTTGAGAACCTGTAAATTATGTGATGAGATTAATGTAAGTATGCCAAATATAAAAATTTGTGTATTACAATTAATGTAAATATTGTGTTTTTAACAAAATGTAGCTATAACAATTTACAGCTTTGAATGTAATGTTGAAGCAGCAAATTATTATTATAAATGTTCAAACTTTTATGGTTTTGTGAGTGTAGAAAAACTAAGGTCATGCATAATGACTCCTAACTCATTTACAAGTTCAATAAACTGCCCTATGTAATACAAATAGAGTGGCTGAAACATTTCTGCATTACCAGAAGCATGAAATTGCCTGAAACTCAGAACTTTAGTGAAAGTTAGTCCCAGTTTATATGAGGCTACAGTGGTGCTTTTATTATGAAGTGATTTTGTCGTCTTGTTTTTTTTATTTTGAATAACTTTATTAAAGTGCTGTGTGATTCGGCATTTGGAGGTGTTCCAGTTTAACTGGTGATCAGATTAACTGGTGATAGTTTCCGTCTCCAGATGTTTCGTCCGCAGATTCGTCACGATCAGACCTGGATTTACG
The DNA here is from genome assembly GCF_022539595.1 of Amphiprion ocellaris. Lineage (NCBI taxonomy): Eukaryota > Metazoa > Chordata > Actinopteri > Pomacentridae > Amphiprion > Amphiprion ocellaris. Next base: position 8,756,924 of record NC_072786.1, read on the forward strand.
TGAAATAAAGATACCAGATAAAGAAGACCTCGCCGAAAAACGTCGGCATCACTACTTAACAAAGTCTAAATCCATGTAAATATCATCTACAGACAATAAAAAGAAACGTGTGGGCCGTATTTTCCAAGTACGGTGAGAGGATTGGAATCCACGTTATCCAGCGATAAAATTATGAGACCACCGTTTTACTCATTGCGCTACTGATCAGCTCGACAAACATTCCGCTTCATCCATATAGATCACTGTCATCCTGTCAGGTGTTTAACACCTGGTGATCGTTCAGGAATCACGTCCATGTCAACTGGGGATAATCACAACTTAACACAACCTGCCTGGTTAACAACGAGTCACAAAACTATTTATTTCTCACCAAGAAAACCCACAACATAGAAGCACGTCCACTGCTGTGTTCTGTGTTAGTCTGAGTTCAGTGGAACAGATCCAGAGCAGAACTTCAGGTTTAACTCGGGTTTGTTCTCAGAAACACTCAGAGCCTCAGCAGCCTCTCATCAGAACAACACGCAGCACATTAGCTTGATTTGCTAAAATGCATCGGAACAAACTGAGACCACGTTGTTTAAACTAGTCACTCAGTAAACAGTAAAAACTCGTTCAGTCATCCACGTCCTAATCGTCATTCACAGCACTTTAACCGCTGACAATACTTTTTTTTTTAAAAAAGGAAGTAAAGGGATCCGACCTGGTCAAAACAAACAATATATGTGTGTGATTTGTGTCTTCCCAAACATCCTGGCTGGTTTAGAAATGGCAGAAGACACTTTTAATGATGTCGCAGAGGAAGACTAGTGTGAATTGTGGTGATTGACAGTATCTGATTTAATGACATGTTCCTAATCCACCTTAGAGTACATATAGGCTAAATACACAAATATGGCAGCACAATATCTTCAGAGTCCAACAGGAATATCTGTAGCTGTAACGTTCAAATGTGACTGTAGTCTACTTCAATACCTCCTGCTCATGGCTCACTGTGTAGGACGAATAAACCATTGTTTGTTTTGACCAGACAGAATCCCTTCACTTCGTTTAAAAAATAAATAAATAAATAAATAAATTTAAAAAAATAAATAAATAAAATAAAAATATTTATTTATATATATATATATATATATATATATATATATATATATATATATATATATATATATATATATATATATATATATATATAGTAAGGCTACTGTGGTGCTTTTATTTTGAAGGGGGTTGTATTCAGTTTTTTTTCAGATGTTTTATTTAACTCTGGTGTTGTATTTTCACAGTGAAACTTTTGATGTTCACATTTTCAACATTTTTGGGAAATCTTTGAACATTTTTTGGTGGAAAAAAGGAAATGTTAAAAATGTTTCTTAAGAACATTCACAAAACATCTACCAAAATCCAGGGAATTTCACTGGATTTTGGTTGATTTTTTTGTGAATGTTCTTAAAGAAAATATTACAAGTTTTACTGATACATATGTAATCACTTTAGATATTTTTAGGATTTTTTGGAAGATTTTTACTCATTTTTTGAAAATATTTACTAGAATCTTCTTGCCAAATTTGGGGGATTTTTTTTTTTAAATAAAACTTTTAAGGGAATTTTTTAAGGAATTATTGGAATTTTCTTCCTGAAGGTTTTGCAAATTTTCAGAAATTTGTGGAATTTTTTTGCTGAATTTTTGGATTTTTTTCAGACAAGGAAACAATATTTTTTGGTGCCCGTAAATGAGGACAACAGGAGGGTTAAATCATGTATAACTCATCATTTGCAGGAGATGAAAAATGGGGGACAACAGTGTTAAAGTATAATAGTTTTAAAGGCATATTTATTTGGAAAATAGAAAATTATTAATTTAGCTAAAAGAAAAATTTAATTATTGAACCAAAAACGGGTCCGCATTACAATAAGTTAAGAAAAAAAAACACATTTTCAAACCAAATAAATTTACATGAGTTATCAAGATGGGTTTCCTGTAATGAAAATTGTGAAATTTCTGGAAACTTCTCTGAGCAGCACAGGTGTTTCTGATGTGATTAATGATGTGAGCAGCTTGTGCAGAGCCCTGACCCTGAAGCCGGAGCAGCAACATGGAATTCGTATTATTTGCACCTGTGCTTTTCTCACTCTGGCACATCTCAAAAAGTCTTCTGTAAAAGGAAAAAAAAGAAGAAATATCGGATTAAATTGCCTCACTTGAAAGCACAGTCCCTGGGAAGGAGTTTTGCCCTGGCACTGTATTCAAAACTGCTAAGTTGAAACACCTCGGTGTCCTCTGTTCTGCTCCAGTGATCTAATTCTTCTGGAAATTCCTTGGGACCGTCTAAAGGGAGTGACCCACTCATCATGTAAGAGCCATTTTTTCTTTGTTATCCATAAAATAAATGCTTATGGGCTTTACCTTTGGAGTTTTAAGGACAGAGTTGAGCCTTTTGGCAAGCTAGCTTGTCCGTTTGCTAACAGGCTAACAGTTGAGTTAGCCCCTAATTTGTTACGTCTGTCTGTAGCTGGGGAGAAAGAAAATATGTCAACCTGTGGAGTAGTAGGATAAAATATTGTATACCGAACACAAACAAACACACAGATATGAATACTGCCCTCCCGAGCTTCTTACTTTTCTAGTTTATACAGAAACGGACGACGTTAGCTTAATGGCTACCGATGCTAGCCGCTAGCAAGGGAGGTATGCTAGCAAGATTAGCAGGTTTGTTGGCCCCGAAGCCAGTTTTTCTTTCAAAGGGCTAAATCACCGTCATTTAAAATGAACAGCTAACAATGTTATGCTCAGAGTTTTCCATTTAAATAAACTGTAAAAACTGCCACCCCTTTACCATTCCTTTTCCTGACTAGAGACTCTATGAATAACACAAATTCTCAGCTGAGAGAATACTAGATGTGGGTTATTCTGTCTGAAATCGTCATTTTTTTTTGATCGACCATCTCTGATTTCCTTGAAACTTTTATGTCATAAAATACATATTTAAAATACTATCTCTGAAATTTTAGAGTGATATGTCGAATACTTGGCAAGATAACATTTTTAGAAATTGCCTGTCAACCCACTTTGTGTGTGTTTTTCTGCATATTGGAATTTGAGGCTGTTTGAATGACAAAATCTCTGGAACTCTAAAAGATAAAAGCCATTTTTTACTCTCATCATTGGACTGAATCAGAATCTGCGATATAAAATTAGAGATTAAATAGTCTCTGATTATGGCTGAGTTGAAATATGGAAAAAACAAATTGAAGGAGTCATTGGAAGTCCAATCCTTGAGCGCATATTATCAACAAACTGACATTACTGACATTAAATTTGTAGTTGCATGTCACCATATATCAAAACACATACAATACTTGATCATAAATCTGAAAGATTTCATTGAACTTTCATAACTGATTGAGCAAGTATGATAAGTTGTCCCAGAGAGCTTAAGTTTTCACAGCTTTACTTATTTTTGTGTTTTAACTCATCTGTAATCTGAGACTTTTTGATATACTTGTCCAATTTTGCAGATTCTGAATCAATAACGTGATGAGAATTTCAGGTCTTTATCTTTAATACATTCTCGGATATCGTGAAACTTCAGCCATCAGTGCATTTTGTGCAGAAGAAGAATCAAATAGCGCATCAGAGGTCAACCTGGACCTGGAGCTCAAAGCAAGATCAACGTTCTCAGCATATCGTTTCGTTGTGTAGCTTCACTAAACCTAACAACTGCAGTTATGCTAAGCGGTTGCACATAACCTGTTATTAATTCTTTACCTCAGTAAAGAAAGTAAAGGAACAAACTGTAAGTCTAAACAAAAATGAGCAGTTTAAAATTATAATACAAGTTGAAAACGGCACAGGTACTGCAGCCAAAGCCAGTATGGAAAGCGGACTGTGTGGATGTTAAATGGTTTTTGGAGCAAATAAAGACTGAAGAAGAATAAAAACATAATTCAAACTGGTAAGTAGGCTCACTGCAGATCTTACAAGGTCAACAAGTAGGCTGTAAGGCTTTAGTGTTTTAATCAGTGTCTGTTTTAGGATTATAGCACTCTCCAAAGTCATATAAAACAGTAAAAAGGCTTTGGAATCGGTTGCACCTCTTAAAACTCTTAGCTTTCCCTCTAATTATCTGCCCACCAGTCTTCCAGGAATGTTGATACTATTTTCCAAGAGAACAGTTGGTCAGTAGAACCAAGTTCAGAAAAAAGGTTTGATGGTCTCTGGTAAAAAAAAAAAGAACCACCATCATAGACCTGAAAATCCAAGTTTAAACCTCGAATTTTCTTGCTAATCCCAAATCCTGCTTCTTTGTGCAGTCTTCTAAATTATCAAAGAAAGTTGATAACTATCATCGTGTTATCCATAATCTCAGCTTGGGGTTTTAGAGTTTATCAAGCCAGCTTATGCAAAAAAAAAAAACAAAAAAACCCTGGATATGTCAGACTTACTTTGTAGTACACCCTGTGAGAAGATCTAGACTAGTGTCCTTCAAATGATTAAACATTTGACGGGAATGTAGTTAATTTTTAAAAATGTTTTATTGTGTTTTCGTTAATTTTTTTCCCCCCTTTGTTTTACTTTGTGTTTATTGCGGCAGAGTTATGTGATGATCAGCGTACGTGAATCCTTCCTTCCTTCTGTCTGCGCATAACATTACTCAAACGGACTAATCAATTTGGATGAAATTTTCAGAGAAGGTCAGAAATGACAAGGACCACCTTATTAGATTTTGGCAGTGATGCAGCTTACAATCTGGATCCATGGATTTGTTAGGGATTTCCCATTGAGATAGCGGCACTGCGTCACTGTAACTATGACAACAAGCGAACGCTACCTCAGTTGCCTGCTGACGACCACATGATTGCGATCCTACCACAAATCCACCGCTGCTGACTTATCGGAAATGATACAAGAAACAACTGATTATATAGTGGCGATGTTTCGGAGTCCCATCAATTCCCGCTACATATTTAGGCCAGGCGATTTGGTATCTGTACATAACGTACACATGCATAACACACGCCTGTGCTCAGCGCAAGGTCAGGGAGTGAACCGTCTTGGCGGAGCACTGCGCTCTCTGAGTGCTTTTCTTTTTCTAAATGTGAGCATGCTAAACTAAGGTAATGACTCATAAAATAAACCTGCTAAACACTAGCTGTTAGCATGTCAGCAAGCTAAAGTTAGCATTCAGCATCCTAAGTAGCACTCTCAGACAGCTGCTAGCCTCTTAGTCTTGTTAAAATAAAATGTGAGTGTCCAGAGCTGCTGTACAAATAAATTTCAAAATAAATTGTAAAATTATTAATTGCTGAGTTATTTTGGCTCTCATACGTAGCTGTGCATTGACTAATTTACCATCACGTAGCTACAATCCTGCTCTGGGATCAGAACTCGTACATTTGCTTCTGCATCAGTCTCTGAAATATCAATATCACTGAATTATCTAATCGTGATTGACAACGGAAAAGCACTGCAGAGAATGAAATACTTAAAGTTTCATGTCCACACTTCAAAATGGTTGATGCTAAGATCTACTCTACATAAATATGTCATCAGCTCAATCTCTGATTCTCTGCATCAATTTCTCATGTTTGGGAATCCGCCACCGCACATGAGCGTTAAAGCTGGTAGAAGAGTACCTCTGGCACAAGTGGTTCAGAGGCTGCAGATGAGTTCCTGATGTATGCTAACAGAAGACACACTATCACAAGGGAGCAAGAAGCCCTGTTCACCACACAGCATCTAATTACCCCACCACCAGGGTTGAACTGAAGACTGCTCTCGCTCTATAATCAGCACAACAGTTGTGTGTTGATGGAGCTGCGCTGCTTGACCGAGGGACCTTGAACAATTGCAAATTCCCCCCCTCCCTCGCCTATAAACATACTGTGTGTGTGTTGATTGGGAGATGAGCACACTTCACCTGTCAGCACTCATCATAATTGTTGGTGGTTGCCTCTAATTTGACAGCAATTATTATGTCAGGAATGGATTTCCAGCTAATCGCAAAGTCTCCTTGCAACAGAGGGCGCATAGCACAGCACCGAGAGAGACATGCCTGCACCATTCAGCATGCCCGGGTGGATTGTTGTGGGTTACAAACCTCCACGGGCTTGTCAATCTGCCCTTTATTGAGAGCAGAGCAGCTTTCTGCTTGTAGTAACAGTGAACAAAGCCTGTCCCGGTTAAAGGACAGGAGAGAGTTAAGCAGGCAGCAAATTTCTGCTGATCCCAGACATTGACACTTTGCATGGACACAGATAGCTTCCTTACAACAAAAGGAAGCGTAGCCGGAAGGCACAGAGTCGTAATAGCATGTAAATATTATGAACCTGCAGAGCTCCCTGTAATTGTGAAGATGTTCAGCTCATTTCTAAAAGATGCTTATATCCAGGATGAGTTGTTTTTTTTTTACTTTTTTTTTGCTGCAGTTTAGCCCTATTATACAAGCACTAAACATCACCCGTTTATAGCATTCATGGGCGATGATACATAATTATCAGGGGAAAGGCAGTGCAAGGTATTAATTTAAAGTTGCCTGAAGCGAATTTTGGAGAACACACAGCCGCAGAGAAACCCAAGGTGTTTGTCTCGCTCTGCAAATCTCTCCAGGGAGAAGAAGAGCTGGAGTAGCTCTGCAGGGAGCAAAGAACCTCCATCTCAGAGGCACACTGAAGGGAAATTTCAAAGAGGAGCTTGCAAGAATAGATGGCGTGTTTTATCTTTCTGCTCCACTCCTATATCTGCTCTGTTGTGTTCAGCCGCTTATGGGGGATTTTCACCTGACAGCTTCAAATACTCCAGGTTGTTTTTAATGGCAAGATGAGTGAAGTTTAATTTTTTGACTTGTGCTGTCCTCATAGGAGGACTATTGCCTCAGCTGAATGGGGAGTTGACTGCTAGTTTCAAATGCTTTGAATGCTGAAGAGGAGTACGAAAAAAAAGATATCAGAGAAAAGCAAGTGTGTGTGTGTGTGTGTTTGTGTGTGTTTGTGTGTGTGTTTGTTTGTGTGTGCGTTTGTGTGTGTGTTTGTGTGTGTGTGTGTGTGTGTGTGTGTGTGTGTGTGTGTGTGTGTGTGTGTGTGTGTGTGTGTAAAATTGTGTATGCTTGCAAGAGACATACTGTATACGTTACTGCAGTTTTGTGCAGTTTTTTTTTTTTTTTTTTTAAACCACTGCAGGAAAGTGTGGTGTAGAGTTCAACTATTGTGCCAACGATATAGGAAAAAAAAACTGCTTGATTGAATGAAATGCTTCAGTTATCACACTTTATAGGAGATTTAGCTCGACTGCAAAGGAAATCTTTTAAACATAAAGCCTCCTCATGATGTATAAGAAATAAGTTTAGACTAGATATGACAACATAATCCCCAGAGACACAGGAAAAAAAAATAACAAAGAGAAAGCAAATTATGAAATACGTACAAAATGAAGCAACCATCAAAACCGTAATTTTGTTACCTCAACATACAACACAAAAACAGATTTTTGTGGCCAACTCTGATACCAATTTGGTGGAAGTAAGAAAGTCATCTATCAATATATATGTTTGGGCCTTTATTCTTTATATATGCACATAGCCAGTATGCCAGAATTATATTGAAAGTAGAAATTGATGATGGTTTATTCATTTCCCAGCAATGGATTTCGCAAACTACTTGGCAAATTATGGTGAAGACACTGCTTTACTCTGCACCACTTATGACATGTGCCCTGCTACATGTGCTGCAGACTGTGCTGAGAGTAGTGTAAACACTGTCAGATTTGCTCTGCTCAATAAACTACGTGATGGTACTATTTCTTAATTATATGAAGTATCTTTTTCTGCATTAAGTTCTATTAAAAACTAGAATTTTAATTAATGTAGTGATCTGGCTTTAAAAACAACAGGCCCTGTAGCTCTGATAGGAAGCATTTAGAAACCTTCTACTGACACATAATTGAATAATAGTATAACAAAGCTGTCAGTAATAGCCCTCATTGTCTGCAATGCAATAGTCTTTAATGGTAACATAAAAATAAATAGAAACATTTGATAAAAAGGATTCTCTAGATTCAGATAAACATATATTTCTTTCAAGTGTTTGACTAATGAATTACACAAATATGTAAGGTTTTATACCAACTGTCGTCATCACTTCTTTTTTTGCATCTGTCATGGATTAAAGAATGTACTAGTAGTTTTTGATCTGGTGCGCACTGAAACAGCAAATGTAGAATAAACGGTGAAATGTTCAGCATGCGTGAACCGAGTAAAGCCCTGAAGACAGTGAGCCAAAACCTTCCAAGTTTAGAGTTTACAAATTAGCATTTCTAATAGCTCATTGTAATGTAGCATTATTGTATCCCTCATATGAAGTTAAGGCAACAGAGTTCTTTTACTATCCAAAGTGGATGTCGGTCCACATTTAGGCACCTCACAGTAGCTTAGTAGCTCATTTTTATTACAGCTTGTGTACGTGTTTATATAAAGAACAAAAAAATCCAAATGGTTTTTCACATTTTAACCCCACAATTAGTGAAAATGCACATTTCAGTATGGGCTTGAACTTGTTTAATCTTTTATTCTGTATTATTACTATTTCAAAAATACAAACATGCACCTGTGGTAACCAAAAAATGTGGCTGTTTTTCTTCTTAGCTAAGCAGTCCAAAACATTTTGAAGATGTACGAAGAAGCCATGTTTTCATCAGGCAGTAAGTGATTAAATGAATCTCTTTAATCTTGCAGCCAGTTTAAACTCACGCTGTGCAACCAAACACTCTTCAAACACTGTGGACTTTATTTGAAATTCTAGTGAAGATTAATGAAGAAATTTGGGAAATGTGGGGGAAAAAAAGATTACAGAATACAGAATCGTTTCTATTCACAGCCTCTGCCTGAAACTGATTGAAAATTCACATGAGATTCCAGGAAATGTGGACAGAGTTTGGGATAATTGTGTAAGCTGGACGCTGTAAAGGTTTATGTTTGTGGAAAAGTTTACCTGTGAAGCATTTTGCCAAAAATAATTGAATATATTTAGGTTTTTTTTAAGCTGTAGTTACACTACTGCCTCCTGCCTCTTGAGATTCTTTTATCCAACAGAAGAACCACTCAACTCCAGTTCCCTCATTACCATATGCCCCTATCCTTTCCAGTGAGTCATCCTCCAAAGGTCAGCAAATGGCGACCCTGTTGACTGAGCTTTCGTGCCCACCAAGGGTTCTCGATCCTCGCTTTCACTCCAGCCCTTGTGGTTCAGTAGTCTGCACGGCAGGACCAGAGGGCAGCTGCATCAGGACTCGCATCAGGCCAGCCATGTTAAGAGGTACTCTTTTGCCCTCATCTCACCTCTTCCTGTCACCCGCTCTCATTCTCTGTGGGGCGTATATTAAATTAAATGTTTGACTGTCTCCGTTTCCCCTCTCTTGGGCGATCGACTTCGTTCTGCCTGGCTAGTTCAGCTGCAAAGAGGCCTTTCTTGTTTCTCCTACACACATGAATAAACATAAGGTCAGGTGAGATTTTGAAGCGTTGTCTCAATACGGGTTTTCTGTTGAGTTAAAAGTCAGCCCCAGAGTTAACATTAGGGCTGGGAGGATGACATAGAAAGGACAGGAAGAAGTCAATTTCGCTGCTCCAGTTTAGTCTTTCTGGGGCACAGTTTCAAAGCAGGACATGAAAAGGTTTACCTTTATTATGAAAACAGTCGTCTCAGTGATCTTGGTGTTGGTTCCTCAGAATGTATCAGTTTATTCTATCCTAATTCAGCTTGTTTATGTCAAGGAAAAGAAGAAGTGCGGCGCTAAAAAACCTGAAGCCTATCAAGTAATGAGTCCACATACCGCTGCTGTGACCACCTGGATGCTCATGTACACATTACTTTCAGAAGCAATTCACATTTTTTCAAATACTTAGTGTATATTAATTTTAAAACCAGGTTGATTTGGTAGTAACATCAAGTGACTTTGCCACATCTATCATAAAATCTCTGGGAAATGGTGCAGCAATAATACTGAATAGGTCTGCCACTAATGACTACTTTTCTCAGTTAGTCCATCACCTGATTTTTATTCGTTTCTACAGACTGTATGTCATTGTATAATGCAACACAGTACAAAATGTAAACTTAGGTTTATTAATTAAAGTGCAACACTGTAGTTGTAAATTAGCAGCTGGAGCTCCAGCGTGATAAAAAAAACAGACAAAAAAAACCCCTCATCTCAAGTCAGTTGTACAACTTCAAAAGAAATCCAAATTTCCATTAAACCTCTTCACAAAGGGGAAAGTCAAGTGTGAATATTAAACAAAATGCAAAATGGACATATTTTACAACCAACACATTTTTTTCTCTGTTTTGCTCATCATGAAGTATGTGGCAAATCAGGGCGAAATATAAAATGTTCACTCTAAATACTTTTTGGTTATAATTGCTTGGGCCTAAAAGTCTTGCTAATTTCATGATATAATTTGACATAACTAATTGGAGGTCAAATGAGGAGAGAATTTATACAGAAACTACTAATACTTAGCAAAGTTTTCTGAAAACATTTTATATTAAGCTATTAAATCTTGCAAAGTGTAATGTTTGATGGGCATTGCATCCTTGCTTGCTAAACTTTGTACCACTATCTTGTTTTTTGGAACATTGACAAGAAAAAGCAGCACTCAGAAAGACAACAGACAATAGCAGCATGACAAAATAATACAGCATAATTTGATATTGCATTGGTGCCAAAAATCAGGTCCAGAGGGGTCAAATTTCAAAACAACAACTCTTGTCATGTACATTTTGTAGGAGTCATTGTAATAATTGCCAGTGGTGTTTTTTTGCTTGTTTGTTTTTAAATACAATATGTTTGCTCCATAATTATGAGCAACATTCATGCTTTGGACAGTTGTGTCCATCAGGAATATATAAAGACTTATAGCAGAGTTTGGCATCTTGCATTTGGAAAACTAGTAGCAGCTGCTTGCATCACTCAACTTTACAAAGCGGTTATGACTTCCCTGCAGAGTTCAACAAAAGCAACTAACTGGCTGCCTAAAGAGCGAGACACTTTGGCTTCTGTGCCTTTCTGCAAACTTTTCATCTTGCCACTTGTTTTCAGCTGCCCTCAAATTGTAATTGGTGTTTCGAAAGACGACTGTCAGAATTTGGTGTCCGGGTATGTGATGAAGGGGTGCCGGCGGTGGCGGGTCAGCCACGGGAAGGATAATGCACTGCTTGAGCACGCACGGTTTGATTCCTCCAGGAGAATGACTTTACTGGGCTATTACCGCTTCAGCTCGACAGCACTGAATTGTTTTTTTGTTCTGCCAGTGAAGCTCTGAGGGGGTTTCTCACAATGAATTCCTATTGATTTTTCTGGTCATGTCATCAAATTGTATGTGGCTTGAATCGTGACTACTGTTTTCTCATCTGCTCCCTGAGGTTCCTCTTCTCGATTAACTTTTTATCCTATTTGGATGGGGCAAAACTAAACAAAAGGCAAGCAGAGTGATGACTGGGGTGAACCTGGAAAGTCGAGGTAAACACAATGAACAGACCTGCGCTGTCTCTTGTTCAGTGAAGTTTCAGAAATTAGTTGAATCTTAATCCTCAGACATTGTTTGGTTTTCCTGTTGTAAACATTAGACTACAATGCCTTAAGTGATGGCACTTTGATGTAGCCATTTAGGACATGTAGCTCTGTATATGTATAAGAAAACTACAGACGTGATGTTAAAGCATTTTACCTTTGAAAGAGAACATAGCATGAAACATGCGATTCTTCTTTAAAAATAATAGTTGCATTCAGGAGCAATTAAACTGTTGCTCAAGTTTCAGGGATTTACCCAATACAGTCTTACTTACTTATATTAATGATTGCAAATGTCTGAAAACCTCAAATTTCATATAAGCAAATCAAAAAAAAAACCCACTGCCATTACTCATAGCTGACTGGCTTTGTTGCACTTGACTACTTTACTTGAGGCCCTGTTAGATTGTTTTTGTTTGTTTTTTTGGCTTATGGGAGGATACTGTACATGTGGAAGGTGGCAGCCCTATTCTTAATTAAATTATTATTGAATCCATTCATCTTTCCACTTTCTTCTACTTATCAAGAGTTGGGTCTCTGTGGCAGCAGGTTAAGCAGGACATTCAAAATCTATCTCCCCCTGCAATGCTTTCAAGTTCCTCCTGGGGAATTGCAATGCGTTCCCAGGACTGATGAGGTTTGTAAGCCCTCTAATGGAGTTCTGGGTCTACCCAAGGGTCTCCTCACAGTGGGACATGTCTGGAAAACCTCCAAGGGAAGGTGCCCAGGAGGCATCCAAATCAGGTGCCCAAACCACCTTAGCTGGCTCTTTTTGATGTAAATGAGTGTCTGTATTTTAAACTCTCCCTGGATGTCCGAGCTCTTCACCCTCTTCTTAAGGCCCAGCTATCCTATTGAAGAACCTCATTTGTATGGACATCCTTGTTTTTTTGGTCACTGTACACAGTTCATTAATATAGATGATTCAGACTATAAATCTTGAGGTTCCTCATTCCACTGAGCTCCCTCTTCACCACAGTAGTCCCGTACACTTCCTGCCTTATGGATTCCCCAACCTGTATGTCCGTCTCTTACTCTATTTTCTCATCACTCATGAACAAGATTGTGAGATACTTAAACTCTTTGACTTGGGGCATGCACAGCCCATAGACGTGACATGGAGTCACTGACCAGTTGTTCCACCACCTGCAGGGATGGGGATAGGGGTCATGTATGGTACAAGCTGGGTGGCAGGCGAGGGCAGGGACTGGAGTGTGCTGACCCAAGTACTGCAGACTGGCTCTAGGGACATGGAACACCACCTTTGCAAGAGGTGGATTGGTACCAGCTGGATATTGTTGGACTCACCTTTACCCATAGTGAAGTTTCTGGTACCAAACTTTTGAAGAAGGGCTGCACTGAAATCATTTAAGAATACCATATATACCATATCTACTGCAGATGTTTTCATTTCTAGTACTTTGTGACCTATAACTAAGCGTAAATCCCACTCCGTTTTTTGACACCATTTGCGTCAAGCAAGTAATTACACCAATCATCACAGTATTAAAACCATTTACAAATTAAATAACAGATCATCTTGTTACAGTACAACGTTCTCTTCAGAAGCCTTGCGTCCTGGCATTCATGTGGATGTTACTCTAACACTAGTCTCATTTAGCCAGCCCATTCTGTAATTCCTCCTCAGTGTTTACTCTAGGATTTTTTTACAGCAGCGGCAGCAGGTTCTCCTGGAGCCGTGACACGTAAACAAATGACATTTGACTGCAGATTTTACTTGTACAACTTATTTATTGAATGGCTAGTTGAAAATGGCTTTTTAAAGGCTGAATGTAAAAATAAATAAATAAATAGATATTTGAACAAGCTCATCTGAAAATGCAGTCTGCCGTTACATCATGCCGTGTAGATATTAACTTAATGCTATCAATAGTTTACTCACGTTAGCGACACTGAGTTGGCACCGGGCCCAATTAACTGAAGCTACCGATATGTTACGTAACATTAGCTGGACATCAATATTTTGTTAATGTCTATTTAACTTGTAAAATATGAGTTATCGTAAGCTAATAACTTTTCACCGGTAAGTCGCTGCCCTATTTTCCAAGACGACACTCCTCGGACTCTCTGACGTGCTGCCTCGTTGCTTGATGTGATGTCCTTTCAAGGCCGCGCTCTCGCGACATCAACGTTGTATTAACCCGACGTATGAAACAGTAGATACTGAGCAAGATAGTTATCTGTAGTTTACCTTAGTACTCGCGAGTACCCGACACAGTGCAGAACTTGGCTGTGAAGGTGGAGACATGTGGCGGTGGTGTATTTGTGACAATAACAAAAAAAAAAAGAGAGAAATTTGAAGGAGTGCCGGCTAGGATTTAGGAATGGCGGCCCGCTGCTGCTGAATGAATGTAGAGGAAACACTGCTACTACTTTAACACCCAGCTATTGCTGGACACCATTTAGCCCCTAATGACAGTGGTACTCCCTGAAGGTGGCAGCAGCTTCCCCCAGCAGAACAGACAAAATCTGCTCAGGAATTATCTGAAGTATACTATAGAGCCCAAGGCACTGAGAAACCAGATCCACAGAGGCCCCAACCCAAAACCCACAGGACCCAAAGGATCCGGTGCCAAAGTCCTAGTGCCAAACACTCTAGGACTCTCCCAGAGGCCTTGTGTCAATGTCCCAATAGGCAGGAGCTGTTTTGGGGACTCAAGTAGTACCTACATATCAGAAAGGTGACTTCAATGTAGAGGCTGAGTGGCGTAAATACAGTGCGCCATTACTTCACTTTGTGTCAAATAATCCTTTTCAGGATGAGTCTTTTAAAAATTTTTTCAATGTTCACCTCGACCAAGGGGGCAAACAACCAACACCAATGTTTTCCACTTGCATGAGCAGTTGATATTGACTAGCAGCTATGCACAGCATGCTAACTTGACAACCTAGATGAATTCTAATGTCAGCCTACACCCAGAGGCTTCTTACATGCTTGCTAATAATTTATTTGGAGACTTGAGTGTCAGCACTGTGTCAAGAACATAGATAGACTAAGTTACAAAAGTTAACTTGGATGCATCAGTTTTGGACAAGTTTGTGTAGAAGTGTTCATGATACTCACCATCTGTGAACTCTGGATTGATTCTATCCAGGAAATCAGCCAGCCGTTATCTCTGAGGGGGTAAAAAAAACCAACAACAGTCCTTGCTCCAGTGCATGATCATGTTTTGATTCAGTGTGTGTGTGGAGAGGTGGAACTGTTCACAGATGGGTCTGTTGTCAATGTGTTTGTGAGAAAGAAAGAGAGAGTGGGGGAAGTTGGGACACAGAAACTCAGCACTGCACTACAGAACAACAATATGTTAGTAATTTGAAATTGTAAAAAAGAATATTAAATATTTATGAGGCGTCAGTGTTGATATGGTGTTTGGCCTTCACAAATTCATGGTCGACCAATATTGCCTCAATATCAATTATGACTAATCAAGGCACAACAACCGATACTTGCAGCCCATATACATTTGCAGTAAAATTGTCAGTTTTAGAATGGCACAAAAACTAGTTGAAAAGTCGTTTTTTAATGTTGACATAGATTTGATTGAAAGAGACCTTCACTGCTAAAAGATTTGTTTAACCAACTTTATTGAATTGCTTCAACTCGTAGCATAAATGAATGTCTAGATTTAGTTAACAAGTAAAAATAAAACCACTGATTTAAGTCAGATGTACTGAAATCCCTAGACTGTTATTTCAAAACTTGCCAATGTTTGCTACCATAACTTAATTGTTCATAGTACCTCTTAAAAAATACACAATTTTACAGTTTCAAGTGGTTATATATTAAATGCAATACATTGTATCAGTGCAAAACATGATTTTGTCCTTAGATTTATCATCCTTTTCTTCTCCTTTACTCTGCAATCTAACTTGATGAGCATGGCTTTTGAGTTGCAGCAGAAAAAGTGAAAGAAATGTGGATGTGATTAGATCAGAGGCACAGTGCTAAAGGAGCTCTAAACCTGATTTTTGCACTTTTGCTGAAATTAGATTTTCAGATTAAAGGGACAAAGTGTAATTTTAGAGCCCAGCTGAAATCAGCCTAGTTAAGTCAGTGATCTCTTGAGTCTCTTCTCAAACTATACTTTTATTGGAGAGCCCTTCCTGATTTTTCATTGAATTTTTACTTACTTTGAGTTGTCTTGTGTATTTTTTCAGACATTTTTCCACTTCCTTTTGCTTTTATACCATGCTGTCTTTTAAATTCTAGAGATTTTATGGCTTGTCTGTTCTGTTTTGCCATGTTGTGAAACACTTTGTACCCTGGATTTTGAAAAGTGCACTATGAATAAAGATGATTATTATTATTATTATTATTATCATTAATAATTTCAGATTTATATCATCCACAAAATAAACTGACATCACCAAAGCAGAAAGATAAACGAGTTTCCAACATTTAACCATTAGTGTTGATCGGCTATTACTATGTGTAGCCAATCAGATGACATTACTGGACATCACAGATAGAAGAGAGAGACAAGTAGCTGCATCAGAGCCAAAGTAGCACATTTTTAAAAGAATTTCTTTAATTCAGAATGCTGAATATTGGTTAAATAATAGGATCTGCTGACGCCTACTCCAAATATATTGCTGTATGGGTGCATGTTTTACTTTACAGAACAGTACTGACTTTAAATACCCATTCTTTATGAAATCTCTTTCTATTAATAAACAATCAGAAATGTTGATTGCAACACTATCTTAAAAAAAAAAAAGCTTCCATATGTGCCAAGCAACTTCAGCAAGCATCAACAGATACTCTAAACTCTGATAGAGAAGTCCAGTACCCTATAATATGCACTCCATGCATCTAATCTCTCACTCACCCTCAGTGTGATACTGCAGCCATCTGTTAATGTGCTGCAGTCTTAATTATGCTCTCATCACACTAAGTCAATCAGAGGTGTGCCTGAGCCAACTGTAACACACCTAGCAGGGGCTTTACCAATCAATAAACCATCCCCCCGGGACTACTGCAGATTTCACCAGCTCAGGTCTTCTCAATCAGTTAGTCTCAGCACAGTGACTGGGAATTGTGCCATGTTTTCGCTAGAAGCGCTTTTAAAAAAAGACATGTTTGTACATATTGTATGTGAAAGCTCAATGTGCTGTGTCTGTGTTGCTGAGTATTAATATCTTATTTCCATATCTTTCATTCTACTCGATGTGGCTGTCTCAAGGTTCACTGGTTTCATGGTCAGTGATGCGGCACTGAATGCTCACTCACATGTTGCCTCAATGCATAAGGAGTTGTGCATGTATATTATTGAAATGATGTCCGTTTCACTGTCACAAGCTACCTTCTCTTGTGTTATTTTTCTGAGCAGATTCATAAAGTGATATATTGTGTTGACTGGCCTTGTATGATTTTACATAGATACATGTGACATTTTCAGTAGTATTCAATGTATTTGGCAAGCAGCGCAAAGCTTGGTTGACACGGAGCAGAAGTAGCAGTGAAGACAGTGGTAATGGGGAAGAAAAGCGCATAGATAAACAATGCGCTTTTTGAGCTGTCAGTTCTAGCACTATAAGCTACTTATATCATGAACTTTAGCACAAATTAACATAAATTTATCTGAGAGAGGTGACAGTTGAGCTTGGTATTAAGATGCAGAAGCCTACAGGCAAAACAAATTGCATCTCCCCAAACAGTAATCCGAGGGAAAGCACCTTTTTTTTTTAACAGCGTCTCACAATGAAAGTTGTATAGATTATGACTTTTCTGTGTTAAGTGGCAGAAGATGCAGTCTATATCATCGCAGTAAGTCCTTTCAACCTTAGTAAAATGTAGCCTTTGAAGCTAATGTTGCATCCATCCATTCAGTTAGATGGATATTAAAATGAACACCACACCGAACATGGGATGCATTTTAATTTCCATATTTCTGTGCTATATAGTATGCCAGAAAACTTCTAGGATGTCAGACTAGATTTTATGTCACATGTGTGAAGCCAAAAATACATGGATGTAGGTCATAATGTTCAATTCAAAGTAATTTTGCCAGTGAAAAGTCATTTTAATGCACTGAGTCTCTGTCCAATGTTTACAGGATATGTGGGATGATGTTTATTTACCTGTTGGTAACTTTCACAATCCTTCTAAAATTTCTGACGTCATTGACTGCATTTGTCATTGTGCCATTTCATTCGATCATTAACATTCAGCTGACCTTATTCCATATCATTCCTTGGTTCAAAAGTTCATGTGAAGAGGCGTCTGTGTACCAAGCATTAGTCCTCTGCTCAGTCTGCTGTCTCTCCCTCAGCGGGTTATCAGGGCTCTATCGGAAGCTTGGCTCTAATCTGCCGACTCGGGGGTGTGTTTCCTGCGTCGGGGCTGTGGCCCAATCCATCTGTCTTCATCAGTGAGCCGGGGCGGCTGTGGGTTTGGGCCAGCAGGACCCCGCTAAGCACCAGCTGCTAGCTGCCTTTTACACTGATTCCCACCAAGTGGGACATATTTACAGTACAGCACGCTGCCCGGTAAGACTGGAGGACCTTTCAGCTCCTAACGCCTGGATCTTTCTTTTTTTCTCTTGTGGTTTCATTCTGTTTCTCCTCCAGTTTGATTCTTCATGCCTACACAACCTGTGCTCTAGGTGCCTTTTTTAGCAGTCTCTGTCATTCTGTCGATCTATGTGCATCCACGTGTCATATTTTTTTTTCTGTGTAGATGTTGGCATGAGTACATTAAGGGTGTGCATGTCAGTTGTTTGTTGAACCTATAAAAGGCTTTTGGCAGTTGACAATGGACAGACCAGATAGCTATGAGTTTAATGATCTTATTATTTTGCTTAGACAGCCAAAGATTTCTCTCAATCTCTCTCTCTCCACTCAAACATGAACCCAAACAAACTTCAGAAACATCTGCAGCTGTAAAGTAATTGTATTTTCAGTTGTCATTCCAGCCATTATCCCTGTTGCCATGGCTTCAGTGTATGATAGAGAGGCTCATACATTTCTTTTTCTTCATCTCGTGTTTGCCAGTGGTAGTCTTTACTTACCGTCTCTTGGGCCTAGGTGGTATCTATTACTTCGGTTATATAAAAAAGATATTGTTCAGGTAGTATTTTATATATATCTATATCAATGGATAGATGGATAGATAGATGCACAGACACACATTACCAGTCAAAAGTTTGAACACACCTTCTCATTTAATGTTTTTTCTTTATTTTCATGACTATTTACATTGCAGATTCCCTGAAGGCAAAAAAGTGTGAACAAATTCAAACGTGTTTTATATTTTAGATTCTTCAAAATAGCCACCCTTTCCTTTGATTACTGCTGTGCACACTCTTGGCATTATCTCGAGCTTCATGAAGTAGTCAGCTGAAATGGTTTCCCAACAGTTTTCAAGGAGTTCCCAGAGATGTTGAGCACTTGTTGGCCCTTTTGCCTTCACTCTGTGGTCCATCTCATCCCAAACCATCTTGATTGTGTTTAGGTCAGGTGACTGTGGAGGCCAGGTCATCTGACACAGCACTCCATCACTCTCCTTCTTGGTCAAATAGCTCTTACTCAGCCTGGAGGTGTGTCTGGGGTCATTGTCCTGTTGAAAAATAAATGATGGGCCAACTAAATGCTCACAAGATGGGATGGCATGTCACTGCAGGATGTTGTGGTAGCCATGCTGGTTCAGTGTGCCTTCAGTTTTGAATAAATCCCCAACAGTATCTCTACAAATGTGTCACCAGCAAAACACCCCCACACCATCACACCTCCTCCTCCAGGCTTCACGGTGGGAACCATGCATGTAGAGACCATCCGTTCACCTTTTCTGTGTTGCACAAAGACACGGTGGGTGGAACCAAAGATCTCAAATTTGGACTCATCAGACCAAAGCACAGATATCCACTGGCCTATTGTCCATTCCTTGTGTTTCTTGGCCTAAACAAATCTCTTCTGCTTGTTGCTTTTCCTTAGTAGTGTTTTTTTAGCAGCTCTTTGACCATAAAGGCCTGATTGGTTCAGTCTCCTCTGAACAGTTGATGTAGAGATGTGTCTGCTACTAGAACTCTGTGTGGCATTTATCTGGGCCTTAATCTGAGATGCTGTTAACTTGCGATTTCTGAGGCTGGTGACTCGGATGAACTCATCCTCAGCAGCAAACGTGACTCTTGGGCTTCCTTTCCTGGGGCGGTCCTCATGTGGGCCAGTTTCGTCGTAGCGCTCGATGGTTTCTGCGACTGCACTTGGGGATACATTCAAAGTTTTTTTTTTTTTTTGCAATTTTCTGGACTGACTGACCTTCAGTTCTTAAAGTAATGATGGATTGTCATTTCTCTTTACTTAGCTGATTGGTTCTTGCCGTAACATGGATTCTAACGGTTGTCAAATAGGGCTGTCAACCGTGTACCAACCTGACTTCTGTACAACACAACTGATGGTCTCAACCCCATCAAGAAATCCCACAAATTAACCTTGACAAGACAAAATTGATTTTGAAATAGAGACACGAGTCACACATTGAGTAGCCTACTGTACTGTCTTGCAGGAATCCAATTAATTCATTATTCCTTTCCCAACAATGAAATAATACTTGAATTGCCATTAAAAAACCTCTTTTTCAGACATTTGTCCAAATATTCAATGCCAGATGTGTAAAATAGAAATAGACACTCCCCTGTAGGGAAAACATAATCATTAAAAGATATTCTTAATCTAAGAAGTAGGTCTGTTGGCTGACTGCCTAGTCCTATGCAAGCCTCTTAATAAGGTCATTGTGGGTATTGGCTGAACAACACAGAAAATACAATAAGAATTTTAAAAAAGGCTGAATAATTTAACCTAATTAAATCATCGGCTTACAAGTAGAAATTAACAAACACATCACTTAAATAGAACTCTTTGATTGTAGAAATGATGCAGAAATCATGTAGTGCCTCTTGCATTGGTAACAGAAACGGGTGACCCTTTAGAGTGGGTGACAGTGACTGGATTGATTTGAAGGGGCTGCTACTTAGCATGGCGAGACACTAAGCTAATTACCTGCCTTATAAACACCAGTCTGACCTTTAGCTCCTATTGAATAAGGCCATGGGGTCTGAACGATGAGAATGGGTTGAGGAAGCTCTGAGGCCATTGGTTCTTCCTATGGAAATCAATTTTGGTCTAAATGGCAATGAGATTAGCGCAGTACTGATCCGATCCTTTGATTTTCTGCTTCACCTAACCACAAGCACCCTTTTTATTTCTGGAGCCCTCAGGTATTGTCATGTTATGTTGGAGGCATACTAGCAAAGCGTGTTTGTTTGTTGGAGCTGTGAGTTCTTTCAGATGTTGGTCTGTTTGTCTCCCCCTTTAGTTCAGATAAACTTGGCAAACAATTAAATGCATTGCCAGCATATTTAAACAGACACTCATGTTTCCCTGAGGATGAAATGTAATATCCTCAGATGGTACTAGATGAATTTCAAGTTGAGCTTTGGTTTCAGGGCCAAGTCCTACAGGCACTTATCATACTCTACTGTACTTGAATTCATTGCTATTTTGGTAAATATTACCATGCCAACAATCTAAACATTAGCAATATTCTCAAAGCACTGCTGGTACATACTCAAAGAACTAGATGCACACTGAAGACTTTTGGTCTCTTCAGTTGACCTTAGCTTAACCCTCAACAGATAAAGAAACATTGAAACATGGGAAAAAAACACATGCAATTTAAGGAAAGGTCTTCACTAATTTGATAGCAAAAATGTTGGAGAGCAGGAGCGAAACATGGTTCCAGTATTGAACATTTTTACAGTTATTACTATTTTTTTTCTTAACTGATTCCAGGTCACATATATTTAAAAATATATGTTTAAAATTGTGCTCCTTTGTCTCTAATGCAACTGCATCTTCATTTGTAATCGCCACGCTGTGATTTCAAGCAATGCACAAGCATGACATATATGGAGCCTATGAACACTGTTGAATAAATGTTGAAAAGTAATTTTCCAATTAAACGTGTAAAACATCACATTGTTTTTCAAAATTTTGACATCAAGGTTTTAATTTTTACGGCAGTCATATATCACTTCCAGATAGTGGTTGAGTCTCCTTAACTACAAAAGCACATAATGGTTGACCTCTACGGCACTAATAATTTTGCAAATAGAGAAATGTGGTGAAACAAGAAAACTCTTCCAAATGCTCGTGCTGTTAAATTACTAAAATATTTTGTTAGTTTGCTTGTGCTATGTCTATTTTAATGTGTTTTCCTAAATTACATTGAACTCTCAAGGCCACTGTATAAAACGGCTTTCATGGCACCATTAAATAGGACTTGAAAATCATAATATTTTTGTCTATTTTAAAAAAAATTAAATGTCTCCATTAAGTTTACCTGGTAGATTCTTTAAACATGAAAAGCCTGGTTGCCAGAGTTCAGAGCAGACAGAATAATTAACCGGGTATAGTATATGTAGCTCATCTCCTTTTATTTAAAAAATATAAATAGTAGTCTATTCAGTTACCCGGCAATAATGGAGATTGTATGTGTAGCGTGTGGCATCGACTTCATACCTGTCTTGGTGCATATGCAGTCAGTGCTCCAGGAAAAATGAAATGTACCTGCTGGTGTTGTTTCATTTGCCGCTCTGGTCTTGATGTGTTCAACAACGAGGGATGAGGGTAATGCACTCAAGCACTGGCAGTCATGCTACAATAAACCGCGGTGTGTGACAACAGCAGAGGTCCAATTGATGCTGATAGCACAATGACATCTCTTGGCAGACCCATAAAAGAAAATGTCATGCCCACCATCTCGAGCATTGCTCACGCTATAGCGAAGCATCATGATCCCAGAAGCTATGTTGACTGGGAGCCCAGGCATGTGTATTGTATGTGTGACTGAAGCATTCTTGTAATGATATGCGTGTGCGTGTGTGCTGGGACTTCTCTGACAAATGAAAGTGTGATTGTACATCTGCGTTTGTGTGGACTAACTGCCTCTTTATGGTGCCCATGAGGCCCTTGTGGTATTTCATAGCTAAATCTCTATTTATGTTTCATACACATCCGCCATACTCTAGTGCAAGTGACACGTCTTGTAAATATATGCATGGCTTAGTGAAGGGCCTATTTAGCTATGATTTATTTAGACCGTTGGACGTGTTTAATAGTGCTTTTTTGTGCGCATGTGTCGATACAGACTTGGTTGTGAATCAAAGAGAAATCACAGAGGGAAAAGCGGACTCTGCAACCATCTGAGCAGGTTCTGCAGTATGTGCAGCAGGGGAGAGGTGGCATCACGTGGGAATAGTCGGCTCTCTGCCTGGAAGAGAACAAAAGACTGATCCTACCTCAGGTCTCATTCTCACATGAGATATGAGATGGCACATAGGCTTCTCGTCAGTCCACCTTCGTTTCTCTGGGGCTGTGGAACTGTGACAGTGAGCAACAGAGGCTAATTGTGTTGGATCTAGCCAGACAAAGAATTTGCATGAACCTCCATTTATCTGCCTTTTTCTGGCATAGCTGGGTTTTTTTTTTTTTTTTTTTTAAGAGTTGTTTGAGGGCAATTGCATGCAATCGGTGTCAGATCAGGCACTGCACAGGCTTTTTTTTCTTGGACCCATTCTAGTCATCTCTTGATTGAAGTCTGCTCTTTTGCTCCTTACCTATGTTGAAACACAGCCGAAACACTGCTTTCCTGCAGCATGTTACTAAGTTTTTCATCATTTTCTCATAATCTTAATCTTTCTTTCGCTCTGTCTCTCCCTCTCCCTCTCCCTCTCTCTGAGGGATTATGCCTGAACCTTAAGCTTGTGTTCCATCCTAACTGTGTCAAACTCTTAAGATATGCAGTAAACAACACTGGCATCAGATGGCAGAGCAGGATAGACACTGTGCCATATGTGCTGTGCATGTTTCTCTGCAGAGACACTAACCTTTAAAATGTTAATTGTTGTGCACCATGTTTAATCATGGGAGAAAACCCGCCTCCTAAATATAGCCCCATTTCCGGTCCACACTGTCAGATAGAGGAAGGCTGATTTATACTGCAGTGAGATGACATTAAAGACAGCTTCCCTCCGGATTCGAACACCAATATTTTATGCACATTTTCTAAGCAATGTTGAGCTAAAAGCTGTCCAGGAAGAGCTTTGCAGTGTGAATAGTATGAGAAAGCAAACATGGAGAGAACCAAGGATAATCAAAAGCAAGCATTAGGGCTTTTGTGTGCTGCTGTCACTTTTTTCCCCATCTTTTTTTTACTCCTCTTTCTTCACCTCCACCTGTCAGTCCTGTTTCCATCTTCTTCAAAAACTTCACATCACCCATCAGTTTCCTCCCCAACCCTTTGTCTCTCCATCTCTCTTCCGGCAGTTGATTTATTATGCCTGTTATTCAGTGAAGGCATCATAGCGCCGCTGAAAGCAGCATGCCATTTGCAGGGTACCAGCGGCGCCTTTGTCTGTGAGCCACGCTGCTACCAGCAGGCCTTTGGATGCTTGTTGCCATTTCCACTCTCAAATTTGATTGCGGCAGCGAAATGAAAGCCATATCATACCACATCCCACGTGGGGTGCTGAAATGAATATTTACCTTTTTTCTTTTTTTCACACTGTCTTGTTTTCCCTTTTTAAGGACCTGTGAGCTCCAATCTAGAGGTAATATCAGATGGAATTTATATTTGAATAATGTCTTGTGGTGAGTGGTTAACATCAATAATGTTGATTTCACAGTGTGTCAGATTTCACTAGGCCTGGAGTAATTTCCTAAAACTGCACTTGCCACTGTGCGCCACTTAAACACCACCCATGTGTGATGAATTTTGATACTTTGTTTTTATGTCCTATTTGATTTGATTGAATGGAAAAAATCAAGAAATTGGTAATAAATGACTCTGCTGGTTTTGTAGATTCTGATGTTCAGGCAGATTTTACAGTGCATTGCCCTGGGCACGTTATCTGGGCAGAGGAGTAGAAATCTTTGGAGAATGAAACTTAATCATTTAGCATGGTGGCTGCATCAAAAGGGCCTGATTGCTTTCGATGTAGCATCCTGTAATGCTTCCTATTCACAAGCCTCTCTTTGTTGGCAAAGGGACAGATAAACAGTATTCTTCACAGTAAAATCCAAGTATATGAGTCACTCCATTCTACTCTGTTGTATTCACCGCACAATATCACAGTCTCATCAAATTGATTTTGGGCCCTAAATGCCTCACTAAAAGCTGCCAGTGCAGTAAGATTATTTCAGCCTGTTTCAAACTGATATCTTATTTCTTATTTGTCTGGTTTCAAGAATTTTTAAAATACTAGTGGCTGCATACAAACAAGAAATAATAATGTCTGTGCAGAATCTTAGTCATCCAGGTCATAACGATCCCAAGAGTTTCAGTAAAAACAAACTGGACTTTTATTTGGTTCTTCAAGAACGTCAAGACTATTTGCTTTTTTACCGAAGCTCTTGAAGAAAGAATATTATAAGTTCTGCTCAAAGTAATTGAGATTCATGTTGACAGTGACAACTTCCTCAGAAATCATTTCTCAGGCAGCTGCACATGACAACATGGGAAAAATCAAAGTTTTAAATGTACTTTTGAAATATAGATAATGTTGGAGAATGAAAGACCTTGTTAAGGTTTGAGAATGACTGTGATTGGTTGGTCGAAACATTACTTGCATTGCTAATCAATTTTAGCAATAGACTTGAATTGTTTGTTATAACTATCAAATACTGAATAGCTCCTGAATTGGAAAAAATAAAGTTGAAATAATCATGTTTTCATATAATGAATGTTTTAAATGTGCATGTAGAATTAGGAAGGTGTCAGTTGTAATAGATAGATAGATACTTTAT
Organism: Amphiprion ocellaris; assembly: GCF_022539595.1. Lineage (NCBI taxonomy): Eukaryota > Metazoa > Chordata > Actinopteri > Pomacentridae > Amphiprion > Amphiprion ocellaris. The sequence goes on from NC_072786.1 coordinate 8,782,308, forward strand.
AAATCCCGAGGTAAATTCAAGTGTTGAGCAGCTTACATACAACAACCTAAAATAACAAAAAGGCAGGTTAATAACATCAACAATAAAGGTTAGTATATACTTTGAAATCTTGCTGTACAATACTATACTATAAAAAGCGTCTCTAAGACATACCTAAATGTTAGCAGGTAACCACAGTGGAGCATGTAGCAGCTAAAGAGCCACGTATATTTCTCCAGGTGCATGCAGACCATCAGGTCACCACAAACACAAAATCAGTGATATGCAAAATAATGATACGTTAAGTTATTCATAAGCATATTGACTTTTAAAGGAGCTGGAAAGAGACAGAAACAGTAAAAAGTAGTAATTTTTGTCAAGCAAACCTTTTTTGCATGTAAAATTGTTTAAAATTAAATAACTAATGACTGATGGAATTGGTTTTTGAACATAACTAGTGCATAGTAATGTCAGAGGACATTTACAATCATCAAACAATTTGACACTTTGAAGAGCAAGATAATTAAATGGAAAAACTTCCTCTTTAGAGACATATGAGACTTGTTGTTTTCTTGGCTCAGACATCAGGATAGCGGAGTCACAGCACATTGACCCCATCAGAGAAACAGCTTGTTTGTTCTAATGAGACACAAGTGTCACACACAGCGTGAGATCCTTTATTACCAGTACAATTTAACTTGCACTCACAGAATGATGGCAAGAGGTGGAATTAGTTTAAGACATAATAATATAGACGCAGTAAAATATTGAGGTAAATAGAAGCAAGTCTCTCATCTTGAAAAGAAAAAAATGTATTCATATCGACTTCATAAATGGGAAAGACTGTGATGAGGGTTAAAATTGGGAAAATGAGAAAATGTTCAATAAGTAAAAAATGGAAGAGTTTTATTTGTACGAGGTAGTACATCCTAAAGGACTTTGAATTGGTTTTTAGTGATGGGTTACTAATTTATGTAGTTTGTGGCTGTAGGCAGATATGTTGTGGAGCTTTCAGTATAACAAGTTAAATCTACAAGAACTGCTTGACCTCATGGAAGTTAAAGCAGAAACTCTTGCTTGCTTAGGACAAAGACTGATGACGCAGATACGTTAGTCAATTTTTAGAAGTGCAAACACTTTTCCAAATGCTGTGGCTCTGTAAGTTTTTTAGCACAAAGAGAGAAATATCACATATAGAGAATTAGGTGACACTCTGTGTTATTTGCACTATCTGGTACTTCAGTGCATGTTCATTATCGGTGAGATTTCTCCTGTTTTGTTAGATCACACACCCCGCCTTCCCTTCACAGGTGTTGGTTCCTTTGGGAAGCTGAAAACGTGGCTGTTAATTAACTCGCTGCCGATCCCACACTTGTAGTTCACTGTCAACACTTCCTTCATAATCTAAGTGGTCTGGGAAGTCACAAGTTCACACTTCTGTGCACATGTGCGAGCAGTTGTGTACTTGTGTGTGAGAGAAACTAAATAATATCTTCGAACCAACACACCTGCACAGCTACATGAGGAGGAGAAGGAGGAGGAGGAGGAGGGGATGCTGAGCCCATATGCTATTAGCTTTAGCCTTCACCTTGTACATGGGTTTATTGACTAAACTACCAGTAGTAACATTTTTCATACACTGGTATGTGCAATATCCTCTGCAAGCTGGTGTCACATAGATAAGTTGTCCTTTCATCCTGTTTCTATAAAGCCAATGCCAGGTCAGCGTTTTCCTGGGATGCACTTGCACTCTACACTAAAGATAATTTGGCTGTGCTGCACTATATATGGTATGAAATGAGCATTACAATTTAATCTTCTCATTGGCATCAGCATATTTGATGCATATAGCAAACATGTTTATTCGCTGATGTCCTTGCTGGTCTCTCTGTTTGTTTTGTTTGCACATTATTATCACATCTCACACCTCTTTGTAACAGCAGGGTTCACATCCTGCCTTTGAGTGTGACTATTCTGATCTCCGGAGATGTTTTCTTCCACAAAACAACTGTATTTGCATACAGACCTGGTGTGCTATTGATGCTATATCCCAGAAACTACTCTTTGCATTGCTGTTTGATGTTCGGAGCCAAAGTCCTGGGGTTTTGTAGATTCAGCTTACGTTTCATTATGTGTAAATTTGTTCACTGTACTTAAGAGTGCAATAATTCTATATATATTCGCATAAAAGAGCGACAGTTAGGGAAGTCAGGAACTCCATTAAGGGTGCCAGAATGCACAGAGGTTTGAAATGTCATTGCTATTTATACCTTTTCTGTCTGTGTAAGGCATGAAATAGTATAGAAGACAGGCATTGTGACAATGCTGCACATCTGAACAAGTGATGGGTGCATCAGAGGAAGGTGCAACTTGAAGAAAGAGAGAAAAATCTCAGTAGTACTGGTTGGATGACTGAGGCAGGCCTTGTGTGTATATAGTATATATTGAGTGTTGTGATGTTGCCCTTGTACTTGACTGTGATGTTGTCATCAAATAAATGTTTCAACAGGAAGTGAGACCATGTGGGAGTTCTTCAAATTGCTTTCATATAACAGTGAATTAAAATATCCAGTAACCAGCGAGGTTCCTTTTTTTTCCTTTTGTATTATTTTTCAATTGAGCATCCCTCATTATTTTTGGAGATTGCAGTTTTTTAATCATTTCAGTTACAATCTTTGCTGACATTTTTGAGTCCATTGTGATTGGAAAAAGTGAAGTGTGTGTGTGTATCTAGTTTGTATGGGCAAGGTTGTGCGTTGCTTTGTTGTGTGGGAAGGTTTGGTTAATAATGGCCGTAGAGGTCTTTTGTGACGGGGCTGAGTGAATGGTGAAGGTCTATAAATAAAATGTAAGTCTATATCTGCTCTATGGGCCTTCGGTGAATATAGTCCTCCAGATAACATCAGGAATCACCACTTCTAGCGAGGTTAAAAAATACTGGAATAGCACATATGATAAAGGACAGTCGGCACTGCATTTATTGTACAAGTTTAACAATGGCATGTCAGGAACTGTTGTCTGTTAGCATCAACCGCAGGCTTTCTGCTGTCTGCATCAGACTAGTAGCACTCACTTGATTCCAGACAAGCAGGCCATCCATCCAGCGCTGGTCTGTGACAAATAAGATGGTTTCCTCTGCGGGTTGCTCTGACTGATGTGCAGCCGCCTTTCACTGCGCGATAAGGCTCCAGTGCCAAGTAGCATTGTTTGGAATATGTGTGCGTTTGGGTGGAGCCCTAAAGGTAGCGGCTCCCAGAGAATCACTGAAGTTCAGTAATCAGAACGGATGGATGCGAGGAGGCAGCTGGAGAGACGCGAGCACACACACATACTCACACACTTAAGGGTCCTTGGGGATCGTATGCACTGTGCCAGGTAGGACAAACACACAATTTGCGCATGCGCACTCACTCACGAGCACATATCCACAAACAGGCCCCTTAGGCTGACATACATAGAGCCAGGGCTAGTTCAGCTGGGAATGAGCTGAGCCAAGAAATACAAGGACGGACAGGCAGACAGCAGATAGCATGGAGGCGGGAAGGCTAATCTATAGTTTTTAGAAAAAACAGCCTTGGAGTAGAAGCATAGTAATAAAGCCAATGTGTGGTAAATTCATCTGCATTTACTGGTTATATAAGACCCACATGCAGTGATTAACACAGTGTGATTAGATTAGAATTATGCAGTTTTCACTCATCCATTAACCCTCCTGTTGTCATTTACGGGCACCAAAAATATTGTTTCCTTGTCTGAAAAAAAATCCAAAAATTCAGCAAAAAAATTGCCCAAATTTCAGAAGATTTGCAAAACCTTCAGGAAGAAAATTACAATAATTCCTTAAACATTTCCCTTAAAATTTTATTTTTAAAATAATCCCCAAAATTTGGCAAAAAAATTCCTGTAAATATTTTCAAAAAATGAGTAAAAATCTTCCAAAAAAACCTTAAAAATATCTAAAGTGATTACATATATATCAGTAAAACTTCTAATGCTTTCTTTAAGAACATTTTTAACATTTCATTTTTTCCACCAAAAAATGTTGAAAAATTTCCCAAAAAAGTTGAAAATGTGGACATCAGAAGTTTCACTGTTAAAATATTAGGATTTTTTCCCCCACATTTTAAAACTTTAAAACGGGTCAATTTGACCCGCAGGACAATACGAGGGTTAAATCAATATATTTGCAACCAATTATTGCTATCAGGGTTCACATGGGAGTAATATACAGTTTTAAACACCACAAAATAGCAGGAATTATTCGATTTCACAACTAAATTATTATTTACATTCCTTATGACATCTGAAAATATCAAAAACGTGTACTCGCGCTCACCCCGATACAAATTCCAACTAGATTTAAATACTGGAACAAAGCTGTTGATATTTGGTCAGCCCAGGTATCCTGTGGACCTCCTGTCATCATTATCCAAGCAAGATAGAGCCAGTGGTTTTCCTTTCTTCCTAGTTCAAACGAATGATATCCAGTAGGCTTACTCTGTCCCCAGGAGCAAGCATCCAATGAACCCTTTTCTTCCTGTTCCAAGCAGAAAATGTCCACACAGCCCTCTACTCTCAGAATTCCCATCTTTATAGATGAGGTTAACTCAGGGCATGCTCATGTAGGACACATCTCCTAACACCCAGTGCCAGTCTCTAACTTGCCATAATGCCAGCAAGAGAACAAGCATTGAATTACCTTTAGCACTCTCAGTCGAGCTGTCCAATCCATATCATGCTTCAGTGGACAAGGCAGGTGATGTTTTGTTTCAAAGCTGAAAAAACACGAATGTTCGAAAAGGGCAGTATGTGTGTTGACACAACAGCCTGTTGTTGTCTGGAGCTTTCAGTGCTATTATGTTGTCTTCAGATTGAATTTTCTTGGTTGTCATGAAATTGTACATGTTCAAACATCCATTTCTTTTTCTCAGTCATGTGATGAATTCATAATAGCTACAAAGCTTCTCTCTTTATGGCTCTAGTGCTGTATGTTATGGTGTAAGGTTGTGTTGTGTAGTGCGATTTAGAGCACGAACAGTACATGAAGGACACATTGACTGCTTTGTAATGTTGAAAAAGTCTGCGCAAAGTTGTGTAAGTAAATTCTTATTCCAGGAAAACTGGGGTTTCCCATCCTTTTACTGGAAGACACCACTCAAAAACCCGTGCCCACCATGACTAACTACAGCGCTGCCTCTGATGGATAGTATTTTGTGCACTCTGAACAATAAATCATTTTCCTCCAACAAGTCCCTCAGGAAAAGTCCTGGGACAAGCAATATCGTCTCTTTATACACCTTGCTGCCATGAAGCTGTAAGGATGCATTACAGTCATCTAATAGCCCTGTGCTATGTTGCCGTGTACATGCTTATATACTCTGTGTAGACTGATAGACACCAGAAATTGTTGTATTTTTCTGCAAATTTGCCTACTGAACATCTTAATGTCTTTTTAATTTAAGGTGTTAATAATTCTTAAAGGCCTGACTTTAACCTTGAATTCGTCTATGTAAAATCTCATTTACAATAAAAGTTTCCAGGGCATTATTGTTCCACCTCTGTAATTAGCGCACATTTTAACAGGGGCAACACGCTCACACACAGGGGTGTGTTGTCCATTAGGGATATTGGGACAAATCTCAGCAGGTTGCTGCATTGGTGGGCCAGTGGACAGTTCAAATAAAGTTTTTACCAGTCTGTCTCTTTACTTTTTCTGATGTGAGCCTCTTGTCAGAGTGCACAGGAGAGCGTGCATGCTCATATGTAATCAATCACGATTCAGTCCGAGCCACCTCACTCCATCAACCGGTCCAAAGCTGAATTTCTTCCCTGCACACACTCTCAAGCTCTGGCCCATATCACAACATTTGTGAAATGCTTGTTCTTTCTTCTTTTCAATACTCTTTTCATCTTTATTCATGACCTGTGTTCTTTGTGAAGCACTTAATGGCAAAAAAACCCCCAAAAACTCATGTCTGAAGAGCACTTTATGAATAAATTTCACTCTAGTTAACACGCATTTCTCATCTTCAGAACTACGCTAACCTTTCTACTTTCCGTTGTACCCCCATACGTATTTGTGAGAAAAGCTGCAGCAAGGATGCAGAAGTAACACACACATCTCAAGTGTTCCCCTCATCACTGATCCTCTTCTGCAGCTATCCTTGTCGCTATTTTTTTAAGGAATGAATCTGTAACCTTGTGAGTTTCTGTAGTTGGAGGAGTTTTGATAGTCTGAATGTATGCAGATATTTAGTCATTTGTTTTGTTGTCAGATATAACGCTTAAGTGGTAACATAAAATGTCTAAATACCTGAGATACCACTATTGAACGATGGTGGTTGGGTCGAATAGAGTGTGATGTTGTGGTGTGATTGGTTCAACAAGTTAATCATCCTGCACTCGCATGAATCAGGAGTTTTTTGTTTTTTTTTTTTAACAAAAGGGGTGGACAGATACTCGGCTGGTAATGCAAACAGGTTAGGCCTTTTGTTTTCTGTTGTTACTACTTGAAATGTGGCTGTTTAACTAGACTGCACTAATTTTAGCTCGTCTAAAGGGAGCTAATTTCATCTTTGTTTGGCCTAGTGGCGGTGTGAAGTTAAATCTTTGTTTTCCCACTCAGGCCTTAATAGGTGGCACTGAATGATGAGCAAGCAACAAAACACCCCAACTGAGTGTATGTTGTTCCTCTAAAATCCTGTTTTGTTCAGCTCACAAATAATGAATGCTCTACTGGGATCATTATGTGTCTGTACATGTTTGTCTAAAAGTTTCACTTCCTCACACAGCGGTAAAAAAAGAAGCAAATAGCTAAGTGATCCTATCGCTTAAATTGCAGGTTCAAACATAAAGCGATCAAGGCTGCAACTAATTAAATTATTGATGTAGATATTTTTGGCTAAATCCTTCAGTCTCTAAAACATCAAATAATAGAATACCAAGTTCCAAGATGATGTCTTTAATTGGCTTGTTTTTTAATTCATTTATCAATTAATCCTTACACTTGTTTTCTAAAATAACCCCTTTATTTATTTTTACTTGAGTTTTCAGGCTTTCCCTCCGAACTGTACATCATGTATACAGAATATGATTGAACTGATTTGTTACGGGAGGTGCACCCACCTTGTTAAATACATGTTCTGTTCATTAAATGACTGGGGGCTTTGATGCTCCCAGATCACTGCAATGTACATATGTCACTTTAAAAAAAAAAAATGCTGTGTAAATTGTTGAAAGTATATAATCTCCATTACCAGCCCAGAGGGGGCAGTGTGTTGCTGTGTGGGGGGACGATGAGCCCCAGGTCAGGGGGGAACTGCAATATTTATCCCCTCTTACATCACCTCTCCTCCTGACAAAGTGCACCGAGCCCTTCAGGGGCATACTAATTCGCCTGGTGTACATTAGCTCCCCATATCTGCCATTCAACACAATGACAGTAATTTGGCAGAAAGGTGAAAATCAGTCTAGACCCAATTGCCGATATCCAGTCAGCACAGAAGCTCATATTTAGCTCAGGATCTCTGCTTGTGAAGATTTAGGACAGTGTCCAAACTCTGTAGTGTGAGAACAGCTGATACATGTGAACACATACATGCAGCGGCTGAAACACTGAATCATGAAAAAACATAGTTATCGTCTCCTATAGCTGCTAGCTTGTTTTATCTCTATTTAAAGCTGTTAGAAATTTCAGTTTCTGTTTGTGGGGTATTTACTAAAATAAATACATAACATGTTTTACAATGAGTATTGGCAGACAGTCACTGCTCTGGGGGTTTGATGTCTTTGTCACAAAAAACAGACGCAAGTTTTTTTTTTCGTATCCAGATTCTGTCTGAACAAGTGTCTAATTCAGCATTTCAATTTCAAACATGTTTGTTTCTTGAGCAGAGTCTAATTCCCACAGATCATTGATATTCACCCTTGAAAGCAAATGGTTCAAGGAAACATTGGGGTCCACAGAGAAATGCCTTACTTACTGAATACCCTTCATTTTCAAGAGGCGGCATCTAACTCAGAAAAACACTCCGTCACTGGTCGCTCCATGAGCCCAAATGGGATTCAGTACCTCTCTTAGACTTTTTGTCATGCCTGCAGTAGGGACCATTACAAACCTGATTTATTCGGCATGCCGCTGTAAGCACACCCATCTGTGAGCTGCCTGTAAAACTGATTCATGCAAAGGATCAATTTCCTTCTGGTGGTTCTATTTGTCTGTATTCCTGCACGCTAAAAATAAGTGTTGCAAGAAATGTGAAATGAGATCTCATTTTCCGCATGGATCCATCATATGCTACATGCATTGGCATGATATGGTATCGTTATTGTACATCAGCCATCTAATTTTAGCTTTGACTCTACAGAAATACAAATCGCATCTTCTGCTTCACTGCACGCTGTCTCGCATAAAACCACAGACATATTTTCCAGACTTTTTATTTGTTTAGTGTCATCTTTTGAAATGAAATATTCATTGTGTTATATGTGGAAATATTTATGCATGAGCAATGGAGAACCAAACAAACTTTAGAAAACTGGTCCAAGACGGGATACTCCATTCAAGTTCCATTTGCTGCTATCTTAGGGTATTAGCATCCTTCAAATGTAGGCTGTGTTGCCGCTTTTGTCTTTTTTCTCACTGCCTCTCTTCTCTCCAGTGCCAACTCAGAGCCCACATGCAACACCAAGAGAAAAAAACAAAAAAAAAAAACCTAAAACCAAGATGTCTGGTTTATTTTCGCTCTCAGAAACATGACAGATGAAAAATAGAGGGAGAGAGAAAACATTCTAGGCAGCGGCGACAGCTTTGAAACCTTGGAGAGTCCACTGCAACCAATCTCGGCTTCACAGGCGTGCGGCGGTGCACTGTGGGAAGTCGGGGTGGCGCACTGTGCTTCAGGAGGAGCGAGAGAGAGAATGAGAGAAAATGGCAGCAAATGAAGTTGGCGGGCTGTGGAGTATTGTTCCCTCCTGCTCGCAGTAATGAACAGGCCTTCGGAACAGACTGGGGAAATTGGTCCCCGGTGGGCCTCGAGCTTTTCTCATCTGTCAGGTGTGTTAGGCTCACACGGATGCACACACATTCTCGTGGACACACATGCATCAAGATTGCCTGCACACGCGTTCACTGAAACATACATGCTGTTGAGAGGCGTCGGACCACGAGACGCTGCACTCAGCAGTGGTGTTGCATCTGTGTACTGAGGGACGTCCAGCGCATCGCCACATTCAATTTTAACCTTACACTGGTCTTGTCATTTTCTGCAGATGGAGATGGATGATGGTGCACAAGATCTGCTATTAAGGCTTAAGTTCAAATGTAACCTTTCAAGCTCTTACCATGTTTGCTTGTGCACTACACATCTGAACATCACATTTATTGACTGCAGTCACTGTACCTAGTGTACTTTAAGTTGTTTGTCTCAGACATATTTGCGTACCAGTGCTCATAAAAATCAAGTATAGATCCTTATTTATAAACTGTTTCTCATTTAAGTGGACAAAACAAGTTTATGAATACCTAATGTTAAGTTAAATCCCTTTCTGCTTCATGTTTATTTGTGCCAGAACAGAAAATAAAATATTCATGACATAGCTACTCAAAAATATATATATATATATATATTTACTATTAAGTACGTTCTCCACTCACTTAATGTTGTGGCATTTACCAAGTTCTAGCCGTACTCTGAAAGGTTGGAACTGTATGTTCCACACAGAGTATGTCATTACGGACAAGTGAACAGCAGATACACAATGTGGAGGTGCTTGTACATTCTCATGCTGTGCCAGCTCAATAAAAGGTTAAATGGATGTTTGATCTGCTGACACAGCTAGCTACTCTTGAACATACTGGATAACATAACATACAGTCATTACTGGCTGATACTGTTCTAGAGAGGTTGTCAGTGTTGCAAAATCTCTATTAAAACAATATCCAGGTATTCATATGAACATTCAAACAGTTTATTTGTTGCTGAAATCATTTTTCCTGTTTATACTGGCCATTTGAAGTTCCCTCTGAATCTGCTTTCAGTGAAAGTGATCGGGGGGAAAAATCCAGAGTACGCCTTCTGTGTAAAACTACATTCGAGATTTATCTGAAGTTAATGAGGCCTCAGCAGTCTGAATTAATAAGATCAAGTGGATATCTTCCAAAGTTAGTGCCTTTTTAGTACAAAATTCCCATTTCCCCAAACAGTATTTATGTGCTGAGCTGCAGTGAAGGAGCAGTAACAAAAAGAGGAAATTTCTACTGAAAACACAGTAACTTCGGAAGATAATTACTTGGTTTTACTACCTCAGGCTACTGAAGCCTCATTAACTTCAGATAAACTTTGGAATGTATTTTGACACAGAAGAAGGGCTGTTGATTTTGTCCCACATTACCTTCATAGAATCCATGTTTTTAAAGGCTTATTTTTTAGCCTTTATTTGATAGGACAGCGAAGGGAGGCAGGAAGCTGGGAAAGAGACGGCGGGAAAAACATGCTGCACATGATCCCACCGGGAATTCGCTTTTCAGGGCATATGTACCCATATGGTATGTGCCCTAACCATTTGGTGGTCAGGTCTCCCCATAAGAGGCTGGTTAACCCTCTGAACCCGAACGAACTTTCTAGATAATTTTTTTTTTTTGCCCCCGTCACATTTTTCGCACTCTGGGCTCATTTTTCACTGTAATACAAAGTTCTGCACCTCTGTGGAAACAGCACAAGCATAGCTTGAAGCAGATACGTCTTTTGCACAGTATGACAAAGTTATAATGCCATAAATCATTAAAAAAGAAAGAAGAAAAGTAACATTTCTTTGTTTATTCATTTTACAAAAATTGAAAAACCCTGTACAAAGTTTTTTTCCCCAAGTACCCCAAGGTGTTAACATTGCTGGAAAAAATGTGACTCTACCCACTATAAATACTTAACTACTTACATTTTTAATTCATTTTCTTAATTGTTTTCATCAGCTCTGTGTAAGCACAGTCTGCAGTTCAACCCAGTTCAGCCAAGTAGTCCTTGAATTTTTGACTAATGGTTACAGCAAAGTCTCTAATGGCTTCACAGTTTGCTTTGAGGAGCACAGATTTTTTTTATTTTTATTTTAAATTTTTATACAGAGCCTGCTTAATGCGTATGTTTTATTTCTGGCTAATGCTCAAATGAGGCAAGAATACAATGACTGATGAAATGTCATGATTTTAAGCAGAGCATTGGCTGTGTTTCCCCATGGAACGGCATGTCACTGATGAGTAATTCAAGGACCACCAGAAAGCTGAAAACTTGATGATTCTTTGTGTTTTTACAGTTTCTGACTCTGATAAAGGCTACAATTTCAGCAGTCTTTTTAAGCATGCCTTCTCAACCCTTCGTTGAGTTTCGGGGGTTCAGAGGATTCAGAACTCTTCTAATGCTCAGTTTTTAATGTGATTTTTCTAAACCACTCCTGTATAACATTATGTGACCCAGAGAATTCTGGCTCACAGCACATGCACAACCACTGTGTTTATCTGTTCTGAGCTGTAAACCTTAGCTCACTCCTTACAACCTACATTATGTCCTGAGGCATAATTAGCTGATTATTTTGTGGAGACATTCTTTGCTAGAAGCTTTCCTGTTCAAGACATGCACCTCATCAGCACCAGGCTGCTAGTATATTAGAGGTACATGTGTCTGTGACCTGCTCATGGTTTGGTTGGGGAAGCTTTACACTTCAGCAACTCCAAACAAACGTGTTGAAAATGAGTTTTCTAAAATGATCGCCGTCATGTTGTTAATCACTGTAGCAAGACCAAGTACCAAACCATCCATGGTTTATTATACTGATAGTAGATACTATAACTAACTAGCACTGACCTGCAAAATACAATTGTTGCCGCTCTTTTTCATAATCTAGTAAGGATCCCATGTGTGCTTGGTATGTATAGTTCTAGTATTAGCTTTGGAGAATCCCATCAACTGGAAACATGCTAGACATGATGTTCAACCAAGTCCTGGAGTTTTAGCACTGGCTAAAAGCTAACTTGCGTTGGCTGTAAATACAGCTGGTAAAATCTCACCCAACATTAATATCCAAAGTTGAGACTGACTACTCATAAAAATTACTTACTACAGCTTACAAGTAGTATCTGCCAGTGTTATCGCTTGAACTCTGAAGTGGCATTTTTTGATGCTTCTATTATCGTATTTCTATCCTTTAGTACTTGTTCTGTTCATTCATATTGACAGTCCGTATTTTGCCTTTTGTGTCTTTAATGGTGCTTAATTCTGTTTTTTCACTGTTTGCTTCTCTGGCCTTTCTTCTTTCTGTTTGGCCTGACTGGCTTTCTGTTGTTTTATTGTCTTCCCGAGTATTTTCTTTTTCGGCTTGTCCACCAAATAGCCTCTTAAACTCTGTTTTCAAATGGCGCTACATAAATGGTTGTTATTATTGTTTAAACTACATATATTCAAGAACCAATTTTCTCCCACCATTTCATGTTGTTTCTTCACATAGTAAACAGTAAGCTTGGTGTTTCTACCAGTTTTTGTTACTTCCCCCAGGTTATACTTATTCCAAGAAGAATTAATTTAAACTTTAATTGTGGCCAGCCTTGGGAGGACGACTGAGTCACAGATGAATGCAAAGGTTTTATTAATACATTGTGGCTCTCGTGTTATCATTCCTCTTGGTCCATATGTTTTATTCACGAGTCCTACTGTACTGCTGGGCAAGAGAGGATTTTGGCCTTGGTTTGAGTATGACCATGATGACAGGAAGGGGATAAAACCTAGATCTCAGAGGCCATTTTGTCTCTGAGGAGCTGCCATCTCTTGGCCCTTTTACAGCAAGCAAAGGAGAGAAAAAGAAGCTTTAATAAGGTGATCATTGGGGAAAGGGGCCCTTTAGAGTTTTATAAAGCCATGTTTCTTAGTGTAAGGAGAGATATTGTGGAGAAACTGAAGCCATTCTTAGTATTTCTCGATCTGATTGCAGTAATTAAATTGCCCATTGGAGGAGTGAGCGCTTAGCCTTCATTTCCAGCACTTTGGACGCCCCCTCTTTAGCACGGCAAGCGTTATGAGTCAGAGGGTCTAATTACAAACAAGGCCAGGCCCTAATGTGTAAAATTAAAGAAGTGTTCTCACTTGAAGCATGTGTTGACCTCTAATCCTCTATTATTGTAGCAACATGATGAGCAGGATTTGCTTCACAGTATGTCTTGGTCTCTTTTCATTCCTCGACCTCTCCTTCGCTCTTTTTCTCCCTCTCTTTTTCTCTTTTCCCCTATTTTCCCCTTCCTCTCTGACTGACTCAGCCTCACATCAATCACGCCAATGTTTATTGTCAATGAAATATTTAGTACGAGAGGGCCTGTGTGCACAGATTGCAGATTTCATCTCACCCTGAAACAATGCATAATGTGTGTGCTGCAGATATTTGTGTGTGCAGCAGATATTTGTGTGTCTGTCGGCTGATTTAGATTCAAGACCTTGATACCAAGAATCTGAATCTGTCCGTATGCTACATCCGTGATTGGGGGAGGATATTATAGGTTCATATCTCAAGGTTCATCAGAGATTTGACAAGCCTGTCAACATGTAAATAACATGCCTGGAGGTGTTACTGGTGAGGTTCTGGATACTGAAGGGTTAGACCTGTGCTAATACTGACAAAATGCATGAAATGAAAACTGAAAGGCCAATTTTGCAAATGTGCCATCTGAATTATTGCAATGCCTGCTTTCGCTATCATTTCTGTAAGCATTGCCATGAGTCAATCTTTCCCCAACACTTTCAGTTTCCTCAGTTATCATTTAAAAACATAGATAAACACAACTATCAGCTGTAATGTAGGTGTAAAGCTAGACTATTTACTTAAATGCTGTTTTTCTGTTAATGCGTCTCCAGCTACATTGTATTTTATGAACCAGACTACAGCTGTGTAGTGAACAAATCATTAGTGTGTAATATAATATTTATGAACCCTTTTTACACATGTGCAAATCATTCCCTAGTGGGTTTCAAGCTGTTTATTCATGTGTCCAAAAATCTCTTGTGTAATATATAATTACAGCTATTTTTAGTAAATGACATTCTGTTTTAATATAACTGTTTACACATCCATTATGGATTCTTTGTAAAAGGAATTCTGGTGTTGACCAGTACATCAAATGTTTAAAAAAGCATTTTTTAAAAGTTAATAAGCCTACTGTGTAGAGTTTGTATATTCTTTTATGTTTCATTCTTAAGCATTTTGATACTTTGTGAGTAACCAAGGTCTTGTATTAAAAATTGGAGAGTATTAAAGTGTTAATGAGAACACACGGCTAGGAGGAGACAGTAAGCAATTTAGTAGCCAAGTTTAATTAAAGTGCTTTAGCGGATGCACTGCAGTCTAGTGGTCAGAAAGAGTTGTAAAATTAAAAAGGTTAACAGCAGTAAAGCTGCTACAGGAAGAGAACTCTAGAAGCTGACATGGACTCATAGTGGCAGCTATTTATATCTGCATGCATGTGTGACAGATAAAATCAGACACTATGTATATTTTCTATGCAAATGTCAGCAATAGAAGATAAAAAAAAAAACACACATGACAGACGAGAGAAATGCTGACTGAAATGAAGACAGCAAATTGTTGACTGTACAGAATTATGGCTGAGCAGAGCTGGTGGCTGACAGAACACGGTGAAAAAAAAACAGCTAATTAAGAATAGTTCAGGGATCTGAAGCACTCAACACGACCTCAATAAACACCCTCAGATAGGCAAATTTATAGTCATTTAGTTTTATGACATACTAGAGTGTAAATCTGACATACTGCACCTTTAAGCTTGCATTACTATAATTTCCTGTATCAACACATCATTTAACACAGTTTTATGCTGGTGGGGAGAAGTGTGTAGAAAGCTTGAGTACGGTTTGTACATAATGTACCATATGAGTTAGTCAAAACAGTGTTTGTTTGCATTTTTTTTGTGTGTTTTTTGGTGGAAATGTATTTATTAAAGGTATGCTTTTATACGTTCGCAGTGGGATTTGTTTTTAATTTGTTGATAAGCTTAACTTTATTACAAGTATAGGGCCAGCTGGGGACACAGGAATAAAGTGCCTTGTGTGTTGGTCAAAACATAATGTTTTTTTATTACTATTCTTTTTTTATTAAAATGTATGAATTTATTTAAAAATACGTAACTATATTTCAAAGCCATTGTTTCAATTGCCTGAGAACAGTTTGTGCTGCTGAAGCAACTCAGTAAGACCTTTTTTTAGTTTGTTGTTAACTTTTGTATAGGGCCAGCTGGGGACACAGAAATAAAGATGTAGATTGAATAAAGTGCTGCATGAGTCATTTAAAACATTGTGGTTTTTGATGTGTTGTCTCAGGGGTCTGAAGAGGCAAATTGGCTGAAAAGATCATGTGTTGCTGAGGTGCTAAGTGAGACCTGTTTTCAATTTTTTTGTTAAACTTTGTTTTAGTCCAAGTATGAGACCAACTGGGGACACAGGAGTAAAGATGTAGATGGAATGAAGTGCCATTTGAGTTGGTCAAGACATAGTGGTTTTTGTTTTTTTAGGTTAAAATTTATGAATTTATTTAAAAATATATGGCTTTATTTCAAAGCTGTTGTTTCAATTGCCTGAAAAGTGTATGTTTTGTTGAAGTAGCTCAGTGAGATTTGTTCTTGTTAAACATATGTATAGGGATAGCTGGGGACACAGGAGTGAAGATGTAGAAGGAATGAAGTGCCATTTGAGTTGGTAGTACATAGTGTTTGTTTAAGGGCTGTATCGGGGATTTAAAAAGGAATATATCTCCATATGTATGCATAATGTTATTGCATTTCTACAGTTTGTAGATCAAACTGAAAAAATGGTTTGGAAAACTGGAACACAAACTGGAACGCAGTTTGAGACTTTAGTAAAGAGTATTTAGTGCTACCTCAAGAGAAAAGAGGTCATACATAGCTGGCAACTTAGGGAGCCAAGTCTGTCCAAAAAGAGGCTGAAGAAAATGATAATGGACGGAAAGAACACCCACTGAGCAGGAATTGAAAATAAACTGCAGGGGACAGTGTGATACGGAGGGATGTGGAGTGGGAGGAGAAAGATCACTTGGCTATAAGCGCACCGGCCAAATGGTGGAGGGGACAGCGTGAATAAGCCGAAGCGTTTTTAAACAGGTTTGACATGAGGGCCCCAGGCCATCGACTCGCTGCACAGCTCAGTAGGCTGCCATAATGGCACTCCACCTACCCTCACCCACACACACACCCCGTAATGGTAGTCAGGCTGCTCACATCTCTTCCCTCCCTCAAGGCCACTGTATGTTTGCAGTAAAATATAGACCTCCGACAGGTTGCTGAACACAAAAGACACAACACATTTGCAGTGTCAAATGTGCTTCCTTGAGTTTGGACACACTTGCTTTACAACTTGAGAATAGGGTGGCAAAAAACCCCAAAAAACAACAGGGCTGAAAACACACTGCAGTAAGTTTAGGTCAAAATTATTAACTGCAGCGTTGGTGGTGTGATCCTTGGCTCTGTCTTATAGGTAGTTAAAGTTTTTTTTGAGCACAGAGCAGAAACCAAAGTGATGAAAACTAAACTGGCTGCTATATGCTTTCCTGCGTGGGTGAATGTGACACATAAGCTCTTTCTACTGATATCAAGTTCAAAGAATTTGATATGTGGAGGAATACAGTTACTTGCTGTAGGATACAAATGTGCTACACTTGATACACTGAATATGTTTGCATTTTAAAGTTGTGATTTATTTCCTGCAAAACAAATTCTCTCCTTTTGGGTACAATAACCTGAAAACTTGACCTATCCATAACTCTTATTTCAAAGCTATACTTCTAATTGCCTGAGAAGATACTGTGTTGTTGAAGCAGCTAAGTGGCACCTGCTTGGTAGTTTGGGTCCAGCTGGGGACACAAGAATAAAGATGTACACAGATAATCGGGAAATAACAGAGTTTAACATGGAAACATGCTTAGACAAAACAGTGAAAAAGGCTGCTTTCTGTGCGGTCTTTACCTTTTACTGTCAGATCTAGGGGGATTTTATTTCTGTCATGTATGTTATTGCTCGCATTTATTAAATTACTGGAGCTCGAGGGTTACTTGGGTGTAAAATGTATTTCAGAGCGGTTTTCACATGCTTTCAGTGCATTCATCCAACCATTCATCCAGTCAGTCCCCCTGATGTTGCTGCCAGTAATGTGGATCACTCCCCACATGGCTGGAGCCTGAGAGCAGCTTGATGGTATGCTGAATGTTTGGGACCACAATTTGGCCAATGAGCGATGTAAAAATGTTTGAAGGCTTATTTTAGCCCTCTTCCTCCCTTTTCCAGCCCCCTCGTACTCACGCACTTAAACTCTTAAGCACAACCTCCATCACACTGACATTGCCAATGACACTGATGAGACAACTAGGCCACCGCTTTGACACATTGAGAGCAAGAATGGGGGAGAAATGCCTAATTATTTCTCTTAATTTGTGCCACATCATTAGTTTAGATCAGCTGATAATTTCACATTAGCATCATTAGAAAAGACTTTGACTGTTCTGACCCTAACTTGTAGTTTGAAAAAAAGAACAAATTAGACCGGATATGATTTTTTGAGTACATCTGGTGGAGAATAGAGATAAACTGATTTTAAAAGCTGCCCTATGAAGAGGAGGGAAAAACATCTGTTTTTGCATCAAGGGTAGTTATGAAGATTAATCAGTCAGTTTGCAATGACGGAACACTGTCTCCTCTGAAAAATTGCCTCCAAGCATGTGGTCTTAAAATAAAAATAGCCTCCGAGCAGAGCACCTCTGTGGCTTTGTGCGCAGGTGTTATTGTATGTATTTACACTTCTTAGCAGCGTATGTGTTTCTGCGTGTGCGAGCACAGGTGTGTTCTTCTCGTGTTGCGCTCACATGCGTGCTTTTTCATACGTGGCCATTGTCTGTATCCAGGAGCTGTCCTCACTGTCACATCTCAGGTATTTATAAATCTCGACAGTGGAAGACAGATCACCAGGCCTCAAGCTGCCACACATCCATCCTTCCAAGGGCTTCCAAAGACAGCCTTCAACACGCATTACTCATTCCCATGCTGCTACAAACCAAATTTTCAGCTGCTTTCCACTGTTTATTTTGTTGTTGTTTTTTTCCCCATTGTGTGCTGTGGGTGCATATCAGCGGGAAGCATGGGTGTGGTGATGTCTGCAGAATTGCGTGTATCTTCAGAGGTACAACTTTGTTCTCTTTCAATTCCTGCTCTCCCTCATGTCATTTTGAATGACACTGTCCCCTGCGTGCAGTGCTTGCGTTTCCTGCGGTGCGATGTGTGCCACCTCAAGTCGGTTTCGGCTAGGTTTGTTTGCATATTTGTGTATGCCTCTCAGTGTGTGATGATGTCTGAGAGTGTTTGCATGAATGTGGTTTTAGGGGGAAAAAAAATAGGAAAGGATTCGTGCCCAGGCTGGATTTACTGCACAGTAAGAGAAAGACACAAACTGAATGAAAGAATTCTAAATGGGTCACTAGGCATGTTGTTTTTTTCTGGTCAGACATCACGTAAACCTACCAGATACATTTAGGTTCGTGATTCTGCCACACTCACTGTAAAATAGATAAAATGCAGGATAAATTTAACTTTGACATGATGATGATGCTACATGAAGTCTACAGACACTATAAATATATGTACCCAGTTGGAATGTAATCCATAATGAAAGTCAAAAAGATTAATCCTCTGGACACCATGAACGCCTGTACAAATTTCCATAGCAATCTATTTAATAGCTGTCAAGACATTTCACTAAAAAGCTAAAAGGTCATCTTCATGATAGCGCCAGAGCAGAGGTCAAGGATTACCAAAGTCAATATGATTTATTAGGGCTGCATGATAAAACGATGGCGATATGTCCTGATGTTAGTTCATGTTTCATTCATGTTTATTAATTTGAATGCATTAGTTGCAAACTGCAACGAAGGTGCGAGGATGCTTCTCAGCTTGCATTATATTTTAACAGAGTCTCCTTTAACTTTAATGCACTTGGTCCACGGATCTTCAAGATTTACTAACCCTTTCTGGAAGAAAGTCACATCTTGAGGCTCCAGATTCTCCTCAACAGCACTACTTCATCATCACTCTGAAAATGGCTACAACACAAGTGATTTTTTTCAGTTCGGGAAGCAGTATATTATAGTATTATAGTATACAGTTGTGCCCTAAAATGGGAGTTACATGCCTTGCTTCTGGGTGAGGCTGAGAACATTTTGAAGTACCATCATACACAACAAAAATGCAGAGTTCAGTTGCATAAACAAACCCCAAGCGTGCTTCCTTCCTGCCTCATGAACAGCTTAAGAAACGCTTCCTTTAACACTGGAGCTCCTTTGCTCTCCATCATTCACTGTAGTTTCTATGCAGTCTGTGTGTGACTGCGGGAGACTATAGTTGGCAGGGATCAGTAGTTGCCCTTGCAAGACAGACTTCATGGTCTTAACATCCATGACCCTGTGTCCACTACTGCCTTCATCTAAGATACACGTTTTCTGCATCCTGCTCCAAGTGCTGATAGGCTTGACACTGGGTGGGCGTAGAGGCCGGTTCAAGATGTCCATCCAGTGACATCTGGTTCAGACTAGTCACTAACCTTCACCCTGGTCACCATCCTTGTGCCTACATTCTTTCTTTATTTAATATATATTAAGTAGAGATTGATTCTTCAGCTGAATATCAACAGGCTGAAGTAGTTAAATTCACAGCAGGGTGGTTAAAGGTCAAATTAAGTTCTTTTCTTTGTTTGTTTTGGTCTTTATATATATAAAAAAAATAAAAACAATTCAATTATTATTGATATCGACTGAAATAAAACGTGTTATCATGATGTGCTTTCCAGCTATATCGCCCAGCCCTGTGATTTATCCTCCGGGTGACACAACCCCCTGACATTAGTTGTAGAGAAAATTCTGTCCCCGCTTAAATTGTTGACCATCTGATTTATAAGCCATTTCACAGACGGACCAAAACTGCCATTCTGCAACTGGCTAAAGCTGAGTGTTCACACCATACATCTCAGCTCTCTTGTCCAGTGTGTGCACTGCTGAGTGGCAACAGCCTGGAGAAATTAGCAGGACCCTGGAAGGTTGCCAGTTCAAATTCTCAGACCAGTCAGTAAAGTAAATGACTAATGCTCTCTCTGCTCACTGAGTAATAACCACAGAAATCATATGTCGAAATGGCCCTAAGCTAGGTGCTTAATCCCTGACTGCTACAGAAAAGCTGCTTAGTTGCAGGAGACAGGAGATGACTCCGGTTTCTCTAAGCAGCCTTTAGGTGTGATGTGTGTAACGGTTTAAATATTTGCAGCAGCGTGGAGTTGAAAAGAGACTCAATGTTTGGCAAAAACACTGAATCAAAAACTACTAAATAAGGATGAATGATACATGGAATATGATTATTGATTGTGTTTAATATATGGATGGTGATGTGTAACTTTAAAGAAAATATAAGACCAAATACTATAGTTTCAAATGATGCTGTAATATTTTTGATTCTCTCAATTAGTTGTCATCTATTTTAATAATCAATTAAATGGTTTGGATAATTTATTTAAGAAAAAATGATTGATTCCTCTGATTCCAGCTACTGAAATTGGAATAACTCTGATTCATTTACTCCTCTATAACAGTAAGCTGAATAGCTTGAGGTGTGGGAAAAACAAGACAGCTTAAACCATAATGTTGGGCTTTAGGAAACACTAATTGACATTTTTCACCATTTTCTTACACTTTACAGACCAAGCAACTAATAGATTAATGGAGAAAATAGCAAACAGATAAAAACCAATGAAAATGAGAAGAATGAAGAAACTGAATGGCGTTTATCCTATTTTAGAGTTTACATCCCATGTGTCACATGTTGATATATAGCAGCCACTGAATAAAAATGGAGAGATATGTTATCGTGCCGTACAGTTCAAATCTGCACTGCATAACATATTCTGTTCTGTGATATACTGACCCAGGAGAGTTTATGACCATGAAATTTTAGATGAAAAAAGTCCTTATGACCACTGACACTCACTTGTCTAAATAAAGCTCTGTAGACCGTAGATACCCCATTTTTATAACTATTTTTCAATGCAGATAGCATACTGTAATGTCTCTGTGGTCTTAGCAAGTTTATTATATACTTACGTCTAGATTTGGGATATTTGGATATCTAGATGGATGTGTAGACTTTGTAAACCAGAAAGTTTTATTAAAATATTGAAAATTGGTTCCACAGTACAACAATTCTCATGAAAATGGGGGCATTCCTGTGAGTTGTTTGAACTGTTTTGCCTTTACAAAAAAAAAAAAAAAAAAAAAAAGCCCTCTGCAGCATTCTCCCAGAGATCATAGCAAGGAAAAAAATAGTTTTTGTGAGCATAATCCCAGTAGTGTGGATCCTATTGATTTATAAGACTGAATTTCAGTCCGATTCTTGTGGGATTCAGGAGTGTGTTGCAATAAATCCACTGAGATACATATACAGTATTGCCTAAACCGCCAAGAATTGTATTTTCGGTGGAGTGTACAGATGTTTGCACACTTGTATAGCAACACACAGTACTCGGATTTGGTATCATTTTAACTGACCGCAAGTGGGGTTTTTCAACCTGTATGATGGATTGTTTCCTTTATCCTCGGGTGGTTTTGGACCTTTATTTTTGGGCCTGTGCTACAAAAGGGAATAGCCACCAGGGACAATGCTGCCTACTCTAATCCACCAAGTTCTAAATCTCCAGTATGATTCCAGTCTCAAAGAACAATACACCCTGGTGCTTAGGGAGCACCGAGAGAGATACAGAGAGATGGGGGATGAGAGAAATGGGAATAGAGAACTACTGAAGGGAGTTGAGAAAGTGAACTAAATCCTTTGTGAATGCAGAATACATTGTTAAGAGATGGCATATTAAGGTTCAAGGGATGGGCTTTTTGGCCCAGAAGAAGTATTTTGCTATTGTAGTACTTGTACAAAAGCCTTCTTTTATTCTATTGATGATGAATTGCATCAGTCCCTTTTCTTCCAGCATATCTGGAGGCTATGGTCCTTATCAATAAGGATCACAGTCGACTGTTTTGGGGCTTGGAAATATTCACCTGTCGAAGACATTTCAAAAAGGTGACTAAATTGCACACTTGTGTTGGAAGAAGAAACCCAGAAAGAGAGAAAATAAGAGCTATAGAAAGACAAAAGAGAAACATGTTGAAAGAGAAAGAGCCTGGAGAAAGAATTGGAGAGACATCGCACATCTGGGAGACCAGTATTTAGAGAACACCATGAGCACAATGGCAGCGATACCCTGAAGTTGGCATTAGGCTTCTATGGAAAAGGACAGGAATCCCTTTAAACCCACATCCAGCCTGGATCAAGGAAGAACTGCTAAACTCCCTGTAGGTTCATTGAACAAGAAGGAAAGATAACAATAGACCTCCTTTCTTCTGACAAGGAAAAATGTCCTGGGTTCAAATGAACCTCCACTGAAAAGTCCTCCCTTCAGGCGCTGTTGCTGGAGAGATGTGGTGGGAAAACTTTCAGGCTAAAAACTGTGTCCTTGAGACTCTAGATATGGTGTTATTTTATAATTTTATTTTACCACCACAATCTCAATTTGGAAAATATTCCCTTCTATAAGCATTGTCATGGTATTTTGACAGCTAACAGCTGACGCAAACTGGCAACTTGATGCCACATCTTACTTGACATACAGTAACTATTTCCCAGGTCCCAATGTGAACATTATTTTTTTTATGTGTGTATCTGCTCACACCGAGTGTGATCTAGTATTTATTTTCTTAAGCCTTCATTAAAACTATTCTCTTTATATTTTTCAGTAGGTCAGAAGTGTGAAAGGTCTTGCTAATATTGATGAAGCTGCTGTAAGTTAGCATCAGATTCAGGAGTTACTGTAAGTAAATCTTTTAGCCCATTCTTTTAGTTTTGCTACCCTCACCTTTGTCATTCATCCATAACATTTTATTTCCAGCTACAACAGGCAGCTTTTTACAGCAGAAACAGTTTAATAAATCCTCTGTATGCTACATGGTCAGCTCTAAGCAGTCAAGTTAGCAATTAGCTGCTCAATATAATGGAGCATTTAGCCGCTAAACACTGCTCAACACCAAACAGAACTTAAAAGCAGGAATGAATACTGGGCTTTGTTACCTTGGTTTGTGAAATTTCTGTTCTGTTTCCCTGTTTGCTAGGAGGTTCATACTACTAACGTATATGTCAATGCAGTGTTTTCAGCTTTTTCTACTGCCGGAAGTGGCTTCTTTTAAATTAGTAATGCCAATAATGGATTTAGTTACGTTTTAGAGCGCTGAATAGGTTCGGAGTCACGGAAGAGAATGCTGCATGAAAGCTTTCCATTATTGATCAGTGGTGGTTTTGTATGTAAAAATATCTTTGTACTTGTGTCTCGCAGTGCAATAATGTTACAGGAAATTCCGACATATCAGGGTGAATAGACCATATGTCTGTATACAGCTGGTGTTAATGTAGATGCCATAACACTGTGTTTTACAAAAAGGGAGCAGTGTTTCACCAGTCTGCAATTACACATTTTCGACAGCTGACATACCCAGGAAACAGCTGGTTAAAGATTGACAATGGATCCGGTTGTAAAAAGTCTGTACACAGTGGATCTATTAAAAGGTCTTGATTGACTCAGATGTGGCCTGGGGCACGTCTCATGCTGTGTAGCATATACAGTATTCATATGGTCAGAACCAACATGCAATATATTGGGTGCATTTGGATACAGAGTCACAGTAAATACACCACATGTTTTCCAGTAGAATGTAGCTTGCATATCATCAGGTTATTTAGTAATGAACTCAGTGAGCTGTGGCTACCCTCAAAGCGCCTCATTACTCCGAGAAGATCATGACTTTATTATTGCCTATCATGTCAGGGTAAATGTGTGATATATGTGGTTCCAATATAAAATAGTGGACTGTAAAGTAGCATTAATTCGGCTCATTTTGTGTCAGAGATTGCAGCCAGCGAGAGGAACAGTAAAGTGAGAAAGAGAGACTGTGTCGAACGGAGTTATATGTGAGTTTGTGCCGTTGTAAAGAGCTGTTGAGGCATTTGTATAAATTATTCAATCTTAATCCTCATTTTGAAATACAACAAACCTTCCGTGTTGGCAATAGGTCTTGAGAATGATGCAGTTTGTTAGCAAGAACGGAGCAGTGATGCCATTATGATCTCGCAGGAGCTTTTTCAGAATCTGCAACAGCCCTGAATGATGAAAATACCTTTACCAAGCAGATCCATTCACTTATTAAACAGCAGGGGAATGTGCACCTGACAGTAATTTAAATGTGCCACTGAACAAAGGTAGCTGGCGGCTGTAAAACACCTGGGCATGTATTCCAGGTCTGTTTTGCCCCGCTTTGACTCAGGTAGGGGAGTACGCATATAAATTCCCATGTTTGTGCAGGCTACAGTATCAATGGCTCCAGTAAACTGTAGGAGTGCGTGCAGGAGTGTGTGCGTTTATCTGTGTTTTTGTGTGCACGGGACATTGTTTAAGACTCCATGAATGCTCCTCGGCTATGAAAGTGAATAGTGGGGATTCTTTACTTAAGCATGCCCCCTTTTGGCCCCTGAAATGGGCGAGCCTATTTCCCCATAATGGCTCTACCATGTAGCAAGATCCCATGGGAGCCTCGATGTGCTCGCCTCGCTCTGCTTTACCAGCCCCCTCCCTTCCACAGGAGTGTGCTGTACAGTGCTGTGATGAGTGAACACTGATGAGGGACAGTTATTATGCAGAGCTTATTATTCTCTCTCTGCACTGGGGGGATTGTCAGTAGCGGCCGCAGCTATTCATTAATGCTATGAAATATGACCCGGCCATGGTTTGTGTACGTGCGTGTGTGGTGTTTTGCCCACAGGGCCGAGCTAACAGATCTACACTGGAGCTTTTGAAGTAACTAGACCTCATAATCATTTTTAAGACTTGCTGGACGTGTTTACTTCTAGTCCTTTGTACTGCTTGTCTGTGCTGCCTGTTTTCATTTTTTATCTTCAGACACACAAGAAGAAAGTACTCAAGAAGCTGTTAAATTTACAATCCTGCTATTACTTTTTAAAGGTCATAATGGAAATTGAAGGCGTTTACTCCGAAACATATCAGCTGTGGAGAGCATTAACTAAACTTATCTACAAGTGGATATATTATATACCTCCGGGCTACAATCTTTCCATGTGACCACTGACTGTAGCTTTGATTTGGCTTTAGCTCATCACATTTGTCCCTGCAGAGTCTCCCTTGTCATGCTAGGCTCACAGTAATATATTATTGCATTAGATTCTCATTATCCTAAACAGCACAATTCTAAATTGAACCTGATGGCAATGACAGTTTTAAACAGAAGTTAAAAGTTACCAACTGTGTAATTGTTTTCTCTATAAATGATGACCGCTTCGAGGCAACAGAGGCATGGCTGTGAACACAACGCTGTCATATTATCACCATGTAAAGTTCATTAGGGTGAACTTGTTCGCAAACATTTGCCAGTTCACTCATTAAGCAGACACCGAGCAACATTATCATTAATTTGGACACCAGGCGAACACCAGTGTTCACTCTCCTTATGGCTCTGTTTATAAATTGTCCAGCAAGCTGCCACCTTGATTGCTATGATAGTAAACCAAAACAATGAAGTTTCACATTGGAAAGTCACTTTAAACCTCTGAAGATCTGAGTGGAATTGTACAGCTATGTCATATTTTTGCTATTTACAAGCGACTTCTTGATATGAGCCATTGTTAACATAAAAAAATTGATTATAGCAGCTTTAAATTAACACTTAACGTTAAATAATCAGCTGTGCCACATCTGAGTTTAAAGTCTGACACCAGCTTAGAGCAAACATCTAGCACTAAGCTGTATGTTCCTTATTTTCTGGTAGTGTTTGTTTTTTCTCTAAGCGGTGGGTAAATTTGCTCTCCACTTTCTTTGTGATTTAAAGTAGCTAATTGCTCACTTCTAGCACACTAGCTGAGCTCTTTTTACATAGAAATTTGGTGTGCCGGTCCCAGGGAGAAAGCTTCACTTTATAGAAGGCGAACATCAACAGAAATGTACACTTCATTCCCTGTTTCCTGTGTCCACACCCCGACCTACTCTCAGCAGCATGGCCCGTGACCCTTTAAGCCGCCCTGCCTCCAATCCTCATTACCCATCACTCCCCCAGGTACTTCAGAGGCAAAGCCCACCTCCTTCTCTTTCTGTTTTTCCTCTGAGCCATCCCCCCCTAACTTCCATCATCTTGGCCCCGTGGCCCTCACCTTCAGCCCCCCACTTCCCAGTCTCGACCTGCGGTCTCCTATCTGAGGTGATCTTTACAGTGATTAATGCAGGAGGGAGGTGGAGACCCTGCTGCTGCCCCATCTCTGGGAGCCATCTTATATCTCCAGCCTGCTGTGGCGTTCAGCGTGAATCACTGCTATTTCAGTCTCCTTTTTATTACTGTCTTTGCATATGTGTTGCAGTAATCTGCAGCTGAAAGCATGTCATGGTGCCTTGGCAGGAGAAGTTGAATGAAATATGGAAAACCACATTGCAAAGTGGCACATCTTCTGTGTATTTTCAATTGTGATAAAAGCATCATGGGATACGCGAGTCATTTTCTGGGTGTAAATGGTCTCACATTTAGATAGCCTGCTGCTTTGTTCAGGGCTCCATCTACCTAAATTTGCCACTGGGATCATTTAGCATGTATTTTATGGATATATTTAACATGCTGAAGTAAAAGTGTTCTGTCTTTTAATGAGATATATGAGCACAGCCTCAGTGTGAGCTTATGTTTTATATTACAGTTGAAATGTATTTGGGATTCTTCTGCTGATCTGAGCAATTGTTCATCGCTGCAGTCTTTTAGTCATAATACCTTTCACAGGGCTTTGTAAATGACAGGCCTTGGTGGCCATTTTTCATGTGGTTGCTACGGTAACAGGTTGAATCAAAGAACTGCTCACAACGGTAGATACACGTGTGTGCTGTCCACAGCTTGTCTGCACAGCTGTAACTGCATGATTATTTGAGGGTTTCCCTCAAAACCTCTTGAAAGGGTACAAGCTGTATAATTTGTTCAAATAGTAAACCAGTTGAATAAGAAGGTCGATGACTGAGTGTGTTTGGATTATAAGGATAATGATCATGCTGACAGATAAGGGCTCCCTAGACGCAGCGAAAGGATAGCCTGTCTGCCTCACATTCACCTGCAGAGGACAATCATGCATGTTTTTTACTCTTCGTTCCTATAGGCATGCTATTCTCTCATATTGTATCTCCTGAATCATCATAATACTACGATCAGCGCACCGACACACAAGTAAAAAGGTCATTATATTCTTTACAATAATCCTAAAACTGTCATTCATCAGCATTGTAAGACTTGCCACCCTCTCTGTTACAGTCCATGCCACCTTTCCCAAAGTGCCTGTGGGCCATGGTAGGCTTTAATTGGTGAGCCAGTGATTTTCTGTTGTTGGACCATCGATTTTTATTTGCATAGTTATTTGTTGATGGATACAAAGCCGGTGGCAGTCTATTGATCAAGCTTCCAGAGACAGCAGTGCGAAGAGATGGAGCTACGAACAGAATGAGGGATTAATCTTTGAATTAGAAATTACAGTAAATTGTCCAGTGCTATTGTGTTGTATACACAATACACGTACATCAATGCAACACCTTTATCTGTAATACAAATATAAGGCTTAAGGAGTGGAGATAATATTTCAGGTACACTTATTTTTAGAAATGTTGGTGATTATTCTTATATCGTGTGAAAAGAACAGTTGTGTATTTTTCAACCTGGCTTATCCTAGTAACAGTAATAATAATTGGACTAACTGTAGGGCATGCAAACTTGGCACCAGTACCAAACAACAATATACATTTCAGTTTAACAAATCTCATTTCAAAAGCTTGTTTCTGAGTTCGACTAAAAGTAAACAAAGATCCAGCCACTGGGATTACCTGTCACTACTAACTGTGTAGGGACGTAAATAATGTTGTTTGTTGTGTTCAAAGGTTGTAAAACAACCTGGAAGCCTTTCTTAAATGTAGAAATACTAGAAAGTCATCAAAGAAATCAATCTGTGATTTTAGTAGTTCAATTTGTAAAATGGGATAAGAAATCAGAAAAATCTTAATGTGAATGTCAACAATTTCTCCTTAAGTGAATAATTTGACATTTTGGGTTTTTGTTATTAACTTGGTGATTGATAACATTTCCATATCTGTCCATTTAATAGCCGGAGCAGCAGCCAGTTAGCAGATCTTGCATAAATACTGAA
This sequence comes from Amphiprion ocellaris, assembly GCF_022539595.1. Lineage (NCBI taxonomy): Eukaryota > Metazoa > Chordata > Actinopteri > Pomacentridae > Amphiprion > Amphiprion ocellaris. The sequence continues at coordinate 8,810,644 of NC_072786.1, forward strand.
AACACAAGGAAAAAGCTAACCTGGTTCTTTCCAAAGGTCCTATCCGCTTTGTTTAATCATTTGAAGTGTAAAAATGAGCTGTTTTTCTTGTTTGCCAGTGAGAGTAACTTGCACTAGTTACCCAACTGCCTCATGGTGATGACAAGTAGCTGTGGATTAATTAACGTGATAAAATGTGTTAATTAGTGAGCCTTAGAGCTGTTGATAGGCAGATTTAGTTACTTTTGGGAAGGGCCAGGATAGATTTCCCCTTGTTTCCAGTCTTTTTACTAAGCTTAAGGTCTGCTGGCTCCAGTTACATATTGAACAGACAGACATAAATGTTGTATTGATCTTCTCATCTAACTTTAAACAAGGAGCAAATAAGCATTTTTCCCCAAAATGTCAGGGTATTCCTTTAAGAATTGATGCAGTATTTAAGTCCTTGCAGGTCTCAGTGTCTTACAAATGTAGATGCTTCATCGTGTGCTGAAATGTCCAAAATGCCTTTAAGTTGAATGCTGTTTGATTGCACAGTCTCCAAAACCACACAAGAACCACAGGGTAAACACTTTTCCATATCAACATGTGTCCATTTTAACTTGATATCATAGTGACCAATTCACTGTATGTTGACAGTTTGTAGTTTAATTTGAGGCAGTGTGTTTGCATATTTGGTTACTGACTTAATCCTCTTTTCATGCTAGCACCAATGACAAAGGCTCTAAATGGATTAGTGGAGGTGATCATTGCTATTGTCACCATTCAGTAGCTTTTGGGTGCCTGTTGTGTGGCGTCGCCCAAGACTGTGTCGTGTTTGTGCGAGAGGGAGTGTGTTTGGACTTGTATGTTAACACCTAATGAAAACAAGAGATTTTAAGGTGTCATCGCTGCCTGTTAGAATGAGATGGTGCGAAAAACAGAGAGAGGAGGCAGGAAGGACGGACTTTATACAGTGATACGGCTAACCAGGAGAGGGAGGGAGGGGGGCGGCACGAGGTGAGAACAATTCACACTACAAACAGCATTAGAGACACTCCCAGCAGAGATTGAAGGAAATTGCCCAGAATGAAGATGGACCAGAAGGGTAAGGGTTGTGACGGTGGCGTTAAGGGGGAAGGAGCGTGGCAGGAGCGTGCTGCGTAGCGTCTTGGCTGCAGAGCAGTCACCGCGAGGACGAGTGTTGGACAGGAGACGAGAGGCGGCTCGGGGAGATGGCTAAAAGATGCAGACGGGTAGAAGGGGAGAGAGACAGATGGATCGAGGTGTGAGGGAGGCGGCAGGATATCGACAGGGGAGGAATTGTGTTTCAGGAGCTCGGTGCCAGAAATATGTTTCCATCATGCAGATAGAGGGAGAGGAAAAGAACGGGGGGAGAGAGAGTAGAGCAGCGGGCAAAACATGAAGCAGTGTATTACAGGAATGGCAGGGGGGGTTATTGAAGGGTTAGAGAGTGACCTATAAATAGTAGGAGCCTAAGGTCATGATTTTCCATGGGTTTTAGTACATGGCAATAAGTGGGAAACAGAGAGGTGGTGCAGGAGTTTTTGGTATGTCTGTCAGTTGAAGTGCATTTATATATACAATCAAATAAGAGCGGCAAGAAGTGCATGGTGTGTGTGGAATTATTTTTGTAGTTATCTGCGGCAAACCATGTCATGCTGAATGTGTTTCCCAGACTGTGTGCTCTGAATGCTATTGAAAATCTCATTCAGTCTCTGATTTCAAAGAAGCAGCACACATAGGAGCTATATCTTGAAGGTTAGGGGCTGTAGTGTAAGCCATATCTCTCTGTCACACACACCCACGTACAAACTCTATCTTCCACTCCTATTTTTTATTTATTTTTTTCTCATTCCAAATGTTGTTTACTTAACTGTTATGGCTTCCTCGTGCAGCTCTCAGGGGACTGACTGCAGCGAGCATCAGGGGGCACTCCTGTGCTGAAGACTCCTTTTAGCATCAGTTTTCAAGCCCGTGCTGCTTATCTGTTTAATTAGCAAACATCATGCCAAGTTGAGAAGTTTACAGAGGACTACAAGTGAAAGCCAAGTCTGTTGGGGGTACTAGGCATCACAGTGGGCAAGATCAAAAACAACAACAAAAACACAGTCTAGGCCGGCTCCTCCTTTAAATGCAGAAGTCTCCGGAGTGGGTGAGCTGCGAGTACACAGCATTACAATATGTTCTTCCCACCCATGCTGATATTTAGCCAAGTAGTCATATTATGCTTCACGAAAACAGGACCATGACAAATATGATTTGAAAGTGTTCTCCACTCATAGTTCTTACACTACAAAGAAGATTATTCATGGTTTCGTCTACCACATGCAGTATGACCCGTCTTGGTATGTATCCAGTGCTGTTTTACATTAAACTGCCATGAAAACAAGATTTAGAGAAACAACGGTGTAGGTTTGTCAAGAATATGATTTGATAACTGGAAAGAGTATGACATGGAAACCAAAAGAGAATGAGAGGTCGAACAGATTCCAGTTGGCCTCCACCCACACATCCTTCACTGGTATTGTTAGATCAGGAAAAAGAACTGAAGGAGAAGGAAATCCATTGTAGCTTACACATGCTCTTTTGGAAATGTAATGTCACCCAAACTAATAATGAGAGGCTAGCTAATATGACCCACTAGCTGATTGTTATGTGTTGTTTCATGATGCACTGGGTTAGTTAGGTGCCCAAAATCACATTTCATTGCATAAATTATTCACTTAGATGTGCAGAACCTCGAGCAATGTGGAGCTGATTTAACACTTGTTTCTGTCTTCTTAATGAAATCTAATATGCATTTAGTCCACACCAACTCTCTCTCTTTAGCTTTGTGACAGCATACATCACTAGCTTCTCCCTAACTTTGTTCTCCTGACACTAGCTGCTGGAAAGCTGAAGTTTTTGTACATTCTTTTGTAAAAAGAGCAGACTGCTATCTGGAAACTGGGCGGATGAAGACAGCAGAAGCAATGAACTTAAAGGATTTAAAGCATTATGTGTGTTTTTTAGACCACAGAGTGCAACTACAAGTGACACTTTAAATGTTGTATGTATCATTGAAGACCCTCTGGTCTTTCATTAAACCCCTAAAAACTAATTTCTGTGGATCATAATTAATATTTTTACCATGAAATCAGTCATTATAATGATAATAATGATAAAAATAATACAAAAAATAATAATACCCACCTGCATAAAAATTGTGAGTTTGAAGGAGACGAATGAATTAGCCCAAACCTGCAAGTGGAAAAGATTAGTTCCTTAGATGTGTTTCATATTTACGCTCTTGGCTACACTGCAGTCAACACCGTGGCTGGGTATTTCTGCCTTGAAACTGCAAACATCACTCATGATGAAACCAACATTTGGACACGTTAAGGTAAAAAACTTTCTGATTACTGCACCAAGAACTGTCCCCAAATAGTGCGTCATTGCTTGGCTGGTTAATTTTCTGCATCTGGAGAAATGTGTGTTGCTGCAGGCCAAGGTCAGCTTATTTCTTCTTTTGATTAAGTAAAGTTGGCTGGGGAATCTTTGACAGCAGCCAATAACATAACACCGCCCGTGTGTAGCTCAGAAATGTTATGGGTACAAGTGAAAATCCGTAGCTTTAAAAGGTCACCATCAAGGTCAGTTATTCCATGTTTTGTATTTTGCCTGCGGAGGTCACGGGGAATGATCTCATAAATCGGTTGAGTGCTTTATTGGCTGCTGTAAGACGGTAACTCCTTCTGCATCACTCATATAAACCGAACTGCACAAAATATTTGGTACATTTCCTATTTTAATGAAGTGCAGAGATAAGGTGAATGCTACTAAACTCCTTATCTGCTGCGTTACTGTGTCAAACTCATGGATTTAAGTTGCTTCCCTTCTTTGGAAATGCGATTTCATTTAATTTTGGTCTGTTGGTTATTTTGAATGAACAGGTAAAATCTTTTCTAAATCTCATTATGGTTGAAAACTCCTCGCATATGAACTCATAACAGCTGAGAGAAGATTAAAAATATGCCCGGCTAAGCCTTGAGAATGTCATCCTCAAAGGCAGTATGAGTTGAGGTTTGAGAAACCATGTGCAATTTAGCATGAAGACAATTTCATACTTCCAGCTACATTTATCTCTGCCAGCCTGGAGAGGCTGGCTGAAAAGCCTTTGGCACATTCTGTTTCTAATGTGTTCAGAAGCACAAATGGTTAGTGGGAAAACAATTCTGGCACAGTTACGTGTCAGAATGTTTATCAGCCTCCTTTTTTTCTGTTTCTCCACCACATCTTTGCATCTTTGTGGATGTTTCTCTGCCTTTCTCTCCCGTGAGTTTATTTCTTCGTCCTGCAGTCACACAGTTGTCAAGTGTACAAGCTCTTTTAAAATGATAGGAAAGCTTCTGTAAGGCCGTCAGAGTTCAAACCTCCAGCAGGAGCTCCTTCACTCTGAGTTTGCAGCGGGCAGCACAGAGTCCCTTTTTTTTCTTGCCAGTAGTTCCACTTCATGGACATCTACACCTCCAAAGCACATCAATAGCATTATTTCAAAAAGGCAACATACAAAATAAATACCTGAGTCACAACACTTCTAACAGCTTTTAAAGCTTGCTGACATTTCTGGTAATTGCATTTCCCAGAGGTCAATCAAGCAATCAATCTGTTGACTGGTACCATAAAATCTTTTCCTAGGAGACTGGAGAAATGTGAATTTGTGCCACTGGATTATTTACTTTGTTTACCTGGTGTGTCCATTGCAGCTCATGCTAACTGCTGAGTTCTTCTGGTATTTATTCCACATAAAAGCCTTTTCTGCCTTAATATGAGTATTTTTCTTGACAGACATTGTTTCTCTCTATTATACAAAAAAACTTTTGTCCACACAAACATTGTTGCAAAATACCTCCACACATGACAAGACCACTAGAATGATGACAAATGCTCTCAGAAGCATGCCAGGCCAATCTACATCAGTGATAGATCAAATAACAGTGAAGACAGCTCTCACAGACCTTGGATGTATAATGTATGTAAACCGTGGATGCTGTGGTCCAAGTGTTACTCTGTTGCATGCCGGAGAAATGGTGCAACTATGTCAATCTACCTTGTAACCTGCAACTACTAGTGTTAACACAAGTAAAGAGACCAGTTTATTTCCACCATCGCTGCTGTTATTTCAGTCACATGCTCATTACACAAAGCAACACTAGGCATGTGCAAGTTCAAATATGATAATACCACTTGCCAAACTCTGTTTTACATATCCCCATGGATACATACGAACCAGAGGTGTTTTTTTTTTCTTTTTAGAAGGAATTTGAAGTATGATAAACTTTATTGAAATGTACACGTTACAACAACGAGATACAGATGAGGCATTAAAGAAGCACTATGAGAATGACAAAATCACAATAAGGCTAAAAATAAAGAAGATATAATTAAGGTATAATAAAGACAATGTACAAGGCGTGATGATTTTACATAATGATTTTGAGTGACTGAAAATAGCATTTGTATACGAATGAGAAGTCAATATGTTCATGAAAATGTGTGTTTTGCAAAATCAGAATCAGAATCAGCTTTAATGGCTAAGTACGTACACAACATACAAGGAATTTGGTTTCGGCTGTTGGTGTCACCCTAGGAGTATGGAAGAGAATAATAAAAAATGATGAAGCTATAGAAAGAGGAACAGGGAGTAAAAAAATAGTAGTAATAAAATTAAATATAACACAATATATACAGAAATTTACAGCTAGAAAGGAATATAATCCTTTATGCTTTCTTTCTCCCCACGCCAGGGGAAATCCACATATAAACACAGTAGTGCAAAAATGGTAATTGCTATAAACACATAGTGCAAATGATAATTGCATGATGCAGTGCAAAATGTCTGCATTATTGTGGACAAGCAAAATGTGATTGCTTTTAGCAAATACTGTATATTATAGATGATTAATGTGGTAGATATTCGCAATTTTTGTCCTTGATAGGTTGCATATCAGCCGGATGTTTGGTCTCTTGCGTTATCTTGTTGCATTGAAAACTCCAACATTACTGGTATTATTGGTCAGTGATCTTTTATTACTTTATACTGTATTGATACTATATAGCACAGGTAATATTTGTTTCTTCACTAATAGTAAAGTAAGGACACTTGCAAAAAATATTAACATCCCATAAAATGCACATAAAAACATATCGGATCGGTATTTGGTGTGACCGATGTTTGCCTTTAACACAGCACCAGTTCTTCCAGGTACACAGCTTTTCCAAAGTACTTGTCGGGCAAGTTGTTCCAAGCAACTTGAAAAACTTGCCACAATTCTGCAGATTTAGGGCATCTCACTGGCTTGTGTGTCTTCATGTAACTCCAGATGGACTCGGTAATGTTTAGATCAGGGCTCTGTGGGGCCAGACCATCTGCTGTGCAGGACTACTTGTTCTTCTTGTCGCCACTGATGACAGTTCTCTTTGACTCTTTATGACACTGTTGTGTGTCTGAGCTTGTTGTCTTACTGCAGAATTAATTTAGCACAAATCAGCAGTATTGTGTGATGGGGAAAAATCCAAACATGGGAAGTGAATAAAATAACTGTACATACATTTTCCATACATAATATGACTTGATGAAAAAGCCTGTTAATAGTAATTGTATGATTTTATAAGATACTTCTGTTTTCTGTGCAGTCTGCGCTCCATGTTTCTCCTCACTCCCAATCATGCCCTCATCAACAGTGGAACATATAGACCTTTAATTAAAGTAGGTCATCAGCAGTGTGCAAAATAACTCCTGACAATCAAAGGGCCTCATGCAGCGCACCATAGCTGCTGCTGCTGCCACAAATTCAAAGTAGCTTAACCTCACACAATTATCTATCCTATATGCTGCAAAATATACTATTGGTGTAAACATTTTCAAACACACCATATTTATATCTGTTTAGCAGACGGTCCAGTTTGCATAGTTATACCCTGCTCTGGCACACACATGGATCTGAGTGGAAATAAAATAAGCCCAAACCAGTCTGCTGTTTCCTGCAATTATCTCTAAAAAAACACACAAAAAAAAAGTCCTGGACCAAACCTGGCCTGTAATGAGACCTGCTGTTAGAGCCAAATGCTTGGGGTACCAGGGGTCTGTAGGGGCCCACATTGATACAAAATATAAATATGAATAAATAGGCCAAATAAAATGCATTGAAACATCTAAACTGTGCCAACCACAATCTCTGCCAATATTACCCAACTGGAACCGACGACAGAGAACACAGTACACATGGTATGCTAAATTTCAAAAATTTCTTTGACTTTGTTCCAATCAATATTGGGGTAAGTCAATTTGGTTTATTTCATGACAGATTCCAATACCGACAATTAGTACTCAAAGGGACTGATAACGAGCATTTGGATTTTACATGCAAGAAAAAATTATCTTGATGTCAAAACTTGGAAAATAAAATTTTGCTGAAATGTTTAATTATGTTTTGCATGTTTCATTAAAAGAGAACTTCCCACCATTTATTCTACAGTGCTGATAGTTTATTACCGAGTTCACTACAGATACAGAGAAGCAGCTGCATCAGAGGCATAGCAGCACGATTTAAATGTATTTATTTCATCAAGAAAAAATAGCTACACCAATATTTGGAAAAAATGCAGAATGGTATATCTTCAAGTCAACCAGTCCAATAATCAATCGAGACCTAAATCAGTACAATAACGTAAAACAGCCCCAGATTCATGTTGTAAGTGAGTCATGTTTACTTCAGTTTTTTCCTAGTCCGATTACACTAACCCACATCCATAATGTTGGGCTCTTTATGCACAGCTGGCACAGCGTGAATACCTTCATTAATCAGGGCATGAAAGCTGCATGAGGACACTATCCGAGTGTTGCAAGGAAGTCTTTTCTGTAGTTCGTATCTTAGTGTGTATCTACAATGAAATACAGAGTGAATTTATTTGAATTTGCTTGTGTGATCTGCCCACTCTTTCTTTTGTGTGCTCGCTCTCTCTCATCATTTTCTGACTCATATTGAGGTTTATTTGCATGTTGGCAACATAAATACAGAGAACTCGTGCCTGAGCCAATGATTTCAGATAAGTGAAACTGTCTAACTAGTGTGTGTGCTGATGTGGTGTGGAAAACCACTCTCTCGTTGCATCATTGTTAAAGTAGAAAAATTGCCATTCATTTCTTCAAAAATCTTGCACATTATTCTATTTAAAATGGCAACCATTGTGAGGTTCTGTTTCTTCCCACCATAATAGCAGCCCTCACACAAGCACTTGAACTTTTTATGGAGGAAAAACTGAACCTGCTGCAACATTAAAACCACTGACAGGCGATGTGAATAACACTGATTTTATCATTACAATGGCAGCTAATAAGGGTTGGGGTGTATTAGGCAGCAAATGAACAATCAATTCATGAAGTTGATGTGTCAAAAACAAGAAAATTGGGCAAGTTTGAGGAACTGAGTGACTCTGACAAGAACCAAATGGTGACGCCTATAGAAATGGTTCAGAGCATCTCTAAAACAGCGGTGTTGTGGGATGTTGTAGTGGTTCATTCCCACCAAAAGTGGTCCAAGGAAGAACAGCTGGTTAACTGCAGAGTGGGCTACAGTTAGTTGAGGCTCAGTGATCCCACAGATTGCGGAAAACCTTAATGCTGCTTGTGACAAAAAGGTGTCAGTTCACATTGAGCATCACAGCTTGTTGTCTGTAAAGCTGTAGACTGGTCAGTGTCCATGCTGACCACCACTGAAAGCACCCACAATGGACACATGAGCATCAGAACTGTACCATGGAGCAAAGGAATGAGCTGGTTTAGTCTGATGAATGACATTTTCTTTGATCTCATGTGGTCAGCCAGGTGCGTTTGAATTTTTCACCTGAGGAAAAAGATGACAGCATGACGCGCTATGGGAATAAAGCAATCTAACAGTGGCAGTGTGATCCTCTGGGCAATGTTCTGCTGGGAAACCGTTTGTCCTAGCCTTCAGGTGGATGTTAAACTGACACATACCACCTCCCTAAACATTGTTCCTTAGCACCCCTACCTGGCAATAGTAATTCTTGATGTCCTCTTTCATCAAGATTATGCTCCCTGCCAATGCACAAATGGTTCAGGAAGGGTCTGAGGAAGAGTTCAAGTTGTTGTCTTGACCTCTAAACCCCCCAGATCTCAATCCAATCAAGCATCTGTGGGATGTGTTGGAAAAACAAGGCAAATTCCAACTTCTTCTGCTGCTAACATCTTGGTGTCTGATACCACAGGACACCAGAGATCTGTGCCCATTGCTTTAGCGGACAGAGCTGAACTTTTATCATCATGGTTGATCGGTGTATATTAAGATTGCTGTGGTATCTTTAACAAGAAATATTTCTCAGAATTTTGATAACCAACTTAGTGTCATATCAGTAATGTTTATATTTGTCTCATCTTCTGATGTTGCAGACAAAAATAATAAAATATTCCTGCGATTTTTAAAGGCTCGTCTATTGTAGCCACAGCAGCACAAGAAAACATTATTTGAGGATCTGAAATAAAGCCTGACAACCAGTCACAATGTTGCGCTGTCTGGCCAGAGGGTCCTCACACCCTGCTGAGCTCAGTCAACGGACAATTGAACATAGTGCTTGCTTGTCCTCACATATTGTACTCACACAAACACACAACAACAGACACACAGGCAAGCAGAACAGAAAGCATTCACATACTAGGTAGGAGAAAGACAGATTGCTGTAGAAACCCACAGGCAAGAGGGTAGATGAAGGTAATGTTGAGGTTTTTATTCTAAAATGCTGTTTTCCGCTTCTTGGATATGTGTATTCCTCGAACATAAAAGCACATGCGCTTTTATTGCATTCATAATTTTAAATATCTCGCTGGGAACCCTTCATGGACCAACAATATACACACAAAAACACACCTGGCTGGTTTGCAGAAGCCGCTACAGCAGCTGCTCTCTCCTCCTACTCAAAGAGATGAGTCAGCCTTCGATTTCTGTCATTGTTGAGGAGTCTGGAAATATCTCATTGCTGATGGGATTTTATACTCCGTTAGCAATTGTATATATTTATGCAAAGAGACTGCACACAAAAATAGGAATACTTGTTTAGCTTTTTGTCAATTTTATGTAGAGCACAATGAGTGTATTTGAATATGAAATTTGCCTCACAAATACAGCGTGATTTGACAGGACTTGACAAGTGTGTCTGCTGCATGAAAAGTTGGGGACCGTCCTGCCTTCATCCCACAGTTTCCCAACAGCAGAATTTCCGAGCTGTCAGGAGGATAATAATGCAAGGAAGGTCACGCTTTATAATGTTACCTGTCAGCCAGCCAATACAGCATCGCCCTGGAAGAAATTTAATTAGCTTGAAACGGCAGCGGGGAGAGAGGCGACATTAAAGGAATTGAACGATAACCAGCTTTTAATCCCGTCCTGGCGAGAGAATAGAAGAAAAGAGGAAAAATCATTCTCTATCGAACAGTTGTGACTTTGATGGAGGTGGAATTCTTTTAAGGTGATATGCAGCGTAATTAGTAATGCGCATGTGTTTACAAGATAAATAAACCACCCTCACTTGCTTTGATGTGTAATGGAACCTTCCTTAGAAATCACAGGCTGACAAAGACTGGGCTCGCTGAGACAGCTATTTACACCATGTCGTGTAGGAACGGAGCAGGAAAAGCTTTTAGTGTTGCTCCAGCATATTGGGATGCAATTGTATCCATGTTTTAGACTCTTATGATCCGATCAGAGTCTAAAAAGAGCCATGTTAAATATCGAGCAGCGTGCGATTTGAAGTAATTTTATAAAGACAAAAACAGTGGACTATTTAGTGTCTTTTGAAGCATTCAAGCAAAGTTTGCTAAAGTGTGGCAGCGTGCAGCAGTTGTAATTAGTGGAACAAGACTCCTACTTAAAAGGCTGAGTTTAAAGATTGTGACAGAAAGCATACCGAGCAATTTTCTCACTCCTTAATCACTAACTGTAGCAAAAAACGTCTAATATGTATAGTAGGTGAACTGTATATTCTTGTATGATTTATTCAGTTCTTTTATATTCCAGTGCAGTATGTACTTTTCTGGTAGCTGTCCTTGAGAGACGCAGTCATTACACTCAAAACAAACGCTGTTTCTGTAAAGTCAGCTCTGTAACAGCTGAATTTCTCTCCCCCATATAGTCAGCATTGTATAAAATCTCCACAATAATGTGGCTCATGAAATAACTCAAAAACCAAAATGAATGGAGCGAACATTAAAAACAGACAGTTTTCATTTATTTTTGCTCTTAATTGAGTAAAGTTTGAGCAGCTGTACATAAGGAAACAAGTACATGAGAACTCTTCTTTCAGCCATTCTACAAGACCTGTCAGTGAAGTCCTGCAGATGAATGATGATCAAGGCAGGTTTTGTAAATAATGCACATCTTGGATAGATTAATGACTTTGCAATGAAGGATTTATTTGTCTTAAACCCTAAATTGACACGGCAGCTGTGTAAATGCATGCATCCACATTAACACACCTTAGAAAAAACATCGCTTGACAATAAAATGCTCAATTTCTGTAATAAAAGAACAGTAATGTAGTTATTGCAGCATCACTGGAGTGACGATCTGGACTCAGTCTCTGATACCAGGTTGATCAGGACCAGTTTGGAAGAAGAACACATCAAATCTGAAGTGTTTGTGGAGAAACACACACAAGACACAAACACCCCCCCCTCTCTCAGTCACAGACCACAGCCATAAAAGACACAGAGAGACTTTTTACTCCAAGCATACATACTTCCTATGTGTAATGGTGCGTTTAGAAATACTGATTGAGAATTCATTGTTAGTTCAGTCAGTGGTGCTATGGCACTGTATTTCGGTTAAGAGCTTTCTTTGTATTAATTATCTTTTGTTTTCTTCCAGTATGTTAATCTCAACTTCTGAGTAAAGTTTGCTTTCGAATATGTTTGGTTTAATTTCAGTTGCACCCATTTGCATTTAACCTCCTTACTTTTTGTATTTTATTGTGACTATACTCTTTTCAAGATAAATTCCAGCCCGTCACTCTGTAACTCAGTGCTGGTTTTGCTTTCTTTTTTGCTGTCCCGCTACCCTAGACAGCCGGGTCGTAACACCCGGATAAACTAAGGTAGGAAGCCAAAGAATTCAGCGCTAGGCAAAAGTTAACCAATAACTCAGAAACAGGAAACACACACTAACCAGGACTGGCTAAGGCTAGCAGCAGAGCTACATATTGAATAGCGACTCACAGTAACATAGAAGAATAGCACAAACACTAACTGGCTGGCTCTTTAAGACAAGCAGGGAACTTCGCTGTATGCAGACCTGGATAGAGGGGAACTGTAGAAGCTTGGCGGGGAGTGCACTGGCATGGGCTTGGATGGGATCGGAATCCGGACAGGTGCTGCAGGAATGGAGGGAGCCGGTTGGACTGTGGCTGCCTCGGGGGGTGAAGGTGGAGGGCTGACGGAAGACGGAGGGATTCAGACAGACCGTGGTGTGGAACGAAAAGGTAGTTCAACGATCCGGCAACAAGTGATGGCAGCGTATGTCTTTTATGGTAGGTGGGTGTAGATTGATGATCGCTCCCTCCTACTCGCCCGTCAATTCTGCTGATTATCATTGACAGCACCTGTCCTCACACCACACGGTGTGCTCCCGCCCACCTGAGGAGAGAGGGTGGGAAGGGGAAGGGAAAAAGAAGTGTGCCACTAAGAGGCAGCAGAGCTAGCGGACGTACCATACACATGCTGCAGCGGCCTCCCTCTCCCTACTACAAAGACTACGCAAGCATCACTTTCCTTCTGGTAAACGGGAGAATTTACAAATTTCCAATTCTAGAGTGAATCTAAATTCATCACCTTCCTACCAACTGTTTCCAGTGACGATTACAGTTAATTAGTTTATCTGCATTTATGCATTCATTAATTAACTGTATGTTGTTTTTACATCATCGTTGTTTATTGTTTGTCCGTAGTATTAATTAATGAATGTTTGTGTATAATTATCATCGGCTCTACTGTGCATTTCCTTGTTTGGGAACTGGAGGTCAATGAGATCAGAACTTAAAACTTTCAGATAACAGACTGATCAATTTAATTTTAATCAAAGTCTCTGAGACCTAGTCTAAATTGATTATTTTCTCAGGAAAGATGGTGTCCCTAAATTAACAAGTGCAATTTTAATCACAAAGTGTAGTTTCTACCATTAGGTGTGTTGCAGCCTACACTATTATCTACATTGTTTGGCGCAGCCATGTGAGGCTGAGTTCTCCAAATTTTGTTACACATACATTGATTTCCATGATTATATCAGAGGTCAATGTTCTATGAATGGAATACAGTTCATCTTAAAAACCTAAATGAGTAATTGCTGTGCCCAGAGAAAGCTGGTCCCCCCAGCACGTTATCATTTGTCTCTTCTCTCTTTGTACTCGGCACATGGGAGCTGGATGCAGGCAGATTACACAATTTCTGATGTTCACATTTTCAAACATTCTGACCCCAGATTTGTGCTTTGAAAGTCTAACAGTTCATGGTTTATTAATTAAACTACAAAAGGAAGCAACAGTGCTGGTGTGCGCGATACACACACCACATCACCCACTCAGCCTCCCTCTGTCTCTCTGCATCTCTCTATCAGAAGAAGCAGAACATACGTCTACGTTTTAGCTCTTGTTTTTGTGTGTAGCCATTCAGGCTCCTCTTCTTCTAAAATATTCCCTCTGAAGCACTTAGCCTAATTAGAGATCATTTATTCCCAGAACTAATCAGTCCAAGTGTTTTTGTGTCTTCTAAAATAATAACATGAGAGAAGGCTGTTGCACTAAGTGCAGGTTCAACAGCCCACACTGCTTACTTAATTTGACTTGCGAGTTTTGTGTGTGTGAATGTTTGCAGGGTTACTGTTCTTCAAGCCATAGCCTAATTTTATTAGAGGATAGAGTTGAATTACTTAGTAAAAGAGGGCATATTGTAGGATTTTTCTGTTGATCTATCATTATAAAGATCATCTTGTGTAAAAAGACATGGATTGTTAAGGTTTCACATTGCATCTCCCCCAATGTAGAAATAAGAAGTTGCTAAAGTACAGTCAGCAATCTGAGAAAACAAAACAGGTTTCAGCATAGAGAGTTTGAATCAGATTTGCTTAAAGTGAGTCCAAACTTAGTCCAAGAAGACTTCCTGCGCTAGTCGCCATGCATCTCTTATTGTCGATGGTGGGTCCACTGGTTGGCACCACTGTGCATTTTCTTCATCCACCAGACTCTTGCCGGCGAACTCCCTTCTTGGGCCTGGTTGCCGAAAGGGGCACTAATTTCCCTGTTCTTGACAAAGTTGTGCCTTTTCCTTGGTTTCAAATTCATTTATGTATTTGAATCTGTTGGTCTCTGTCATGCCTACCACCCATTTGCCTTGGGAGACCATACTTTGGAGACTTTTGCCCCTTACAACATATGTCCCAGGATCACAGAGACACTCAAACCCCTCCAGTGCATTGAGGTGGCAATTCTTCGTAGGGTAGAGTAGAGTTGCTGCTCACATGAAGCTGACATGTTCAGATGCTGTAAGACTAAAAGAAAGGAGTGCATTTCTGAAAGTGGCTTCATTCTGTTTAAACATTTAGAGGACTGGAAGTACAAAGTTGCAGAAAATGTAGGAAACGAGTAGCTCAGACTAGTATTCAAGGACGGTAATTGTGGAAAAACACCACTGTCCAAAAGAGTTGAAAGCTGGTCTGAAAAATCTATGATAAAAATTGAGAAATCTAAAATGCTCTTTTGGCCATTTTGCATGCACTTTTGAGACGGTCTGTAACTTCAGAGTCAAATATCATGCTGACATTCTCTTTGGCTTTTTCGTACTTTCATTTCAACTGCTTTTGTGGCATTAGCAGCAAATGCACAACACTTGCACGCGCGCGCACACACATTGTCTGGCGGCAAATAGTGTGCAAATGAATTTCACATTACTGTAGGTCACTGAATTCATTTCTGAAATGGCAATTGGTATAATCTCTCACGGGACTTGTTGTGAGTAGTGGGCCACATTTACCCAGTTACCCTTACACCTCAGTGTAGATTAAGAAATACATTTTCCCACTATCAACCCATCAACCCCAGCCCATTTGTTCCCCTCGGACAGTATGGATTGAACTGTTTTTGTCTGTAGTTAATTTTAACTTGGACGCGGCCGGCTGTGAAAACTGCATCAGAAGAGAAGCCAAAAGCTTTTCCTGGAGAACAAACATCCTCTCTCCTGTCTCATCCTTTTGTCTTATGAAATACCTTCCCCCCAGGCCCATTAAGAGAAAATCTGACTTTTTCCAGCCTTATCTGCTGTGATCTGAACCACAGAACTCAGTCAGACTATTCAAAGTCAACCTTGATCTGCAGGCCAGTTCTGTATAAAACATATTCAAGTGGCTCCTGCAAAATATTAACTAGTCTGTCGAACACTGAAAGGCTTCAACAGCAATCAGTTAGACTCCCAACTTTATTATTTAAAGAGAGCCAAGTTCAGTAAACGAAATGACTGAATTACAAGATGAAGAACAAGATGTAGCTAATTTAATGCTTTCATTACAGAAGACTGTGTAGGTACAACCTTTGCTAATATGAGATTGTCTATCCAAGTACCTGCAGAGCAACACAACCCCCAAACGCTGCTCCTCGCTGCTAAATTGACTGCAGCTGTCTCCTTCTCTTAGAACGACCTTGCAAAGACGAGTCTCCTCTTTAACCCAGAGTGGTGTAGCTAGCTCAGCGCTGTCTCTCTCACACCTTGTCCCCATTGTTGCTGATCTTATCGTTCAGCCTATCAGAGGACTAATGACCCCGGCAATCGTTGCTGACCCGTCGGGGGAAGTGCAGCTGCCAAAGAGAAGGGAGGAGAGTCCATTAAAAGATTAATGTAAGGAAGTGGACACTGTCCTCCTGGACCTGTGGAGCACTACAGCAGGAACGGGGAATTTGATTTATTGTCGTCCCCCCTCCTCACTTGCTGAATAGGCAGAGAAGGATGAGTGGGGTAAAGTGCCTCGCCTTGTCAAAAACCACTGACTGCAGGTTTGTTTGCTTTAGTTTTCAATAAAAAAGAACCATACTGTGTTGCCAACACAGTTTATAAATTATTATTGTTATAAAGGTTAAAGATTTAATTGGGAATAAAGTAAATGTTTTCTGTTTAGGCTGGCATGACTCGGCAGAAATCACCTTTGGAGCAAAGTCAACACTTGAGTCTGGCAATTAACCTGTGTTTTTAAGAGAACACACTGCCCTGTTTATCATTCAATATGCTGCAATTAAGCATTCTGTTACGTTGGCAGCCATTTTTAATATTTATTTGATCAAAGCGCAGAGTGGCCCCGTAACTTGCCTCCATTACTCATGCATACGGAATAATGTTGGCATTCCTGCGGTGAAAAAAGTTTCCTATTATATCCTTTTAGTAAAGATTTGCTGTCAAGCTTGAGGAGCCCTGTTTCCCTGACTCCTTTAGTGAGGGCTTGAACTTCTATAATGGGCACAAACAACGACTTCTTCACTGCATGGGTACTGACAGAGCTGGCATCCTGCCGAAGGAAGAGAAATTATCCTCACTTTTGACTGTCAGGTTGGCTCTCTGTGTTGTTGAATTCCACTCTTTAGTTGAGATCATTATATCTAGCAATTGGGGTTTTCATATTGTTTAAATTACGGCCCAAGCATACCAGCTGTTGGAAAAAAAAATACATGCATGTTTGCACACATGGGAGTTCCATATGTGGATTCCAGCACTACAGACTAAGAAGCTGTGGTTTACACCCACTGTTTCTCAATTAAACCACTATAAAGTAGTCATCCTTAATGGAAAATACCAGCCTCCAGAATGAGGGCAATCCACTTCACATTCCTCCTCCCTCAGTCTCCACCTCCAGCTGATCATATATAGGTTAAATGTTAATTGAAGAAAATCCCAAGCCTCCTTCGCTTTAATGCCATCATATTCTCTCCCACTGCTGCACACAAAACATTTAGAAGAGACAGATGTGAGGGGTTTCAAAAACACAATGTCACTAACCCTGCAAAGACTTACTGTCTACATTCCTCAGTCATAATGGGCTTTCTCACCATTTGTAGCATTTGCACCATTAGCCTGAGATGACTTTGCATCCAGACCTGACTGAGATAAACAAGGCCGTCAGATGTCAAATGACAATAAATGGGCCACCGAAGCTAAGTGCTTCTGGACAGGGAAGAACAGCAACAATCAGCAATCCCAAAGACACACATAAACCACTCTGGAGCAGTTTCCTTTCCCAGCTGTAGTATTGCTGACTTTGTCACCATAAAAAAAAAAAAAAAAAAAAAAAAATGCATATTTTTATGGCAAACATTTAAAAGCAGAATTAAACATGCTTTAGCTGATATTTTTGCCACTTGAGTGCAGTGGATCAAGCTGTAACAAAAATGTTGACCAGGTGTGCAATAGTACCTGTATTCATCCCAAACCATTCAGTACTAGACATGACATTCGGCAATGCACTAATTGTTGTACGTTAGCAAAATCAAGCTAGCTTGGTTAGCTTCAAAAGAAGAGGAGAGATTGTTCCAGTTTTATTTAACATGATGTATGATGTGTAAACTCACACTACTTCTTGAGTTACATTATAATTGGCCTTCCTGTCTGAATCTGCAACTTCTCCGCTTGCACTAAACGTGTCAACCATCTGGCCAACATCAATAGAGACTGAGTGTCAAAACCAAGGCTACAGCCACTTTTGTCCATTGGCTATTCCAATCGAGAAAGCTTTTTGTTTGCGTCTTCAGTGCTTTCAAAAAGCGAGAAAGGCAGTGTTACTTTGTACAATTTTTTTTTTAATGGTTTATTTTAGTCTTGTATATGTTGACATATCTCTATAGCACGTATATAGGAGAATGGTCTGACTGCACCCATGGTCATTCTGCAATAGAGGAAAAATAAACATACCACCTTTTTTCCCCATTTCTTTCAACCAGTCAGTCATCTCAGGCGGCACTAAGCCCAGGATGTAGTGATGGTGCCCCTGTTAAATAAGGGAATCAGGAACTTCTTTAGGTGGAACATGCTTGGCAAATAAAACTTTTTCAATAACCAGTATGTAAATGTGAAAGAACGTCTCTGTTAAACAGCAAATGTTGTAAAGATTGACTTTATAGGTCTTCAGCACAACTGATTTAAAGTCAGTCTTTATCAAATCTTACCATTTTAGCACATAGGGTGCTAGCTTAAAGGTTTTATTGTTGTTTCCTGTCTTAAAGAGGATTTTAAAAATAGTAACATCCAGGGAAACAATACGGGAAGAATGCCACATGGCCACTGGCTGGATTATACCAACAGTCTGCAGTCAGTAAATAAGATTAATTTCAAGTAATTATAAATATGAAGCACTTGTCTTAATGGATTTTTATTTTTTTCTGCTTAAGTGTGTGAACATCTTGTTTTTTTAAATTGACAGTATGGCGCACATGAGTATCCTAACTGTTAGAATGAAATTCATGGCACATTAGGCCATGTTTAGACCATAAATCTTACTGAGGAATTTCATTTTTGGAATTTAAAATGTCTTTGGTTTTCTCTGCTGTAACAAAAATACACTGAACCATGAGTCCAATCAAGTAGTGCCTAACAAACCACAAATTAAGTGTACTGCGGCCCCCCTAATGTTGACATATTATCAAATTTCAAATTAATGTGAAAAACTTACTTTGAGCAACTTTAACATTCACTTGAAGTCGTGTCTCTGGCTATCATTAACCTTTTGGCATTATCTTTTTGTAATCTCTCCTATAGCCAAAGATTTACCCAAAGGCAGTAGAGGTTTTAATTCTGATATACGATAACAAGGAAAGATGATTGCTCATAATTTAAAAAGTTTAATTAACTTGTTCATTCATACAGGTGTCATTATGGGATCCCAGTATGTTTCTTTGCAAAACTGGATAATCAGCATCTGGAAATTATCATAGCTGCCGGAACAAAAATCTGGATTAAAAGTAGAACTTAGTGATTATTCTCAATGTCATTTGTTACAGTAGCTTGAGCAATTCAATTACAGAATTTGTTAGTAACATCTCAGGGACTTAATTGTTTCATATTAGGTGAGTCAGGTGGAAAGTGTGCAAAATGAATCTCAACCCCTCCAGACCTGATTTGTGCATATTTAAATGATCAATCAGTGTGATAATAACACGGCACTAAATTGAGGTACTACGCTACCATTTTTCAATTACAGCATCACAACCAAAAAACTCTGATATCACAGAAACAACGGCAGGATCAGACTGATGCAAAAGGACAAAAGTGACTTTAAAACCACTTTGCTTACTTTCACTTTTTCTGGCCCTGGAGAGACAGCCTTCACACAATATTGAAAAGAAAACAGACGGGTCAACTCATTATACAAAAATGAAAATCACCAGCACAAATGTCACTTTCCTTTGTCTTTCATCTTAAACAGGCTGACAGATTGCACAGCTATCACCTCAGGGATGAAGTCTGTGTCAGGAAAATGTATGAGAAGGAATGCAGCGGACCATTTCTTGCAATTCAGGTAATGTTTGTTTTGCTCACAAATTTATTCCATAACCTTCTCTGCACCAACTGCTGCAGGTCAGACAGTTGAGTCAGACTTGGTCCTCTGTTTCTTAATAATTTCCCCCTGCTGTTCACTCAGAGCCACATCCTTGGCCTGCAAAGCTCTTTTTTGATCCATCAGTAGAGTGACGGCAGAGAAGAATGTCAAACAAGATGCGAATTGATGTTATAAAATCTGGTCTCTAAAACAGATTGTTAAAAACAAAAAGTCAAAACGACAGATGTGACTCAAGACACAGTAACCATGCCACCTACCTAAAAATATAACTTTAGCCACTCACTGCATTTTAATTTAAGGTTTGATTACTTAGGTAGTTGTGTTGTTTTACCTTTCATTGAGTTGGGGGACTTGCAAGAACCAAACTGAGAAAGCAGTGGTCACAATCTACACATATAGCTTTCGTCCTTAGACTCAAGCAACACCAGATCATACATATCACTGTACCGTTGTAAATGTCTTTCAAGCTGCACACTCTAAACTCTAAGTCAGACTCTTTGTTGATGGAAATTGACGTCTCAAGACCAATATAGGACAATGCTGATTAGTTATCGTCAGAATTTTATCAGTCAAGTCGAATTCAGCTGACAGTACAACAATTTGAATATTTATCCCTGAATATTTCTACACTCTAGCCATAGACAAAGTTAATTAGAAGCTATAGTCATAACATTGTATGGATCGTGCCTTTATTTCCTTTATTTTACGGCAGCAAACACGATATACAACATTTGGATCGCTGTTCCACTGAACTTATACCTATATAAACACTTTATCATAGACTACAGTAACTTACTGTTACCTGTTAGTATGCGTTTCACTGTAACGGCTTTGGCTATATGCTGGTAATTTTACTTCTTTGACACACTACAGTCACTCACTTACCAATACAGTAGGCCTGCGCCATGCACAGGTTACCCACAAAGCCATGCTACTTAAAGGTTAGCGCTTGGCTGGTAACGTGTGTCACTCCACCTTATTTTTTAGCTTATCTCATCAGTTACCCATTAGCACAGTGCATATTGTATTATTATGTGGAGGAGTGATTGCTTGACTTTAACAATCTGAGTTGAATCAAGGATGTTTCGAAGCATCGACCTTCAGGGAGAAGGCTTATGTTCTTGATAAACTGATTCATATGTATTCCCAGTGGAGTGTCCCTTTAAGTAATGTATAGAAGCTCAAAGAAGAACAAAAATTCAGTAGAACTTTGGTAGAAAGGCAGACAGGGAAAAGGAGAAGTGGTTAGCGAGCAGAGGAAAAAAAGGACCAAAGGTCAAGGATTCAGTCGTTCCGGAGTGCGGTCAAAAGCACTAAAAGCTTTATGCTTTAACAGGATTGTTAGGCAAGATATCTCAAGCCTCAGTGGCTCATGTTGCTCAGAGCATAATGATTGGTTGGTCGAGTATTTTATATGCAGCATGGCTAATTAAATCGGTGGATACTGTTCCGGAATCGATATGAGCCCAGTGACATAACTTATTACCAGCAAACCACTGCATCCTCACAAGTGTGCAGGGGGCAAAGTGAGAGTCGGAGAGAGAGAAGGTGAAGAAAGGGAACATAAGAGGCAGAGAGCGAGGGGCAGAGTGGGCAGCACAAATTGCAAGCTAAATTTTTATTATGACAGATGAGATGGGTTATTGGAATCCAGGCAAGACTCTTTGACTGTAGATGCCATTACAGGACACGGCTGCTTTAAATCTGGGTCACCTATCGACTTAACCTCGCATCGGGCATCAGCGGGGCCTCATTGCCGTGTAATTATGCCTGGAATAAATAGTGCATTTGGCTTGTGGCACTACACGACATTGCGGCTGGTATAATGGACAGTGTGGAATTCATTTGTTCTCCTCTGTTCTTTTCTAATCCCTCCTCTCAACCTCTATTAACTCTCTACATTTTTCATTTCTTCCTCTGAGCCCCCTTCTACCCTTTGGTTTTCATGCCATCATTGTTTCTGTCCTTTTTTGTGCCACGCTTTATCTTATTCCCTGCTGTCCTTGAGCAGAAGGAAGAGGGGTCACATGAGCCTCAGAAGGAATGCACTATTAAGAAAGAGTTACCAAAACACTGTATGAACTGTAATGCAAGGAAAAATTACAGGCAACCCACACAATGTGAATTCATCCAGCTCAGCCCAGTTAAGGAGCATAAATATTCTCTCTACACCGAAAGCTTTATCATCGAGCCTCGTGTTGTTGGGAGTTTTGAAGATATTTTGGGTGGCCATTTGGCTCCATAATGCCTGTTCAAACCAGATCTGAGCACAGCACATTATTGCCTGCAGAAACTGTGCTTCTGGCTCTTTGGCCGCACAGCAGCACAAAGAAACTAAAGGCCCCCTAAGCTACTAGCAGGGTGTGCTCATAGTTATATGTGTGACTGTCTTCCTTTGTGTGTGTGTGTTTGAGGTGACCGGCTCAGTAATTGGTCCTGGAGGCTTTTACCTGGCAGCGTCGACTGGCCATGTCAGTGCCTTTTTTTTGTGTGTGTGTGTGTGTGTGTGTGTGTGTGTGTGTGTGTGTGTGTGTGTGTGTGTGTGTGTGTGTCTTCGACTCCAAATGGCCTCATTGGCCATTTAGAGCTCATTACGAATACTTCTGTTAACCGTTTCAACTGTCATGAAAGGATTGAAAGAAGGGAGTACGTTTTTTGTCATTAATTATATGCCAGCCTTTTATTAGTGGAAGTATGCAAGCTATTTTCATGCACATCACAAAGAGAACAGACGCCTGGTCTTTGCCTTCATTAGAGTGAATTCTGTACAACTTGGCTTTTATTAAACACAACGGGGGTTCCAGTCTCTGCTTCTGTCTTCATTGTTTTTAATCTTTGTTAATTAATTTGAAAAAGGTCCTGATTAAAATAATAGAATTGTCAGTGAAGACATTGTCTTCAGCTTTTTGATTTTTTTAAAAATTGTGTAGGCCTACAGCTGTTTGAACAGTCTTTACAAGGACCATTTAATAATTAAATACATTCATGAGTCACCCGCTTTGTTCTGAACCATATGAATGTTTCCCAAAATGTTGTTTAATTTAGTTGAATCTTCCTCAGTGGCACTCTTTTACTGCAGCATGAGTCTCTGTAGAGTGAGTTTGTTTGGAAACCTACCAAATCTGTTGGTTTCATAGTGTTGATTATGTTGAATATTGCTTGTCAGCTTTACTAATTTTGATTAAATGTAAATATCAGGATGATGCACAATTCTGTGCATATTATTGCTAAAAATATATCTTATACCAGTCATTGTATGAACACTTACTGGGAATATAATTTTTTTCACTGTCAAAAAAAAAAAAAACAATCAATGCAATGTTTTCCTCACTAGAGATCAGCTGCCAGAAAAATGATGATCCGGTGTGAATGCATGCTCTCATTGTTGTTCAGGCTTCTGTTCAACATCCGGCACTTTGCATTCAATAAACGCATAATTTGCTGTATGAGTGCATCGATGTGGCTGAAGATGCACTGTAGTATCAATATCTGCATCGCAGAATTTTCACAGGTTGTTTTCAGCGGCAGTTGTGGCAGGGCGGCAGTGACAACAGCTATACAAGCTTATCTTCAGCACGATAATGTTACTTTGCACCTATGCTGACAAGCCAGACGTTGTGGGGGGAAAAAAAGGCCTCAGAGCACAGATGCTCTGTTGGAGTAGTAAAGGACTTCTGATTCAGTTATTAGAAACTGTCAGTTTAAAAAAAAAATCAGAGCACAGTTTCCCAACAAGTGACTTTGTGTGGTCTTTTTCAAAATAACTACAGTCCTCTAGATGCTGTGGAAGTATAATGTCAGTTTCTGATGGGTGGTTTAGTGTGGAAAGTGTGTGTGGGGGCCATGGTTTTAATCTAATGTCTCGCCAACATATTTTTGTCGCTGCTCTTGGCTCTACTGATGGCAGTGTTGGTCAGTCGGTTGGTTGCACATGGTCTGTTGGTCAGTCAGACTGAAATATCTGAACAATAATCAGATGGCCGCCAAGGGTTCAATCTTACACAATCCAATCATCCTCTGGCTTTTCTTGCCTTGAGGTTTTAGTTTTTCCTGACATCTCAACACCTATTGGATCAAACATAACAAACACTGATGTCTCAAAAATGTTACTTGACTCCAATTTGGTTGATGAATTAGTTTAAAGTCATCTGAGTTATGAAAATGTAAAACTAGCTGATTTAAATGAACTGACCTTGAGAAAACGAGTTCAATACACTTAAGATATTAAGTTGAATAGACTAGCCACATTGGTAGTGCTTACAGACTTACATTCCTTTTACATATTTACAATTTAAAGACTTTTGAAGACTCTTGAAGAAATATATGACCAGAATCAGCACAGAGACCATCAGTGAGGATGCTCACAGTTGGATTATATTCTAAGTCTATGAGTGTAGGGGCTAAATTTGGTTATACTCTTTGTCATAGTTCGATTAATTATGATGAAAACAAACAACCAGAACCTTATATTACTTGTATTAAAGACATATACTACCAGTCAAAAGTTTGGACACACCTTCTCAAGCAATATTTTTTATTTAATTTTGTTATACATCGATTAATACTGAAGACATTAAAACTATAAAAGAATACATATGGAATTATGTTGTAAACAAAAAAGTGTTAATCTTCAGTATTAATCTACAATGTAGAAAATAATACAAATAAATAAAAAGCATTGAATGAGAAGGTGTGTCCAAACTTTTGACTGATAGTGTACAGCAAGTTTCAACTATCTTTTTTCTTAAACTACAACTCTCTACCAGTGCATCCTTAGAAGTCTGCTTCCATGCTAGCTTTGTTTCTCATAGACTGAATTTAGTGAGTTAAGTGAACTCTCAACTGTTGTTCATTCAACTCATCACTTCGGGTCAAAAGGCCTCAAGTTGTAAGAACGCACATTTTTAAGTCCTAAAGTAGTACTAAAATAAAAAGTTCAATTAACTATAAATTAGAAAAACTCATATTTACATAAAGTAAACTAGAAGACATAAGTTGATTTGACCATATTCCATTTTTTTTTTTGTTTTACTGTGTACTCCTCTGGTGTCACAATGAGGTTAACAGTCATGGATTTGAAAGAAATTTGTAAAATACTGCCATGAAATTTAGTACACACATCTGTATACGACTGCTGGATAAATATGAACAACTGTGGTAACCTGTTCACTTTCTATCTAACACCATCATCAGGTCAAAAATGTTAATTTGTCCATTACTATGACTATTTAGTATTAACTGAGATGCTAAAAAAAAAAGAATTAGACTTGCTAATCACCAGGATCATAAAGTCACTGTGAGCCTATTCATATGTTGACATTATGATTGAACTCAAAGCTAGCATTGCTGTCGACTTCGTTTTTGTTTAACTGTGACCACAAACCTTCCTCGTCAAGTAAAGCTGCCTTTGATTGTGGGTGCCATTGATCATCACAGAGGTGGCAGATCAGAAAAATGGAAAGTACTGACCAAACACTGCTATACAAGGACAACTGCTTCATACTTCATGATTTAAATAAAACGAGAAGATTTTAGGGAGTGTGTGTTTTTTCTTCTGTGCAGTAAAAGTAATGGCTAACAAACATGATTTCCAAAGCCTTTGAAGGTTTTGAGGTTATTACTGTCCAAATGTCTTTTCCAGCACACTCCTCTGCCTCTCAGTTGACACGTTTTTTTATATATATATTCTTTGTCAGTTCTAAACAGGGTGCTCTGGTCTTCTCTTTTCTGTCCGACAGGCAGGCAGCTAAAAGCTCATTTTGGGTACAGCGAGTCAGAACGCATGAAACCTGTGGTAGAAACTCTCTGAGTGCTCATCTCAGGCTGACAGCAGGCAGTCCCTCAAGCATTACCTTAGTTGGCCGTGACTGATTTCTCTGAGGCAGGCAGAGCCACGGGAGACTAAATGTACTGCTTTGGCTCGTCCGTTTTGATTTGCTCTAGATGTACGGCTGTTTGACATTTTGTCTTTTGAATGTGCCGTCTTTGTATTCACCGTTTGCTTGCAGTTGTTTACAATCAGTAAACACCACACAAAAACAGAGAAAGCCAGGACAGCAAAGGTGTCTGGGAAAGAACTTTGAGATTATTTTAGATGTCTGCTTTTACATGACTTTGTTTCCAGGCGCAGCAAAGCATATTGCGTGTTTTCTCTATTGTGAATGTGGATAATACTGCTTCGGGACGCTGTAACCTAAAGAATTAGCTGATGTGCAAGACATTTTAAAATATAGATATGTTTTTTGTGTGTAACTCAAGGTCTCAGATGCCCACTGCCTTCTTAAAAGCACATGAAATGTTTATCGCTGTGTACACTCATATCACCTGTGTAGCAGATGGCGGACAGAAGAACAGACTGATTCATGCCGCTCGTATTTATCCAGTCCAATCCTCAGATATTAATTTAGTTTTCTCTATTTGCAGATGAACTCTCATGTTGACAGGAGCATCAGAGGAATATACTGTACAAGGCTTTTATCATGCAATTTACTTACTCTATTGTCAGTTTGAGCTATAGGAGGATGTTTACCGTGACAGGCTGCCAATAGAGGAATAGGCATTCAGGCTTAGTGTTAGAATAGCTTGTACTGGAGGCCCTTATGGTGAGTGTACGCTGCACAACAGTTGCCAAGGCGACGTTATCACCCATCATCCATCATTGGAAGCAACAAATCCAGGCTCTGCTATTTATTCTGTTGTTTTCTCAGAAATGGAGGTGACAGATAGCGTGATGGCGGAGAGAGTACATTATTGATCAACACCAGACCCGACTTGTCCCCCTTGTTCGCTCTGCGATGGCAATCCCACAGGCCTTTTCCATTGAGCAGAGCGGTGGGCTATCTTGTTCGACGGTGGTTTATGGGGCCTGTCATTGGGATGTGGAGGAGCATGTAGTACAAAAGAGAAGCCGAGCCAGGAGACTCCCCAGGGAGCAGGGAGATGTGGCGGGTGGGGGTCAGAGGTCGCCGGCTGTGAGTACAACAATATAGGGCTGAGATTCCGGGGTGGAAGAAAGAGAATGGATAAGTTTGTGCGAGTTGTGTTTCTTGTGGAGGGTGAAATAGTCAATACAATGTTTCCACATACTAATGCACCGAGCAGAAAATGAAAAGTAATAGAAAAACAGGCTTTTGGCTGTGCTGCTCACCTTTACTGCTGTCAACAACCTTTCAAAACACACAAAAAAACAACACAGCGCTATGCGGGGATATGTTCCGAGAGTAGCACTGTTGTTTTGTCAGAGTAAACCAACATAAATTGTGCTGATGTCGAAAACACTTACTATTTTTAATGGTCTGCTGCAAATGTTCCTCTTTAATGAACATTTGCTCAAAAAAACTGACTTTGACTTTGTACAGAAGTATTGCAATATAGTTTCCAAATCTAATTCTTGACACATTTTAATTCTTTAAGAAATTCACTTTTTTCATGTCATCTCACTTTATTTCCAGCTGCTCTTGTTTTAGTTAACTCATTTGTTTTAAAACTTAAATTAATGCTTATTATTTAACTATCTTTGTCTTTTAATGTTTTTTATCAAGTTTGTTATTTGTTACTCGACTACGTTGTAAATGAGACCCTTAAACCTCAATGTACTCTGAGTTTAAATCAGGTTTAAATGAATAAAAGTATGCTTGGGATCTATTTTTAAAGCACTTAAGTGGGAGTCAGTGAGTTTGGAGCTTAGTGTGGTCAATTAACACACTGCTGAAAAAACAGACATTGCTATATATAAGAATAATGTTTCTACATTCATTATTTATAATTAAATGAAAATTGCTGCTAAGAAATCATTTAACATATTCTATTAAATACTGGTATAGTGTTCTGTATGTGTTTGTCGACTTGTGTACTTTAACATTTGGTAAAAAAATATATAATGACTAAAACAAAACATTAATAATTTTACAACGATGTTGCCCATCGCAACACACCAATGCTTTACATCTGTGGTGTGATCAGTGTGATTTTTGTGTGGACTGACACTAAAAATACTGAGCAGTATCGCGTCACTTCCAAAGGCTGTTAAATATCTGGGGAGACAGTTTTGTTGGCTGTTGCTTATTACATCTGTGATTCGAACACAACCAAGCTTTCTTTGTGCTTTGCTTGATGAATCACAATGAAACACACGAAGGGCTGAGATGGTGGGACTGACCTGTTGTTGCTCTAAGTTTTGGCAGTCTGGTCATTTGCCAGAACATCCTCCTACACTGTGACAGATTTTCCTGTAAAATTACAGTAAAGTACTAACATTTGAAGTTGCCAGTATTTTTGCTGTTGCTATTTTAATTTACCTGAACAGTTAATTACTGTCTGATTGATAAAACGTGCTCAACATTAAAATATGGTGTGTTGTTATGTGCTGCAACTAGACTTTCCAATAATGTAGTGTGGCTATACGGTGTTGTCACTATAATCAACATGAACTATAACCATAGATGCCTGGTAATTACAAAATGTTCTTCTGTAAATGTAGAAATGTTTAGAATGTATAAACTATGAATTACAGACATAGACAATAAAAAACAAAAAATACTTTAATCTTTATTATGCAAAATGGAGATGTACCAGCTCTGTTGGACATTTAAAAGTGCATATAGCACTGAAACACAACAAGAAAAGCAGTCAGAGAGCACAGTACTCCACCAAGACTGCTCAGTCGTATCATTTCCGACGGCTGAAATCTTGAAAAAATGTGTGGCAGAAATCAAGGCAACATAGAATGTTGTCTTTTAATATAGATGTATCCACAAACAAAATGACCTTGCAGTGAACACAGGCGTGTGTTATGCATGTGTACGTTATGTACGAATACTGAATCGCATGACCTAAATATGTAGCAGGCGGTGGGAATTGATGGGACTCAGAAACACCCTCACAATTTAATCAGTTGTTCCTTGTGTCATTTTTGATGGATAAGTCCCGATAAGTCCGCAACGGTCGATTGTAGTAGGATCGCAATCATGTGACCGTTAGCAGGCAGCACACGTAGTGTTCACTTGTAGTCTTAGTTACAGTGATGCCGTGCCGCTATCTCGCAATGATATGGAAATCTTTAACAAATCTGTGGATCCAGACTATAAGCTGCATAACTGCCAAAATCTAATCACTTGGTCCTTGTGTCATTTCTGACCTTCTCTGAAAATTTCATCCAAATCTGTTAGTCCGTTTTTGAGTAAAGTTGCTAACAGACATATAAATGATAAGATAAATGTACGCTGATCGTCACATATCTCTGCAGTTCCTTGGCGGAGTAATAATGAAAAAAATATTAGACAAGATACATTTTTATGGATTGAGAATATTTATTTAAAGGCAGCAATGTATGACTAGTTGTAGTCTATTAAATATATATTAGAAACCAAAGAAAAATAAGTTATCTTGATGTTAATTAAAAAAAACAACATTCTAAAATGGCCCGTCTCAGGGCATCAGTGTAAAAATAGCAATAATATTTGAAGCTACCTCAATCCAGTCACTTGTCTAAACTGTTAATTTTTACCCTAGCCTACTGTTAACGTGCATTCTTGTTTTTAGCTCCACAAGAAGCATCAGATTTTGCAGTATGTTGGAAATGTGGTACACTATTGTTCAAACGTTGCGGTATTTTTGCACTAATTTTTGTACAGTGTGTGACAAATACAGCATTGAGTGTGAGGAAACCTGACAAAGAGTCAACAGGACTTAACTGTTGCGAGGTCTGCTAACTAGCTCCCACCTTCTGAGTGAAATGAAAATAGCCGGTCTTCCTTAAAGGGACAGATGTGTCAAATCTATAATGGTTGATAACTAACGCTATGGCAGCTTGTTGGAAGAAGAGGGAAAACGTGCGTCCCGGTGTTTTATCGGATACACAGTGTGACATGTTATTGTCTGGAGGGCATCAAGTTGACAGTGTGTTTCCCAGCAATGCCAGCTCTCAGATGTCAGTCAGTTACAGCCGTAGGAAACATCCGCCTCAAGGTTTAACCCTCGTTTGAAAAACCGGAAAACATGCACACTAGCTGCAGTATCATTACAGTTTTTTTCAGTGTACACAAAAAGGCAGAATTTGCCATTTTTGCTTCCCAAACACCTCAGGGAGAGAAACAGCTACTGTTTCATCTCTCAATCTGAACAGACAGACTTCAGATGTAGTCTTCCATTTTCCCTCCACATTTAAAACCGCATATTTCCCTCCCCCTTCCTCACTCCACCCCTCCCTCAAAATAAGAGCAGTGCGACACTCCCCTTCTCTGACCGGTACAAAGATGGCCTTCCTCTGTTAGGAGAGATATATGAGATGGGAGATACAAAGCCAAGGCTCTTAATAAAAATCATCCATTTTTGTCAGGGCTGGCCAGAGGACAATTTGCAGCAGTATCAATAGACAGCTTTTTTTCTCCACACTTCTTTATCTCATCCCACCTCCATCTTGTCGTCTTTCTATCTTTCTCTCTTTCTTTCTCGGTAACAGCATGCATCAGAGAGAGAAAGAACGTCACCTCGACTGTCACCGATATCTCCTAAATCACAGTGTCTCTTTCTGAAGGCTGACCTCTCCGCAGTACATTTTGGGGCTATCAAGTGGCACTGAAAGTCACACTTATCATGAGCTAAGGGATGACTAGCAGACTGCCATTTATTTCTTGATTTCACTGCGATGGGAGTGTGTAGGTGTGATTGAATTTGCCCCCTCTCCCTCCTCGTGAGCATTTATACGGCCCACTGTGGGAAGAAGTAAGTCGACTGTCCAAAACTGTGCCCCACATTCCTCAAACTCGATTACTGTTATTTCCTCACATCCTGGATGGAGGTTTATAGTCGTTATGCTGCTATATGAAGAAAAATGTTGCAGCAGTTGCTAGAGCTGCCCCCACACTTCAAATAATGCACCACTGTTCTTGATGGTTTGTGAATCATCCCTGTAAACGTTGAGTAGTCTGCACTGAGGACACTGAGGGGTAAATATGATAAGAGAATGCATAAACACATCAGTCATACTGGTGTTGCGGAGGTTGCTGATATACTCCTGTAGGTGGAATTGTCATGCCCGGGGATGATGGTGCGACTCCTCTCCAGGAGAGCATGAAACAGGATTACAAGCACATCGACAAACATGCAAACCTTTATTTCAGGACCACTACTTTTCAAAATAATGCGGCTGCTGACTTTAAAGTTTTCTGTGTGATTGATTCCCCTATCTGGAAAAATAAATGAAGCTTGCCGTATGTAGCAGTCAGGATTCGTGTCGCACTTGCACCTCAGCTGTAGCATTTTCACACTGTGTCATTTGTGTGATGTCACCTATTTTCTGGCGGAATCTTATATACATCATTTTGGCGCACCTCGACATATCATCAGTGATGTTTCCTGGGGTCGTCTGGTGTTTCTCATAACCCAGCCAGGCTTTTTCAAGCTATAGTTTGCGTCCAGGTACCACCAACGCCACCCACGACTTGGCGACACACATAAAGTGCATCATTTTCTCATCAGGATGTCATATTCCATCTTATCTGCACTGCAGAATGTCCAAAGCAATTCAAAGTGAGCTTGTGTCACACGTGTAAAAGCAGCTCTTCGGCATGACTGACAGCTCTCCCGCTTTCAGCTTGACCATTTAGATCTGTGCTCTATCAAGAACTCCAGCGACAGCTTTCAGTCGAGGGATGGGGTGCTGTGAGAGCAAACGTTCCTCCCCTGCTTAGAGGAATCCCATTGGATTTTTTTCCCCCTGCACGCTGAAATGACTGGCTGCTGCATTTTCTCTCCTGACACTTGGTTACCCACCGTTTGTCAGCCAGCTCCCATCATGCCACATGCCCCTGCAGCTGTAGCTGTGGGCAACAAACACCTTGTCACCAGCAAAAGCATGATGATATGCCTATGAGTTAAGAGCACACGGCGTCGCATCCCGAACACATGCACCTCGCCTCGCGCTGCACACTTTTCCCTTTACGCCTGTCAGATCACATATCCAAATAGCACCAACTATGCTGTTACAGACTTCCCCACTGTCTCACTGTCTGACCACTTCCCCACTCTAAATCGCACAAAATCCAATCGCTGCACAGGTTGTAGTGTGAAATGAGAAGCAGCAGACACCCACTAATATGATCTGTCACAGTCTGTTGGAGGAGAGAAATATGGAGCAGGGGGATAGCTCACCTTGATAAGCACAGGAGCCTTTGCTGTTTATACATGATTTTAAATATGGACCCACACTACAAAGATGTATCTCCTCCCACCAGCCACATGTTTTTCAAAGAACCCCTCTTCTTCTTTCTTCTTGTCTCCTCCCTCCACTCCAGCTCCTGTTTCCTCCATCAGTGTCTCCAATTGCTTTTTTTTTTTTTCCCCAGTCTCCTTTTAAATTAGTCTGTCTCCCCATCTTCACCTCTCATGTTATTTTCATAGAAGGCAATCCAGAGTGGATTGCATGTTAATTCAAATATGGGATCGCTTGTCCCTCACAAGAGATAGTGGACAGAAAGCAATTGCGAGCCCAGGAGCAGGGTAGACATGTCTGGCGGACAAGCCACAAATGTGTCTCCTGCCGGGCGGAGTGACAGAAAATGCAAATAATTTGAGTCTCGCTTTACCGGCGTCTAGACACTGCACTCTTCTTGACTTTGAAGCTACACTACACTTTCCAACAGCAAAATATTTGTACAAAGACGTTTGAAAAGACCATTTTTTTCCCCCATGAGTCACTAAGTTTATATATAAAGGGTCTCGCTTATGCATCAGAGAAAGTAAAAATTTTCTGATTGAAGATCAATCCCTTGCGCACACTTCTAAAAGGTATTCACACTTAAAAATAAATAAATAAATAAATAAAAAATCTCCATTTTCTTGGCTGTGACATGAATCCACAAGCAGCAAGCCTGTTCTTTGGTTACAGCCATATTGATGAACATCTACATCCAATATGTTGCTCCATTGATTCTTCATTATTGCAATTCCCGGGACTATTTCAATGCGGCATGGCAGCAAGATGTACACAATTAATTTGTGCTTTCTAATAAAACCGAGTCATTAAAAGCATGCCACACAACAATTTATAATTAAAATACGGGTACAAGCAAGAGGTGAAAGTCTCATTAGTATTGGTGACACGTGCTGTTTATTTCCACGACTAATTTAAACAGCCAGTTCTCGCCATTGCCGTGATGATTTATGTGCCACATATACATGTATGTATTCAAGGCTGAGTGTTTAGGGACAGTAACAATGTGAGGAAAAATAGGTTGCTTTAATGTGAAATAATAGCAGGGAGCATCGAGGTCAATAAATGTGTCAACAGATGATAATCCTGTGCACAATTGTGAGCTTATTCATCTATCAACTGCTGAGCTGCAACAGAAATAGCATAAAAAAACATGTATATGTAGTAGAAATTCCCACAAGGGAAACTGACAAGGTGTTCATTTAGTAATAATTGCAGATGATTACAAATCTATGAGAAACACAGAACAAGCCTGAGGAAGCAAAATGTGTTCCTTAGTCATATTAGTTATCATGTATAATTATTAATAAGTAAAGATAATCCAGTCTACCCTTATGTGCACTTGTTTTTCTACTATATGTTAATGAATATGTGTGGGAGAACTGCAAAAACTTGATCATATGTTATTAGTGTTTAGCTTCAGTTCCCATTAGCCTCTGCTGTGCTTTATGTTTAGTGTTAAATAACAAATATCAGCACACTAATGTACTAAACTAAGATGAGATGATGATTATTGTTAGCTGACTGGATTTGTATCGACAATTAGCCCTTGTTTGTTCAAACTTTAACTACCACCATCATTGACACATGAAGTCAAATTAGCACAGTGGTGTCGCCGACTGCTGATGTTCTCTCCTAGCACCGAATTGTTAAAGTATCAGTCTTTTGTCAATACGTGTCGAGGGTACAGTGTCACAGACATAGATCTTTGCCACGATAATGAGACGCAATTGATTAGCTTTGCTTCTCAAATGAGCCCTCCACAAGGAAATTGAAATAACACACAGTCACACCATACAGACATGATTAATGATGTTTTGAGATTGGGATCTAGTGGTATTTACATAATCAGCACGGGAGAATTAGCTATTTCCATCGTCGTGTCGCCTGCGAACGGTGGCTCTCCTCTTACGTCAGCCTGTCACTCTGATTGTGCTGCGTCGTCGTCAACTCTTGATTTCTCAAAGGCTTTAACGAAGTGATCGGGCAGATAATGAGGAGAGTTGTGAATCTGCGTCAAAGTGAGAAAGTACTTGAGGGTGGAAAAACAATATAAATAGGCATAATTAACACGCTTTGATGCTATTTTAAATATTAAATACACTATATACTGTCTTATGTGAAAACAAAGGAGAAGTTTTTTACTTTTCTGTGTGAAAATACGCATATTTTCTGCTAGTACATGATGGAAATGGACTGTCACAAACTAAAATGTACAAAATTCAAAACGCATAATAATATGCAACACAGAAAATCAGTTTTTAAAACCCCACGAAACCTTTGATTTACTAACATGTTCACGACTAAGCAAGCAACAATCAAATGGAAAGCTTTAAAAAGTGTTAATTAAGCCGTCAACTCTGTTTGATAAGGAAAAAAAATCTTAATTATCTTTTCCGCACATAAATACATGACATCACCTTTGCTCCCTGATTATTGCGTAATTGTATACAAGAGGCTCATTAAGAAAATTCATTTTGAGGGCAATTTATTGCTTTCAAAATATCATACAGATTGTGAAGGTTTTATTTGGACATTTGTTTGTGGCAGTGTGCTGCTGTACTCTCCAGCAGACCTTCAAATGGTTTCTAAATGAATGTAATAATGAAAGTGGGATTTGTAATTGTCAGGACTGGATGACATTAATGGTCCCGTACATCTTGAACGGTTAAACAAAGTTACCCAAAGACTGCTGCGGATCAGTAATTTTCAGTGTGTTGTCATTATTAGATTTCACGGTTTATTGCAAGTTTAAAAAAAAAAAAAAAAAAAAGGCAGAGTAATAAAAGGATTAAAGTTTGTAGGAAGAGGGAAGAAGCTCCCATTTTCAAACGATGTGAAAGATTGAAAGATACACAAAAAAGTTCATTCAAACATTTTTTTAAAACTGAAATACCGATACTCCTATGCAAGTCAATGCTTTAAGAGCAAAAAATAAACAGTGTACTTATTCTATCTAGAGGCAATTTCTTTTTTTAAAGGTTACATAATCCTGTTTTAAATGCCAAATTGTATTAATACTCCTGCTTACTATTTGCTAAATGTTTTAACAGCATAAATTTAACCCCAAGTCATCATGGCTGCCACAACTCTGTGTTAGTTTATAAATCTGCTTTCATAAAATTACACTCACATTTTCAATTCTATTTAAAAATTAAAAACTATGTATGTTTTTACTTATTACATTGCAGGAAAAACTTCCAGTTTAAAAGAACTGCAAAATCCATTGCATCCAGTTTGGGATTATTATTCTTAGGTTTCATTTTCACTCATTTACTTACTAGTTAGTTAAGTTTAGACTACATAGTTCAATTTAGGAAAATATCACTCTTGTTGACACTTTAACCATGACAGCTACATGTTAGAAGTTTGGTTAAGTTACATGGTTAAGTTTTGAAACAACATTTGCTTTTCCTTCATTTTTCTGGGGTATAATTGTGATGAGAGCCCAGCCACCATAAAAAGCAACTAACAGTAAAGCAAAAAAAAAAAAAAAACTAACGACAAAGATATGATGACTAGAAATGTATTTGGGTTGCTTAACAAACAAATCTAACCTAGCATGAAATACATTTCCCATAAAATGCAATTAACAATACAGATTAGTTGTATAGAAATGTAATTTTTGAAAGTCTGAGTTGCAATTTGAGAAGCTAGAAGACTTTGGAGGGGAGTCTGAAAGCTCATAAAGAGGCTTAAAACAAAGATATAGTGGCCTCAAATAATTCTGTTTATTTATACATCACCGGACGCACTATTTTCATGAAAGTTTATAAAGACTTGAAAAGGTAGCCTGTGGTCTGGTCAGCACACATGATCCGTGCAAACCCACAGTGAGAAGTTCTGCCCTGGGACAACTAAAGCTACTGCATGTCCTCTGCTTGTTCCAACACAAAAAGGTCACTGCATGATTTATGCACCTGTTTTGTGAGTTAGATGGGAACTGTTTGTGCTTTGGGGCACCTGACAGATCGAAACATGAAATATGAAAATGAAATCCTGTTCATGAATTGATTTACAAGGTTGAGCAGGTATTAAGCCACCCAGCCAAGAATAGTTGGATAAACACATACAATGTGTTTGCGTGCATTTTTGTGAGTGTTAACATATTTCCTCGTGGCATGTACATGTGCGTGCTTCATGTAAAAGTCGTGAGTATGCAACCATTAAACATTAAGTCGTGACATCTGAGTTTTTTCTTGTGTTTGTGGTTACGATTAAAAAAAGATAAGAAATAAAATATTTGTGTGACTCAGTACTCACACTTTGCTCCATTTCTCCATCTGATGATAGCATCTGTCTTGACATGACAGTGCACCGTGATGGAGGCATGTATTCTTAGACATGGCAGCTCACAGGGGAAAGACACAGATGGGGTTTGACTTCCTAATGGTTCTGGATGACCAAGAATGATGTTATTGTAGATGACAAGCTCCTCCATATCTGCTGTAATCGAATACCTTCCACACACGCTTTTTCATGAAAATTTGAATCTCCCTGTCAATGATTAATTGAACAATTTAGAGGCGGCCTACATGTAGAAAAAATCGGGAAATTCCCAAACGAGTTTCTTTCCTTGTGAAGCTTAGATTCGGCTTGAGCATAACAGTAGATGTGCTCATTTTGAAAACTTTAATAAAATATAGTAAGTGTTTTATTTAACCAATTCTTCCTCGTTATCTCATCCAGAAGAAAGTCCACTTTCATTTGAATTTTTGCTAA
The DNA here is from genome assembly GCF_022539595.1 of Amphiprion ocellaris. NCBI lineage: Eukaryota > Metazoa > Chordata > Actinopteri > Pomacentridae > Amphiprion > Amphiprion ocellaris. The sequence goes on from NC_072786.1 coordinate 8,847,193, forward strand.
ATCCGATAGCTTGCTGTGTGTACACAAGCTAAAATCTAATTTGCGAATATACAGGAAATGAATAATGTAGAATTAAATACAATGAACAACTCCAGCACTGTGGAGCTTTTAATTGAAAACGAAGTCAGTGCATTACACATTCACGCCAGAGGTAAATAGATGGCACTTGTATGCACAAGCTTGTTTAGCACGACAGCTGTGTTGGATACATTACTGCATTAAATCAAACCCAATTATTGCTAGCTCATTGCCCTCATGCCCCAAGAGGTGTCTGCAGAAGTAGGCGAATCCTCAGTGCTTCTGTGTTAAGGGCAAGATTCTTACAATTTGCACTGTAGAAAAAATAAAATGAAGGCGACAAGTGTTCATTTAAGAATGCATTTCCAGCATTTTAGGAATAATCTACAGAAAAATCCCTTTCAATTAAGATATCAACAGCTTTTCTGCCACAATGCTTTTTGCTTTGGGTTTACTGTGGTTTGCTCCAGTGTGGCCCAGAGTGCTGATGGTTTTATGTGCCGCTGCTGCTGTGCTTTTCGTCACTTTAGAGGGTCGACCAACTCACTGATATCCACTCCAGCACTTTCATGCACTATGTTACACTGATGGAAGAGGCTTTTTTTTGGGACAGCACTACTGGGATTGAGCCTGAGTGGTAACCTCTGAAATGGAACAATGTATGAGCGTGTGTGTGTGTGTGTAGCTGAGAGTATGTTTAAAACAGAAAATGGGGCTGCGCTGAATGGCAGATGAATGGACAAGTAAAGGACACAAAGTGAGAAGCAACATTTACAGAGTGTGAGGGTGCGAAACAAAGAGAGGGAACGAACAGAGAAAAAAGGTGGAGATTTGAGTCCGCCAGACAGCAAAATGACTAAGAGGAGTGCCTCACACACTTCAGTGCCATGCCACCAGTTTTCTCCAGTGAGACTCACTGGAGGTGTCTGTCAGGTCAATTAGCACTACTGCGCTTACATTTTCCACCTGACTTCCTTGATTAGTGTTTTTGTCTGCAGCTTTCAGGCTGCTTGGTGCGTCTGCATGTTCATACTCCAGCCATTTTTCCCACAGTCTGGGTGTGAACCAAAGTGCTGTGGATTCGCCAGTCGAGTGGCCTAGCGGAAGTCACAGCTTTATGCAGTTTCTTTAGCCACCCTAGCTGCTGCTATTGCCAGAAAATGAATTCTGTGGATTTTTATAATCACCTGACTTTACCTTTGGAGCCACAGTGAGGCTGCAAGGGCGGAAGGGTGGTTTTTTTCTAACCATTTCAGAAACAGAAATGCCTATCTTTATAGTTTTATCATTTTCTATTCAATGGCACAGGTGAGTTCCTTTTGGTACAAGTTAAAACTTCATTTTGGTGGAATATTGCATATTAAAATTTAATTTACATTCTATGCACGTGTTTATGTTATCTCATTTTATTTTAATGAAATTGCAGCACGTACTGTTTACTAGCCAGGCTTCTGTGGTGAATTCCGTGGTGCTGTTGATCAGTGCTGTTATCCGTGTTGAATATAATTATACTAAACAATGGTGAGCCATCACAAGTAGCTAGCTAGTTTCCTTACTTCTCCGTGGGTCATGCCAGATAGCAGTGTTGCTCCGCCATCTCATATTTTGTTCTGACTGTCTTGTTATTGCATGATTTGTTTCAGTAAACATGTCGTTTATGCGTGTTGAATTATTGTCTGTTTCTATGTTCAGTGTTCATTACAAGTATATGCACGGAAACATTCAGTGAGGCGAAATGAGCCTTATAATTTATTCAATTTTCCATAAAGACTACATGGAAACAGCTTGTAATTTGCACATATGACAATACAGAGACCCCTTTGCACACAACTTTTTGTGGTCGTACAAATGAGGCCACATCACCAATTTGACACATTACAATAGCACAAAACTGGAACCTTGGCTTGTCATACTCGCCTCACATCAAATTCTATTGACATTAGAGGCTTATATAAACACTCACAGGAATTTTCTGGAGCCTCAATACTACCCTTATTTAAAAATGTTTTCCATTTTTTATTTTCAAAGGTCAATAATTACAAATTTCCCTTCTGCTGGAGCCATTCCATCATTTCAATGTATTCTAAACAATTTTGTCTGTATCCTCACCAAATTTCATTATTGTAGGAGTCATATTTCTAGACATAATGAACCCTTAAAATGGCTTCCCATGTATTTCGTTTTTTAAGAGTACACATATAAAAACCCCAAGGTCAGAAAACCTCTAAAGTTGTCCAATGACAATTATTGTAAATATTTAAGATACAAAACAAGCAACAACTGAATGGCTGGTAGGAGTTTAAACATTGCCCCTAGCTAGCAAGCCACACGAACCTGTTAGCAACATATACCAATGGAAACATTATACACATTTTATTGTTGGCTTTCTCAGACACTTTGACGGTTTTAGATGACTGGAGGAGTATTTTAGGCCATAAACCAGATGAGTATTTGGTGTTCCATTGTGTAGTGTCTTTCAGATCCCAGTTGCCGTACAAAAGGTAGCCTTTGATTGGTCGACGAGTGAGGAACAAAACTTCTGATTGGTCAAAAGACTCAACCATCATGGATGGCTTGTAAATATGAAAACAATGAACTGACATCACTTATTTTTTGCATGCCTTAGTCGGACAACCACATGAGGCATTCCATGCTCCCAGGGTTTCTTGCCTTGGGCATATGGAAATTGGTATGTCACAGGAATAGTGTCTTAGTGAGTAAAATTAGTAGAACTCTTGAAAGCATAGAGCAAACAGCAAGTCTTTTTGTCTATTTAATCTATAGTTTTATTGATCTATCCTCTGTGTGACTTGCAGAATGATCCTGTAATGTGGCAAACATCATCGTCCCCAAAGACTCACTTACACATTATTCAAATTCTAGAAGCATCCAACAATGACATGTCCTGCCATGTGAAATGGGAAAGAAGCCAATATACGCTGAGATATGTGCTATTAAAACACTGCTGCCAGTTAGTCAATTATGGGCTCAGTCTTAGCCATTCCACAATCTGAAAGCTGCTTATCCACCTCCAAACAAATGAATAAATCAAAGTGTTTTCAAGCCATAGTAATCAATGTTTTGACATTCATTGTTGTTATCCCCAACTTTCAGCATCTCATGGTTTGCTCTGACTCAAAGATATGTGAAAAGCACAATCACAGCATGAAATGCTTAGTCGTTTGAGTTCTTGAAAGATTCCTGAAAACAGCCCAGTTGAGGTCTGCCTTTAAACGCGTTTTGATGTGTCGCACTTTGAGCACAAACAGAGAGCGGCTGTTTTGTGGAGGCCAGGAGATAAAAGACAGAGACGTTTGGATGTGTGATAGGAAGCAGGGCAGCGATTCCCTTTATGGTTTGTTCCGGGGCCACCTGCTGTTCGATCCAAACAAAGCCCCTCATGACAGATCAAAGTCGTGAACGCTTTGTTTTGTGGAGGTTTCATACAATTAGCAGGTTATTTATACATGAGGAATTCATCTGGCAATATTATCTGCTAACTGACTTGAGCCAATGACATGTCAGTTTCTATGAGACACCTGTGTAAGAATTTTCACTGCCACTGAGTGAGCAAACAAAAATTAGAAGATGAATGACTTCCATATTTCATTCTGGTTAAATGTCCGCCATCCGTCATATCCACGTGTTCAGAGATATGAACTGGACAGGTCAAAGGACAATCTGTTTAAATACCAGTGCAACATTTGCCTCTAATGCAGTGGTTTACCAAGATCTATGTCCATTTGTCTTCTGGTTCCAGTGTACTGCTTTAAGGCCTTACCAACCTTAACTGAGCGAATAAATCGCTGTCACACTCCTCAAATAGTGTGATCGCCTGTCACAGCCCCTCACATCAGTTTGCTTTATTGGATGTGGCTCACGCCTCCAGATATTTATATCTTTTTACAGCCATGTACTGTAGTGGCTAACAAAACAAAAAAAAAAAAGGAGTGGGAGAAAGCAGTGAGGGAGAAAGAGGAGGCAGGGATGCTAGGCAGGCAGCTAGGCGAGTAATGGTGTGGAATACAGAGGAGGGATGTGTGGAGCTTTGGCGGGGGACAGCCTCTAGATCCATCTTCCCCTGCTTAAAGCCCTCGCGCCTGGGTAATGGCCGCACGGCAGGTGCTTTCAGAGGTTACGACGCAGGAGATGAGGGATCTAGGAGTAGAGAGGCCAAACTGAGAGGTGATTTCCCCAGCAGAGGCCTCTTCATTTTGGGGGTAGGGGAAGTGTCGGCGTTGCCACTGCTGCTGGAGCCTGGAGGAAAACAAGCAAATTGCTCCCCACAGGAACGGTGCACCGACAACACACTGGATCCGACATGATATAGAGTATTATCTGCTCTGCTGCCCACCTGTTCTCTTTATTTATCTCTGCACGCATGAGACATTAATTTCATTTATTGATCTCTTTATGCACCTATTGTCCATCCATACACAGGTCTATACTGCAGACGTGCATGCACCCTTGAAGCAAAAATAGATTTGCAACTGGCATGCAACACAAAAAGATATATTGTCACCTCCAAAAATCTACTGCAGCTCACGGCACCCACTGATTTTAATGAGGTCACTGTGCTGACTAGAGTCTCAGGCACATGCTAAATGATACAACCCATGTAGTGTATGCGTGTACATGTGTGAGGAGGTGGGGGTGGGTTGGGGTCTCTCTGGGTTTCGCATGAAAAATCACCGGTGCCTTTGCCTTAGGTTTAGAGGCAGTTTTGAGCATGAAAGCCAACCTTTACAAAATGCGATTCGCCATGACAAAGGCATTGGTTCTACATTTAAATCAGAGGTAGTATACTAGAAGAAGACAAGGTTCGACATTAAAGCTGTCATCTCGCATTGTCAACAAAGCAGGTAAAGCCTTGTGAGTGGAACAAATGCAACACTGGGTTCACTCCTGCTTCCCTGATAGGACTGCTGTTGCTGCAAAGCTGGTGAAGCCTCTCAAGGTTTATCCCTTTCAGTGGTAAATTATATCTTCTGCTTCTCAACGGCAGGATGTGTTCTTCCACCTATTATTTCCACCCCTTCTAAATACTTGAGTGAGATTCACTCCATTTACGTGAATCAACTCTAGCCATCTTCAATTTGTTAAAGGCTCTTTGGCACTCCGAGTATGAGGGAAGATAATTGAATTGAGCTCATTCTTTGTGCTGATTTCTCATGTTACCTAAAGGGACCTGGGGAGGAAAAGCATTCTCAGAATAAGCCCTTTTTCAATTTATTGCAAAGGATATTCATGAAAGGAAATATCAAAGTCATATGCAAAGCTGGGAGGGGCGAGAGAAAGGCAACAAGAGGCAGAGAGCACCACTTGGAGTTTATTGTTTGGGAGAGATCTGTAATATGAGACTGACCATGAATTTCAAGCCCACCTGCTGCTGCTGTGGAGTTTCCATACACTAGAAACATGTAGGTATATTCAATTATCTTTTGAGAATCTTATAGAAAAAAAAACATTGACAATAAGTAAGGAAAACTTCACCTCTTTTTAAAAATTGTGTTCCCCAATCATTTGTGTGCCACAACCTGTATAAAAGAACAGAATTTATAGCTGTCTTATAGCAGTATTTACAGTTATCGCACCATATTATCCTTTTTTTTTTTTTGTGGTGCATGAATGCTTGAGCCTGGTTGTTTTGGTGTCCAGTGACCCATAGAGCCTCCCAGAGTGGAGGAGACAGCAAAGGGAGTGCTGCCTCACTACTCTGCAGTAGTAAATGTGCTAGGAGGATGGCAGGGATGTACCAGTGATCTTTGTAGAAAACCCATTCTCCTTTCCAAGGATACAGTAACTGGCATTTTGTCAAACCAGATGACAGATGTCTGACTGATTTGCAACCCAGATACCCTTGTAGGAGTTAT